>NC_133330.1:8504066-9142191 GCF_042186555.1 Aquarana catesbeiana
TTGTGGTGAGTGGTGACATCCCAGCAGAGTGACGATGGACGCCCCATGCTCAGTCACACCGGATCCACATTTCATTCATTCTCTGTAATGAGAGGTTCTGGAACAATTCTCAGTCCAGGGAGCACTGGGCGGGGTGATTCCTCTGGGCGGGGTGATCCTTCTGGGCGGGGTGATCTCTCTGGGTGGGATGATCCTTCTGGGCAGGGTGATCCTTCGGGGCTGGTTGACTCCTCCCTCCTGACTGGCTCCGCCCTCAGCAGACCTCCTATATATGAAGAGGTAGAAGTGCAGCTGATCACAAGTTTGTCTGAAAAGGAAGCAGAATGGCAGATAAAGTGAGTATGAGCACCGATGGAAGCTGCAAATGGGTTCTGTAGGCAGTGGTTGGTATAGTGATGTGGGAAGTGGTCTGTATGATGCTGTTGGGTAAGGGCAGTGGTTGGTATGGGGCAGATGGTGCTGGTGAGGGTAGAGGGTTGTTGGGTGTAGGTCAAGGTTTTGGTTCTTGTCCTTCCAGTTATTTATGTTTAGGGTGTGATGATTGTATTTTGATATCCTGGCACAGAGCAGGGTCACCCTATCTGGGTATTCTTAGTATAAAGTATATACTGGGATGGCTCAGACACTCCTCTCCTCCACATCTGCCCTTAGTGACCCATCATTGCCATGTTTTTGCCTCCTTATCATTCATGTATGAATAATTATATTAACCATTTGCTGTGCAGTTTTATAAATCTAATGTTCCTATTCTGAGATGTGACATGTCCAGTCCCTCTGGGTTACTCCATTGTGGCAGATCATTACCTCTCTCCATACAGGATGGAAGCCGGGAGTTAGAGCAGGCCTTGTGCCCGTCAGTAATTGGCACCGTCTGGCTGTCTGTAGATAGGACTGTAACTTGTATAAAGATCTGGGCAGCCGGCATACATGACATGAACATTATAAGAGAAAATGTATATATTGTCAAGTCATTGATCTGTCATTAGAAGACATTTATGATCTGCTGGGGATGTCTGAGCTCCCTCCCCTCCCCTCCCCCACACAAAGGATCCAACAAAGTGCTGCGACCCACGAAAATCCCAAACTTATGGGGGTGGTGTAGTGGGTAGCACTCTCGCCTAGCAGCAAAAAGGGTCGCTGGTTCAATCCCAACCATGACACTACCTGCCTGGAGTTTGCATGTCCTCCCTGTGCCTGCGTGGGTTTCCTCCAGGTACTCCAGTTTCCTCCCACACTCCAAAGACATGCTGGTAGGTTAATTGGCTTCTGTCTAAATTGGCCCTAGTATATGAATGTGAGTTAGGGAGTTTAGATTGTAAGCTCCTTGGGGGTAGGAACCGGTGTGAATGTACAATGTATATGTAAAGTGCTGCGTAAATAATATTATTTTATTATAATATTTTCTGTCTATATACAGGGTGTAATAATAATCTCCCTTCTCTCTATTATAGAAGGTGTAATAATTCTCTTTTCTCCCATACAGACGATTTACTTCTATAACTTCAGCCTCAAACGCGGTCACTGTGTGGAGGTGGAGGGCTTCATTCCGGAGGACTGTAAAGAGTAGGTGAAGATGCTAACCTTGGCTACTTCTTATATAATGTCTGCTCTCTGTATAATACAATTTACCAAAAGTACAACTTACAAAAGTAGAAAAGTGTGTTCTGTGTACAATACATCCTACTGACCCCTCATTACTGGGAATTTGGGGTGTGTGGTCCCTCAAATAATACCCAACATCAGATTGTTTTGCTCAGAGCAAGTTTAGTTTCAACATTTGTACTTCTACATTGTGACAAAATGTCATCCTGGATAAAACTTGTCTGATGACTTATCAGCCATCATCTGAAATGTGACAACTGACATACATTCTGTCTTTCTTTAATCCTGGACCCCACTAACTTGTATAGCTGCAGGCACTGTGGAGAAATTCATCCTCAAATTTTACAGTAGAAAGCACTTCATCACTAACACATACTTGGAGGTCCAAACACCCCTGAAATGGCAACAGGGAGTTAAATGGCACAAAGTGGTGGTGACTCCTCAGTTCAGCTCCAACCTCCTAGTAGTGTCTCCTTAGCCCAGTTACACCTTCTCCTTCCTACAGCAGAGACTTTGGAAGTCTTGGCTCACTTTGCTCTTTCTCCAAGCAGCAGCCCATCTCTCCAAGCTCCCTTTCCCAGTTGCTCGGGTCACTCTGCTCCCTCATCAGTGACTCGGCAGCTCAGATCTCCTTCTCCCTCTCACTAGTAGGATGGGAGAGCTGAGACCAGACTTGAATTGAATTCACTGTTTATTGTGAACTTTCAGGAAGAATTGTTCCACAGTGGCTGCAACTACAAATCACAAAAGCGTTCGCACCGACCTAGTGCATTACAATAAATCTATTTTATTAGGTAAATAAGTGGCAAATTAATATTCAAACATCATACATGGGCATATCTAAAAAGCTGATCAGACCACCTCCAGTCCACCATAATCCCCAGATGGAATGGGAAGACCTCATAGTGTACAGGAAGGGCTGACATGTTTTGAGGTTCAAGATTTCTTCTCAGAGCAAAATACATGTGTAACAGAATACCATTTTAAATATTAAAATGTGCTATTGACAAAAACTGAGCCCCCCCTGGTGCAGGGTAACACAGGTTACATGAGCACTTGAAAAATAAAATCCCCAAACACAATGCACAAGTATAGGGTTAAATGTATGTAGTGAAGTCCTGAGCCCCTTTTGGTTTAATGAGAACCTCCAGAGTCAGGGACAGCTGACACCCTTCTATATAGAGTGGGTTACAAGGCATGGTGGGTGTAATGAATTGGAGCAGAGACTGCGAGCCAGGCCTTCTCGTCCAACATCAGTGCCTGACCTCACAAATACCCTTCTGGAAGATTGGTCAAACATTTCCATAGACACTCCTAAACCTTGTGGACGGCCTTCCCAGAAGAGTTGAAGCTGTTATAGCTGCAAAGGGTGGGCCAACTCAATATTGAACCCTACGGACGAAGACTGGGATGGGACTAAACTTCATGTGTGTGTAAAGGCAGGTGTCCCAATACTTTTGGTAATGTCTGTATAGTCATGAGATTTTTTTTTTTTGTAAAATTGGATAGATAATAAATATATGTGATAGAAAATATTCAATGGCAAAAGATCAAAAGATAGTCAAATTGGTCTATAATTTGGCATTCTGTAAATAAACAAATAAAGAAAGATTGAAGCGCTTCACTGCGTGATCAGTAAAAATAAATAAATAATGAAATAAATAAATAAATAAATAAATAAATAAATAATATAACCCACATACAAAATCAGTTAAACAAATCCAAATACTGTGCAATGGTCACGGATTTTAGCTGCATTTTCATTGCACAGTATTTGGATTTGTTTAACTGATTTTGTATGTGGGTTATATTATATATTTAATTATTTATTTATTTTTACTGATCACGCCGTGAAGCGCTTCAGTCTTTCTTTCTTTCTTTATTTTTAGTGATTCTGAGCACTCTTTATTGATAGCAGCCTCACAGATTTATTTGATCTTTGGAGTTTTATCTTAAATAACTATCACAGCGCTTTGTGGTTTTATACACTATATTGTAAATACACAAATCCATTGTGAACAAGTCTACATGATAGGAGTGTGAAGATATACATACAGTGACTTTCTCCATATAGAGAAGTGGAGGGGTTCCTCATGTGCAGCCCATTGAGGGGCACCTGTATAATACCACCATGGCCCATGGGGAGCTCATAGGTCAATCCTTAACTATATGTCCTCTCAATAAGTGCGCATTCTTCTGTATTTTATAGTTTTTGCTTAAAGATTCTTTATAGTCCTGAGAGAGCAGCAAGACTGTCGTGAAAGTTTAGCCAAGAGGACAACTTTATTTTTTTCTCTTAAGCACCACACCTGAGTGCAGGAGGTTACTGTTTTGCTGCAACTAGAAATGTCAGTGAGGGATTGTCTGAAAGCTTACTTACCGCTTGTTAAGAATATGTAAATACCCGAATGTCCATGTCCATGCATCAAATATATGTCAAAGAGAAATTTGCAGCGATCTACAGAGTCGGCTTATCCTCGTCTGTCCTTCCCGGGAACACTGCGGGAGCGCTGATAGGTTAGAGGGGAACGCACGACTGACATAGTATTGATGTTACAGGCCCTTATAATATACAAACATTGTGAGTTTTTTTTGTGAGATCATTTTAAATTGATAAATAATTGTTGTACTGGATTACGCTATGTGGAATTTTTTAATCTGTTGCTTGCAATTGTAGTGATATAATATATCGGGTGGTATAGTAGTATAGTGGTATGGTGGGTATGATAATTAATTAGTAAGTACTCTTCCGCAGCAACCCAATTCTTCCAGAGAGATGCACTTTATTGACTTCCAACACAGAACAAAGTCCACAGATGACAAAAAATCAGACAGAGTAGATATAATTCAGAGCCCCATGTTCCTAGGTCTGTGTGTCCATACACAGACAAGCCTCACCTAAACTATAGACTGAATGCCGTGTTATATTCAGTAGACACTGAATGGCTGAGCAATTTGACTGGCCGTTTCAATTTAGGACTTTGATAAGCTTTAGTCTATCAGACAGACAACAACCCCCAGCCGTGAGCAGCTGTAGTCATAAACCGCCCCAATTTGCACTCCCGCATATCAACATCAACAAGTCCCCTTAGATATGTGTAATTAGATTAACAGATACAACCTGAACACCCTTTTGAGCCCTTGGAATACCTACATTCCTAATCTGCATTCTTGTATATTAATATCAACAAGTCCCCCTGATATATTAGCCTCCCCAGGAGGGAGCCTCCGCTAGGCCAACCCAAAACACTCCTCGATCCCATTGTTACCCCCTCAAGTCTAATTACCATCAATAAATACTTCTTCTATGGTCCTTTAAACAATCTACCCTCTAAAATCTTCAATTAGGTTAACAGCCCATACCTCACACCCCTAGGTAGACTTGAATAAGACTAACACATCAAAGGGTCTTCAGCTGTTATATTAAAATTGAGTTGGCTTGGACAAATCGACCATTGTCAACTCAATTCTGGCCTGGTAATATTGACTGTATGTGTACATACATGTAATAATGTCCCACATAAATCGGTGAACATATTACAACAGCAATGAGCATAATACAGATGAAAAGTGTCCAGTGATCAGCAATTATCCCTGTGAGCGTGTTAATCAGCAGGGTCTGCTAAGTGGATTACCTACAGGGCTGTGGCACAAGTGGTGTGGTGATGGAGACTTGAGATCGCTGCTAATATTTTCTTCCACGATCGTCTAGTTTATACTCTCCTGCCTTTTCTTAACCACTTGCCGACCGCCTAACGCAGATATACTGCGGCAGAATGGCACGGGCAGGCAAAATCACGTACCTGGTAGGTCGGCATCGTTAGGGGAGCGATCAATGCTGAGGGGGGGGGGGCACTCGTTCGTGGCCACCCCCTCGCGATCGCTCCCAACGAATGAAAATCTTCCTCTGCCGCTGTAATGTAAACAGCGGCAGAGGAAGTGATGTCATCTCTCTTCGTGAAGCCTTTTTGTTCTGGCACCGAGGAGAGAAGACATCCAAGTAAGTGCATCAACACTACACATTACAGTAGAACAGTGTTTCTCAACTCCAGTCCTCAAGGCGCCCCAACAGGTCATGTTTTCAGGATTTCCCTCAGATGAAACGGCTGTGGTAATTACTAAGGCATTGAAACTGATCAAATCACCTGTGTAAAATAACGGAAAGCCTAAAAAACATGACCTGTGGGGGCGCCTTGAGGACTGGAGTTGAGAAACACTGCAGTAGAACACTCTAGGCACACTTATCACCCCCCTGTACCCCCTGTCAGTGACACCAATAGCAGTTTTTTTTAAGTTTTTTTTTATTACTGCATTGGTGTCATTTGTGACAGTTATAAGTGGTAGGGCAGTTAGTGTTAGGCCCCTTAATGTCTAGGGTACCCCCCTAATAAAGTTTTAACCCCTTAATCACCCCCCCCATCACCAGTGTCACTAAGCGATCGTTTTTCTGATCGCTGTATTAGTGTCACTTGTGACGCTAGTTAGGGAGGTAAGTATTTAGGTTCGCCGTCAGCGTTTTTATAGCGTCAGGGAATCCCATATACTACCTACTAAAGGTTTTTAACTCCCTAAATGCCCCCTAGTTAACCCTTTCACCACTGATCACCGTATAACTGTTAGGGTGACGCTGGTTAAATAACTATATGTGGAATCACACCCCAAAATACATTCTGTTGCTTCTCCTGAGTACGGAAATACCACATGTGTGGGACTTTTCGGGAGCCTAGCTGCGTACGGGACCCTGAAAACCAAGCACCGCCTTCAGGCTTTCTAAGGGCGTAAATTTTTTATTTCAATCCTCACTGCCTATCAGTTTTGAGGGCCATGGAATGTCAAGATGGCACAACCCCCCACAAATGACCCCATTTTGGAAAGTAGACACCCCAAGCTATTTGCTGAGAGGTATAGTGAGTATTTTGCAGACCTCGCTTTTGGTCACAAAGTTTCGAAAATTGAAAAAAGAAAAAATACATCTTTTCTTTCTTCATTTTCAAAAACAAATGAGAGCTGCAAAATACTCACCATGCCTCTCAGCAAATAGCTTGGGGTGTCTACTTTCCAAAATGGGGTCATTTGGGGGGGTTTGTACTGCCCTGCCATTTTAGCACCTCAAGAAATGAGATAGGCCGTCATAAACTAAAAGCTGTGTAAATTCCAGAAAATGTACCCCAGTTTGTAGACGCTATAACTTTTGCGCAAACCAGTAAATATACGTTTATTGACTTTTTTTGTTTTTTACCAAAGACATGTGGCTGAATACATTTTGGACTAAATGTATGACTAAAATTGAGTTTATTGGATTTTTTTTTTTTAACAAAAAGTAGAAATTTATTTTTATATTTTTTTTCAAAATTTTCGGCCTTTTTCCGTTTATAGCACAAAAAATAAAACCCGCAGAGGTGATCAAATACCATCAAAAGAAAGCTCTATTTGTAGGACGCAGATTTCGTTTGGGTACAGCATTGCATGACCGCGCAATTAGCAGTTAAAGCGACGCAGTGCCAAATTGTAAAAAGTGCTCTGGTCAGGAAGGGGGTAAATTCTTCCGGGGCTGAAGTGGTTAATGGACTTTCACTGAGTGGATCACCATTTGATACTTTGTTTAGGTGGGCTCTTAAGCAATTTCTTTGATATTTTTAAATATTTGCTATTTTTGCACTAGCGCTGCTAATGTGTTAGAAAATTTTCTTTGACATATATTTGCATCTCATTTTAGTATAGCAGCTGCTGACTATTTTATCAATATTTGCTCTGTGCGCTGAGGGAGGGATACTGAACAGTTTTTTTTATTTTTTATCTCTCATTCTTTGATACCCGTATGTCCATGTCCAGGCTACAGGTTCACTTTAGGTATTTTATGGTTTGGGGACGTGTATTACCAGGACCCCATTTGTTTATAAATGTGTTAACCATTATAGTTTTTAAAGTCTCCAAAAATATTTGTGTGTGTGTGTATATTTATATATTGCTATTATGACTTAAGTTGTAGAAGTACCTCTGATACCCATGGGAGGACCACTGGTGAATGACTCCAGTACGATATCCAACAAGGTCAGCTGAGAAGAATAATTGCTGTTTCTGTCTTTCTAGGTTTTTCATAAACTTGGGAACAGATATAAAGAATTTTGTGATACACTTTGATGTTCGCATTGACTACAGAGGATACAAGCGCGTCATAATCTTGAACTCGTTTAAGGACGGTGTCTTTGGAGAGGAGCAGAAGGAAACGGTCTTTCCCTTCCAGGTTGGGACGGACACCAAGGTATGTCTATGCTGGGAGGGGCAGGACTAATGTTGATGGGGCAAAGTGGCATCACTGTTCATATTGGACCCCTATTATATCTCCAAATGATGCAGTAGGCAGCGATGTCTTAGGTCAAAGGCATGTAGGCTGTTATGATGGTTGTCCCTTCAGCTCATTTCATGAATGATCCATAGGAAGATCCAATGGATACCATCATGCTGCCATTGTGTGCTATGATAAAATTGGCTTGCAAAATTTTTTAGTGTAACATTTCTTTTGTGTATGCATGTATTATTGAAAATGTTATGTTTGTGCAAGGCTTTTTTTCTCAAACAATAGGTGCTGGAACTTAACCACGGCCCCACAAAACCCCTCCCCCCACACACACCCTCCAAATCACATCAAATAGTGGGTGTGTTCAGTCAAATTTCACGAAAACAGTAGGAGGGTCTTAAAGGGGCATTAAATACCAGGATTGCATTACATACAGAGTGCAGGGCTGTCACTTGTAAACACAGAAACCAGACTTCTGTGTTTACAAGTGATTGTGGTGAGCAGGCACCAATGGGTCTGAGCCAGAGGTGGTGGAACTCAGTTCCACCAAGTTCCCCCTGAAAAAAAGCTCTGTGTTTGTGAGATGATTATTATAGGAAGAGGAAGGAACAGGGATCAGGAAATCCCTGACATGGAATGTTACTAAAAAGTCTCCTATAAAGGCTCAATCTGGGGAGTAGTGTGGGGGGGGGGGCCGGGAACTGAAGC
Organism: Aquarana catesbeiana; assembly: GCF_042186555.1. Lineage (NCBI taxonomy): Eukaryota > Metazoa > Chordata > Amphibia > Anura > Ranidae > Aquarana > Aquarana catesbeiana. Next base: position 8,512,675 of record NC_133330.1, read on the forward strand.
TCATCAGTCTCATGCTACAACTGTTATGAAGGGACCAATGTGTGTGTGTTGGGGACGGGTGAATGCTCTGCTCATCTAAATTCATCTCTGGGGAAATAATTAATCAAACTATAAAAGTGACAAGGCTTAATTCTATTTGGGGAAGGATAAAAAATAACTGACCCAGAATAATCGTGTTCTCATTTACCCCAAGTCAGTCATGGTAGATGGGACCCTTTCTGGAAAAGGGAGATTATTTATCAGTATCGAAAGATTCAAGAATTACATACTTTTGCAGATGACAAACTGTATTGAAAATAACAACCAAAAGGCATAAGATTCCCTTTGTTATACATATGTAGCGGTACCCTCGTGATGGCTGCTGAGTTAGTTATAGCAATCCGCCCATCGCCCTGCTGCCGACCTCCCATCGCCAGGTAGATGACATTAAAGCGGAGTTCCACACAAAACTGGAACTTCCGCTTTTCGGAACCCTCCCCCCCTCCGGTGTCACATTTGGCACCTTTCAGGGGGGAGGGGGGTGCAGATACCTGTCAAAGACAGGTATTTGCACCTACTTCCCGCATAGACTCCCATGGGAGTCTATGCTTCTTCCTGTCCCGACCGCGCTGTCTGCTGGGAACACAGAGCTCCCAGCAGAGAGCGGGGACCACTAGGGATGCGCAGCGCGACTCGCGCATGCGCAGTAGGGAACCGGGAAGTGAAGCCGCAACGCTTCACTTCCTGATTCCCTCACCTAGGATGGCGGTGGCAGCTGCCGAGAACCGAGCGGGTTCTCGGCGTCCCCTGCCGACATCGCTGGACTCCGGGACAGGTAAGTGGCCATGTATTAAAAGTCAGCAGCTGCAGTATTTGTAGCTGCTGGCTTTTAATATTTTTTTTTTTTTGGCGGTGTGGGTGAACCCCCGCTTTAACCAGTCAATGATTTCGTTTCCTTTCTCTTTATTACCAAGGTATATGAGATGCCCATAGAAAGTTTACTTTAATGGGAATCATCCATGGCCTTGGCCTAGTAAATGGATTTTCCCTGTAGAATCTTCACTGCAGACTATTGCTTCTTCTATTGCTTGGCATATCTGTCTGAAGATTTTCTACTTAATGCTTCCAGTTAAACGAAAAGAATCACTCTGAATAATTCCCCTCTAGACTGACGTGGTTGTCCTGTTAGATGTCATAGAGCCAAAGGCCTATACCACCTATCTTCCATGGCTCAACGAACTAAACAGCCTCAGTGTCTGGAAGTTACTGTCCACTTCTGTTCATACTGTGTTCCTTGGCCACACGGCACGCTGCACTACTCACTCCTGCTCTTGCTTCTTTATGTTACACTGACCTTCTACTTTGGATCAAAGTCCTGTGTTCCCCGGTCACAGGACGCTGATCTACTTTCGCCACTTCACTGCTACTTCTTCTGCTTTATCTTCTCCAGCATGCAAGTCCTGTGTTCCCCGGAAACAGGATCTTGATACTTTCTCATGGAGATGAAGATCTTCCCTTTGGACTCCTTCCTAGCAGCTCCTTCATTCCTTTCCCACACATGGCGCATCCCCCCATGGGGACGCCTGATGTGACACCTCCATACTACATGCCGTCTGCTCCTCAAATCTCTCCCCCCGGAAGCATGTGACCCCAACCCCTGTCGGAGGCCTTCCCCCTGCCAACACCAAAAATGAGTGACAGGCAGCCCATGTGAGGAGCCCTAACCAATTAAGTCAAGGTCCAACCCCCCCCCCCTTCATAAACAATTCCTATGTAAGCAGAGGTGGATCCCTGAGCCAGAGTATAGGTGGCCACACCCCCCCTTATGCTGACACTCCCATTCTCAGATTAAGATGACCAAGCCTGAAATGAAACACGGGTCTAGCCAAATTTACCCGCACCTAAGCCCCACCAGCTAGAAAAATACTAATCTAGCACCTACCTGTAAGTAGAGGGTGCTACACACACACATCAAATGTTAAGCCCAGCCCCCTAGAATTCACTGTCAAATGTCAGAGCATCAGTGCACAGTCAAGTCAAAGGACTTCTGCATGGTTCTCACCTTTTGGCATGTAATGTAGACACTATATAGTTGGCATGTCATGCAGTAGCCTTTCACAACCCCCCCGGGAACCCTTAAATCTTTTTTAGGTGGTGGGGAATGGCCCTTGCATTGGTGGCCAGTGTTAAGAATGTCCCACTTACAGTGTTGGTCAACATGCCACTCTTATAGGCAGCAAAAAAGCATTGGTGTCGTGAAGCTGGCCCTGAAGTAAGTGGGCACCATCAAATGGGAGGTTAATCGGCCACAGCTTAAGGACCCCTAGAAACTTCTGAAGGAACCCTGGGTGAGACTGGTTCTCATACCAGCAAAACTGGCCATCTGCTATTGATCTCCTGAGGGCTCCAGTCATTGTTCTAGGTGACTGATCAGTTCTCAGAGACGCTGTCACTAAAACATTGCAGCACAGAAGCACCTCCCATTTTTTTTTACCTTTCCATCAACAGTTTTCTGGCACACATAAAGAATACATAAGACGAGCTACGTGCAAATATCATCTTGTGGAAAGATTTTTGTTGAAATGACCGGTTTGGTGGTAGTCTGTTTCTATGGCCAACACTCATTGACTTTTTATTGTCCAGCAAGCTGACACTGTGCCATCTCTTTTCTTACAGGTTTGCTTCCAATTTGAGCAAGACAAGATCATCATACTATTACCTGCTGGCAACCATTTCTCATTTCCAGTCCGCTTTCCCATAGAGGAGATCTCCTACTTTGAAATGGGACACCTCCAGCTAAAGTCCATCACACTAAAATGAAGAATCCCGCAATAGAGGAGCCGCCTGTCCCACGTGTCCATATCCAGGCTCTCTGAAATGGCCATAGTGGATGAAGGGGGAAGTTCTTTAATCGTGTTTTGTAACCCCCTCCCCCCAATCTGCATCCTTTGCTGCTCATGTAAACATACATTGTGCTTTGCTCAGTACTAGAAATGAATTCAATCCACATTTCAAATAAAATCCAATGAGCTCTATTGTGTCTGATCAATCTTCTTTTTTTATTTATCACTAATCTGACTTTGGATTGATTGCTGTAGTTGATGGCAAATCACTGCCTGCTGCATAGCGCCCCCTGCTGGAGGTTTGTTGCATTACTTTTAAAAGTTAGTCACCAGCAGAGGGTGCTAATGCTACATTTTCTGCCTGCATAGTCTGATTTCTTGGATTTCTAGTAAAACAATAGAAATCCTTTATCTTATATTTTTGTGGCTCCAGACTGAAAGCTGCACCCAGATAGTATATCCCAAGCTTTACCCATAAACTTTCAACACAAACAATTGCAGGCTGAAAATTGCAATTTCACAACATTTAACTGTCTGTAAATTACAGAAATGGAAGCTGCCATGGATTTGCCCAGTACAGGCCGTGGTTGGGTATGGGCAGTGAATGAAGTAGTACCCCAGTATGGGCAGTGCTGGGGGTAGTTGTTACTGGAGCAGCTTTAGTCTCAGTGTAAGGGTAATAGATTAGAGAGCAATAGATTAGGGGTAGTAGTAAAAACAGGGCTTTTTTTTCTCAGAGAAATGGTGCAGGAACTCACCCTCTCCATCCAACTCTCCGCCCCAACCACCCCTCAGCCACACCTTCCTCAGAGGAGAGAATTACAACGGCGCCAAAAATTGTAATTAGTTAAGGAGGCTTAGAACTGTGTATCACATTAGGCAAAATAAATTAAATGGTAAATTTCACCATGGAATGTTTAATTGTTGACATAGACATACAGACAGTAAAAAATTAGTTTCATATACATAAGAAACGCGCACAGGGCATAAACATGGTAAAAAAGTACACATATAGCAACACATGATTCTGATGGTAAGTAGATTGAATAGTATAGCATAAAAATGTCAATGGCAGTATCCCAGTATGCCCGATACCGACAAGTGTACCCACACGATAAGTATGCATCCACTAAATAGTATAGAAGTAGCATAATTGAGTATATAAGATAGTAGTTGGATAAGTATGATTCCGTATAAGATGTAACTGGGGCATCAAAACAGATCTTGACGCGTTTCGTGGATATGTCCACTCATTAGGAGCCGATGCGGCCAAAATTCCTATGGAATGTATATAGAAATATGATGAACCATACTATTAATGTAAAGAGAGTATCAAGGTGAATGAACATTTAGTGTGTATAGATGGTTAACCAACCACACTCACCAACTCAGACAGCGAGTGCAGTGCACGGTGGTGGGTGCAGGGTGAGCTAGGAGCTCTCTGAACATATTCCCCCTCCCCCACACACTCTCACAGTGCCCTCCTCTCTGTCTCTGCAAAGTTCTCCCTCCTTTTCACAGTGATGGATCCCTCACCCTTCCCTCATCACCGCTCTCCATGTTATGTGCGGGCTTTTATTTCTGCACAGTGCAGTGGACCGGAGAGTTCCACCTCCTGTAGCACAGAGCTGAGGAGATGTTTCGGGGCTCCTCGGCTCCGATCTACAACGACTGATTACCGGCGGTAGGCAGGGATGGAAGCTTCCTCCCCAATCACTGCAGCAGCTGAAGGTTGGGACCTCGCCAGTGATCGAGGGCAGCAGCTGAAGGTTGGGACCTCGCCAGTGATCGAGGACAGCAGCTGAAGGTTGGGACCTCGCCAGTGATCGAGGGCAGCAGCTGTAGGTTTGGGACCTCGACGGTGATCGAGGGCAGCAGCTGAAGGTTGGGACCTCTCCGGTGATCGAGGGCAGCAGCTGAAGGTTGGGACCTCGCCAGTGATCGAGGGCAGCAGCTGAAGGATGGGACCTCGCCAGTGATCGAGGGCAGTAGCCCTGAGTGTGCAGCGCCAGCACAGAGAAGCCAGGAAGTGAGCTGGGCAGAAAACGTCCTCTACTGGCTTCAGTATTAAATGACAGGCTGGAGGAGGAGAGGGCTGCCAAAGGTTCCGGAACGCATTTCGGGTGCGTTCTGGCTGAAAAAAAGCCCTGAGTAAAATCCTAGAAAGAGTAGTGGTAGCAGTAGCAGCACTGTGATAGTTAGGATGGTTTGGGTGAGGTGGTAGTAGGTAATAGAAGTTGTAGCAGATTAAGCCTAGATTTACACTACTGCGACCGGAAAGTCACGCGATTCTGCCACCATTTTTTTTTCCTCGATTTTGATGCAACTTGAAGCAATGCCTGTGTGATCTTGAGGTCTATGGACATCAAAGTCAGACCAAACTAGTGCAGCAACTACTTTGAAGTCGCACAGATATGAACGGTACTCATTGGAAATCATGGAGTATAACTTGTCATGCAACTTTGCAGTCCCAAGTCGCAGGACAAGTTGCACGAGTGGAAATGGAGCCTTAAGGATAAGCATCTCTTTGCAGGTAAAAAAATGAGCATTTATGTAACTTTCTTTACTAGGAGCCTGGAAAGCATCGCACCCACGATAAGCAGATCGCAGGTGCCATGCAGCCCTCCTGCAGGTTGTCAGTGTAAGCTGTCTGCTAGTATCCAGGGCAGCCATCAGAAATTCTTGGGCGCCTTACACAGCTCCCCCCCCCCCAAGCCTGACCACGAACATTCCCCAGGCTTTGCCCACTGGCCACCTCACCTTTATGCACTCAGACCCCCAATCCTGTATATATGTTAGCCCCCCCCACACACACACACACACACCTGTATATCATCACATTCCCCCCCTCATATATACACGCCCCAAGGACGGGTCCTTCAAAGCCGCTCCCCCACACACACACACCACCATTCTCGTCCTTTATCGATGACTGCTACAAGATCAATTAAAAACATATCTCCACACACGAGAACACTGAAAATAACTGGCTTTTATTGTACAGACTGAAAATACTCTGTAATGCAGAAAATGCCTTTTAAAGATTATGGCAGTAAGAAACTCCCTACAATTTTTTAATTCTAACTTTTCTTTTGGCAAACTCATCGATAATATCTTTGTAGGACAAAGTATTTAAAAGTTTTGACTCAATGGCAAGTAAAGGCTGCGGACATACCACAGGAGGTGGACAGAGGCTGCGGACATACCACAGGAAGTGGACAGAGGCTGCGGACATACCACAGGAGGTGGACAGAGGCTGCGGACATACCACAAGAAGTGGACAGAGGCTGCGGACATACCACAGGAGGTGGACAGAGGCTGCGGACATACCACAGGAAGTGGACAGAGGCTGCGGACATACCACAGGAGGTGGACAGAGGCTGCGGACATACCACAGGAAGTGGACAGAGACTGCGGACATACCACAGGAGGTGGACAGAGGCTGCGGACATACCACAGGAGGTGGACAGAGGCTGCGGACATACCACAGGAAGTGGACAGAGGCTGCGGACATACCACAGGAGGTGGACAGAGGCTGCGGACATACCACAGGAAGTGGACAGAGGCTGCGGACATACCACAGGAGGTGGACAGAGGTTGCGGACATACCACAGGAAGTGGACAGAGGCTGCGGACATACCACAGGAGGTGGACAGAGGCTGCGGACATACCACAGGAAGTGGACAGAGGCTGCGGACATACCACAGGAAGTGGACAGAGGCTGCGGACATACCACAGGAGGTGGACAGAGGCTGCGGACATACCACAGGAAGTGGACAGAGACTGCGGACATACCACAGGAGGTGGACAGAGGCTGCGGACATACCACAGGAAGTGGACAGAGGCTGCGGACATACCACAGGAAGTGGACAGAGGCTGCGGACATACCACAGGAGGTAGACAGAGGCTGCGGACATACCACAGGAAGTGGACAGAGGCTGTGGACATACCACAGGAGGTAGACAGAGGCTGCGGACATACCACAGGAGGTGGACAGAGGCTGCGGACATGATAGTGTCCTCCTCAACCCCTCACAGTAGCTTCTCTGTCCACCATCATATTACTTCTCCACATCATCAGTGTGCTGTGTCCTCCTCCTGTGCCCCTTTCACCTCTCCACAGGTCAGGGCAGCACAGTGCTGCCCTGACCTGTGGAGAGGTGAAAGGGGCACAGAAGGACACAGCACATTGATGAATGATGTGGACCGGAGAAGTAATATGATGGATGGTGGACAGAGCACATCAGTCTCTGTCCCCTGCATGGCATGGCTTCTGCCTCCCGGGGCTCCCAGTAACATCCTCCTCTCTCTCTCTATCCCCTTTTTTTACTATGGATATCTCCCCAGCTTTACTCTCCTCCTCCTCCTCAGTGTCCTCCTCACCATCACCGGCTGCTCGGCTCCTCCGCTGCTTTCCCTATGATGAGTGCACTGCACAGTCGCCGGCCGCCGTGGTCTAGACTCTCATAGTTACATAGTTGCATAGTAGGTGAGGTTGAAAAAAGACACAAGTCCATCAAGTCCAACCTATGTGTGTGATTATGTGTCAGTATTACATTGTATATCCCTGTATGTTGCGGTCATTCAGGTGATTATCTAATAGTTTCTTGAAGCTATCAATGCTCCCCGCTGAGACCACCGCCTGTGGAAGGGAATTCCACATCCTTGCCGCTCTTACGGTAAAGAACCCTCTACGTAGTTTAAGGTTAAACCTCTTTTCTTCTAATTGTAATGAGTGGCCACGAGTCTTATTAAACTCTCTTCTGCGAAAAAGTTTTATCCCTATTGTGGGGTCACCAGTACAGTATTTGTAAATTGAAATCATATCCCCTCTCAAGCGTCTCTTCTCCAGAGAGAATAAGTTCAGTGCTTGCAACCTTTCCTCATAACTAAGATCCTCCAGACCCTTTTTTAGCTTTGTTGCCCTTCTTTGTACTCGCTCCATTTCCAGTACATCCTTCCTGAGGACTTGTGCCCAGAACTGGACAGCATACTCCAGGTGCGGCCGGACCAGAGCCTTGTAGAGCGGGATAATTATCGTTTTATCTCTGCAGTTGATCCCCCTTTTAATGCCAATATTCTGTTTGCTTTATTAGCAGCAGCTTGGCACTGCATGCCATTGCTGAGCCTATCATCTACTAGGACCCCCAGGTCTTTTTCCATCCTAGATTCTCCCAGAGGTTCTCCCCCCAGTGTATAGATTGCATTCATATTTTTGCCACCCAAATGCATTATTTTACATTTTTCTACATTGAACCTCATTTGCCATGTAGTCGCCCACCCCATTAATTTGTTCAGGTCTTTTTGCAAGGTTTCCACATCCTGCGGAGAAGTTATTGCCCTGCTTAGCTTAGTATCGTCTGCAAATACAGAGATTGAACTGTTTATCCCATCCTCCAGGTCGTTTATAAACAAATTAAATAGTATTGGTCCCAGCACAGAACCCTGGGGAACCCCACTACCCACCCCTGACCATTCTGAGTACTCCCCATTTATCACCACCCTCTGAACTCGCCCTTGTAGCCAGTTTTCAATCCATGTACTCACCCTATGGTCCATGCCAACGCACCTTATTTTGTACAGTAAACGTTTATGGGGAACTGTGTCAAATGCTTTTGCAAAATCCAGATACACCACGTCTACGGGCCTTCCTTTATCTAGATGGCAACTCACCTCCTCATAGAAGGTTAATAGATTGGTTCGGCAAGAACGATTCTTCATGAATCCATGCTGATTACTGCTAATGATATTGTTCTTATTACTAAAATCTTGTATATAGTCCCTTATCATCCCCTCCAAGAATTTACATACTATTAATGTTAGGCTAACTGGTCTGTAATTCCCAGGGATGTATTTTGGGCCCTTTTTAAATATTGGTGCTACATTGGCTTTTCTCCAATCAGCTGGTACCATTCCAGTCAAAAGACTGTCTGTAAAAATTAGGAACAACGGTCTGGCAATCACTTGACTGAGTTCCCTAAGTACCCTCGGGTGCAAGCCATCTGGTCCCGGTGATTTATTAATGTTAAGTTTCTCAAGTCTAATTTTAATTCTGTCCTCTGTTAACCATGGAGGTGCTTCCTGTGTTGTGTCATGAGGATAAACACTGCAGTTTTGGTTACTGAAGCCCCCCGATTCCCTCGTGAAGACTGAGGAGAAGAATAAATTCAAAACCTTCGCCATCTCCCCATCCTTTGTAACCAGATGTCCTTCCTCATTCTTTATGGGGCCAATATGGTCTGTCCTCCCTTTTTTACTGTTTACATACTTAAAGAATTTCTTGGGATTTTTTTTGCTCTCCTCCGCTATGTGTCTTTCATGTTCTATCTTAGCTGTCCTAATTGCACCCTTACATTTCTTGTTGCATTCTTTATAAAGTCTGAATGCTGAGGATGATCCCTCAACCTTATATTTTTTGAAGGCCTTCTCCTTTGCTTTTATATGCATTTTTACATTGGAGTTAAGCCATCCAGGATTTTTGTTCGCTCTTTTAAATTTATTACCCAATGGGATACATTGGCTAATGCCCTTATTTAATATGCTCTTAAAGCAAACCCATCTCTCCTCCGTATTCTTTGTTCCTAATATTTTATCCCAATTTATGCCTTTTAGCAAGGTTTGTAGTTTAGGGAAGTTGGCTCTTTTGAAATTCAGTGTCTTTGTGTTCCCTTCATGTTTCGTATTTGTGTGATTTATACTATATAATTGACCTGTGATCGCTGTTACCTAAATTGCCCCGTATTTCCACATCCGTGATCAGGTCTGTATTGTTGGTAATCAGTAGATCCAGTAATGTTTTATTTCTAGTTGGTGCGTCTACCATCTGACCCATAAAATTGTCCTGCAAGACATTAAGGAACTGGCGAGCCTTAAATGAATGCGCGGTTCCCTCCGCCCAGTCTATGTCTGGATAATTAAAATCCCCCATTATGATAACACTTCCCATCCTTGCTGCTAATCCTATTTGTGATAGGAGATCCGTCTCCACTTCCTCCCTCAGGTTAGGGGGCCTATAGCATACTCCCAGTATTATTTTCCCCTTAGCTTCATCCCTTTGGAGCCCTACCCATAAGGATTCAACCTCCTCTCTAGCTCCCTCAGTGATGTCATCTCTCACATTCACTTGTACATAATTCTTGATATATAGGCATACCCCTCTCCCTTTTTTACCCTCTCTATCCTTGCAGTATAGGGTATACCCTTGAATGTTTGCCAGCCAATCATGAGAGCTGTTGAACCAGGTCTCTGAAATTCCCACAAAATCCAAATCCTCCTTGTACAACAGTATCTCTAGTTCACTCATCTTGTCCGCCATGCTCCTGGCATTGGTGAACATGCCACATAGTTTAGACTTGTCGCATATTGTCCTAGTATTGGGTGTTTTGAGATTGCAACTAGGACTTGCTACTATACTCACCTTGTGTTTTTGTGCTTTGGTTAACCTACCACTAATGGCCCCAATACTACCCTCTGGAATATCTTCCGCGCTGGCTATCTCTGTGTCTGCCTCCCCCCCATCGCCTAGTTTAAAAACCCCTCTAACTTTTTGGCCATCTTCATTCCCAGCAGATCTGCACCCACCTCATTTAGGTGCAGTCCGTCCCTTCTATAGTACCGGTTACCGACTGAGAAGTCGGCCCAGTCCTCCAGGAACCCAAACCCCTCCTTACTACACCAGCTCTTAAGCCACTTGTTTACTTCCCTAATCTCCCTCTGCCTTTCTGGTGTGGCTCGATGTACCGGTAGTATTCCTGAGAATACTACCTTGGAGGTCCTTTTCCTCAATTTAGCTCCTAAGTCCCTAAAATCGTTCTTTAGGACACTCCATCTGCCTCTGACTTTGTCATTGGTGCCAACATGCACCATGACAGCTGGGTCTTCCCCAGCCCCTCCCAGTAATCTGTCCACTAGATCCGTGATGTGCCGAACACGAGCGCCCGGTAGACAACATACTGTTCGGCGCTTCAGGTCTTGGTTACAGATTGCCCTCTCTGTCCTTCTAAGAATTGAGTCCCCTACCACCAGAATCTGTCTTTCCTTTCCCTTTGCTGCCCCCCCCCCACTCTCACTGGAGGAGTTCTTCCCCTGGCAGCTAGGAGAGTCCCTCAGCTCCAGCAGTGCTGGTCCCTGACTGGTTCCACCAATGTCACTAGTGCTTCCTGGCACTAATACTCCAGACAATACACAGGTACACAACAAGACAATACACAGGTACTCACAGACCTACTTGCACTCGCAGAACAGTCGCAGAACAGTCGCAGACCTACGTGCACTCGCAATACTCAAGTATACAGTACACAATACACAAGTACTAACGATCCACACACACTACTCAGAAAACACTCAGATACTCACACTACACAGGTACTATGACCCCTGTTATACCCTCCTGTTTTAAACTCTGGTTTTAACTCACCACTTAGACTACTACCACTAACTCTGGTTTTAACTCACCACTTATACCAGTTCCACTAACTCTGGTTTTAACTTACCACTTATACCAGTTCCACTTGGACAGAGTTCCAACAGACCCACAAATGAGCAGGCTCACTATGAGTTCTACACAAGGTTATATAGGCCTCAAGCACCTGTGAGCAATTAACCACTCCCCTTAATTAGTAGTCTGAAGGAATCAAAGAAAACAAAAGAGCTGTTTAAAAAGTGACAGAAAAAGGTGATTAAAAAGCTACAAGGAAAGCCCCAAAAATGCAACCCAGCAAACCCAGCAAACAAAAAGCAAGACTTGTTCACTCTAACTCTGGTTTTAACTCACCACTTAGACCAGTTCCACTTACACTGAGTTCCACAGCCTCAGACTGAGCACGCTCAGACTGAGTACTACACCCAGTTATATAGGCACCCGTGAGCAATTAACCACCCCCCTTAATTGATAGACTGAAGGAACCAGAGAAAAAAAAAAAAAAGCTATTTAAAAAGTGATAGAAAAAGGCGATTGAAAAATTACAAGGAAAAGCCCCACGACTCACGCATCGAAGTTGCCGCAGGCGTCCTTCCCACCGAATATTCAGGCTCCGCACGCCCCGGCGTATCACCATCCAAGTCCGTCACCAGCGGAAAGCTGCGGGGTCCCTGTGCACCCCCAACTGTGGAAGGGGGGTCGCCTACCCTTTAATTGGGCATGGCCACCCCCGTGTAGCTGTCACTCTGTCTCTGGATGAATCACTCTGCACTGCCATTGTAGAAGCAGCAGAGGGCGCTAAATGCCGTCTGCTGACTGTCGCTGGAGACTTCCCACGCTGAACCTCACTTCCAGCCACAGGGGAGGGGGCCGATCCCTCTGATGATGCAGCCGAAGAGCGAAGAGACCGGACCTCCAGGCACACAAGACCATCTGACCTCCCAGCTCCAGAAGGGACAGGGCTCCCGCCCTTCCCTGCAGCCGACCGTGTCCTGTGCCGAGCCGGCCTACTGCTAGGCACATCAGCAGGAGAGCCGGCTGCCATGTCCCGAGTCAAAGGAGAGGGGGAGGAGGGGGGAAGAGAGCACGGCATCCCCACCTCCCGCAGGTCCCGCCGATGCTAGGGATTCCTCCCAGGCCCACCGCTGGAGCCAGAACCCGTTGGCACAGCAGGGGACATTGAAAGGTTCCGAATGGAGCTCCCATGCAGCCGCCAGACCCGGGGATGTGTGAAGGGCTCAAGCGCTCAGGAGGGCGAACCCTCTTAGCACGTTTAGAGGAAGGGGGGGACCCAGGAGGAGACGGATCAACCCCCGACCCCCCTAGCATGCCTAGCAGCTGTTGCTGGAGCCACTGCGGACCCCGTGTAGAAGCTGCGGCCCTGACCTGGTCCCATAAGGCCTCCAAGTCGCTCATCCTGTCCTGTCTTCTTTCTGCAGGGGAACAGCAGAACTCTTCAATCAAGAAAGCTTCCAGAATGATTACCCATCAGCCTATGCACCGACCCAAGCCCCCTTTCCGGCTCCACCCAGACCACCTGACCCTTGCTGCTCCAATAAGGTAAGCTACCCCCCAACCTAAACTACCTTAGTAAATTCTTTAACCCTTTACAGACCTGTACCTCCCATAGTCATGCCGACCCTCCGTCTAATTTTTCTCCTCCGGGTCGCACTGTATACACACAGACACACACAGTATACAGACACAGTATACACACAGACACACACAGTATACAGACACAGTATACACACGCACAGTATACAGACACAGTATACACACAGACACAGTATACAGACACACACAGTATACAGACACAGTATACACACACACACACAGTTTACAGACACAGTATATACACACAGTATACAGACACAGTATATACACACAGTATACAGACACAGTATACACACGGACACACACACAGTATACACACAGACACACACAGTATACAGACACTCTATATACACACACACACACAGTATACAGACACAGAATACACACACACAGTATACACACACACACACAGTATACACACACACACAGTACACAGACACAGTATACACGCAGACACACACAGTCATGCACACACAGTATACAGACACAGTATACACACGCACACAGTATACAGGCACAGTATACACACAGACACGCACACAGTATACACACAGACAGTACACAGACACACACAGTATACACACACAGTATACAGACACAGTATACACACACACAGTATACACACAGACACAAACACAGTATACAGGCACAGTATACACACAGACACACACAGTATACACACACAGTATACACACACACAGTATACACACAGACACAAACACAGTATACAGGCACAGTATACACACAGACATGCACACAGTATACACACACACAGTATACAGACACACACAGTATACACACACAGTATACAGACACACAGTATACACACGGACACACACACACACTCTATATACACACACACACAGTATACAGGCACAGAATACACACACACAGTATATACACACACACAGTATACACACACACACACAGTACACAGACACAGTATACACACACAGTATACACACAGACACAGTATACACACACACACAGTACACAGACACAGTATACACACACACAGTATACAGACACAGTATACACACACACACACACACAGTCACGCGAACAGTATACACACAGACATGCACACAGTCACGCGAACAGTATACACACAGACATGCACACAGTATACAGATGCAGTATACAGACAGACACACACGCAGTATATAGACACACACACACACACGGTATACACACAGACATGCACAGTATACAGACACACACACAGTATACAGACACAGTATATATACACACACACACATATACAGTATACAGACACAGTATACACAGACACACACAAAGTATACACACAAACTACATACACACACGCACATTAAGCATATACACACACACAGTATACACACACCAGCACTGTTCATCTAGAAATCAGTCTAACACACTGCTGCTGCCCCCATCTCCTGGCATGCTGGTACTTGTAGTGCTCCAGCAGCTCACAGACACATTTGGTGGTAATACAGGAGAGGAGGATGGTGTGTCTGTATTGGTGGACAGGTAATCAGTAGGGAGATGTAGCAGAGATTGGGGGAGAAGTTCAGAACATCCTTCCTCCAGGAGAAGTGCACTTCTCATACACAGAAATAATGATCTCTGCTGGAGGAAACACGGCCCCTCCCCCTTCTGCTCACCAGAGAAAGCACTGATAAAACAACATTTAAAGGATCACTAAAGCTATTTTTTTAAAAATAACAAACATATCATACTTACCTCCACTGTGCAGCTCGTTTTTCACAGAGTGGCCCCGAACCTGGTCTTCTGGGGTCCCTTGGCGGCTGTCTCGGCTACCCCCCCCCGCAAGGACTCAACACTTTCATGTGGGCTCCCTCACATGGTGTTGAGTGCTTGCGGGCACGCTCCCGTGGTACAGCCGGCGGCCATAGCTGCTCACTGTATCACTCGGCCCCGCCCCCCGGCGCGCCGCATCATTGGATGTGATTGACAGCAGCGCGAGCCAATGGCTACGCTGCTTTTAATCCATCCACTCTAGCCAATCAAAGGCCAGGCTGAGCAGTGAAGAGGATGTCGGGAGCGAGCGCCGGACTTTCGAGGGGTCAGGAAAGTAAAACGGGGGGGCTGGGGGGGCGGTATTGTCAGATGTTTTTTCACCTTAATGCATAGAAGGCCTCCCCGCCTCCCTCTCCTCTCCTCCAGATGTCAGCAACTCCTACTCTGTATTCAAAGAAGCCACGCGGGGGAAGGGGGCGTGTACACTGTGTACCCATTGGCTGAGGAAGTAGTGGAGGAGCAGTTATAGCCTCTGAAATTTTACGAATCACATCTCACTTCATACAGGTTTTCTTAGGCAAATCATTTTTTGAGAATTTGTTGCAAAGTTTCTTCCCTGGAGATCCTGCCAGTAACAGCACTTCCTATTGTACACTGACAACACTAAGCCTCTGTCTCTTTATTAGCCAATGAGATGTCAGCCTGGGGAATGTATTCCTGGAGTTGGCTGTCTGATAGGCCACCCAATAGTCAACTGACAAGGCTTGTATGGCGGGCTGACAATGCTGCTACTAATTTTAAGCCCAGGTTCACACTATAACACGCTGCGGATCACACAGGAGAGCTGTGCGTCCCTGTTCCCCGTTTCAGGGACAAATCAGGGCCGATTCTATGCCTGAATTCTGCCCTGAAATGGAGCCAAAGACGCACAGCGTTTTTGTACAGTGCGCTCCGCAGCCACCCCAGAGATATGTGAACCGGCTCCATAGGGAGCCAGTCACATTCTCCTGCTATGCGAATTAGATGCGGAGAAACGCACATCTAATTCGCATAGGTGTAATCCCGGGCTAAGGCAGCAACCTGGAGCCATCCAAGGTGGATCACTTTTCAGAGGTATTTGACAGGCAGCTCAGAGGTCATATGTTGCCTCCAGGATGCCTGTTTTAACCCTTGAAAGCCTGCAGCACCGTGACACAAGGTTGTGCATTACATACAGTTGTAGAGCAGTTGTGGCACAGCCCCGTTCACTTGAATGGATCGTACTTGGTAGTGGGACTGCCTGCCACTAGGGTTGCCACCTGTCCGGGATTCTCCCGGACAGTTTGGGTTTTGAATCATGCGTCCGGGTTTCAGGCTGCATGAAACCCGGACACATTATTCAGACAGGACTATGACTTCCCTGCAGGGTTTCTGGCTGCAGTTGTCTAAGCTGAGAGTGTCTATTATACTCTCTTTCACACTGCCCAAAGCCAACACTAACATTTCCCCCCCAAACACAGACGGGAGAGGAGAGAGGGCTCGATCTGCACCTACCCCTCTGTGTCTGCTCACACTCCAATCTCCAGCGCTGTGCCTCAGAAAAGGAAAGTGGGGGCTGGAAATTTGAAGTCCAGCAGCCTCAGATACATCTGGATGAGAGTTAATGACTGGTGATGGTGGTAGAAGAAATTTCAGTAAAATTTACCTTCTGTTCAGCGGGGATTTGAAGATTGTGTACAATATCTGAAGAAGTTGATAAATTGTCTGAAGACTTTGATACATTGTTTGCATATTCACTATTTGCACTACTGAATTTATTTTGTGTTTGGACTTTTTATACACATATTATTATTATTATTATTATATTATGATGTTGGTGCTCAGTTGAAACCGCTTTTGTATGTTGGCACTTTACAGTGGCGGCTGGTGAAGTTTTAGGATAGGGGGGGTGCCAGGCCCCGCCCTTCCTTTTTGACCCCTCCCACTTAGGGAAAATGGGTGTGGTTTTAGTGAAATAGTGGGCGTGGATCTAAGGTGGTGTGGTTAGTGTCTGAGTTGAAGGAGGGATGGAGGGAGAGAGGGATGGAAGGACAGCAGGCCCAGATCCAGATCCAGAATATGTGTATTCTAGAAAGTTTAACAATCAGCAGATAAAGATACTCCAAACACCTGGTGTTAGCACTTTAATTATCCCGGCACCATGGTTGCTATGGTGTCAGGATGATTGAAGTGCATTGTTTTTATTATTATATTGTAATATAAAATGAAATCATTCAACTCACCATAAGCAGAATCAGTGGGAGCCCCGAGCGTGTCACTAGCCACGTCGCCTGCCACCAGATGCCATCAGGTGTCCCCAGGGGAGTCCCTCCTTACATCAGGTGCCCCCAGCGGAGTTCCTCCTTACATGCAGCCTGTGTCACATAAAATGCAGCCTGTGTCACCACCAAATTGCAGCAGCATGTGTCACCACCAAATTGCAGCAGCACGTGTCACCACCAAATTGCAGCAGCATGTGTCACCAAATTGCAGCAGTATGTGTCACCAAATTGCAGCAGCATGTGTCACCAAATTGCAGCAGTATGTGTCCCCAAATTGCAGCAGTGTCACCAAATTGCAGCAGTATGTGTCCTCAAATTGCAGCAGTGTCACCAAATTGCAGCAGTGTCACCAAATTGCAGCAGTATGTGTCACCAAATTGCAGCAGTGTCACCAAATTGCAGCAGTATGTGTCACCAAATTGCAGCAGTATGTGTCACCAAATTGCAGCAGCATGTGTCACCAAATTGCAGCAGCATGTGTCACCAAATTGCAGCAGTGTCCCCAAATTGCAGCAGTATGTGTCCCCAAATTGCAGCAGTGTCCCCAAATTGCATCAGTATGTGTCCCCAAATTGCAGCAGTGTCCCCAAATTGCAGCAGTGTCCCCAAATTGCAGCAGTATGTGTCCCCAAATTGCAGCAGTGTCCCCAAATTGCATCAGTATGTGTCACCAAACTGCAGCAGTATCTGTCCCCAAATTGCAGCAGTGTCCCCAAATTGCAGCAGTGTGTCCCCAAATTGCAGCAGTGTCCCCAAATTGCAGCAGTATGTGTCCCCAAATTGCAGCAGTGTGTGTCACCACCAAACCCCCCTCCCCCGTTACTTACCTTGCTATGTGTTGTCCTCTCCAGCGGTGTCTCCTGTGGAGAGCTCCTTTCTTCTCATACTTCCTGTTTCCTCTTGAGAGAGAGAAACAGGAAGTGACATCATACTCAGATGTCAATCAAACCGCCCGGCGATAGTAATAGATACTAGCGCCGGGCGGAAGCTACTCGGCGCTTTACAAAGCGCCGCAAGGTGGGCTAAATGCCCTCAAATGCAGGGCCACGTCTGCAATCTCGTGATTGCATAGACGTGGCGCTTCCCACAAGTGCACTGTGTCTGGCGTCGCACTGTGTCCGGCGTCCGAACACAGTGCACTTAAGGACCGTTTTTTGTTTTTATTTTTTTTAAAGGGCCAGCTTTAAACATTTTTTTTTTTACATTTTTTGTTTGTTTGTGAATGCCTGGAGGGGGGGCGGTGCCCAGGCGCCCCCTATGAATGGGCTGCCACTGGCACTTTATTAGGAAAGGAGTGCTGTTTAATCCATTAAGTATTGATTTTTACTTATCCATTTTTCTTTTCTACAATGTGCTGCTCCTTACCAACTTTCACCTGTTTAATTATTCTAGTTGCACTAATTATCCTTCCACTTTTCGCTGGTTCTGGGGTTTTTAACCCCTCATTCACAAAATGAGAGACAAATGAGGAGGAAAGAGGGACAGAGGGACTTTGTTCCAAATCAGGGACAGTCCCTCCAAATCAGGGACAGTTGGGAGCTATGATAATGGTAAGTACTAACATGGCCATTGGCCAAGTGAACTTGTGGCTGGTTGGTGTGGGGGAGGTGGAACGGTGATTTATGTGCCTATTTTTACCACCGCCCATTTAAACAAGGCCGTAGTGTTGTCAGCCTGCCACAGGAAGTGTTGTTACTAACAGGATCTCCAAGTAGGAAGTAGGAAAATTTTCAAAAGATTAACAACAAAAAAACAAGCTACTTAAAACTGTATACAGTGAGGGACATTTGCAGTGTCTACAGATGGTTGTCCGCTTGTTCCTCTTGTTCCTCGTGTTCCTCATGTGGGGTTTGGATTTTGAAGATGATTCTTCACCTCGTTTTTAGTGGTTGTGGCTTTCTCTGACCTCTCCAGGCTATCAAACCTGCTGACTTGCAGTTCTGTTAACCTTTTAGTCCATTTCAGGTTTGGGTACAACATACTCCTCCGGCTTAATTTTTGTTTTATGGTGTCCTCTGTGACCTGAAGCAAAATATCTTCATATATCTCTGTATACCGCTCTGATCTTGACATGTCTGTACACAAAAAAAAAAGCCATCACCAATAGAATCAATGGAAGACCAAACATCTGTTAAAAAAAACAAAATGTACGGAATGTTCTGTAGTATATAGAAGAGCCACGAGGCAGAAACACAAATCCCATTTCTCAGCAGATCAATGTTCTTACCCCCAGCTGTGTCCAGTCTTCATCAACGCCATGTTAGCCCATGCAAAATGTCAAATCTGATCCATGACCTTATCATGTAGAGAGGAGAAAGGTGACTAATGAGACAATCATATGAGATGCATATAAAACACAACAAGGCAGTATTTTTTATAGATTCTGTGCAGGCCAGTCAAGTTCCTCCACCCCAAACTCACTCATTCATGTCTTTATGGACCTTGCTTTGTGCTCTGGTGTGCAGTCATGTTGAAACAGGAAGAGGCCATCCCCAAACTGTTCCCACAAAGTTGGGAGCATGACATTGTCCAAAATGTCTTGGCATGCTGACGCCTTAAGAGTTCCCTTCACTGGAACTAAGGGGCCAAGCCCAACCCCTGAAAAACAACCCCACACCATAATCCCCCCTCCACCAAATAATTTGGACCATTGCACAAAGCAAGGTCCATAAAGACATGGATGAGCGAGTTTGGGGTGGAGGAACTTGACTGGCCCGCACAGTCCTGACCTCAAACCGATAGAACACTTTTGGGATGAATTAGAGCAGTGATTGCGAGTCAGACATTCTCAACCAACATCAGTGCCTGACCTCACAAATGTGCTTCTGGAAGAATGGTCAAACATTCCCATAGACACACTCCTAAACCTTGTGGACAGCCTTCCCAGAAGAGTTAAACCTACTATAGCTGCAAAGGGTGGGCCAACTAAATATTGAACCCTACGGACTAAGACAGGGATGCTATTAAAGGCTGGCGTCCCAATACATTTGGTAATATGGTGTATACAGTATCTGTTCAATAGGGATAAGCCAAACACCCCCCCCCCCCGGTTCGGTTCACACCAGAACCTGCGAACAGACTGAAAGTTTGCGCAAACTTTAGAACCCCATTAAAGTCTATGGGACTCGAACGTTAGAAATCAAAATTGCTAATTTTAAAGGCTAATATGCAAGTTATTGTCCTAAAAAGGGTTTGGGGACCCGGGTCCTGCCACAGGGGACATGTGTCAATGGTAAAAAAAGTTTTAAAAACAGCCGTTTTTTCAGGAGCAGTGATTTTAATGAGCCTTAACCACTAGCCTACCGCCCACCATCATATGACGGCGGGACAGTAAACCTCTTGTTCTGGGCGGACATCATATGACGTGAGCCTGTTTAAACAGGGCATGCGCGTGATCGTGAGCACGCAGCCCTGTACTGTTAGTGGCGGCGTGTCCCCGAGACACTGCTCGTCATCGGCAGGGGTGAACAGCCACTGGGCATGGCTGTTTACCACCTGTTTGGCCGTGATGAAGTCACGGGCGATCACGAATTGTAAATCTATTGCATTGCACGGCGCATGCGCACAATCGTGAGCGCGCTGCACGTGCACATCGGTGGTGGCGTGTTCCCGGTAACACTGCTCATCACAGACGATAGTACACAGCCATTGGCCAGGGCTGTGTACCATGTGATCGGCTGTGATCCATTCACAGACGATCACTAACAGTAAACAAAGAGCTGTCACTAGCTGTTACTAGCCCTTCTCTCCTCACACACCGTCTCCAGTGTGAGGAGAGAAGAGCCAGGAGCAGTGAGTTACAGATCTATGTTTAGTAGTGTCTGCACCAACACCACACCTGTCCCATCACCCCCCCAATTGTCATCTGTCACCCAACGGTCACCCCATAAAAGTGCACCTGTCACATAAGAGACTGCCATCAGTGACCATCAGCGGTGCAACCGTCACCCATCAGTGACCTGCCCTGTCACCCACCAGTGACCGTGCCCTGTCACCCGTCATCCATCAGTGACCGTGCCCTGTCACCCATTAGTGACCATCAGCGGTGCACCCGTCACCCATCAGTGACCGTCGCCTGTCAGTGACCGTCGCCTGTCAACCATCTGTGACCATCACCTGTCACCGTCCGTGGTGACCTGTCACCTATCAGTGACCATCAGCGGTGCACCCGTCACCCATCAGTGACCGTCGCCTGTCAGTGACCGTCGCCTGTCAACCATCTGTGACCATCACCTGTCACCGTCCGTGGTGACCTGTCACCTATAAGTGACCATCAGCGGTGCACCCGTCACACATCAGTGACCGTCACCTGTCAGTGAACGTCGCCTGTCAACCATCTGTGACCATCACCTGTCACCGTCCGTGGCCTGTCACCCATCAGTGACCATGCCCTCTCACCCGTCACCCATCAGTGACCGTGCCCTGTCACCCGTCACCTATCAGTGACTGTGCCCTGTCACCCATCAGTGACCATCAGCGGTGCACCTGTCACCCATCAGTGACTGTCGCCTGTCAACTATCTGTGACCATTACTCGTCACCGTCTGTGGCCTGTCACCCATCAGTGACCATTGCCTGTCACCCATCAGTGACCATCGCCCATCACACCATCATCAACTCTCAGTGAATGTCACCTGCCACCCATCGCACAGCCCATCAGTGACCGTCACCTGCCACCCATCTGTCACCCGTCGCACAGCTACCCGCCACACAGCCATGTCCAAAAGAGGATATACTAGTGAGGAGGCGTTCCAGATCCTCTCTATGACTGATGAGAGCACTGGGGAGTTCTCATCAGATTCCAATTCTGATTCCCGAATCAAATTCGGCATTTGAACCAATCGAGAGTAGTAATGATTCGGATGAAGAATGGGTCCCTCCTAAAAGGGCACGACACTCTGGAAACCAGGAAGCCGCCAGCAACCAGGATTATATTCCTAGGCCCAGTACCAGCGCTGCCGCCAGAAATAGGCCCCAGGAATAAAGGCCCAGTACCAATGCTGCCGCCAGCAATAGGCCCCAGGAACAAAGGCCCAGTACAAGTGCTGCCGCCAGAGATAGGCCCCGCGCACAAATGCCCAGGCCCAGTACCAGTGCTGCCACATCACACCTGAGTACCAGCACAGGAAATTCAACTCCCCCAACTACTGGAGTGTCATGTCCCCCAAGAGCCAGGGCCGCTACATACATGCCAGATGGTCTTGCCAACCCAATATGGCTGCCTTCCAACTGGGGATCACCAATTATTCCCCCTTTCACAGCACAGCCAGGTGTGCAGGCCAACACCCAAAATTTCACAGAGATCAATTTTTTTTAACTGTTTTTGCCCGACACTTTGCTGCAAATTTATTGTGCACCAGACAAATTTGTATGCCCAGCAGTATATTGCCAGCAACCCCCAATCATCTTATGCCCATCCGTTTGAGTGGAGAGATTTGAATTTGGAGGAGTTCAAATTGTTTTTGGGCCTCACCCTAAATATGGGGCTTACAAAAAAAAATGAAGGACATACCTATTGGTCCACCAACCCCATCCACCATATGCCTATGTATTCTGCCGCAATGTCCAGGTCCTGATATGAGATGATTATGAGATTCTTTCATTTTAATGACAACACCCAGTGCCCTCCCCGCAATCATCCAAATTCCGATAAGTTATACAAGATTCACCCACTGATAAATTTATTTTCCCAACGATTTGCAGAACTATATGTCCCCAAGAAGAATATATGTGTGGATGAGTCCCTTGTACCATTTTCAGGCCGGCTAGGAATAAAACAATATATTCCTAGCAAAAAGGCCAAATACGGAGTAAAATTTTACAAGCTCTGTGAGAGAGCCACGGGATATCTATATGCGTTCCGCATATATGAAGGAAGAGATTCCCAGCTCCAGCCCCCGGAGTGCCCGGCCTACATGGGCAACACTGGAAAATCGTATGGGACCTGGCTTACCCACTTCTGAAAAAAGGATATCATATATACCTGGACAACTTTTATACCAGCCTGCCCCTTTTCAGACACCTATATGTCAAAAAAACCCTGGCCTGCGGAACCTCAAGAAAAAATAGGAAGGGCTTCCCACAATCCATAGTGAACAAAAAGCTGCAAAGGGGGGAAAGAGCAACACTGAGATGCAATGAAGTGCTGGCCTTGAGGTGGAAGGATAACAGGAACGTGCACATGATGTCCACCATTCACAATGACACTACAGTTGTAGTTCAGCGAAGACGAGGTCCCATTGAAAAACCGACATGTATCCAAGACTATAATCTCTACATGGGGGGGGGGTGGATTTCAATGACCAAATGATTCAGCCCTATTTGTCAATAAGGAGGTTCCGATACTGGTACAAGAAGGTAGCAATTTATCTAATCCAATTGGCCATTTACAATTCCTACATAGTCTACACAAAATCCACAGAAAGCCCTGCCCCCTTCCTAAAATTCATAGAAGTAGTAGTCACGTCCCTCATCTATCAACAAAGACCCCCCCAGAAGACCTTTGTTCTGATGCTGTTAGCCGACTTCATGAACGCCACTTCCCGTACAACATTCCACCATCGGAAGCAGGCCGAAGACGGCAAAAAAGATGTCGTGCGTGCAGCAGAAGAGGTTTTCGAAAAGATATCAGCTTCCATTGTCCCCAGTGTCCCTCCTAACCTGGCCTTTGCATTGGTGAATGCTTCGAACTGTATCATACATCCCTAAATTATTAGCCCATATTTTCCCCATTTTCACTGATCATTTTCCATGCTTCCCAAAATAACCATGCCACTGCCTTCAACGTGAACTGACCCTGGCCTGCTTTTTGACTATGCCTCTGCCTACCGTTTGGACTGCTTCCACATGAACTGACCCTGGCCTGTTTTGACTATGTCTCTGCCCACCGTTTTGACTGCTTGCTCGTGAACTGACCCTGGCCTGTTTTGTGACTATGCTTCTGCCCATTGCTTGGACTGCTTGCACGTTAACTGACCCTGGCCTGTTTTATGGACTATGCTTTTGCCTACCGCTTGGACTGATCTGTTGCCCTGCTACTATAGTACACAGGGGTCTCACATATGTGAGGGGCTCCAGAATAGTTTTTCCGGATGGAGAAAACTATTTTTTTGTTTTCTCCGGGTTTTGTAATTTCCGGATTAGGGTCTGGAGTTCGGAGGCTTCATAGAGATTTGGGTGGGTCGAAGCCTCTACCCCTGTGCCCTTGTGCACATGTCTTACCCGATTGCGGTCCTCAGCCTGCTGCTGACTTACTGCCATCATGCCTTTGCCTGCCACATGAATGGACCACACCTCTGCCTGCTACTTTGACTATGCAAATAATTAGCTGTAGCAAGAGGCAGTATGTTTATGAAGGGCTGGAGAGCAGTACAATAATGAGTGTCTGCAGGTAACAGTGTACCAGGACCAATATTATGGCTGTGCTGGCTGTCTCTGCCTGGACAATTTCTATGGACAAATGCTTTGGCTGTGTTGACAATATCCTTGTGCTGACTATAGACAATATTCCTGCCTGCTGCCTGGATAATTACTATTGCTGTCGCTAAGCACATCACTGACTGCTGCCTGGACCAGTGCTCTCTTCTGTGGACACTACTAAAAGCACAGGTAATACTTTTTTTTTTACCCTTTCCGCAATAGAATTTATTTTGGATTGTAATTCTTGGTATGTACATGCTATGTGTTAGAAATATGAAGGGCCTTCAAAAATGATAGGTTGCCAGGAAATTATCTATGTAATGTATGCTCCTAGAACGCCTTATTCTGCTACTTGGATGTTGGGCCTCAGTATGTGGCCAAGCTGTGTAAAAGTCTCACACATGTGGTATCCCCATACTCAGGAGGAGTAGCAGAATGTATTTTGGGGTGTCATTTTTGCTATATGTTGGAAATATCTTATAAATGGACAACTTTGTGTAAAAGAAATGCATTTTCATTTTTTTTCCACATTTTCCAAAAACATCTGGAAAAAAAATAACCGTTCAAAAGACTCATTGTGCCTCATAAATTATACTTTGGGGTGTTTTCTTTCCAAAATGGGGTCATTTTGTGGGCAATTCCATTGTCCTGGTACTCCAGGGCCTTCAAAAGTGTAATAGGTGGTTGAGAAATGAGATGTGCAATTTATGCTCGTAGATCGCCTGATGGTGCTACTTCAATGTTGGGCCTTTGTATGTGGCCAGGCTGTGTAAAAATCCCACACATGTGGTATTGCCATACTCAGGAGGAGTAGCAGAATGTATTTTGGGGTGTCATTTTTGCTATGTATTTGCTATGTGTTGGAAATATCTTATAAATGAACAACTTTGTGTAAAAAAAATGCATTTTCATTTTTTCTCCACATTTTCCAAAAACTTCTGAAAAAAAAATAACAGTTCAAAAGACTCATTATGCCTCATAGATTATACATTGGGGTGTTTGCTTTCCAAAATGGGGTCATTTTGTGGGCAATTCCTTTGACCTGGTGCTCCAGGGCCTTCAAAAGTGTAATAGATGGTTGAGACATGAGATGTGCAATTTATGCTCGTAGATCGCCTGATGGTTCTACTTCAATGTTGGGCCTTTGTATGTGGCCAGGCTGTGTAAAAGTCCCACACATGTGGTATCCCCATACTTGGTAAGAGTAGCAGAATGTATTTTGGGGTGTAATTTGTTGTATGAATATGCTCTGTGAGAGAAATAACCAGTTAATATGACAATTTTGAAAAAAAAACAAACACACAAAAAAAATCTTCCTTTTGCAAAGAATTGTGGGAAAAAATTACAACTTAAAAAAACTCACCATGCTACTTACTCAATACCTTGGAATGTCTACTTTCTAAAAAGGGGTCATTTGGGGGGTATTTGTTCTTTTCTGACTTGTTAGTACCTCAAGAAATGAGATTCACCTGATGTATTGAAAGCTTGATCAGATGTTTTCAATTTTCAGTGATTGGCACCATAGTTTGTAGACTCTATAACTTTCACAAAGACCAAATAATTTACACTAATTTGGGTTATTTTTACCAAAGATATATAGCAGTATAAATTTTGTCCAAAATTTATGAAGAAAAATTACTAATTTGCTTAATTTTATGACAAAAACTAAGAAAAAGGCAATTTTTCACAAAATTTACGGTATTTTTTTATTTATAGCACAAAAAATAAAAAAACCATTAGTGATTAAATACCACCAAAAGAAAGCTCTATTTGTGTGAAAAAAAGGACACAAATTTCATTTGGGTACAGTGTTGCATGACTGAGTAATTGTCATTCAAAGTGTGAGAGCACCGAAAGCTGAAAATTGGTCTGGGCAGGAAGGGGATTTAAGTGCCCTGTATTGAGGTGGTTAAAGTGAAAAAAAAGTTAAATATTCCTTTAAATATTGTACCTGGGGGGTGTCTATAGTATGCCTGTCCCTGCACAAAATTACATTTTTAAAGGAATAAAAGTCATTTAAAACTGCTTGCGGCTTTAATGTAATGTCAGGTCCCGGCAATATGGATGAAAATCAGTGAGACAAACGGCATGGGTACCCTCCAGTCCATTACCAGGCCCTTTGGGTCTTGTATGGATATTAAGGGGAACCCCTCACCCAAATTAAAAAAGGAAAGGCGTGGGGCCCCCAGGCCCTATATGCTCTGAACAGCAGTATACAGGTGGTGCAAACAAGACAGGGACTGTAGGTTTGTTGTTAAGTAGAAACTGTAAGTTTGAACTGGTACATTTTTAAAGTGTAGCTTTAATGTAATGTCAGGTCCCGGCAATATGGATGAAAATCGGTGAGACAAACGGCATGGGTACCCTCCAGTCCATTACCAGGCCCTTTGGGTCTTGTATGGATATTAAGGGGAACCCCTCACCCAAATTAAAAAAGGAAAGGCGTGGGGCCCCCAGGCCCTATATGCTCTGAACAGCAGTATACAGGTGGTGCAAACAAGACAGGGACTGTAGGTTTGTTGTTAAGTAGAAACTGTAAGTTTGAACTGGTACATTTTTAAAGTGTAGCTCCAGCCAAAAAATCTATTTTAAGCTTTTTGGAAAACATAGGGAAGGGTTTTTACCCCTGTAACATTTGTTTTGCTGTCTGTGCACCTCTTCAGAAGATTTCACCTCACTTTCTGTCCCAATGACAAATGTTTTTTGAAAATTTGGGGGTTTTAGTGAAACAAGGATTGGTGATAAAGCATCAGTGAAGAGGAGACACGTTTTTCCCATATTAACTTTTACAGGAGAGAATTTCACTTCCTAGGGGTAGATTTCATCTCACTTCCTGTTGTCTCCTTCCGTTTGCAAGTAGGAGTCATTTGTAAGTTGGATGTTTGAAAGTAGGGGCCTGCCCTATATACTATGCAGAAATTAGGTGTTGGTGTTGCCACAACACTGTAAGCCCTCACAGTTACTCTTGGTGGGCACAGGAACGGGCCGTGCTGTGAAATATTAGATCAAGAATTGTAATTACATGCCATTGTTAAACGGTAGAAAAATTGGGCCTTTGGTGGTTGTGGTGGTGCTGGTGCCACAACACTGTAAGTGCTCACAGTTACTCTTGGTGGGCACTGGAACGGGCCCTGCTGTGAAATATTATATCAAGAATTGTAATTACATACACCTGTTGAACAGGGGCAAAAAAATTGGGCCTTTGGTGGTGGTGTTGCCACAACACTGTAAGCCCTCACAGTTACTCTTGGTGGGCGCAGAAATGGGCTCTGCTGTGAAATATTAGATCAAGAATTGTAATTACATACACCTGTTGAACAGGGGCAAAAAAATTGGGCCTTTGGTGGTGGTGTTGCCACAACACTGCAACCCCTCACAGATACTATAGTTGGAGTGCAGGAATGAACCCTGCTGCAAAGTATTGCATCAAATATTGTAATTATATGCCCCTGTTAAACAGTGGCTGAAAAATTGGGACTTGGGCACTGGTGCTGGTGCCACAACACTGCAACCCCTCACAGATACTATAGTTGGAGCGCAGGAATGAGCCCTGCTGCAAAGTATTGCATCAAAAATTGTAATTACACGCTCCTGTCAAACAGGGGTAGAAAAATTGGGCCTTAGCCTCTGGCCCAGAACCAAAAATGTTCTTACAAGCTATCAGCATGAAAATTGAGGAGGAAGAGGATTGTCACTCAGCATCAGCATAGGAAGTCTTGAAGGGATCTCACATTAAAAGAAAAAATATTCAGTTACATCAGCATCAGGTGCTTGGAAGCTGGTGATCCAAGACTGATTCATTTTTATGAAGGTCAGCCGATTGACTGATTCGGTGGACAGGCACACCATGTGATCGGTTACAAAGCCTCCAGCAGCACAGAATGCAGGACAGGCCAGTAGCTCAATTGCATACTGTGCAAGCTCTGGCCAGTGATCCATCCTCAAGACCCAGTAACCCAGAAGATTTTCGGTGAGAAAGGTGTCCAAGTCTGAACTTGTCAAAGGTATTCCTGCACCATGTGAATCAGACGCTGGCGATGGTTGCTGGAACCGATCATACCTTGGGGCTGCAGACTAAAAAATTGTCTGAACGCATCGGTCAGATGGCCACCTTCTCCACCGCTCCTTCTGTGACTGACCGAAGCCTCAGCAACACGTTGTCCAGGAGGACCAGGAAATTGTAACCTCCCAGGCTCTGGAAACGCGTTGCACAAACCTTTCTGCAAGGCCTCCCGAAGATGTTTCATCCTCTGCTCCCTCTGCGATGGCAAGATAATGTCCGCAACCTTACCCTTGTAACGTGGATCAAGGAGGGTTGTCAGCCAGTAATGATCCCTCCCCTTGATACCACAAATATGGGGATCCTTCCGCAGGCTTTTCAGGATCAGGGAGGCTATGCAGCTTAGGTTTGCTGAGGCATTCGGTCCAGAGTCCTCTGGGTCACTAAGGATGACAGCCACCTCTTCCCAGCCACGTACAAGTCCATGGGTTTTTTCGGACTGTATATGATCCCTTGAAGACTGCTGCTGATGCTGAGTGCCAGGCTCCACCTCCATGCTGACACAATCCTCCTCCTCATTCTCTCCCTGTGTGATCGGTGGGCACGCAGGAACACTGTGTGAATAAAGGGGGCCTTGAGAGGTAAGGAAGTCCTCCTCTTCCTCCCTCTGTTCTGCCTCAAGTGCCCTGTCCATTATTCCACGCAGTGTGTGCTCCAACAGGTGGACAAGAGGGACAGTGTCACTGATGCATGCACTGTCATTGCTCACCATCCTCGTGGCCTCTTCAAATGGTGACAGGACAGTGCCATGCATCCCTGATCATAGCCCACTGGCGTGGGGAAAAAAACAAGCTCCCCTGACCCTGTCCTGGTGCCATAGTCACACAGGTACTCATTGATGGCCCTCTGCTGTGTGTGCAGCCGCTGCAGCATGGCCAACATTGAGTTCCACCTGTCGGGCATGTCACAGATTAGGCGGTTCTTGGGCAGGTAAATTCCTTTTGGAGGTCAGCCAGCCGAGCACTGGCATTATATGACCGGCGGAAATGCACACAGACTTTCCTGGCCTGCCTCGGGACATCCTGTAGGCACGGGTACCTGCCCAAGAACCACTGCACCACCAAGTTAAGGATGTGAGCCAAACAGGGCACATGGATCAGTTGTCCCTGTCGGAAGGCGGAGAGGAGGTTGGTGCCATTGTCGCAAACCACCATTCCTGGCTTAAGCTGGCATGGCGTCAACCACCTCTGAGCCTGCCCCTGCAGAGCTGACAGAATCTCTGCCCCAGTGTGGCTCCTGTCCCCCAAGCACACCAGCTCAGGCACTGGATGGCATATTTTTGCCTGCGTACTTGCGTAGCCCCTAGTTCCGAGGACAAAGCACAGGAAGAGGCCATGGAGGAAGAAGAAGAGGAGGGGGTGGAGGAGAGAGGTGTGTCAGGATCGCCAGTAGTAGCATTTTGGAGGCGTGGTGGCGGAACAACCTCCAACACTACTGCACCTTGTCCTGCATCCTTCCCAGCTGCCAGCAGAGTCACCCAATGCGCTGTGAAAGATAATTAACGCCCCTGTCCGTGCCTGCTGGACCATGAGTCAGCAGTAATATGCACCTTACCACTGACCGCCCTGTCCAGCGAGGCCAAGACATTGCCATACACATGCTGGTAGAGAGCCGGAATCGCCTTCAGTGACAAAAAGTGGCATTTGGGAACCTGCCAATGAGGAACCGCACATTCTACAAACTCATGGAAGGGGGCAGAGTCTACCAACTGAAAAGGCAGCAGTTGAAGTGCTAGCAATTTAGTCAGGCTAGCATTCACCCGCTGTGCATGTGGATGGCTGGGAGTGAACTTCTTTTGGCGGTGCAGCAGCTGGGGCAGGGAAATTTGCCTGGTACAATCTGACGTTGGTGTACTGATAGCAGATTGCCCGCAAGTACTTGCCTGTGACACACCTAATTCTACACCTTCATTCCTCTCAGTGCAGGTTTCAGAGAGGACTGAAGGTATAGTGGGATTGGAGATCCCAACTGATGAGGAGCAAGGAGAGGTCCGCTTTGTTCTTTGGTGTGGGTCTTTTAGGTACGCTTGCCAACAAACTGCATGGCAGGTCGACATATGTCGGGTCAAGCATGTGGTGCCCAAGCAGGTTTGGTTATCCACTCTACCAAGTCTTCGGCATGTTGCGGCTCAACACGGCCAGCTACCGAAAAAAAGGACAAGCTTGTCCCACGGCCAAGTGCTGATGAGGATGCACCGCCTCCATGACTAGCACTGTTGCCTCTAGACACAGAGCCTGATTGCCCTCTTTTATTGGCTTGTGACTGCCTCTCCTTGTTGGCCTTCCAGACATACTAATGGCCTGCAGTGAGATGTAGCTGCACAAAGCTGGGATGTATATATATACTGATTATACTGGAGCTAGCAGAATCAACTGCCTGCCTGTAGTATTATTAGTATGAGAACACCAGCAATTATCTTCAGGTAGCTTTAGGTGCACACTGTGCAGAGGACACAGTACACTAATGGTAAATACTGCAGCTGCCTGCCTGTGGTAATAATAGAATCAGAAGAACACCAGCAATTGTCTTCAGATAGCTTTAGGTGCACACTGTGCATTGGAAACAGTACACTAACTTTAAATAGTGCAGCTGCCTGTCTGTATTAATAATAGGATCAGAAGAACACCAGCAATTTTCTTCAGGTAGCTTTAGGTGCACACTGTGCAGAGGACACAGTACACTAACTGTAAATACTGCAGCTGCCTGCCTGTGGTATTAATAGGATCAGAATACCACCAATTGTCTTCAGGTAGCTTTAGGTGCACACTGTGCAGAGGACACAGTACACTAACTGTAAATACTTCAGCTGCCTGCCTGTGGTATTAATGGGATCAGAACACCAGCAACTGTCTTCAGGTAGCTTTAGGTGCACACTGTGCATAGGAAACAGTACAATAATGCCCCGTACACACAGTCGGATTTTCCGATGGAAAATGTGTGATAGGACCTTGTTGTCGGAAATTCTGACCGTGTGTAGGCTCCATCACACATTTTCCATTGGATTTTCCGACACACAAAGTTTGAGAGCAGACTATAAAATTTTCCGACAACAAAATCTGTTGTCGGAATTTCCGATCGTGTGTACACAAATCCGACGGACAAAGTGCCACACATGCTCAGAATAAATAAAGAGATGAAAGCTATTGGCTACTGCCCCGTTTAGAGTCCCGACATACGTGTTTTACGTCACCACGTTCAGAATGATCGGATTTTCCAACAACGTTGTGTGACCATGTGTATGCAAGACAAGTTTGAGCCAACATCCGTCGGAAAAAATCCTAGGATTTTGTTGTCGGAATGTCCGATCAATGTCCGACTGTGTGCACGGGGCATAACTGTAAATACTGCAGCTGCCTGCCTGTGGTATTAATAGGGTCAGAATACCAGCATTTGTCTTCAGGTAGGTTTAGGTGCACACTGTGCAGAGGACACAGTACACTAACTGTAAATACTGCAGCTGCCTGCCTGTGGTATTAATAGGATCAGAACACCAGCAATTGTCTTCAGGTAGCTTTAGGTGCACACTGTGCAGAGGACACAGTACACTAACTGTAAATACTGCAGCTGCCTGCCTGTGGTACTAATAGGATCAGAAGAACACCAGCAATTGTCTCAGGTAGCTTTAGGTGCACACTGTGCAGAGGACACAGTACACTAACTTTAAATACTGTAGTTGCCTGCCTGTGGTATTAATAGGATCAGAAGAACACCAGAAAATGTCTTCAGGTAGCTTTAGGTGCGCACTGTGCAGAGGACACAGTACACTAACTGTAAAAACTGCAGCTGCCTGCCTGTGGTATTAATAGGATCAGAAGAACACCAGCAATTGTCTTCAGGTAGCTTTAGGTGCACACTGTGCAGAGGACACAGTACACTAACTGTAAATACTGCAGCTGCCTGCCTGTGGTATTAATAGGATCAGAACACCAGCAATTGTCTTCAGGTAGCTTTAGGTGCACACTGTGCAGAGGACGCAGTACACTAACTGTAAATACTGCACCTGCCTGCATGTGGTACTAATAGGATCAGAAGGACACCAGCAATTTTTTCAGGTAGCTTTAGGTGCACACCGTGCAAAGGCCACAGTACACTAACTGTAAATACTGTAAAGACACCTGCCTCCCTGCCAATATATTAGGAAGAGAATAACAGGAACGGATCTAGCTAAACTGAATACAGTGTGTGTATATATATATATATATACACAACACCTAGCATGCATATATATATACAATACACTGTAAGTGCAGCTAACCGACTCACCTGCCTACTCTATCTAACCTAAATCAAATGACACTGTCTCTCTGTCTATCTCTCTTCGCCTCTGCAACACACTACACAAGGCCGCCACACAGATGGCCTTATATAGTGTGGGGCGTGTACTAAACCCCCTGAGCCATAATTGGCCAAAGCCACCCTGGTTTTGGCCAATTACGGCTCTCTGTACAGACGGCGCTGTGATTGGCCAAGCATGCGGGTCATAGTGCATGCTTGGCCAATCATCAGCCAGCAATTCACTGCAATGCCACAGTGAATTATGGGCTTTGACACGCCACTCTAATTTGGCGCGAACGGCCCATAACGTTTACAATTCGAAGAACAATTGAACATGCGATGTTCAAGTCGAACTCGAAGCTCATCCCTACCCACATCTCCATGTAACCCCGCCCCTCCAGAATTACCATGGCAGCAAACCCGCCATGGGGCTCAGTTCAGTGTAAGGGCGGCAGAGGCAAACCACCTCCCACGTGACCTGGCCTGTGGCAAACATACTGAGGTCTGGGACAGGACACGGCCAATGATTATCCACTGCGTCTGCCCACCTGGGCTGGGACCCTATTGCGCATTAGCGGGGCATGGACCGCACCATGCATGTGCAAGGCAGCGGGCGCCACGATGCAATGGCGTCACTTACCCAGAAACCACCCAGCCTGCAGTAGATATACTGTCTCATGAGATGGGAGGAGACAATGCTAATCCCACCCTTTCCTAGGAGTGGAAGTGGAAGGGGACACAAAGCCAGACCGCACGTCGGGGGACACCCCAAAACAAACATCCACTAGATAGAACCTGGCTAGGACAGATGCTTGGGGAGCCCTGGATTCCGAAGGCAGTGTGGACAGGAGGGATTGCAACTCCTGGAAAACAAAACAGTAAAAGAACCCTCGGAAGAAAAAAAGAAAAGAAATATTTTTATATATAATAAAGAAATATATCTATATATGGATTCATTTATCTCCAGACATTCCAATAGACATAGTAAATATCATAGTAGCAAAAACCAACATGGCACATGATGCAAATGGTAATCCCTTCACATAATAAATGAATCATACAAAAACACAAGAATATGTCAAAAAAGAAAAAAACCCTTAGACGGGTAGAAAGGACCTAAAGGAAGTGGCTTCATTCAACCCCGGGGCATGGGTTGCCCTGAGTGAATGTATTCACCTCATTTCTCTGTGTAAAATACACCTGTCCCAATCTTCCCCGCACGGATCCTGTGGGATATGTTCCAGGGTTATTCCACATGTTTGCTGTGTCCTCCACATGGCTTCTCACAAACTGCAAACAGGACTTCTTATGGCTTTCTTTTAACAATGTCTTTCTTCTTGTCACTCTTCCATAAAGGGCAGATTTGTGGAGTGCACGACTAATGCAGCGCACACACGATCGGAAATTCAGTCAGCAAAAGACTGATGAGAGCTTTTGGTCGGAAAATGCGACCGTGTGTATGCTCCATCGGAAGATTGAGAGCATGTTTTCAATTTTTCGGTCGGAAAAAGTTCCTATCCGAAAATGCGATCGTCTGTAGCAATTCTAATGTGCAAAATTCCTACGCATGCTCGGAAGCATTGAACTTCATTTTCTCATCTGTTGTACGTCACTGCGTTCTTGACAGTCGAAAGTTCAGAGAACTTTTGTGTGACCATGTATGCAAGGCAAGCTTGAGAGGAATTCCGTCGGAAAAGCCATCAAATCTTTTTCTGACCAAAATCCTGATCGTGTGTAAGCGGCATAATAGTTGTCCTGTGGACAGATTCTCCCACCTGAGCTGTGGATCTCTGCAGCTCCTCCAGAGTCACCATGGACCTCTTGGCTGCTTCTCTGATGAATGCTCTCCTTGCCCGGCCGGTCAGTTTAGGTGGACGGCCATGTCTTGGTAGGTTTGCAGTTGTGCCATACTCTTTCCATTTTCCACAACTTTATCCCTGACCTGTCTGGTGTGTTCCTTGGCCTTCATGATGCTGTTTGTTTACTAAGGTTCTCTAACAAACCTCTGAGGGCCTTACAGAACAGCTGTATTTATACTGAGATTACATTACACACAGGTGGACTCTATTTACTATTTAGAGGATGTCTGAAGGCAATTGGTTCCACTAGATTTTAATTAGGGGTATCAGGGTAAAGGAGGGCTGAATACAAATGCCCCCCACACTTTTCACACATTTATTTGTAAAAAATTTGGAAAACTATTTATCGTTTTCCTTCCACTTCACAATTATGTGCCCCTTTGTGCTGGTCTTTCAAGAGGTATGAATACTTTTTCAAGGCACCTTAAATGTTTATTTTCTGGTTTGTGATAAATAGTTTTTTTTCAAAGAGTAAAATGAAATTTGCCCATAAGCAATACAAGAAGTCGCCAATGATGATTGATGGACATGAAAGAAGTCTTCAGTATTTATGTGGCTCGTGTTTATCTTATATTGGTAACAGAATACAATTTAGCCTGAAGGAAATATCTGAACAATTATAATTGGAATTTATGGCTGCTGCTGTCCGAGGCCGAGAGGCATTATCTGTCCCCCAGGGACATTTCTGTACTGATGAGGAGAAAACACGATCCTCCTCCGATCCCCGGAGATTTCCCTGCGAGTCGTCCCGACCTGACTGAGGATAAAGACAGATGAGGTCCTTCCCTTTCTCAGGAAAAATCTGCCCGTCTATTGCCAGCTTTACTCTCTTCCCACCCGTTATTTACCCCGAGATCTACAAGCCACCCATAGCCAGGTGAACAGATGTCATACAACCTCCACAGCCAGGTGAGCAAACATCACAAGCCACCCATAGCCAGATACACAGACATTACACATTACTTATACCCAGGTGAACAGATGTCCCATGAGGCTGATAGCCAGGTGCACAGACATTGCACACTGTTCATACCCAGGTACATAGGTGTCCCACGCTGCTCACAGCCATATGCACAGATATTTCATGCTACCCAACACAGGTGAATAAATAGAACATACTGTCCACAGCCAGATGTACATGTTCCAAGACATCCAGAGAAAGCTGAGCCAGTCACATCAGTCTCTGTACCAGAGGAGCTTACACTCTAATCCCCCCATCACACACTATTATTATTATACATGTATATAGCTCTGACATATACCGCAGTGCTGTACAGAGATCACTGAGCAATCACATCAGTCTCTGTACCAGAGGAGCTTACACTCTAATGTCTAATGGGATAGAGAAGAGTCCGGGTTGGCGGAGGTTGTACCAGGGGATGCTAGTGTCTCTGTCCCATCAGAATCTGTGTCTGTGATGCCCTCTGTGGTGTCAGTGTCCCCCCCAGTCTGTGGTGTCAGTGTCCCCCCAGTCTGTGGTGTCAGTGTCCCCCCAGTCTGTGGTGTCAGTGTCCCCCCAGTCTGTGGTCCCCCAGTCAGTGTCAGAAAGTGTGGTTGTCAAGTCTGTGTCTGCACCTATTGTTTCTCCTAGTGTAGTGAAGGCAGCGGAAGGTGCTGGACCAGAATGTATGGTGGTGCCAACCCCTCCTCCTCAGCGTATGAGAAGTTGCGGGTGGAGTGAGGGATGGATTGGATGATGGTGGAGGGGGAGGTGGGAAGGGCATGAGGGTGGCTGGTGCAGAATGCAAGGTGAATGATGTGGAAGTCGGGGTGAATGATGTGGAAGTCGGGGTGAATGATGTGGGGGGAGGGGTTAATGGGGGGGTTTGGAATCGCATCCTGATGGTGAATAAATCTCAAAATGTTTCTTAGCCTGGATTGTGTTTAAGTTGAGGCTCGGGGTTTGTAGTTGTTTCTTTCTATGTTATCTTGTCAGGAAATGGTTTTCTTTACTTGCTGATGTAAGCATACTTGTTTTTGTTTAGTAGTTGTTTATTTTTGTGTAAATATGTTTTTATTAATGAGCTGTATATTTGTGTGATTTTATAATAAAAAATTTACACTCTAATGTCCCCCCCCCGTCACACACTATTATTATTATACATTTATATAGCTCTGACATATACCGCAGTGCTGTACAGAGATCACTGAGCCAATCACATCAGTCTCTGTACCAGAGGAGCTTACACTCTATTGTCCCCTCCCCCCACAGTCACATCAGTCTCTGTACAGAGGAGCTTATACTGTCACTTATCTTTGATTTTATGTTTCTCTTGTGTCTCATATGATGTCATGAATCTCATGTGATGTCATGTGTATCAGATAATGTAAATTGTTACTTTGGGGGAGAGTAAAGCTACTTGCACATTTCTTCCTTTCAAAAACTCAGGAAAAACAAACGTGTGTTTGCTGCTTTTTTATATCATTTTGGCCGCAATTCTGGTGCATTTTGCACCTGTGAAAAAAAATTTAAAAAATGTGACTTTAAAAGCTGCACCAAAAACACAACCGCAGGTGCATTTTTTATGGGTTTTTGCCACGTTTTTGATGTGGTTTGCATTAATTTCAGAGGCAGTGCGTTTTTAGTGTGTTTTTTTTTTTTGCTGCACCAGAAATGCATTCCGCTTTTTCCACTTCAAGAAAAACGTATCAGTGTGAAAGCAGCCTGACTAAAACTGGAGAGTAGAGAATCTGGTGCAGCTCTGCATAGAAACCAATCAGCTTCCAGGATTTTTTTTGGCAAAGCTTAATTGAAGAAGCTGAAATGAGAAGCTGATTGGCTCCCATGCACAGCTGCACCAGGTTTTGCACTCTCCAGTTTTAGTAAATCTCCCCCTTTGTGTTGTAGAAATGACTTGACTTTGAGGATAGTCATCTTTTGCCCCCTTGCTGTTTGTGGTGAGTGGTGACATCCCAGCAGAGTGACGATGGACGCCCCATGCTCAGTCACACCGGATCCACATTTCATTCATTCTCTGTAATGAGAGGTTCTGGAACAATTCTCAGTCCAGGGAGCACTGGGCGGGGTGATTCCTCTGGGCGGGGTGATCCTTCTGGGCGGGGTGATCTCTCTGGGTGGGATGATCCTTCTGGGCGGGGTGATCCTTCGGGGCTGGTTGACTCCTCCCTCCTGACTGGCTCCGCCCTCAGCAGACCTCCTATATATGAAGAGGTAGAAGTGCAGCTGATCACAAGTTTGTCTGAAAAGGAAGCAGAATGGCAGATAAAGTGAGTATGAGCACCGATGGAAGCTGCAAATGGGTTCTGTAGGCAGTGGTTGGTATAGTGATGTGGGAAGTGGTGTGTATGATGCTGTTGGGTAAGGGCAGTGGTTGGTATGGGGCAGATGGATGTGGGTAGTGGTGCTGGTGAGGGTAGAGGGTTGTTGGGTGTAGGTCAAGGTTTTGGTTCTTGTCCTTCCAGTTATTTATGTTTAGGGTGTGATGATTGTATTTTGATATCCTGGCACAGAGCAGGGTCACCCTATCTGGGTATTCTTAGTATAAAGTATATACTGGGATGGCTCAGACACTCCTCTCCTCCACATCTGCCCTTAGTGACCCATCATTGCCATGTTTTTGCCTCCTTATCATTCATGTATGAATAATTATATTAACCATTTGCTGTGCAGTTTTATAAATCTAATGGTCCTATTCTGAGATGTGACATGTCCAGTCCCTCTGGGTTACTCCATTGTGCCAGATCATTACATCTCTCCATACAGGATGGAAGCCGGGAGTTAGAGCAGGCCTTGTGCCCGTCAGTAATTGGCACCGTCTGGCTGTCTGTAGATAGGACTGTAACTTGTATAAAGATCTGGGCAGCCGGCATACATGACATGAACATTATAAGAGAAAATGTATATATTGTCAAGTCATTGATCTGTCATTAGAAGACATTTGTGATCTGCTGGGGATGTCTGAGCTCCCTCCCCTCCCCTCCCCCACACAAAGGATCCAACAAAGTGCTGCGACCCACGAAAATCCCAAACTTAGTGGGGTGGTGTAGTGGGTAGCACTCTCGCCTAGCAGCAAAAAGGGTCGCTGGTTCTATCCCAACCATGACACTACCTGCCTGGAGTTTGCATGTCCTCCCTGTGCCTGCGTGGGTTTCCTCCAGGTACTCCAGTTTCCTCCCACACTCCAAAGACATGCTGGTAGGTTAATTGGCTTCTGTCTAAATTGGCCCTAGTATATGAATGTGAGTTAGGGAGTTTAGATTGTAAGCTCCTTGGGGGTAGGAACCGGTGTGAATGTACAATGTATATGTAAAGTGCTGCGTAAATAATATTATTTTATTATAATATTTTCTGTCTATATACAGGGTGTAATAATAATCTCCCTTCTCTCTATTATAGAAGGTGTAATAATTCTCTTTTCTCCCATACAGACGATTTACTTCTATAACTTCAGCCTCAAACGCGGTCACTGTGTGGAGGTGGAGGGCTTCATTCCGGAGGACTGTAAAGAGTAGGTGAAGATGCTAACCTTGGCTACTTCTTATATAATGTCTGCTCTCTGTATAATACAATTTACCAAAAGTACAACTTACAAAAGTAGAAAAGTGTGTTCTGTGTACAATACATCCTACTGACCCCTCATTACTGGGAATTTGGGGTGTGTGGTCCCTCAAATAATACCCAACATCAGATTGTTTTGCTCAGAGCAAGTTTAGTTTCAACATTTGTACTTCTACATTGTGACAAAATGTCATCCTGGATAAAACTTGTCTGATGACTTATGAGCCATCATCTGAAATGTGACAACTGACATACATTCTGTCTTTCTTTAATCCTGGACCCCACTAACTTGTATAGCTGCAGGCACTGTGGAGAAATTCATCCTCAAATTTTACATGACCAGTGCAAATAAGATGCACACCTTTTCTCTTATATGGCTGCCGCCATCTATCATACCCCAACTTTAAGTCCCCGTTATCCTTAACTACATTGATGACACAACACCTTGTTGGAGTAAAACTGGCCATAGCAGCCTTTTATTAACCAATATAAAACTATATAAAATATATATAAATATATATATAAATCTGTAACCTTTTAAACGTAACAATATCAACTGTCCGTTTCTCCTCCTGGTGGTCAATGACGGCACTTCCCAACGTAAATTCTGTTCCACATCTACACTGCGGGCCTTCTATCATAAAAGGCCTATGGCCGTGATAACATCAGCCCAAAGACAACTCGTTACCCGCAGTGTCACCATTACCATCTTCAGCTAATCAGTGTTAACTGTACACACCAATAGGGGCCCATAACCGTTGAGTCCCCCCACACTTCCATCTCCTGGGTTAGTTACCACCATCAAAGACCACCACCACCGCCATCCATCTGCTGCCACGACGTAATCCTTCATACCACCTGTAAATAAACATTAACCAATATACACAAAACACATATTCAGGGAGGGTGGGTGGGAAACTTCCTCCTCACTGTAATTCTCCCCACAATGATGCCCGGGAGACCCCTCCTGACCCTTAAATAACCTAAACCCCTCCCATTAAAACATTAACTTTTACCCAATCCCCTGCTAACAAATCTAAAACAACCTTTATTTTAACCCCTGCTGTACCCTTATCTCCCTGTCATGCCGGCCCTCTGCTAGTTTCATTCTATTCCACCTGCTCCAGGCCTCCCTTGACCAGTGCAAATAAGATGCACACCTTTTCTCTTATATGGCTGCCGCCATCTATCATACCCCAACTTTAAGTCCCCGTTATCCTTAACTACATTGATGACACAACACCTTGTTGGAGTAAAACTGGCCATAGCAGCCTTTTATTAACCAATATAAAACTATATAAAATATATATAAATATATATATAAATCTGTAACCTTTTAAACGTAACAATATCAACTGTCCGTTTCTCCTCCTGGTGGTCAATGACGGCACTTCCCAACGTAAATTCTGTTCCACATCTACACTGCGGGCCTTCTATCATAAAAGGCCTATGGCCGTGATAACATCAGCCCAAAGACAACTCGTTACCCGCAGTGTCACCATTACCATCTTCAGCTAATCAGTGTTAACTGTACACACCAATAGGGGCCCATAACCGTTGAGTCCCCCCACACTTCCATCTCCTGGGTTAGTTACCACCATCAAAGACCACCACCACCGCCAACGCTAACAAGGGTGACCCCCCTTACCCTTGGGAGCTCCTCCACACACGCAGTGCCCTCCGAATCCCTTCCTCCAAACCCATGGACCAAAGGTCAATACCCACTTCCGACAGGTGCACTCCGTCCCTTCTCAAATATAGCCCCACATCCTTCTCCAACTCCCTGTGGCGAACTACCAAACCTCCATTTCGTATGACAAACTGACCCACCCTTTTGTTCACTTTAATCCTGGTTTTGTTTAGCCGGTCCACCGACCTGGCCAATCTCCAATTTGTCCTGGCCACAATATCGGACCAAACAATCACCATCTCAGGGAAGGAAGTTCTCAGACGTAAGAAATCGATCTTAACGTCCTTTATGAGCTCCCGGCTGGGACGCCCACCCAGGTCGTTGCCTCCAACATGAAGCACCAACACGTCGGGTGGTCTGTCCAGGCGTGCAAAATGCTGTATTTCAGGCAAAACCCTAGCCCATTGCATCCCTGGCCTGCCTACCCAACGTACACAAGCATCCTCCCTGGGAATCCCCAACTGTCTCCCCTTAGGTCTCATATCTGCCCGTTTTGCCCCCCAAAACACATAGGAGTGGCCCAATATCCATACGAGACCCCTCTTGATTCCACCTAAAAGAAAAGAGAAAAAACCACAGATAACCAAAATCAAATAACACACACCATAATCAATCCCCTGCCACAAAACAAATTCTCGACCTCCCCAAAAAACATCGGTGATCCGCCCTTCTACTCCACCACCAAGTGTGGCCGCACATATGTACTGAATCTCCTAGACTCCCAACGGCCAATGCGCTTAACAGCCGCTTCGTCCAACCCACATCGAGCCGCCTCTGTGGCCGCTCCAATGCGGAAGGAGTGCGAAGCATACTGCGTAGAATCCAAACCCCCCGCTTTCAAGCATTTCCTGAAAACAGCCACAAACTGAAATTTTGTTAAAGGAGACCCGTCATTGTGGATCAACAAAGTCCCTTCCCTCACCGGGCGGCATCCCAAAAATTCCCTCATAACGCTCACCGGGCATACCAAAGGATCCTGCATATGGTATAGTTGCACTTTAACCCCTTTTCCAATCTGATCCGTTTTTGACCGTCTCAACCATACCTCCAAGCTAACTCCCGTGACCTTCACATCCTGTACCCCCAAGCCCCCCGAAACCTTCCTAGAAGGGCTAACCAGTTCACTTATCCGAAAGGCACCAAAAAAGGCCAGCGAAAAAGCTGTCCGGAATAGCAATGCCTCGTAAGCCGACGCGCATACTTTGCCCAACTGATCAGATAGAACTCGCAGGTTGCTAAAAGTCAATGGCCTCCTAGTATCCTTGCGTTTTTGCGACCGCCGATAGCCCTTCATCACTTGTCTCACCCAAAATTCTTTTGTGAAATCTGTCCCCCCTTGCAACTTGAACAAGAATGCCAAACCGGCGAGCTTGCGGTCCATCATCGAAACCGACACCCCTTGCTCCAGATTCCTGGAGACAAAGTAGACCACTAGCAACCTCACGTCTTCACATCCAGGGTCCACTCCCACTTGTTTGACAAGCTCAAACCATTCGGCCCACACTTTTTCATAA
Source organism: Aquarana catesbeiana (assembly GCF_042186555.1). Classification (NCBI taxonomy): domain Eukaryota; kingdom Metazoa; phylum Chordata; class Amphibia; order Anura; family Ranidae; genus Aquarana; species Aquarana catesbeiana. The sequence continues at coordinate 8,554,904 of NC_133330.1, forward strand.
GCCCCCCAGGTGGATACACTCACCGAGCCCTTTATCCACCGAGTGAGGGTTCCAAAACGATCGACCACAGCCCTCGGGGACACCGAACCCCTTGTTGGTCTGCCGACGGAGCCAAGTCCCGGAATTTGTCCCACTGGAAACGAGACAAGGCGTCAGCCAACTTGTTATCCACCCCCGGAAGATGTACCGCATACAAAAAGATATTCATCTGTAAGCAGCGCAGCACCAAGTGCCGCAACAGCCGAACTACCGGTGGCGATGAAGCCGAAATGCGGTTAATCACCTGCACCACCCCCAAATTGTCGCAGTTCAAGCGGATCTTCAAATCCCTGAACAACTCACCCCAAATTTCGACTGCCAGCACCACCGGAAACAGCTCCAGCAGCACCAGGTTTTTGCAGAATCCCGCTTCCTGCCATTCCTTCGGCCAGGGTTCAGCACTCCAATGCCCCTGGTAAAACGCCCCGTAACCCGAAGACCCGGCTGCGTCCGTGAACAGTTGCAAATCGCAATTGCTCAGCGGCCCCGCCAACCACAGCGATTTACCATTGTATGTGGACAAAAAGGTGTCCCACACCCTCAGATCGGCCCGATGTTCACGGGTCATCCGGATAAAATGATGAGGGGACCTGATACCTGCTGTAGCTGCCGACAGCCGTCGGCAAAAAACCCTGCCCATAGGAATTATGCGGCATGCAAAATTAAGCTTGCCCAGCAATGACTGCAGGCCTCTAAGCTGAATCTTACGCAACGCCACAGTCGCCCGAATCTCCCTTCTCAAAGACACCAATTTGTCCTCCGGCAATCGACATTCCATTGCCTCGGAGTCAATGACTATACCCAAGAAGCTAAGCACTGTGGTCGGGCCCTCTGTTTTATCCTGTGCCAACGGGATACCAAAAATACCAGCCATGTGTTGCAATGTGGCTAACAGCACAGCACACGTCTTGGATGCTGGGGGGCCAACGCATAGGAAATCATCCAGGTAATGAATTACCGAATTCAAACCTGAAACATCCCGAACCGCCCACTCAACAAATGAGCTAAAAGTTTCAAACAATGCGCACGAAATCGAACAACCCATAGGCAAGCAGCGATCGACATAAAACCTACCCTGCCAGCAACACCCCAACAACCAACAGCTGTCTGGATGTACCGGGAGGAGGCGAAAGGCCGATTCGATATCCGCTTTTGCCATAAGCGCTCCCTTCCCACAACGGCGCACCCAACTCACCGCTGCATCGAAGGATGTGTAAGAAACCGTGCATGCATCAGGGTCGATCGCATCATTGACCGATCCGCCCTTGGGGAATGATAGATGATGTATAAGTCTAAACTTATTCGGTTCCTTCTTGGGGACCACCCCGAGCGGAGATACCACCAAATTCGGCATCGGCCGCTCCTGAAATGGCCCGGCCATGCGGCCCAATGCCACTTCTTTCCCCAATTTTTCTTCAACCACACTAGGGTGAATCAGTGCTGAGCGTAAATTCTTCGCCACCGGCGGGATAACCGTCAATGAACTAGGGATTCTAAAACCCTCCAGGAACCCTTCCCTCAAAAGCCGAGCGGCCACCTGGTCTGGGTACCTACTTAGGAAAGGCTCCATCCTTTCCACCCTCACTGGTGTCTTCCCTTTTGTTACCCACTTCTCCTGGGCGACTTTTTCCTTTTTTAAAACAGCGGGATCCTGGGTGAGATCCTCCGCAGCTGGAGCATTCGTGCTTAAAACGACAGGCACCCCCAAATTTACACGTCCCGTCATTGAATTGCCAACAGACGCCCCACTTTTTTGCGGCCGGCTGTCCGGGTGAAGAAGAACCGCCGGCCCCCCCTGGAAAAAACTGATTCGGGGCCCGAGCTGAGGACATAAGCTTCATCCAGAGGCTAATGTCCTTGTGGTCCCAGCGAAGGGAGGGGCGCACCGCCCTCCGTTGCCGGAACTGCTCGTCATACCTGAGCCACGCTGTACCCCCATAAACTCTGTATGCCTCCCCAATGGCGTCCAAGTAGCAAAAGAGCGCCGAACAATGTTCGGGGTTCTTTTCACCGATTACACTCGCCAGAATCGCGAATGCTTGCAGCCAATTAGAAAACGTGCGTGGAATTAACCGATACCGCCGTTTTTCTTCATCCTCCTTCTTACTGTCATCCGGCTTAACCCTGTCCAGGTTAAACTTTTCCAAAGGGAGAAGGGAAAAAATTTCCACATACTCCCCTTTCACAATTTTTTCCCGCACTTCCGACTTCAAATGTGCCCCAAGCGGCCCTTCGAAGCATACGTAAACCTCGCATTTTGCGGCATCCGCAATGCGAACCACGTCCTTCCTTTTCTCCCCTTCACTTGCAGCCACCACAGTCGTGGCCGGCGCGGACCCCACCGTGGGCACCGACCCCGAGGGGGCTGTCACACCCGCATCAGCCGTAGGGGGCACCTCCCCCACCACCTGCAATGCTGCACTTGGAGGGACCCACACCGCGGTCTGCGGCGCCTGTCCCTCCCTACCCGACCCAAACTTCTGGATTAAATCCCGCAAACCCCCTAATAAAGCCTGCAACTGCCCGTCCGTGCCCCCAGCAGAAGGTCCCGGGCCCACTGGCATTGTACTGGCTGCCAAAACCGCCCCAGATTGCGGCCCACCTGATATGGTACCAGTCCCCCCCACATCAACCGCCCCCAATAACCCCTGTAAGGCATTTGTAAGTGTGTAAGAAGCAACAGAACGTGACTTACCGGGCTGACCAGGGGTTGTCCCCGCCGCCGCTGCTCCCGAATCCGATGGCGCCGGACGCACCTGCACTTCATCCTCCTCGGACCTGCTCAGTTCTCCCTCGGACCGGTCACCGGGCTCCTGCAGGGGCTCCGAGTCATCCAGCCCCGGGGAAGAGGGCCTGAATGCTGCCGTCTCCTGACCTCGGCGACCACGCCTCCCGACGCTGGCTCCTCCCACCGCTGACACTATCTTCCTCACAGGCGTCCTGGAGACCTGACTGCTGGGCCGCCCACTCCTCCTGGAAGGGGTAACGCTCCGGACTTCCGAGCCGCCAGCCGGGGATGGGGAAAGCCCGGCGGCCGTTGACGTCATCCTCCCGCGCTGAGACCTCCCCCTGGCTGCGTCCACAACACAGGGAGCGTCCGTCCGTTCACGTTGCCCACGTCGAGTGGGCGGGGGGGAAACGCTGGGTCCTGCCGACACCCCGCCCACTGAGCTCCGCCGCTGCCGAGGATTCCGCCCGGGAACCACACCGGCCGAAACAGGGTGTCGTTTCGCCGGTGGTCCCGACGGGTCCCGCTCTGGGGGGCTCCTAACGTGGCGTGCAGCTCTGGGGGAGGCTTCTGGTGAAAAACGCTCCGGAGGCCGAGACCTCCGGGCGCGTGGAAGATCCTGCCCCCTCACCTCCTCTCCAGCTTGAGGTCCGAGGAGCCTAGCCACTTGGCTGTGCAGCCATCCAGGGCCGTGTGTGGTCGCCGCCGCCCGCAGCTGGGCTAATAAACTGTCCACATCCGCCATTGCCCTATTGCTCAGGGATATAAACTTCCTCCTCACTGTAATTCTCCCCACAATGATGCCCGGGAGACCCCTCCTGACCCTTAAATAACCTAAACCCCTCCCATTAAAACATTAACTTTTACCCAATCCCCTGCTAACAAATCTAAAACAACCTTTATTTTAACCCCTGCTGTACCCTTATCTCCCTGTCATGCCGGCCCTCTGCTAGTTTCATTCTATTCCACCTGCTCCAGGCCTCCCTGTAGAAAGCACTTCATCACTAACACATACTTGGAGGTCCAAACATCCCTGAAATGGCAACAGGGAGTTAAATGGCACAAAGTGGTGGTGACTCCTCAGTTCAGCTCCAACCTCCTAGTAGTGTCTCCTTAGCCCAGTTACACCTTCTCCTTCCTACAGCAGAGACTTTGGAAGTCTTGGCTCACTTTGCTCTTTCTCCAAGCAGCAGCCCATCTCTCCAAGCTCCCTTTCCCAGTTGCTCGGGTCACTCTGCTCCCTCATCAGTGACTCGGCAGCTCAGATCTCCTTCTCCCTCTCACTAGTAGGATGGGAGAACTGAGACCAGACTTGAATGACTTCACTAAACTTTCAGGAAGAATTGTTCCACAGTGGCTGCAACTACAAATCACAAAAGCGTTCGCACCGACCTAGTGCATTACCATAAATCTATTTTATTAGGTAAATAAGTGGCAAATTAATATTCAAACATCATACATAGGCATATCTAAAAAGCTGATCAGACCACCTCCAGTCCACCATAATCCCCAGATGGAATGGGAAGACCTCATAGTGTACAGGAAGGGCTGACGTGTTTTGAGGTTCAAGATTTCTTCTCAGAGCAAAATACATGTGTAACAGAATACCATTTTAAATATTAAAATGTGCTATTGACAAAAACTGAGCCCCCCCTGGTGCAGGGTAACACAGGTTACATGAGCACTTGAAAAATAAAATCCCCAAACACAATGCACAAGTATAGGGTTAAATGTATGTAGTGAAGTCCTGAGCCCCTTTTGGTTTAATGAGAACCTCCAGAGTCAGGGACAGCTGACACCCTTCTATATAGAGTGGGTTACAAGGCATGGTGGGTGTAATTAATTGGAGCAGAGACTGCGAGCCAGGCCTTCTCGTCCAACATCAGTGCCTGACCTCACAAATACCCTTCTGGAAGATTGGTCAAACATTTCCATAGATACTCCTAAACCTTGTGGACGGCCTTCCCAGAAGAGTTGAAGCTGTTATAGCTGCAAAGGGTGGGCCAACTCAATATTGAACCCTACGGACTAAGACAGGGATGGGAGTAAACTTCATGTGTGTGTAAAGGCAGGTGTCCCAATACTTTTGGTAATGTCTGTATAGTCATGAGATTTTTTTTTTTTGTAAAATTGGATAGATAATAAATATATGTGATAGAAAATATTCAATGGCAAAAGATCAAAAGATAGTCAAATTGGTCTATAATTTGGCATTCTGTAAATAAACAAATAAAGAAAGATTGAAGCGCTTCACTGCGTGATCAGTAAAAATAAATAAATAAATAAATAAATAATATAACCCACATACAAAATCAGTTAAACAAATCCAAATACTGTGCAATGGTCACGGATTTTAGCTGCATTCTCATTGCACAGTATTTGGATTTGTTTAACTGATTTTGTATGTGGGTTATATTATTTATTTAATTATTTATTTATTTTTACTGATCACGCCGTGAAGCGCTTCAGTCTTTCTTTCTTTCTTTATTTTTAGTGATTCTGAGCACTCTTTATTGATAGCAGCCTCACAGATTTATTTGATCTTTGGAGTTTTATCTTAAATAACTATCACAGCGCTTTGTGGTTTTATACACTATATTGTAAATACACAAATCCATTGTGAACAAGTCTACATGATAGGAGTGTGAAGATATACATACAGTGACTTTCTCCATATAGAGAAGTGGAGGGGTTCCTCGTGTGCAGCCCATTGGGGGGCACCTGTATAATACCACCATGGCCCATGGGGAGCTCATAGGTCAATCCTTAACTATATGTCCTCTCAATAAGTGCGCATTCTTCTGTATTTTATAGTTTTTGCTTAAAGATTCTTTATAGTCCTGAGAGAGCAGCAAGATTGTCGTGAAAGTTTAGCCAAGAGGACAACTTTATTTTTTTCTCTTAAGCACCACACCTGAGTGCAGGAGGTTACTGTTTTGCTGCAACTAGAAATGTCAGTGAGGGATTGTCTGAAAGCTTACTTACCGCTTGTTAAGAATATGTAAATACCCGAATGTCCATGTCCATGCATCAAATATATGTCAAAGAGAAATTTGCAGCGATCTACAGAGTCGGCTTATCCTCGTCTGTCCTTCCCGGGAACACTGCGGGAGCGGTGATAGGTTAGAGGGGAACGCACGACTGACATAGTATTGATGTTACAGGCCCTTATAATATACAAACATTGTGAGTTTTTTTTGTGAGATCATTTTAAATTGATAAATAATTGTTGTACTGGATTACGCTATGTGGAATTTTTTAATCTGTTGCTTGCAATTGTAGTGATATAATATATCGGGTGGTATAGTAGTATAGTGGTATGGTGGGTATGATAATTAATTAGTAAGTACTCTTCCGCAGCAACCCAATTCTTCCAGAGAGATGCACTTTATTGACTTCCAACACAGAACAAAGTCCACAGATGACAAAAAATCAGACAGAGTAGATATAATTCAGAGCCCCATGTTCCTAGGTCTGTGTGTCCATACACAGACAAGCCTCACCTAAACTATAGACTGAATGCCGTGTTATATTCAGTAGACACTGAATGGCTGAGCAATTTGATTGGCCGTTTCAATTTAGGACTTTGATAAGCTTTAGTCTATCAGACAGACAACAACCCCCAGCCGTGAGCAGCTGTAGTCATAAACCGCCCCAATTTGCACTCCCGCATATCAACATCAACAAGTCCCCTTAGATATGTGTAATTAGATTAACAGATACAACCTGAACACCCTTTTGAGCCCTTGGAATACCTACATTCCTAATCTGCATTCTTGTATATTAATATCAACAAGTCCCCCTGATATATTAGCCTCCCCAGGAGGGAGCCTCCGCTAGGCTAACCCAAAACACTCCTCGATCCCATTGTTACCCCCTCAAGTCTAATTACCATCAATAAATACTTCTTCTATGGTCCTTTAAACAATCTACCCTCTAAAATCTTCAATTAGGTTAACAGCCCATACCTCACACCCCTAGGTAGACTTGAATAAGACTAACACATCAAAGGGTCTTCAGCTGTTATATTAAAATTGAGTTGGCTTGGACAAATCGACCATTGTCAACTCAATTCTGGCCTGGTTAATATTGACTGTATGTGTACATACATGTAATAATGTCCCACATAAATCGGTGAACATATTACAACAGCAATGAGCATAATACAGATGAAAAGTGTCCAGTGATCAGCAATTATCCCTGTGAGCGTGTTAATCAGCAGGGTCTGCTAAGTGGATTACCTACAGGGCTGTGGCACAAGTGGTGTGGTGATGGAGACTTGAGATTGCTGCTAATATTTTCTTCCACGATCGTCTAGTTTATACTCTCCTGCCTTTTCTTAACCACTTGCCGACCGCCTAACGCAGATATACTGCGGCAGAATGGCACGGGCAGGCAAAATCACGTACCTGGTAGGTCGGCATCGTTAGGGGAGCGATCAATGCTGAGGGGGGGGGAGGGGCACTCGTTCGTGGCCACCCCCTCGCGATCGCTCCCAACGAATGAAAATCTTCCTCTGCCGCTGTAATGTAAACAGCGGCAGAGGAAGTGATGTCATCTCTCTTCGTGAAGCCTTTTTGTTCTGGCACCGAGGAGAGAAGACATCCAAGTAAGTGCATCAACACTACACATTACAGTAGAACAGTGTTTCTCAACTCCAGTCCTCAAGGCGCCCCAACAGGTCATGTTTTCAGGATTTCCCTCAGATGAAACGGCTGTGGTAATTACTAAGGCATTGAAACTGATCAAATCACCTGTGTAAAATAACGGAAAGCCTAAAAAACATGACCTGTGGGGGCGCCTTGAGGACTGGAGTTGAGAAACACTGCAGTAGAACACTCTAGGCACACTTATCACCCCCCTGTACCCCCTGTCAGTGACACCAATAGCAGTTTTTTTTTAAGTTTTTTTTTATTACTGCATTGGTGTAATTTGTGACAGTTATAAGTGGTAGGGCAGTTAGTGTTAGGCCCCTTAATGTCTAGGGTACCCCCCTAATAAAGTTTTAACCCCTTAATCACCCCCCCCCATCACCAGTGTCACTAAGCGATCGTTTTTCTGATCGCTGTATTAGTGTCACTTGTGACGCTAGTTAGGGAGGTAAGTATTTAGGTTCGCCGTCAGCGTTTTTATAGCGTCAGGGAATCCCATATACTACCTACTAAAGGTTTTTAACTCCCTAAATGCCCCCTAGTTAACCCTTTCACCACTGATCACCGTATAACTGTTAGGGTGACGCTGGTTAAATAACTATATGTGGAATCACACCCCAAAATACATTCTGTTGCTTCTCCTGAGTACGGAAATACCACATGTGTGGGACTTTTCGGGAGTCTAGCTGCGTACGGGACCCTGAAAACCAAGCACCGCCTTCAGGCTTTCTAAGGGCGTAAATTTTTTATTTCAATCCTCACTGCCTATCAGTTTTGAGGGCCATGGAATGTCAAGATGGCACAACCCCCCACAAATGACCCCATTTTGGAAAGTAGACACCCCAAGCTATTTGCTGAGAGGTATAGTGAGTATTTTGCAGACCTCGCTTTTGGTCACAAAGTTTCGAAAATTGAAAAAAGAAAAAATACATCTTTTCTTTCTTCATTTTCAAAAACAAATGAGAGCTGCAAAATACTCACCATGCCTCTCAGCAAATAGCTTGGGGTGTCTACTTTCCAAAATGGGGTCATTTGGGGGGGTTTGTACTGCCCTGCCATTTTAGCACCTCAAGAAATGAGATAGGCCGTCATAAACTAAAAGCTGTGTAAATTCCAGAAAATGTACCCCAGTTTGTAGACGCTATAACTTTTGCGCAAACCAGTAAATATACGCTTATTGACTTTTTTTGTTTTTTACCAAAGACATGTGGCTGAATACATTTTGGACTAAATGTATGACTAAAATTGAGTTTATTGGATTTTTTTTTTTTAACAAAAAGTAGAAATTTATTTTTATATTTTTTTTCAAAATTTTCGGCCTTTTTCCGTTTATAGCACAAAAAATAAAACCCGCAGAGGTGATCAAATACCATCAAAAGAAAGCTCTATTTGTAGGACGCAGATTTTGTTTGGGTACAGCATTGCATGACCGCGCAATTAGCAGTTAAAGTGACGCAGTGCCAAATTGTAAAAAGTGCTCTGGTCAGGAAGGGGGTAAATTCTTCCGGGGCTGAAGTGGTTAATGGACTTTCACTGAGTGGATCACCATTTGATACTTTGTTTAGGTGGGCTCTTAAGCAATTTCTTTGATATTTTTAAATATTTGCTATTTTTGCACTAGCGCTGCTAATGTGTTAGAAAATTTTCTTTGACATATATTTGCATCTCATTTTAGTATAGCAGCTGCTGACTATTTTATCAATATTTGCTCTGTGCGCTGAGGGAGGGATACTGAACAGTTTTTTTTATTTTTTATCTCTCATTCTTTGATACCCGTATGTCCATGTCCAGGCTACAGGTTCACTTTAGGTATTTTATGGTTTGGGGACGTGTATTACCAGGACCCCATTTGTTTATAAATGTGTTAACCATTATAGTTTTTAAAGACTCCAAAAATATTTGTGTGTGTGTGTATATTTATATATTGCTATTATGACTTAAGTTGTAGAAGTACCTCTGATACCCATGGGAGGACCACTGGTGAATGACTCCAGTACGATATCCAACAAGGTCAGCTGAGAAGAATAATTGCTGTTTCTGTCTTTCTAGGTTTTTCATAAACTGGGAACAGATATAAAGAATTTTGTGATACACTTTGACGTTCGCATTGACTACAGAGGATACAAGCGCGTCATAATCTTGAACTCGTTTAAGGACGGTGTCTTTGGAGAGGAGCAGAAGGAAACGGTCTTTCCCTTCCAGGTTGGGACGGACACCAAGGTATGTCTATGCTGGGAGGGGCAGGACTAATGTTGATGGGGCAAAGTGGCATCACTGTTCATATTGGACCCCTATTATATCTCCAAATGATGCAGTAGGCAGCGATGTCTTAGGTCAAGGGCATGTAGGCTGTTATGATGGTTGTCCCTTCAGCTCATTTCATGAATGATCCATAGGAAGATCCAATGGATACCATCATGCTGCCATTGTGTGCTATGATAAAATTGGCTTGCAAAATTTTTTAGTGTAACATTTCTTTTGTGTATGCATGTATTATTGAAAATGTTATGTTTGTGCAAGGCTTTTTTTCTCAAACAATAGGTGCTGGAACTTAACCACGGCCCCACAAAACCCCTCCCCCCACACACACCCTCCAAATCACATCAAATAGTGGGTGTGTTCAGTCAAATTTCACGAAAACAGTAGGAGGGTCTTAAAGGGGCATTAAATACCAGGATTGCATTACATACAGAGTGCAGGGCTGTCACTTGTAAACACAGAAACCAGACTTCTGTGTTTACAAGTGATTGTGGTGAGCAGGCACCAATGGGTCTGAGCCAGAGGTGGTGGAACTCAGTTCCACCAAGTTCCCCCTGAAAAAAAGCTCTGTGTTTGTGAGATGATTATTATAGGAAGAGGAAGGAACAGGGATCAGGAAATCCCTGACATGGAATGTTACTAAAAAGTCCCCTATAAAGGCTCAATCTGGGGAGTAGTGGGGGGGGGGGGGCGGGAACTGAAGCTCATCAGTCTCATGCTACAACTGTTATGAAGGGACCAATGTGTGTGTGTGCTGGGGACGGGTGAATGCTCTGCTCATCTAAATTCATCTCTGGGGAAATAATTAATCAAACTATAAAAGTGACGAGGCTTAATTCTATTTGGGGTAGCATAAAAAATAACTGACCCAGAATAATCGTGTTCTCATTTACCCCAAGTCAGTCATGGTAGATGGGACCCTTTCTGGAAAAGGGAGATTATTTATCAGTATCGAAAGATTCAAGAATTACATACTTTTGCAGATGACAAACTGTATTGAAAATAACAACCAAAAGGCATAAGATTCCCTTTGTTATACATATGTAGCGGTACCCTCGTGATGGCTGCTGAGTTAGTTATAGCAATCCGCCCATCGCCCTGCTGCCGACCTCCCATCGCCAGGTAGATGACATTAAAGCGGAGTTCCACACAAAACTGGAACTTCCGCTTTTCCGGAACCCTCCCCCCCTCCGGTGTCACATTTGGCACCTTTCAGGGGGGAGGGGGGTGCAGATACCTGTCAAAGACAGGTATTTGCACCTACTTCCCGCATAGACTCCCATGGGAGTCTATGCTTCTTCCTGTCCCGACCGCGCTGTCTGCTGGGAACACAGAGCTCCCAGCAGAGAGCGGGGACCACTAGGGACGCGCAGCGCGACTCGCGCATGCGCAGTAGGGAACCGGGAAGTGAAGCCGCAACGCTTCACTTCCTGATTCCCTCACCTAGGATGGCGGTGGCAGCTGCCGAGAACCGAGCGGGTTCTCGGCGTCCCCTGCCGACATCGCTGGACCCCGGGACAGGTAAGTGGCCATGTATTAAAAGTCAGCAGCTGCAGTATTTGTAGCTGCTGGCTTTTAATATTTTTTTTTTTTTGGCGGTGTGGGTGAACCCCCGCTTTAACCAGTCAATGATTTCGTTTCCTTTCTCTTTATTACCAAGGTATATGAGATGCCCATAGAAAGTTTACTTTAATGGGAATCATCCATGGCCTTGGCCTAGTAAATGGATTTTCCCTGTAGAATCTTCACTGCAGACTATTGCTTCTTCTATTGCTTGGCATATCTGTCTGAAGATTTTCTACTTAATGCTTCCAGTTAAACGAAAAGAATCACTCTGAATAATTCCCCTCTAGACTGACGTGGTTGTCCTGTTAGATGTCATAGAGCCAAAGGCCTATACCACCTATCTTCCATGGCTCAACGAACTAAACAGCCTCAGTGTCTGGAAGTTACTGTCCACTTCTGTTCATACTGTGTTCCTTGGCCACACGGCACGCTGCACTACTCACTCCTGCTCTTGCTTCTTTATGTTACACTGACCTTCTACTTTGGATCAAAGTCATGTGTTCCCCGGTCACAGGACGCTGATCTACTTTCGCCACTTCACTGCTACTTCTTCTGCTTTATCTTCTCCAGCATGCAAGTCCTGTGTTCCCCAGTCACAGGACGCTGATCTACTTTCGCCACTTCACTGCTACTTCTTCTGCTTTATCTTCTCCAGCATGCAAGTCCTGTGTTCCCCGGAAACAGGATCTTGATACTTTCTCATGGAGATGAAGATCTTCCCTTTGGACTCCTTCCTAGCAGCTCCTTCATTCCTTTCCCACACATGGCGCATCCCCCCATGGGGACGCCTGATGTGACACCTCCATACTACATGCCGTCTGCTCCTCAAATCTCTCCCCCCGGAAGCATGTGACCCCAACCCCTGTCGGAGGCCTTCCCCCTGCCAACACCAAAAATGAGTGACAGGCAGCCCATGTGAGGAGCCCTAACCAATTAAGTCAAGGTCCAACCCCCCCCCCTTCATAAACAATTCCTATGTAAGCAGAGGTGGATCCCTGAGCCAGAGTATAGGTGGCCACACCCCCCCTTATGCTGACACTCCCATTCTCAGATTAAGATGACCAAGCCTGAAATGAAACACGGGTCTAGCCAAATTTACCCGCACCTAAGCCCCACCAGCTAGAAAAATACTAATCTAGCACCTACCTGTAAGTAGAGGGTGCTACACACACACACATCAAATGTTAAGCCCAGCCCCCTAGAATTCACTGTCAAATGTCAGAGCATCAGTGCACAGTCAAGTCAAAGGACTTCTGCATGGTTCTCACCTTTTGGCATGTAATGTAGACACTATATAGTTGGCATGTCATGCAGTAGCCTTTCACAACCCCCCCGGGAACCCTTAAATCTTTTTTAGGTGGTGGGGAATGGCCCTTGCATTGGTGGCCAGTGTTAAGAATGTCCCACTTACAGTGTTGGTCAACATGCCACTCTTATAGGCAGCAAAAAAGCATTGGTGTCGTGAAGCTGGCCCTGAAGTAAGTGGGCACCATCAAATGGGAGGTTAATCGGCCACAGCTTAAGGACCCCTAGAAACTTCTGAAGGAACCCTGGGTGAGACTGGTTCTCATACCAGCAAAACTGGCCATCTGCTATTGATCTCCTGAGGGCTCCAGTCATTGTTCTAGGTGACTGATCAGTTCTCAGAGACGCTGTCACTAAAACATTGCAGCACAGAAGCACCTCCCATTTTTTTTTACCTTTCCATCAACAGTTTTCTGGCACACATAAAGAATACATAAGACGAGCTACGTGCAAATATCATCTTGTGGAAAGATTTTTGTTGAAATGACCGGTTTGGTGGTAGTCTGTTTCTATGGCCAACACTCATTGACTTTTTATTGTCCAGCAAGCTGACACTGTGCCATCTCTTTTCTTACAGGTTTGCTTCCAATTTGAGCAAGACAAGATCATCATACTATTACCTGCTGGCAACCATTTCTCATTTCCAGTCCGCTTTCCCATAGAGGAGATCTCCTACTTTGAAATGGGACACCTCCAGCTAAAGTCCATCACACTAAAATGATGAATCCCGCAATAGAGGAGCCGCCTGTCCCACATGTCCATATCCAGGCTCTCTGAAATGACCATAGTGGATGAAGGGGGAAGTTCTTTAATCGTGTTTTGTAACCCCCTCCCCCCAATCTGCATCCTTTGCTGCTCATGTAAACATACATTGTGCTTTGCTCAGTACTAGAAATGAATTCAATCCACATTTCAAATAAAATCCAATGAGCTCTATTGTGTCTGATCAATCTTCTTTTTTTATTTATCACTAATCTGACTTTGGATTGATTGCTGTAGTTGATGGCAAATCACTGCCTGCTGCATAGCGCCCCCTGCTGGAGGTTTGTTGCATTACTTTTAAAAGTTAGTCACCAGCAGAGGGTGCTAATGCTACATTTTCTGCCTGCATAGTCTGATTTCTTGGATTTCTAGTAAAACAATAGAAATCCTTTATCTTATATTTTTGTGGCTCCAGACTGAAAGCTGCACCCAGATAGTTATCCCAAGCTTTACCCATAAACTTTCAACACAAACAATTGCAGGCTGAAAATTGCAATTTCACAACATTTAACTGTCTGTAAATTACAGAAATGGAAGCTGCCATGGATTTGCCCAGTACAGGCCGTGGTTGGGTATGGGCAGTGAATGAAGTAGTACCCCAGTATGGGCAGTGAATGAAGTAGTACCCCAGTATGGGCAGTGCTGGGGGTAGTTGTTACTGGAGCAGCTTTAGTCTCAGTGTAAGGGTAATAGATTAGAGAGCAATAGATTAGGGGTAGTAGTAAAAACAGGGCTTTTTTTTCTCAGAGAAATGGTGCAGGAACTCGCCCTCTCCATCCAACTCTCCGCCCCAACCACCCCTCAGCCACACCTTCCTCAGAGGAGAGAATTACAACGGCGCCAAAAATTGTAATTAGTTAAGGAGGCTTAGAACTGTGTATCACATTAGGCAAAATAAATTAAATGGTAAATTTCACCATGGAATGTTTAATTGTTGACATAGACATACAGACAGTAAAAAATTAGTTTCATATACATAAGAAACGCGCACAGGGCATAAACATGGTAAAAAAGTACACATATAGCAACACATGATTCTGATGGTAAGTAGATTGAATAGTATAGCATAAAAATGTCAATGGCAGTATCCCAGTATGCCCGATACCGACAAGTGTACCCACACGATAAGTATGCATCCACTAAATAGTATAGAAGTAGCATAATTGAGTATATAAGATAGTAGTTGGATAAGTATGATTCCGTATAAGATGTAACTGGGGCATCAAAACAGATCTTGACGCGTTTCGTGGATATGTCCACTCATTAGGAGCCGATGCGGCCAAAATTCCTATGGAATGTATATAGAAATATGATGAACCATACTATTAATGTAAAGAGTGTCAAGGTGAATGAACATTTAGTGTGTATAGATGGTTAACCAACCACACTCACCAACTCAGACAGCGAGTGCAGTGCGCGGTGGTGGGTGCAGGGTGAGCTAGGAGCTCTCTGAACATATTCCCCCTCCCCCACACACTCTCACAGTGCCCTCCTCTCTGTCTCTGCAAAGTTCTCCCTCCTTTTCACAGTGATGGATCCCTCACCCTTCCCCCATCACCGCTCTCCATGTTATGTGCGGGCTTTTATTTCTGCACAGTGCAGTGGACCGGAGAGTTCCACCTCCTGTAGCACAGAGCTGAGGAGATGTTTCGGGGCTCCTCGGCTCCGATCTACAACGACTGATTACCGGCGGTAGGCAGGGATGGAAGCTTCCTCCCCAATCACTGCAGCAGCTGAAGGTTGGGACCTCGCCAGTGATCGAGGGCAGCAGCTGAAGGTTGGGACCTCGCCAGTGATCGAGGACAGCAGCTGTAGGTTTGGGACCTCGACGGTGATCGAGGGCAGCAGCTGAAGGTTGGGACCTCTCCGGTGATCGAGGGCAGCAGCTGAAGGTTGGGACCTCTCCGGTGATCGAGGGCAGCAGCTGAAGGTTGGGACCTCGCCAGTGATCGAGGGCAGCAGCTGAAGGATGGGACCTCGCCAGTGATCGAGGGCAGTAGCCCTGAGTGTGCAGCGCCAGCACAGAGAAGCCAGGAAGTGAGCTGGGCAGAAAACGTCCTCTACTGGCTTCAGTATTAAATGACAGGCTGGAGGAGGAGAGGACTGCCAAAGGTTTCGGAACGCATTTCGGGTGCGTTCTGGCTGAAAAAAAGCCCTGAGTAAAATCCTAGAAAGAGTAGTGGTAGCAGTAACAGCACTGTGATAGTTAGGATGGTTTGGGTGAGGTGGTAGTAGGTAATAGAAGTTGTAGCAGATTAAGTCTAGATTTACACTACTGCGACCGGAAAGTCACACGATTCTGCCACCATTTTTTTTTCCTCGATTTTGATGCAACTTGAAGCAATGCCTGTGTGATCTTGAGGTCTATGGACATCAAAGTCAGACCAAACTAGTGCAGCAACTACTTTGAAGTCGCACAGATATGAAAGGTACTCATTGGAAATCATGGAGTATAACTTGTCATGCAACTTTGCAGTCCCAAGTCGCAGGACAAGTTGCACGAGTGGAAATGGAGCCTTAAGGATAAGCATCTCTTTGCAGGTAAAAAAATGAGCATTTATGTAACTTTCTTTACTAGGAGCCTGGAAAGCATCGCACCCACGATAAGCAGATCGCAGGTGCCATGCAGCCCTCCTGCAGGTTGTCAGTGTAAGCTGTCTGCTAGTATCCAGGGCAGCCATCAGAAATTCTTGGGCGCCTTACACAGCTCCCCCCCCCCCAAGCCTGACCACGAACATTCCCCAGGCTTTGCCCACTGGCCACCTCACCTTTATGCACTCAGACCCCCAATCCTGTATATATGTTAGCCCCCCCCACACACACACACACACACCTGTATATCATCACATTCCCCCCCTCATATATACACGCCCCAAGGACGGGTCCTTGAAAGCCGCTCCCCCACACACACACACCACCATTCTCGTCCTTTATCGATGACTGCTACAAGATCAATTAAAAACATATCTCCACACACGAGAACACTGAAAATAACTGGCTTTAATTGTACAGACTGAAAATACTCTGTAATGCAGAAAATGCCTTTTAAAGATTATGGCAGTAAGAAACTCCCTACAATTTTTTAATTCTAACTTTTCTTTTGGCAAACTCATCGATAATATCTTTGTAGGACAAAGTATTTAAAAGTTTTGACTCAATGGCAAGTAAAGGCTGCGGACATACCACAGGAGGTGGACAGAGGCTGCGGACATACCACAGGAAGTGGACAGAGGCTGCGGACATACCACAGGAGGTGGACAGAGGCTGCGGACATACCACAGGAAGTGGACAGAGGCTGCGGACATACCACAGGAGGTGGACAGAGGCTGCGGACATACCACAGGAAGTGGACAGAGGCTGCGGACATACCACAGGAGGTGGACAGAGGCTGCGGACATACCACAGGAAGTGGACAGAGGCTGCGGACATACCACAGGAAGTGGACAGAGGCTGCGGACATACCACAGGAAGTGGACAGAGGCTGCGGACATACCACAGGAAGTGGACAGAGGCTGCGGACATACCACAGGAGGTAGACAGAGGCTGCGGACATACCACAGGAAGTGGACAGAGGCTGCGGACATACCACAGGAAGTGGACAGAGGCTGCGGACATACCACAGGAGGTATACAGAGGCTGCGGACATACCACAGGAGGTGGACAGAGGCTGCGGACATGATAGTGTCCTCCTCAACCCCTCACAGGAGCTTCTCTGTCCACCATCATATTACTTCTCCACATCATCAGTGTGCTGTGTCCTCCTCCTGTGCCCCTTTCACCTCTCCACAGGTCAGGGCAGCACAGTGCTACCCTGACCTGTGGAGAGGTGAAAGGGGCACAGAAGGACACAGCACATTGATGAATGATGTGGACTGGAGAAGTAATATGATGGATGGTGGACAGAGCACATCAGTCTCTGTCCCCTGCATGGCATGGCTTCTGCCTCCCGGGGCTCCCAGTAACATCCTCCTCTCTCTCTATCTACTTTTTTTACTATGGATATCTCCCCAGCTTTACTCTCCTCCTCCTTCTC
This sequence comes from Aquarana catesbeiana, assembly GCF_042186555.1. Lineage (NCBI taxonomy): Eukaryota > Metazoa > Chordata > Amphibia > Anura > Ranidae > Aquarana > Aquarana catesbeiana. The sequence goes on from NC_133330.1 coordinate 8,572,248, forward strand.
AGTGACCTCCTCACCATCACCGGCTGCTCGGCTCCTCCGCTGCTTTCCCTATGATGAGTGCACTGCACAGTCACCGGCCGCCGTGGTCTAGACTCTCATAGTTACATAGTTACATAATTACATAGTTACATAGTAGGTGAGGTTGAAAAAAGACACAAGTCCATCAAGTCCAACCTATGTGTGTGATTATGTGTCAGTATTACATTATATATCCCTGTATGTTGCGGTCATTCAGGTGATTATCTAATAGTTTCTTGAAGCTATCAATGCTCCCCGCTGAGACCACCGCCTGTGGAAGGGAATTCCACATCCTTGCCGCTCTTACAGTAAAGAACCCTCTACGTAGTTTAAGGTTAAACCTCTTTTCTTCTAATTTTAATGAGTGGCCACGAGTCTTATTAAACTCTCTTCTGCGAAAACGTTTTATCCCTATTGTGGGGTCACCAGTACAGTATTTGTAAATTGAAATCATATCCCCTCTCAAGCGTCTCTTCTCCAGAGAGAATAAGTTCAGTGCTTGCAACCTTTCCTCATAACTAAGATCCTCCAGACCCTTTATTAGCTTTGTTGCCCTTCTTTGTACTCGCTCCATTTCCAGTACATCCTTCCTGAGGACTGGTGCCCAGAACTGGACAGCATACTCCAGGTGCGGCCGGACCAGAGCCTTGTAGAGTGGGAGAATTATCGTTTTATCTCTTGCGTTGATCCCCCTTTTAATGCATGCCAAAATTCTGTTTGCCTTATTAGCAGCAGCTTGGCATTGCATGCCATTGCTGAGCCTATCATCTACTAGGACCCCCCGGTCCTTTTCCATCCTAGATTCCCCCAGAGGTTCTCCCCCCAGTGTATAGATTGCATTCATATTTTTGCCACCCAAATGCATTATTTTACATTTTTCTACATTGAACCTCATTTGCCATGTAGTTGCCCACCCCATTAATTTGTTCAGGTCTTTTTGCAAGATTTCCACATCCTGCGGAGAAGTTATTGCCCTGCTTAGCTTAGTATCATCTGCAAATACAGAGATTGAACTGTTTATCCCATCCTCCAGGTCGTTTATAAACAATTTAAATAGGATTGGTCCCAGCACAGAACCCTGGGGGACCCCACTACCCACCCCTGACCATTCTGAGTACTCCCCATTTATCACCACCCTCTGAACACGCCCTTGTAGCCAGTTTTCAATCCATGTACTCACCCTATGGTCCATGCCAACGGACCTTATTTTGTACAGTAAACGTTTATGGGGAAGTGTGTCAAATGCTTTTGCAAAATCCAGATACACCACGTCTACGGGCCTTCCTTTATCTAGATGGCAACTCACCTCCTCATAGAAGGTTAATAGATTTGTTTGGCAAGAACGATTCTTCATGAATCCATGCTGATTACTGCTAAAGATATCGTTCTTATTACTAAAATCTTGTATATAGTCCCTTATCATCCCCTCCAAGAGTTTACATACTATTGATGTTAGGCTAACTGGTCTGTAATTCCCAGGGATGTATTTTGGGCCCTTTTTAAATATTGGTGCTACATTGGCTTTTCTCCAATCAGCTGGTACCATTCCAGTCAATAGACTGTCTGTAAAAATTAGGAACAACGGTCTGGGAATCACTTGACTGAGTTCCCTAAGTACCCTCGGATGCAAGCCATCTGGTCCCGGTGATTTATTAATGTTAAGTTTCTCAAGTCTAATTTTAATTCTGTCCTCTGTTAACCATGGAGGTGCTTCCTGTGTTGTGTCATGAGGATAAACACTGCAGTTATGGTTACTGAAGCCCCCCGATTCACTCGTGAAGACCGTGGAGAAGAATAAATTCAAAACCTTCGCCATCTCCCCATCCTTTGTAACCAGACGTCCTTCCTCATTCTTTATGGGGCCAATATGGTCTGTCCTCCCTTTTTTACTGTTTACATACTTAAAGAATTTCTTGGGATTTTTTTTGCTCTCCTCCACTATGTGTCTTTCATGTTCTATCTTAGCCGTCCTAATTGCACCCTTACATTTCTTGTTGCATTCTTTATAAAGTCTGAATGCTGAGGATGATCCCTCAACCTTATATTTTTTGAAGGCCTTCTCCTTTGCTTTTATATGCATTTTTACATTGAAGTTAAGCCATCCAGGATTTTTGTTCGCCATCTCCCATCTCTCCTCCGTATTCTTTGTTCCTAATATTTTATCCCAATTTATGCCTTTTAGCAAGGTTTGTAGTTTAGGGAAGTTGGCTCTTTTGAAATTCAGTGTCTTTGTGTTCCCTTCATGTTTCCTATTTGTGTGATTTATACTGAAACTAATTGACCTGTGATCGCTGTTACCTAAATTGCCCCGTATTTCCACATCTGTGATCAGGTCTGTATTGTTGGTAATCAGTAGATCCAGTAATGTTTTATTTCTAGTTGGTGCGTCTACCATCTGACCCATAAAATTGTCCTGCAAGACATTAAGGAACTGGCGAGCCTTAAATGAATGCGCGGTTCCCTCCGCCCAGTCTATGTCTGGATAATTAAAATCCCCCATTATGATAACACTTCCCATCCTTGCTGCTAATCCAATTTGTGATAGGAGATCCGTCTCCATTTCTTCCCTCAGGTTAGGGGGCCTATAGAATACTCCCAGTATTATTTTCCCCTTAGCTTCATCCCTTTGGAGCTCTACCCATAAGGATTCCACCTCCTCTCTAGCTCCCTCAGTGATGTCATCTCTCACATTCGCTTGTACATTATTCTTGATATATAGGCATACCCCTCCCCCTTTTTTACCCTCTCTATCCTTGCGGTATAGGGTATACCCTTGAATGTTTGCCAGCCAATCATGAGAGCTGTTGCACCAGGTCTCTGAAATTCCCACAAAATCCAAATCCTCCTTGTACAACAGTATCTCTAGTTCACCCATCTTGTCTGCCATGCTCCTGGCATTGGTGAACATGCCACATAGTTTAGACCGGTCGCATATTGTCCTCGTATTGGGTGTTTTGAGATTGCAACTAGGACTTGCTACTATACTCACCTTGTGTTTTTGTGCTTTGGTTAACCTACCACTAATGCCCCCAATACTACCCTCTGGAATATCTTCCGCGCTGGCTATCACTGTCTCTGGACCCTCCCCCACATCGCCTAGTTTAAAAACCCCTCTAACTTTTTGGCCATCTTCATTCCCAGCAGATCTGCACCCGCCTCATTTAGGTGCAGTCCGTCCCTTCTATAGTACCGGTTACCGACTGAGAAATCGGCCCAGTCCTCCAGGAACCCAAACCCCTCCTTACTACACCAGCTCTTAAGCCACTTGTTTACTTCCCTAATCTCCCTCTGCCTTTCTGGTGTGGCTCGATGTACCGGTAGTATTCCTGAGAATACTACCTTGGAGGTCCTTTTCCTCAATTTAGCTCCTAAGTCCCTAAAATCGTTCTTTAGGACACTCCATCTGCCTCTGACTTTGTCATTGGTGCCAACATGCACCATGACAGCTGGGTCTTCCCCAGCCCCTCCCAGTAATCTGTCCACAAGATCCGTGATGTGCCGAACACGAGCGCCCGGTAGACAACATACTGTTCGGCGCTTCAGGTCTTGGTTACAGATTGCCCTCTCTGTCCTTCTAAGAATTGAGTCCCCTACCACCAGAATCTGTCTTTCCTTTCCCTTTGCTGCCCCCCCCCCACTCTCACTGGAGGAGTTCTTCCCCTGGCAGCTAGGAGAGTCCCTCAGCTCCAGCAGTGCTGGTCCCTGACTGGTTCCACCAATGTCACTAGTGCTTCCTGGCACTAATACTCCAGACAATACACAGGTACACAACAAGACGATACACAGGTACTCACAGACCTACTTGCACTCGCAGAACAGTCGCAGAACAGTCGCAGACCTACGTGCACTCGCAATACTCAAGTATACAGTACACAATACACAAGTACTAACGATCCACACACACTACTCAGAAAACACTCAGATACTCACACTACACAGGTACTATGACCCCTGTTATACCCTCCTGTTTTAAACTCTGGTTTTAACTCACCACTTAGACTAGTACCACTAACTCTGGTTTTAACTCACCACTTATACCAGTTCCACTAACTCTGGTTTTAACTTACCACTTATACCAGTTCCACTTGGACAGAGTTCCAACAGACCCACAAATGAGCAGGCTCACTATGAGTTCTACACAAGGTTATATAGGCCTCAAGCACCTGTGAGCAATTAACCACTCCCCTTAATTAGTAGTCTGAAGGAATCAAAGAAAACAAAAGAGCTGTTTAAAAAGTGACAGAAAAAGGTGATTAAAAAGCTACAAGGAAAGCCCCAAAAATGCAACCCAGCAAACCCAGCAAACAAAAAGCAAGACTTGTTCACTCTAACTCTGGTTTTAACTCACCACTTAGACCAGTTCCACTTACACTGAGTTCCACAGCCTCAGACTGAGCACGCTCAGACTGAGTACTACACCCAGTTATATAGGCACCTGTGAGCAATTAACCACCCCCCTTAATTGATAGACTGAAGGAACCAGAGAAAAAAAAAAAAAAGCTATTTAAAAAGTGATAGAAAAAGGCGATTGAAAAATTAAAAGGAAAAGCCCCAAAAATGCAACCCAGCAAACAAAAAGCAAGACTTGTTCACTCTAATGCCCCGTACACACGGTCGGACTTTGTTCGGACATTCCGACAACAAAATCCTAGGATTTTTTCCGACGGATGTTGGCTCAAGCTTGTCTTGCATACACACGGTCACACAAAGTTGTCGGAAAATCCGATCGTTTTAAACGCGGTGACGTAAAACATGTACGTCGGGACTATAAACGGGGCAGTGGCCAATAGCTTTCATCTCTTTATTTATTCTGAGCATGCGTGGCACTTTGTCCGTCGGATTTGTGTACACACGATCGGAATTTCCGACAACGGATTTTGTTGTCGGAAAATTTTATCTCCTGCTCTTCAACTTTGTGTGTCGGAAAATCCGATGGAAAATGTCTGACGGAGCCCACACACGGTCGGAATTTCCGACAACACGCTCCGATCGGACATTTTCCAGCGGAAAATCCGACCGTGTGTACGGGGCATTACTCTGGTTTTAACTCACCACTTAGACCAGTTCCACTTACACTGAGTTCCATAGCTTCAGACTGAGCACGCTCAGACTGAGTCCTACACCCAGTTATATAGGCACCTGTGAGCAATTAACCACCCCCCTTAATTGCATGGGCTTTAAAGCAGCCAATAAAAAACAAAATGAATGGTCAAAACGTAATTTTATTAGTATAAAAAAGGTAATGGTAAAGGTAAAAAATGTAAAACGGGTAAATAAATTCTGACCTATAGAGTCAGGACATGAACTGGATTACAATATTAAATAAGCAAGAATAGAATAAAAAACACACACAGCGGACGGTGCCCGTTGTTGGGAACAATGTGCAATACAATGTATTATTGACCACAAGATCATAGATATTGGAATCCTGACGCGTTTCGACCCTGTTTGGGTCTTCTTCAGAGGATAATTGTTAACTGTGGGAAGCATGTATCAAACCAAATATAAGACTCAGCAATGACAGGCTTGCATATGTAACACAGCATATCTACCAAAATTGTATAATTACCAACCAGAAGGTTTCCGATAGTTCAAAGTGTTCATGACGAAAAACGGGTATAGTCACTCCTGTGTCTTCTGTCTCCCCAATAACCGGTCAGCTCCTCAAGAAGCAGATGGTAGATCAACACATGCCTTGCGAGGGATCACGCATATATTGCCCCCCACAAACACGTGGGGGAGGAAGAGTATGAAGGCGAACAGCGAGAGGCATACACTGCACCCAGGGTGGAGTGACGATGATGCTAAAATCAAATTAAGAGCAGGAAATAAATAATTTTCCTAAATCAATGATGGTTCCCTTAATACAGAACAGTTTGTTGATATTGGAGTGTGGATACAAAGGCATGCAGGGGAGCAGAGGTATAGCAACGATAGAGAAAGGAACAAAAAGGGAGGGGGAAAGGGGGAAAACAAGGAAGTGGGGGGGAGAGAGAATGGGGGGGGGGGGAGAGGGGGAGAGGAAATGGGGAAGGGAAGACTGAATAAGGTAGGTGAAGGCAGAGAAGTGGAAAAGAAAAGTGAGACAAGTGAGATAAGTGAAAGAGTGACATGGTGAAACAGACAAACACCAAATCCCCTGCAACCCCTACAGAGGCATAGAGTAACGAGGTTAGAGATGTTAGTACTAGCCATGCACCAGTGCAAAAAAACGATATATAAGGTGAAGGAGACCAGCCTAGGCTGGAGAAAAAAGAAAGAAAACAAAAGACAAAGGGAAAAAGAAAAAGAAAAAGAAAAAGAAAAAGGGGGTGGAAGTGGTGCAGTGATAGGGTAGAAAAAGGAGTGAATGAAAGTGAAGTGATAGGACGCAGTTATGTAAGTGAGACCCTACAACAACAACCACCCACAGGATATTGTGAAATGAAATAAAACAAAACAAAGTGAAACAGAAACAAAACCACAAAGTGCAAGGTGTATAGTGAAATGAAGGAGTGCATGAGGTGACAGCAGTGCTTGTTACCTAGTACTATGGACCGGGAAAGCTTGAATTAATTAGTCCGGTTCTGAAACATATAATGTCAGCATCAGACATCAATTGGATACAAGAGGGGGTATAATGATATAGTGCTCCTAATGGCGGTGGTCTACACCACACCTAAGGGAAAGCAATTCCAAACATTTCAAAAGTACTTACCACTCAATATGAGCGGTGGTTGTGTGCCTGCATATGCCAGGGTGAGGAGAGGATCAATGAGCCTCCCCTGTGCCTGGACTGCTTTATAAGGAAGTGCTGGTTAATTGATTCGTCAGGTGCGGGTGCCTCGCGGCTCCCTTCCCTCCTCCCCACCCACCCATTAGGGGGAAGAGCAACACAGGAATGTGCTCACTGTGTGACCCCCCCCGGCGTTCCGGAAGAGCTAATGCTCTCGGGTCCACCGTCGCTTCCGCCGCAACCGACGTGACGTCACACGCACGCGCACCAGGTCGTGCGCGCGTGCGCACGGGGTCTGGAAGGGATCCGGGATGCCGCTGGCAGGCAAGAAGCGCCCAACCAAGGTGCTGACACCTAGTGGGCGCATTGTAGAGACGCGGGGCCCAAGCGTCTCCCCTCTTGTCCTGCCAGGAAGGCATGTGTGGCGTAGCTCCGCCCCCTAAAGGAGAACACAACCCGTCAAGGGGAGACAAAAGTATATACAGGAGGTCTCTACAATGCGCCCACTAGGTGTCAGCACCTGTGTTGCTCTTCCCCCTAATCGGTGGGTGGGGAGGGGGGAGGGGAGCGGCGAGGCACCCACACCTGACGAGTCAATTAACCACCACTTCCTTATAAAGCAGTCCAGGCACAGGGGAGGCTCATTGATCCTCTCCTCAGCCTGGCATATGCAGGCACACAACCACCGCTCGTATTGAGTGGTAAGTACTTTTGAAATGTTTGAAATTGCTTTCCCTTAGGTGTGGTGTAGACCACCGCCATTAGGAGCACTATATCATTATACCCCCTCTTGTATCCAATTGATGTCTGATGCTGACATTATATGTTTCAGAACCGGACTAATTAATTCAAGCTTTCCCGGTCCATAGTACTAGGTAACAAGCACTGCTGTCACCTCATGCACTCCTTCATTTCACTATACACCTTGCACTTTGTGGTTTTGTTTCTGTTTCACTTTGTTTTGTTTTATTTCAATTCACAATATCCTGTGGGTGGTTGTTGTTGTAGGGTCTCACTTACATAACTGCGTCCTATCACTTCACTTTCATTCACTCCTTTTTCTACCCTATCACTGCACCACTTCCACCCCCTTTTTCTTTTTCTTTTTCTCTTTGTCTTTTGTTTTCTTTCTCTTTTTCTCCAGCCTAGGCTGGTCTCCTTCACCTTATATATCATTTTTTTGCACTGGTGCATGGCTAGTACTAACATCTCTAACCTCGTTACTCTATGCCTCTGTAGGGGTTGCAGGGGATTTGGTGTTTGTCTGTTTCACCATGTCACTCTCTCACTTGTATCTAACTTGTCTCACTTTTCTTTTTTATTCTATTCTTGCTTATTTAATATTGTAATCCAGTTCATGTCCTGACTCTATAGGTCAGAATTTATTTACCCGTTTTACATTTTTTACCTTTACCATTACCTTTTTTATACTAATAAAATTACGTTTTGACCATTCATTTTGTTTTTTATTGGCTGCTTTAAAGCCCCGTCAGGGGGTTCTTCTTTCATTTTTTATGCAGTTAAGGGGGGTGGTTAATTGCTCACAGGTGCCTATATAACTGGGTGTAGGACTCAATCTGTGCGTGCTCAGTCTGAGGCTGTGGAACTCAGTGTAAGTGGAACTGGTCTAAGTGGTGAGTTAAAACCAGAGTTAAAGTGAACAAGTCTTGCTTTTTGTTTGCTGGGTTTGCTGGGTTGCATTTTTTGGGCTTTTCCTTTTAATTTTTCAATCGCCTTTTCTGTCACTTTTTAAATAGCTTCTTTTTTTTTTTTTTTCTCTCTGGTTCCTTTAGTCTATCAATTAAGGGGGGTGGTTAATTGCTCACAGGTGCCGATATAACTGGGTGTAGGACTCAATCTGAGCATGCTCAGTCTGAGGCTGTGGAACTCAGTGTAAGTGGAACTGGTCTAAGTGGTGAGTTAAAACCAGAGTTAGAGTGAACAAGTCTTGCTTTTTGTTTGCTGGGTTTGCTGGGTTGCATTTTTGGGGCTTTTCCTTTTAATTTTTTAATCGCCTTTTTCTGTCACTTTTTAAATAGCTTTTTTTTTTTTTTTTTCTCTCTGGTTCCTTCAGTCTATCAATTAAGGGGGGTGGTTAATTGCTCACAGGTGCCGATAGAACTAGGTGTGGGACTCAGTTTGAGCGTGCTCAGTCTGAGGCTGTGGAACTCAGTGTAAGTGGAACTGGTCCAAGTGGTGAGTTAAAACCAGAGTTAGAGTGAACAAGTCTTGCTTTTTGTTTGCTGGGTTTGCTGGGTTGCATTTTTGGGGCTTTCCTTGTAGCTTTTTAATTACCTTTTTCTGTCACTTTTTAAACAGCTCTTTTTTTTTTTTCTTTGATTCCTTCAGACTACTAATTAAGGGGAGTGGTTAATTGCTCACAGGTGCTTGAGGCCTATATAACCTTGTGTAGAACTCATAGTGAGCCTGCTCATTTGTGGGTCTGTTGGAACTCTGTCCAAGTGGAACTGGTATAAGTGGTAAGTTAAAACCAGAGTTAGTGGAACTGGTATAAGTGGTGAGTTAAAACCAGAGTTAGTGGAACTGGTCTAAGTGGTGAGTTAAAACCAGTGTTTAAAACAGGAGGTTATAACAGGGGTCATAGTACCTGTGTAGTGTGAGTACCTGAGTGTTTTCTGAGTAGTGTGTGTGGATCGTTAGTACTTGTATATTGTGTACTGTATACTTGAGTATTGCAAGTGCACGTAGGTCTGCGACTGTTCTGCGACTGTTCTGCGAGTGCAAGTAGGTCTGTGAGTACCTGTGTATTGTCTTGTTGTATACCTGTGTATTGTCTGGAGTATTAGTGCCAGGAAGCACTAGTGACATTGGTGGAACCAGTCAGGGACCAGCACTGCTGGAGCTGAGGGACTCTCCTAGCTGCCAGGGGAAGAACTCCTCCAGTGAGAGTGGGGGGGGGGCAGCAAAGGGAAAGGAAAGACAGATTCTGGTGGTAGGGGACTCAATTCTTAGAAGGACAGAGAGGGCAATCTGTAACCAAGACCTGAAGCGCCGAACAGTATGTTGTCTACCGGGCGCTCGTGTTCGGCACATCACGGATCTAGTGGACAGATTACTGGGAGGGGCTGGGGAAGACCCAGCTGTCATGGTGCATGTTGGCACCAATGACAAAGTCAGAGGCAGATGGAGTGTCCTAAAGAACGATTTTAGGGACTTAGGAGCTAAATTGAGGAAAAGGACCTCCAAGGTAGTATTCTCAGGAATACTACCGGTACATCGAGCCACACCAGAAAGGCAGAGGGAGATTAGGGAAGTAAACAAGTGGCTTAAGAGCTGGTGTAGTAAGGAGGGGTTTGGGTTCCTGGAGGACTGGGCCGACTTCTCAGTCGGTAACCGGTACTATAGAAGGGACGGACTGCACCTAAATGAGGTGGGTGCAGATCTGCTGGGAATGAAGATGGCCAAAAAGTTAGAGGGGTTTTTAAACTAGGCGATGGGGGGGAGGGTCCAGACACAGAGATAGCCAGCGCGGAAGATATTCCAGAGGGTAGTATTGGGGGCATTAGTGGTAGGTTAACCAAAGCACAAAAACACAAGGTGAGTATAGTAGCAAGTCCTAGTTGCAATCTCAAAACACCCAATACTAGGACAATATGCGACAAGTCTAAACTATGTGGCATGTTCACCAATGCCAGGAGCATGGCGGACAAGATGAGTGAACTAGAGATACTGTTGTACAAGGAGGATTTGGATTTTGTGGGAATTTCAGAGACCTGGTTCAACAGCTCTCATGATTGGCTGGCAAACATTCAAGGGTATACCCTATACTGCAAGGATAGAGAGGGTAAAAAAGGGAGAGGGGTATGCCTATATATCAAGAATTATGTACAAGTGAATGTGAGAGATGACATCACTGAGGGAGCTAGAGAGGAGGTTGAATCCTTATGGGTAGGGCTCCAAAGGGATGAAGCTAAGGGGAAAATAATACTGGGAGTATGCTATAGGCCCCCTAACCTGAGGGAGGAAGTGGAGACGGATCTCCTATCACAAATAGGATTAGCAGCAAGGATGGGAAGTGTTATCATAATGGGGGATTTTAATTATCCAGACATAGACTGGGCGGAGGGAACCGCGCATTCATTTAAGGCTCGCCAGTTCCTTAATGTCTTGCAGGACAATTTTATGGGTCAGATGGTAGACGCACCAACTAGAAATAAAACATTACTGGATCTACTGATTACCAACAATACAGACCTGATCACGGATGTGGAAATACGGGGCAATTTAGGTAACAGCGATCACAGGTCAATTATATAGTATAAATCACACAAATACGAAACATGAAGGGAACACAAAGACACTGAATTTCAAAAGAGCCAACTTCCCTAAACTACAAACCTTGCTAAAAGGCATAAATTGGGATAAAATATTAGGAACAAAGAATACGGAGGAGAGATGGGTTTGCTTTAAGAGCATATTAAATAAGGGCATTAGCCAATGTATCCCATTGGGTAATAAATTTAAAAGAGCGAACAAAAATCCTGGATGGCTTAACTCCAATGTAAAAATGCATATAAAAGCAAAGGAGAAGGCCTTCAAAAAATATAAGGTTGAGGGATCATCCTCAGCATTCAGACTTTATAAAGAATGCAACAAGAAATGTAAGGGTGCAATTAGGACAGCTAAGATAGAACATGAAAGACACATAGCGGAGGAGAGCAAAAAAAATCCCAAGAAATTCTTTAAGTATGTAAACAGTAAAAAAGGGAGGACAGACCATATTGGCCCCATAAAGAATGAGGAAGGACATCTGGTTACAAAGGATGGGGAGATGGCGAAGGTTTTGAATTTATTCTTCTCCTCAGTCTTCACGAGGGAATCGGGGGGCTTCAGTAACCAAAACTGCAGTGTTTATCCTCATGACACAACACAGGAAGCACCTCCATGGTTAACAGAGGACAGAATTAAAATTAGACTTGAGAAACTTAACATTAATAAATCACCGGGACCAGATGGCTTGCACCCGAGGGTACTTAGGGAACTCAGTCAAGTGATTGCCAGACCGTTGTTCCTAATTTTTACAGACAGTCTTTTGACTGGAATGGTACCAGCTGATTGGAGAAAAGCCAATGTAGCACCAATATTTAAAAAGGGCCCAAAATACATCCCTGGGAATTACAGACCAGTTAGCCTAACATTAATAGTATGTAAATTCTTGGAGGGGATGATAAGGGACTATATACAAGATTTTAGTAATAAGAACAATATCATTAGCAGTAATCAGCATGGATTCATGAAGAATCGTTCTTGCCGAACCAATCTATTAACCTTCTATGAGGAGGTGAGTTGCCATCTAGATAAAGGAAGGCCCGTAGACGTGGTGTATCTGGATTTTGCAAAAGCATTTGACACAGTTCCCCATAAACGTTTACTGTACAAAATAAGGTGCGTTGGCATGGACCATAGGGTGAGTACATGGATTGAAAACTGGCTACAAGGGCGAGTTCAGAGGGTGGTGATAAATGGGGAGTACTCAGAATGGTCAGGGGTGGGTAGTGGGGTTCCCCAGGGTTCTGTGCTGGGACCAATACTATTTAATTTGTTTATAAACGACCTGGAGGATGGGATAAACAGTTCAATCTCTGTATTTGCAGACGATACTAAGCTAAGCAGGGCAATAACTTCTCCGCAGGATGTGGAAACCTTGCAAAAAGACCTGAACAAATTAATGGGGTGGGCGACTACATGGCAAATGAGGTTCAATGTAGAAAAATGTAAAATAATGCATTTGGGTGGCAAAAATATGAATGCAATCTATACACTGGGGGGAGAACCTCTGGGAGAATCTAGGATGGAAAAAGACCTGGGGGTCCTAGTAGATGATAGGCTCAGCAATGGCATGCAGTGCCAAGCTGCTGCTAATAAAGCAAACAGAATATTGGCATTAAAAGGGGGATCAACTGCAGAGATAAAACGATAATTATCCCGCTCTACAAGGCTCTGGTCCGGCCGCACCTGGAGTATGCTGTCCAGTTCTGGGCACCAGTCCTCAGGAAGGATGTACTGGAAATGGAGCGAGTACAAAGAAGGGCAACAAAGCTAAAAAAGGGTCTGGAGGATCTTAGTTATGAGGAAAGGTTGCAAGCACTGAACTTATTCTCTCTGGAGAAGAGACGCTTGAGAGGGGATATGATTTCAATTTACAAATACTGTACTGGTGACCCCACAATAGGGATAAAACTTTTTCGCAGAAGAGAGTTTAATAAGACTCGTGGCCACTCATTACAATTAGAAGAAAAGAGGTTTAACCTTAAACTACGTAGAGGGTTCTTTACCGTAAGAGCGGCAAGGATGTGGAATTCCCTTCCACAGGCGGTGGTCTCAGCGGGGAGCATTGATAGCTTCAAGAAACTATTAGATAATCACCTGAATGACCGCAACATACAGGGATATACAATGTAATACTGACACATAATCACACACATAGGTTGGACTTGATGGACTTGTGTCTTTTTTCAACCTCACCTACTATGCAACTATGTAACTATGAGAGTCTAGACCACGGCGGCCGGCGACTGTGCAGTGCACTCATCATAGGGAAAGCAGCGGAGGAGCCGAGCAGCCGGTGATGGTGAGGAGGACACTGAGGAGGAGGAGGAGAGTAAAGCTGGGGAGATATCCATAGTAAAAAAAGGGGATAGAGAGAGAGAGGAGGATGTTACTGGGAGCCCCGGGAGGCAGAAGCCATGCCATGCAGGGGACAGAGACTGATGTGCTCTGTCCACCATCCATCATATTACTTCTCCAGTCCACATCATTCATCAATGTGCTGTGTCCTTCTGTGCCCCTTTCACCTCTCCACAGGTCAGGGCACTGTGCTGCCCTGACCTGTGGAGAGGTGAAAGGGGCACAGGAGGAGGACACAGCACACTGATGATGTGGAGAAGTAATATGATGGTGGACAGAGAAGCTACTGTGAGGGGTTGAGGAGGACACTATCATGTCCGCAGCCTCTGTCCACCTCCTGTGGTATGTCCGCAGCCTCTGTCTACCTCCTGTGGTATGTCCGCAGCCTCTGTCCACTTCCTGTGGTATGTCCGCAGCCTCTGTCCACCTCCTGTGGTATGTCCGCAGTCTCTGTCCACTTCCTGTGGTATGTCCGCAGCCTCTGTCCACCTCCTGTGGTATGTCCGCAGCCTCTGTCCACTTCCTGTGGTATGTCCGCAGCCTCTGTCCACTTCCTGTGGTATGTCCGCAGCCTCTGTCCACCTCCTGTGGTATGTCCGCAGCCTCTGTCCACTTCCTGTGGTATGTCCGCAACCTCTGTCCACTTCCTGTGGTATGTCCGCAGCCTCTGTCCACCTCCTGTGGTATGTCCGCAGCCTCTGTCCACTTCCTGTGGTATGTCCGCAGCCTCTGTCCACCTCCTGTGGTATGTCCGCAGCCTCTGTCCACTTCCTGTGGTATGTCCGCAGCCTCTGTCCACCTCCTGTGGTATGTCCGCAGCCTTTACTTGCCATTGAGTCAAAACTTTTAAATACTTTGTCCTACAAAGATATTATCGATGAGTTTGCCAAAAGAAAAGTTAGAATTAAAAAATTGTAGGGAGTTTCTTACTGCCATAATCTTTAAAAGGCATTTTCTGCATTACAGAGTATTTTCAGTCTGTACAATAAAAGCCAGTTATTTTCAGTGTTCTCGTGTGTGGAGATATGTTTTTAATTGATCTTGTAGCAGTCATCGATAAAGGACGAGAATGGTGGTGTGTGTGTGTGGGGGAGCGGCTTTGAAGGACCCGTCCTTGGGGCGTGTATATATGAGGGGGGGAATGTGATGATATACAGGTGTGTGTGTGTGTGGGGGGGGCTAACATATATACAGGATTGGGGGTCTGAGTGCATAAAGGTGAGGTGGCCAGTGGGCAAAGCCTGGGGAATGTTCGTGGTCAGGCTTGGGGGGGGGGGAGCTGTGTAAGGCGCCCAAGAATTTCTGATGGCTGCCCTGGATACTAGCAGACAGCTTACACTGACAACCTGCAGGAGGGCTGCATGGCACCTGCGATCTGCTTATCGTGGGTGCGATGCTTTCCAGGCTCCTAGTAAAGAAAGTTACATAAATGCTCATTTTTTTACCTGCAAAGAGATGCTTATCCTTAAGGCTCCATTTCCACTCGTGCAACTTGTCCTGCGACTTGGGACTGCAAAGTTGCATGACAAGTTATACTCCATGATTTCCAATGAGTACCGTTCATATCTGTGCGACTTCAAAGTAGTTGCTGCACTAGTTTGGTCTGACTTTGATGTCCATAGACCTCAAGATCACACAGGCATTGCTTCAAGTTGCATCAAAATCGAGGAAAAAAAAATGGTGGCAGAATCGTGTGACTTTCCGGTCGCAGTAGTGTAAATCTAGACTTAATCTGCTACAACTTCTATTACCTACTACCACCTCACCCAAACCATCCTAACTATCACAGTGCTGTTACTGCTACCACTACTCTTTCTAGGATTTTACTCAGGGCTTTTTTTCAGCCAGAACGCACCCGAAATGCGTTCCGAAACCTTTGGCAGTCCTCTCCTCCTCCAGCCTGTCATTTAATACTGAAGCCAGTAGAGGACGTTTTCTGCCCAGCTCACTTCCTGGCTTCTCTGTGCTGGCGCTGCACACTCAGGGCTACTGCCCTCGATCACTGGCGAGGTCCCATCCTTCAGCTGCTGCCCTCGATCACTGGCGAGGTCCCAACCTTCAGCTGCTGCCCTCGATCACCGGAGAGGTCCCAACCTTCAGCTGCTGCCCTCGATCACCGGAGAGGTCCCAACCTTCAGCTGCTGCCCTCGATCACCGTCGAGGTCCCAAACCTACAGCTGCTGTCCTCGATCACTGGCGAGGTCCCAACCTTCAGCTGCTGCCCTCGATCACTGGCGAGGTCCCAACCTTCAGCTGCTGCAGTGATTGGGGAGGAAGCTTCCATCCCTGCCTACCGCCGGTAATCAGTCGTTGTAGATCGGAGCCGAGGAGCCCCGAAACATCTCCTCAGCTCTGTGCTACAGGAGGTGGAACTCTCCGGTCCACTGCACTGTGCAGAAATAAAAGCCCGCACATAACATGGAGAGCGGTGATGGGGGAAGGGTGAGGGATCCATCACTGTGAAAAGGAGGGAGAACTTTGCAGAGACAGAGAGGAGGGCACTGTGAGAGTGTGTGGGGGAGGGGGAATATGTTCAGAGAGCTCCTAGCTCACCCTGCACCCACCACCGCGCACTGCACTCGCTGTCTGAGTTGGTGAGTGTGGTTGGTTAACCATCTATACACACTAAATGTTCATTCACCTTGACACTCTTTACATTAATAGTATGGTTCATCATATTTCTATATACATTCCATAGGAATTTTGGCCGCATCGGCTCCTAATGAGTGGACATATCCACGAAACGCGTCAAGATCTGTTTTGATGCCCCAGTTACATCTTATACGGAATCATACTTATCCAACTACTATCTTATATACTCAATTATGCTACTTCTATACTATTTAGTGGATGCATACTTATCGTGTGGGTACACTTGTCGGTATCGGGCATACTGGGATACTGCCATTGACATTTTTATGCTATACTATTCAATCTACTTACCATCAGAATCATGTGTTGCTATATGTGTACTTTTTTACCATGTTTATGCCCTGTGCGCGTTTCTTATGTATATGAAACTAATTTTTTACTGTCTGTATGTCTATGTCAACAATTAAACATTCCATGGTGAAATTTACCATTTAATTTATTTTGCCTAATGTGATACACAGTTCTAAGCCTCCTTAACTAATTACAATTTTTGGCGCCGTTGTAATTCTCTCCTCTGAGGAAGGTGTGGCTGAGGGGTGGTTGGGGCGGAGAGTTGGATGGAGAGGGTGAGTTCCTGCACCATTTCTCTGAGAAAAAAAAGCCCTGTTTTTACTACTACCCCTAATCTATTGCTCTCTAATCTATTACCCTTACACTGAGACTAAAGCTGCTCCAGTAACAACTACCCCCAGCACTGCCCATACTGGGGTACTACTTCATTCACTGCCCATACTGGGGTACTACTTCATTCACTGCCCATACCCAACCACGGCCTGTACTGGGCAGATCCATGGCAGCTTCCATTTCTGTAATTTACAGACAGTTAAATGTTGTGAAATTGCAATTTTCAGCCTGCAATTGTTTGTGTTGAAAGTTTATGGGTAAAGCTTGGGATATACTATCTGGGTGCAGCTTTCAGTCTGGAGCCACAAAAATATAAGATAAAGGATTTCTATTGTTTTACTAGAAATCCAAGAAATCAGACTATGCAGGCAGAAAATGTAGCATTAGCACCCTCTGCTGGTGACTAACTTTTAAAAGTAATGCAACAAACCTCCAGCAGGGGGCGCTATGCAGCAGGCAGTGATTTGCCATCAACTACAGCAATCAATCCAAAGTCAGATTAGTGATAAATAAAAAAAGAAGATTGATCAGACACAATAGAGCTCATTGGGTTTTATTTGAAATGTGGATTGAATTCATTTCTAGTACTGAGCAAAGCACAATGTATGTTTACATGAGCAGCAAAGGATGCAGATTGGGGGGAGGGGGTTACAAAACACGATTAAAGAACTTCCCCCTTCATCCACTATGGTCATTTCACAGAACCTGGATATGGACACGTGGGACAGGCGGCTCCTCTATTGCGGGATTCTTCATTTTAGTGTGATGGACTTTAGCTGGAGGTGTCCCATTTCAAAGTAGGAGATCTCCTCTATGGGAAAGCGGACTGGAAATGAGAAATGGTTGCCAGCAGGTAATAGTATGATGATCTTGTCTTGCTCAAATTGGAAGCAAACCTGTAAGAAAAGAGATGGCACAGTGTCAGCTTGCTGGACAATAAAAAGTCAATGAGTGTTGGCCATAGAAACAGACTACCACCAAACCGGTCATTTCAACAAAAATCTTTCCACAAGATGATATTTGCACGTAGCTCGTCTTATGTATTCTTTATGTGTGCCAGAAAACTGTTGATGGAAAGGTAAAAAAAAATGGGAGGTGCTTCTGTGCTGCAATGTTTTAGTGACAGCGTCTCTGAGAACTGATCAGTCACCTAGAACAATGACTGGAGCCCTCAGGAGATCAATAGCAGATGGCCAGTTTTGCTGGTATGAGAACCAGTCTCACCCAGGGTTCCTTCAGAAGTTTCTAGGGGCCCTTAAGCTGTGGCCGATTAACCTCCCATTTGATGGTGCCCACTTACTTCAGGGCCAGCTTCACGACACCAATGCTTTTTTGCTGCCTATAAGAGTGGCAAGTTGACCAACACTGTAAGTGGGACATTCTTAACACTGGCCACCAATGCAAGGGCCATTCCCCACCACCTAAAAAAGATTTAAGGGTTCCCGGGGGGGTTGTGAAAGGCTACTGCATGACATGCCAACTATATAGTGTCTACATTACATGCCAAAAGGTGAGAACCATGCAGAAGTCCTTTGACTTGACTGTGCACTGATGCTCTGACATTTGACAGTGAATTCTAGGGGGCTGAGCTTAACATTTGATGTGTGTGTGTAGCACCCTCTACTTACAGGTAGGTGCTAGATTAGTATTTTTCTAGCTGGTGGGGCTTAGGTGCAGGTAAATTTGGCTAGACCCGTGTTTCATTTCAGGCTTGGTCATCTTAATCTGAGAATGGGAGTGTCAGCATAAGGGGGGGTGTGGCCACCTATACTCTGGCTCAGGGATCCACCTCTGCTTACATAGGAATTGTTTATGAAGGGGGGGGTTGGACCTTGACTTAATTGGTTAGGGCTCCTCACATGGGCTGCCTGTCACTCATTTTTGGTGTTGGCAGGGGGAAGGCCTCCGACAGGGGTTGGGGTCACATGCTTCCGGGGGGAGAGATTTGAGGAGCAGACGGCATGTAGTATGGAGGTGTCACATCAGGCGTCCCCATGGGGGGATGCGCCATGTGTGGGAAAGGAATGAAGGAGCTGCTAGGAAGGAGTCCAAAGGGAAGATCTTCATCTCCATGAGAAAGTATCAAGATCCTGTTTCCGGGGAACACAGGACTTGCATGCTGGAGAAGATAAAGCAGAAGAAGTAGCAGTGAAGTGGCGAAAGTAGATCAGCGTCCTGTGACCGGGGAACACAGGACTTTGATCCAAAGTAGAAGGTCAGTGTAACATAAAGAAGCAAGAGCAGGAGTGAGTAGTGCAGCGTGCCGTGTGGCCAAGGAACACAGTATGAACAGAAGTGGACAGTAACTTCCAGACACTGAGGCTGTTTAGTTCGTTGAGCCATGGAAGATAGGTGGTATAGGCCTTTGGCTCTATGACATCTAACAGGACAACCACGTCAGTCTAGAGGGGAATTATTCAGAGTGATTCTTTTCGTTTAACTGGAAGCATTAAGTAGAAAATCTTCAGACAGATATGCCAAGCAATAGAAGAAGCAATAGTCTGCAGTGAAGATTCTACAGGGAAAATCCATTTACTAGGCCAAGGCCATGGATGATTCCCATTAAAGTAAACTTTCTATGGGCATCTCATATACCTTGGTAATAAAGAGAAAGGAAACGAAATCATTGACTGGTTAAAGCGGGGGTTCACCCACACCGCCAAAAAAAAAAAAATATTAAAAGCCAGCAGCTACAAATACTGCAGCTGCTGACTTTTAATACATGGCCACTTACCTGTCCCGGGGTCCAGCGATGTTGGCAGGGGACGCCGAGAACCCGCTCGGTTCTCGGCAGCTGCCGCCGCCATCCTAGGTGAGGGAATCAGGAAGTGAAGCGTTGCGGCTTCACTTTCCGGTTCCCTACTGCGCATGCGCGAGTCGCGCTGCGCGTCCCTAGTGGTCCCCGCTCTCTGCTGGGAGCTCTGTGTTCCCAGCAGACAGCGCGGTCGGGACAGGAAGAAGCATAGACTCCCATGGGAGTCTATGCGGGAAGTAGGTGCAAATACCTGTCTTTGACAGGTATCTGCACCCCCCTCCCCCCTGAAAGGTGCCAAATGTGACACCGGAGGGGGGGAGGGTTCCGAAAAGCGGAAGTTCCAGTTTTGTGTGGAACTCCGCTTTAATGTCATCTACCTGGCGATGGGAGGTCGGCAGCAGGGCGATGGGCGGATTGCTATAACTAACTCAGCAGCCATCACGAGGGTACCGCTACATATGTATAACAAAGGGAATCTTATGCCTTTTGGTTGTTATTTTCAATACAGTTTGTCATCTGCAAAAGTATGTAATTCTTGAATCTTTCGATACTGATAAATAATCTCCCTTTTCCAGAAAGGGTCCCATCTACCATGACTGACTTGGGGTAAATGAGAACACGATTATTCTGGGTCAGTTATTTTTTATCCTACCCCAAATAGAATTAAGCCTTGTCACTTTTATAGTTTGATTAATTATTTCCCCAGAGATGAATTTAGATGAGCAGAGCATTCACTCGTCCCCAGCACACACACACATTGGTCCCTTCATAACAGTTGTAGCATGAGACTGATGAGCTTCAGTTCCCCCCCCCCACTACTCCCCAGATTGAGCCTTTATAGGGGACTTTTTAGTAACATTCCATGTCAGGGATTTCCTGATCCCTGTTCCTTCCTCTTCCTATAATAATCATCTCACAAACACAGAGCTTTTTTTCAGGGGGAACTTGGTGGAACTGAGTTCCACCACCTCTGGCTCAGACCCATTGGTGCCTGCTCACCACAATCACTTGTAAACACAGAAGTCTGGTTTCTGTGTTTACAAGTGACAGCCCTGCACTCTGTATGTAATGCAATCCTGGTATTTAATGCCCCTTTAAGACCCTCCTACTGTTTTCGTGAAATTTGACTGAACACACCCACTATTTGATGTGATTTGGAGGGTGTGTGTGGGGGGAGGGGTTTTGTGGGGCCGTGGTTAAGTTCCAGCACCTATTGTTTGAGAAAAAAAGCCTTGCACAAACATAACATTTTCAATAATACATGCATACACAAAAGAAATGTTACACTAAAAAATTTTGCAAGCCAATTTTATCATAGCACACAATGGCAGCATGATGGTATCCATTGGATCTTCCTATGGATCATTCATGAAATGAGCTGAAGGGACAACCATCATAACAGCCTACATGCCCTTGACCTAAGACATCACTGCCTACTGCATCATTTGGAGATATAATAGGGGTCCAATATGAACAGTGATGCCACTTTGCCCCATCAACATTAGTCCTGCCCCTCCCAGCATAGACATACCTTGGTGTCCGTCCCAACCTGGAAGGGAAAGACCGTTTCCTTCTGCTCCTCTCCAAAGACACCGTCCTTAAACGAGTTCAAGATTATGACGCGCTTGTATCCTCTGTAGTCAATGCGAACGTCAAAGTGTATCACAAAATTCTTTATATCTGTTCCCAAGTTTATGAAAAACCTAGAAAGACAGAAACAGCAATTATTCTTCTCAGCTGACCTTGTTGGATATCATACTGGAGTCATTCACCAGTGGTCCTCCCATGGGTATCAGAGGTACTTCTACAACTTAAGTCATAATAGCAATATATAAATATACACACACACACAAATATTTTTGGAGTCTTTAAAAACTATAATGGTTAACACATTTATAAACAAATGGGGTCCTGGTAATACACGTCCCCAAACCATAAAATACCTAAAGTGAACCTGTAGCCTGGACATGGACATACGGGTATCAAAGAATGAGAGATAAAAAATAAAAAAAAACTGTTCAGTATCCCTCCCTCAGCGCACAGAGCAAATATTGATAAAATAGTCAGCAGCTGCTATACTAAAATGAGATGCAAATATATGTCAAAGAAAATTTTCTAACACATTAGCAGCGCTAGTGCAAAAATAGCAAATATTTAAAAATATCAAAGAAATTGCTTAAGAGCCCACCTAAACAAAGTATCAAATGGTGATCCACTCAGTGAAAGTCCATTAACCACTTCAGCCCCGGAAGAATTTACCCCCTTCCTGACCAGAGCACTTTTTACAATTTGGCACTGCGTCGCTTTAACTGCTAATTGCGCGGTCATGCAATGCTGTACCCAAACAAAATCTGCGTCCTACAAATAGAGCTTTCTTTTGATGGTATTTGATCACCTCTGTGGGTTTTATTTTTTGTGCTATAAACGGAAAAAGGCCGAAAATTTTGAAAAAAAAAAAAAAAAAAATTTCTACTTTTTGTTAAAAAAAAAAATCCAATAAACTCAATTTTAGTCATACATTTAGTCCAAAATGTATTCAGCCACATGTCTTTGGTAAAAAACAAAAAAAGTCAATAAGCGTATATTTACTGGTTTGCGCAAAAGTTATAGCGTCTACAAACTGGGGTACATTTTCTGGAATTTACACAGCTTTTAGTTTATGACGGCCTATCTCATTTCTTGAGGTGCTAAAATGGCAGGGCAGTACAAACCCCCCCAAATGACCCCATTTTGGAAAGTAGACACCCCAAGCTATTTGCTGAGAGGCATGGTGAGTATTTTGCAGCTCTCATTTGTTTTTGAAAATGAAGAAAGACAAGATGTATTTTTTTCTTTTTTCAATTTTCGAAACTTTGTGACCAAAAGCGAGGTCTGCAAAATACTCACTATACCTCTCAGCAAATAGCTTGGGGTGTCTACTTTCCAAAATGGGGTCATTTGTGGGGGGTTGTGCCATCTTGACATTCCATGGCCCTCAAAACTGATAGGCAGTGAGGATTGAAATAAAAAATTTACGCCCTTAGAAAGCCTGAAGGCGGTGCTTGGTTTTCAGGGTCCCGTACGCAGCTAGGCTCCCGAAAAGTCCCACACATGTGGTATTTCCGTACTCAGGAGAAGCAGCAGAATGTATTTTGGGGTGTGATTCCACATATAGTTATTTAACCAGCGTCACCCTAACAGTTATACGGTGATCAGTGGTGAAAGGGTTAACTAGGGGGCAATCAGGGAGTTAAAACCTTTAGTAGGTAGTATATGGGATTCCCTGACGCTATAAAAACGCTGACGGCGAACCTAAATACTTACCTCCCTAACTAGCGTCACAAGTGAAACTAATACAGCGATCAGAAAAACAATCGCTTAGTGACACTGGTGATGGGGGGGGGTGATTAAGGGGTTAAAACTTTATTAGGGGGGTACCCTAGACATTAAGGGGCCTAACACTAACTGCCCTACCACTTATAACTGTCACAAATGACACCAATGCAGTAATAAAAAAAAACTTAAAAAAAACTGCTATTGGTGTCACTGACAGGGGGTACAGGGGGGTGATAAGTGTGCCTAGAGTGTTCTACTGCAGTGTTTCTCAACTCCAGTCCTCAAGGCGCCCCCACAGGTCATGTTTTTTAGGCTTTCCGTTATTTTACACAGGTGATTTGATCAGTTTCAATGCCTTAGTAATTACCACAGCCGTTTCATCTGAGGGAAATCCTGAAAACATGACCTGTTGGGGCGCCTTGAGGACTGGAGTTGAGAAACACTGTTCTACTGTAATGTGTAGTGTTGATGCACTTACTTGGATGTCTTCTCTCCTCGGTGCCAGAACAAAAAGGCTTCACGAAGAGAGATGACATCACTTCCTCTGCCGCTGTTTACATTACAGCGGCAGAGGAAGATTTTCATTCGTTGGGAGCGATTGCGAGAGGGTGGCCACGAACGAGCGCGCCCCCCTCAGCATTGATCGCTCCCCTAACGATGCCGACCTACCAGGTACGTGATTTTGCCTGCCCGTGCCATTCTGCCGCAGTATATCTGCGTTAGGCGGTCGGCAAGTGGTTAAGAAAAGGCAGGAGAGTATAAACTAGACGATCGTGGAAGAAAATATTAGCAGCGATCTCAAGTCTCCATCACCACACCACTTGTGCCACAGCCCTGTAGGTAATCCACTTAGCAGACCCTGCTGATTAACACGCTCACAGGGATAATTGCTGATCACTGGACACTTTTCATCTGTATTATGCTCATTGCTGTTGTAATATGTTCACCGATTTATGTGGGACATTATTACATGTATGTACACATACAGTCAATATTAACCAGGCCAGAATTGAGTTGACAATGGTCGATTTGTCCAAGCCAACTCAATTTTAATATAACAGCTGAAGACCCTTTGATGTGTTAGTCTTATTCAAGTCTACCTAGGGGTGTGAGGTATGGGCTGTTAACCTAATTGAAGATTTTAGAGGGTAGATTGTTTAAAGGACCATAGAAGAAGTATTTATTGATGGTAATTAGACTTGAGGGGGTAACAATGGGATCGAGGAGTGTTTTGGGTTGGCCTAGCGGAGGCTCCCTCCTGGGGAGGCTAATATATCAGGGGGACTTGTTGATATTAATATACAAGAATGCAGATTAGGAATGTAGGTATTCCAAGGGCTCAAAAGGGTGTTCAGGTTGTATCTGTTAATCTAATTACACATATCTAAGGGGACTTGTTGATGTTGATATGCGGGAGTGCAAATTGGGGCGGTTTATGACTACAGCTGCTCACGGCTGGGGGTTGTTGTCTGTCTGATAGACTAAAGCTTATCAAAGTCCTAAATTGAAACGGCCAATCAAATTGCTCAGCCATTCAGTGTCTACTGAATATAACACGGCATTCAGTCTATAGTTTAGGTGAGGCTTGTCTGTGTATGGACACACAGACCTAGGAACATGGGGCTCTGAATTATATCTACTCTGTCTGATTTTTTGTCATCTGTGGACTTTGTTCTGTGTTGGAAGTCAATAAAGTGCATCTCTCTGGAAGAATTGGGTTGCTGCGGAAGAGTACTTACTAATTAATTATCATACCCACCATACCACTATACTACTATACCACCCGATATATTATATCACTACAATTGCAAGCAACAGATTAAAAAATTCCACATAGCGTAATCCAGTACAACAATTATTTATCAATTTAAAATGATCTCACAAAAAAAACTCACAATGTTTGTATATTATAAGGGCCTGTAACATCAATACTATGTCAGTCGTGCGTTCCCCTCTAACCTATCAGCGCTCCCGCAGTGTTCCCGGGAAGGACAGACGAGGATAAGCCGACTCTGTAGATCGCTGCAAATTTCTCTTTGACATATATTTGATGCATGGACATGGACATTCGGGTATTTACATATTCTTAACAAGCGGTAAGTAAGCTTTCAGACAATCCCTCACTGACATTTCTAGTTGCAGCAAAACAGTAACCTCCTGCACTCAGGTGTGGTGCTTAAGAGAAAAAAATAAAGTTGTCCTCTTGGCTAAACTTTCACGACAATCTTGCTGCTCTCTCAGGACTATAAAGAATCTTTAAGCAAAAACTATAAAATACAGAAGAATGCGCACTTATTGAGAGGACATATAGTTAAGGATTGACCTATGAGCTCCCCATGGGCCATGGTGGTATTATACAGGTGCCCCCCAATGGGCTGCACACGAGGAACCCCTCCACTTCTCTATATGGAGAAAGTCACTGTATGTATATCTTCACACTCCTATCATGTAGACTTGTTCACAATGGCTTTGTGTATTTACAATATAGTGTATAAAACCACAAAGCGCTGTGATAGTTATTTAAGATAAAACTCCAAAGATCAAATAAATCTGTGAGGCTGCTATCAATAAAGAGTGCTCAGAATCACTAAAAATAAAGAAAGAAAGAAAGACTGAAGCGCTTCACGGCGTGATCAGTAAAAATAAATAAATAATGAAATAAATAATATAACCCACATACAAAATCAGTTAAACAAATCCAAATACTGTGCAATGAAAATGCAGCTAAAATCCGTGACCATTGCACAGTATTTGGATTTGTTTAACTGATTTTGTATGTGGGTTATATTATTTATTTATTTATTTATTTATTTATTTATTTCATTATTTATTTATTTTTACTGATCATGCAGTGAAGCGCTTCAATCTTTCTTTATTTGTTTATTTACAGAATGCCAAATTATAGACCAATTTGACTATCTTTTGATCTTTTGCCATTGAATATTTTCTATCACATATATTTATTATCTATCCAATTTTACAAAAAAAAAAAATCTCATGACTATACAGACATTACCAAAAGTATTGGGACACCTGCCTTTACACACACATGAAGTTTACTCCCATCCCAGTCTTCGTCCGTAGGGTTCAATATTGAGTTGGCCCACCCTTTGCAGCTATAACAGCTTCAACTCTTCTGGGAAGGCCGTCCACAAGGTTTAGGAGTGTCTATGGAAATGTTTGACCAATCTTCCAGAAGGGTATTTGTGAGGTCAGGCACTGATGTTGGACGAGAAGGCCTGGCTCGCAGTCTCTGCTCCAATTAATTACACCCACCATGCCTTGTAACCCACTCTATATAGAAGGGTGTCAGCTGTCCCTGACTCTGGAGGTTCTCATTAAACCAAAAGGGGCTCAGGACTTCACTACATACATTTAACCCTATACTTGTGCATTGTGTTTGGGGATTTTATTTTTCAAGTGCTCATGTAACCTGTGTTACCCTGCACCAGGGGGGGCTCAGTTTTTGTCAATAGCACATTTTAATATTTAAAATGGTATTCTGTTACACATGTATTTTGCTCTGAGAAGAAATCTTGAACCTCAAAACACGTCAGCCCTTCCTGTACACTATGAGGTCTTCCCATTCCATCTGGGGATTATGGTGGATCTGGAGGTGGTCTGATCAGCTTTTTAGATATGTCTATGTATGATGTTTGAATATTAATTTGCCACTTATTTACCTAATAAAATAGATTTATGGTAATGCACTAGGTCGGTGCGAACGCTTTTGTGATTTGTAGTTGCAGCCACTGTGGAACAATTCTTCCTGAAAGTTTAGTGAAGTCATTCAAGTCTGGTCTCAGTTCTCCCATCCTACTAGTGAGAGGGAGAAGGAGATCTGAGCTGCCGAGTCACTGAT
The DNA here is from genome assembly GCF_042186555.1 of Aquarana catesbeiana. Lineage (NCBI taxonomy): Eukaryota > Metazoa > Chordata > Amphibia > Anura > Ranidae > Aquarana > Aquarana catesbeiana. The sequence continues at coordinate 8,598,837 of NC_133330.1, forward strand.
GAGGGAGCAGAGTGACCCGAGCAACTGGGAAAGGGAGCTTGGAGAGATGGGCTGCTGCTTGGAGAAAGAGCAAAGTGAGCCAAGACTTCCAAAGTCTCTGCTGTAGGAAGGAGAAGGTGTAACTGGGCTAAGGAGACACTACTAGGAGGGGGAGCTGAACTGAGGAGTCACCACCACTTTGTGCCATTTAACTCCCTGTTGCCATTTCAGGGATGTTTGGACCTCCAAGTATGTGTTAGTGATGAAGTGCTTTCTACTGTAAAATTTGAGGATGAATTTCTCCACAGTGCCTGCAGCTATACAAGTTAGTGGGGTTCAGGATTAAAGAAAGACAGAATGTATGTCAGTTGTCACATTTCAGATGATGGCTCATAAGTCATCAGACAAGTTTTATCCAGGATGACATTTTGTCACAATGTAGAAGTACAAATGTTGAAACTAAACTTGCTCTGAGCAAAACAATCTGATGTTGGGTATTATTTGAGGGACCACACACCCCAAATTCCCAGTAATGAGGGGTCAGTAGGATGTATTGTACACAGAACACACTTTTCTACTTTTGTAAGTTGTACTTTTGGTAAATTGTATTATACAGAGAGCAGACATTATATAAGAAGTAGCCAAGGTTAGCATCTTCACCTACTCTTTACAGTCCTCCGGAATGAAGCCCTCCACCTCCACACAGTGACCGCGTTTGAGGCTGAAGTTATAGAAGTAAATCGTCTGTATGGGAGAAAAGAGAATTATTACACCTTCTATAATAGAGAGAAGGGAGATTATTATTACACCCTGTATATAGACAGAAAATATTATAATAAAATAATATTATTTACGCAGCACTTTACATATACATTGTACATTCACACCGGTTCCTACCCCCAAGGAGCTTACAATCTAAACTCCCTAACTCACATTCATATACTAGGGCCAATTTAGACAGAAGCCAATTAACCTACCAGCATGTCTTTGGAGTGTGGGAGGAAACTGGAGTACCTGGAGGAAACCCACGCAGGCACAGGGAGGACATGCAAACTCCAGGCAGGTAGTGTCATGGTTGGGATAGAACCAGCGACCCTTTTTGCTGCTAGGCGAGAGTGCTACCCACTACACCACCCCCATAAGTTTGGGATTTTCGTGGGTCGCAGCACTTTGTTGGATCCTTTGTGTGGGGGAGGGGAGGGGAGGGAGCTCAGACATCCCCAGCAGATCACAAATGTCTTCTAATGACAGATCAATGACTTGACAATATATACATTTTCTCTTATAATGTTCATGTCATGTATGCCGGCTGCCCAGATCTTTATACAAGTTACAGTCCTATCTACAGACAGCCAGACGGTGCCAATTACTGACGGGCACAAGGCCTGCTCTAACTCCCACCTTCCATCCTGTATGGAGAGAGGTAATGATCTGGCACAATGGAGTAACCCAGAGGGACTGGACATGTCACATCTCAGAATAGGACCATTAGATTTATAAAACTGCACAGCAAATGGTTAATATAATTATTCATACATGAATGATAAGGAGGCAAAAACATGGCAATGATGGGTCACTAAGGGCAGATGTGGAGGAGAGGAGTGTCTGAGCCATCCCAGTATATACTTTATACTAAGAATACCCAGATAGGGTGACCCTGCTCTGTGCCAGGATATCAAAATACAATCATCACACCCTAAATATAAATAACTGGAAGGACAAGAACCAAAACCTTGACCTACACCCAACAACCCTCTACCCTCACCAGCACCACTACCCACATCCATCTGCCCCATACCAACCACTGCCCTTACCCAACAGCATCATACACACCACTTCCCACATCACTATACCAACCACTGCCTACACAACCCATTTGCAGCTTCCATCAGTGCTCATACTCACTTTATCTGCCATTCTGCTTCCTTTTCAGACAAACTTGTGATCAGCTGCACTTCTACCTCTTCATATATAGGAGGTCTGCTGAGGGCGGAGCCAGTCAGGAGGGAGGAGTCAACCAGCCCCGAAGGATCACCCCGCCCAGAAGGATCATCCCACCCAGAGAGATCACCCCGCCCAGAAGGATCACCCCGCCCAGAGGAATCACCCCGCCCAGTGCTCCCTGGACTGAGAATTGTTCCAGAACCTCTCATTACAGAGAATGAATGAAATGTGGATCCGGTGTGACTGAGCATGGGGCGTCCATCGTCACTCTGCTGGGATGTCACCACTCACCACAAACAGCAAGGGGGCAAAAGATGACTATCCTCAAAGTCAAGTCATTTCTACAACACAAAGGGGGAGATTTACTAAAACTGGAGAGTGCAAAACCTGGTGCAGCTGTGCATGGGAGCCAATCAGCTTCTCATTTCAGCTTCTTCAATTAAGCTTTGCCAAAAAAAATCCTGGAAGCTGATTGGTTTCTATGCAGAGCTGCACCAGATTCTCTACTCTCCAGTTTTAGTCAGGCTGCTTTCACACTGATACGTTTTTCTTGAAGTGGAAAAAGCGGAATGCATTTCTGGTGCAGCAAAAAAAAAAAAACACACTAAAAACGCACTGCCTCTGAAATTAATGCAAACCACATCAAAAACGTGGCAAAAACCCATAAAAAATGCACCTGCGGTTGTGTTTTTGGTGCAGCTTTTAAAGTCACATTTTTTAAATTTTTTTTCACAGGTGCAAAATGCACCAGAATTGCGGCCAAAATGATATAAAAAAGCAGCAAACACACGTTTGTTTTTCCTGAGTTTTTGAAAGGAAGAAATGTGCAAGTAGCTTTACTCTCCCCCAAAGTAACAATTTACATTATCTGATACACATGACATCACATGAGATTCATGACATCATATGAGACACAAGAGAAACATAAAATCAAAGATAAGTGACAGTATAAGCTCCTCTGTACAGAGACTGATGTGACTGTGGGGGGAGGGGACAATAGAGTGTAAGCTCCTCTGGTACAGAGACTGATGTGATTGGCTCAGTGATCTCTGTACAGCACTGCGGTATATGTCAGAGCTATATAAATGTATAATAATAATAGTGTGTGACGGGGGGGGGACATTAGAGTGTAAATTTTTTATTATAAAATCACACAAATATACAGCTCATTAATAAAAACATATTTACACAAAAATAAACAACTACTAAACAAAAACAAGTATGCTTACATCAGCAAGTAAAGAAAACCATTTCCTGACAAGATAACATAGAAAGAAACAACTACAAACCCCGAGCCTCAACTTAAACACAATCCAGGCTAAGAAACATTTTGAGATTTATTCACCATCAGGATGCGATTCCAAACCCCCCCATTAACCCCTCCCCCCACATCATTCACCCCGACTTCCACATCATTCACCCCGACTTCCACATCATTCACCTTGCATTCTGCACCAGCCACCCTCATGCCCTTCCCACCTCCCCCTCCACCATCATCCAATCCATCCCTCACTCCACCCGCAACTTCTCATACGCTGAGGAGGAGGGGTTGGCACCACCATACATTCTGGTCCAGCACCTTCCGCTGCCTTCACTACACTAGGAGAAACAATAGGTGCAGACACAGACTTGACAACCACACTTTCTGACACTGACTGGGGGACCACAGACTGGGGGGACACTGACACCACAGACTGGGGGGACACTGACACCACAGACTGGGGGGACACTGACACCACAGACTGGGGGGGACACTGACACCACAGAGGGCATCACAGACACAGATTCTGATGGGACAGAGACACTAGCATCCCCTGGTACAACCTCCGCCAACCCGGACTCTTCTCTATCCCATTAGACATTAGAGTGTAAGCTCCTCTGGTACAGAGACTGATGTGATTGCTCAGTGATCTCTGTACAGCACTGCGGTATATGTCAGAGCTATATACATGTATAATAATAATAGTGTGTGATGGGGGGATTAGAGTGTAAGCTCCTCTGGTACAGAGACTGATGTGACTGGCTCAGCTTTCTCTGGATGTCTTGGAACATGTACATCTGGCTGTGGACAGTATGTTCTATTTATTCACCTGTGTTGGGTAGCATGAAATATCTGTGCATATGGCTGTGAGCAGCGTGGGACACCTATATACCTGGGTATGAACAGTGTGCAATGTCTGTGCACCTGGCTATCAGCCTCATGGGACATCTGTTCACCTGGGTATAAGTAATGTGTAATGTCTGTGTATCTGGCTATGGGTGGCTTGTAGATCTCGGGGTAAATAACGGGTGGGAAGAGAGTAAAGCTGGCAATAGACGGGCAGATTTTTCCTGAGAAAGGGAAGGACCTCATCTGTCTTTATCCTCAGTCAGGTCGGGACGACTCGCAGGGAAATCTCCGGGGATCGGAGGAGGATCGTGTTTTCTCCTCATCAGTACAGAAATGTCCCTGGGGGACAGATAATGCCTCTCGGCCTCGGACAGCAGCAGCCATAAATTCCAATTATAATTGTTCAGATATTTCCTTCAGGCTAAATTGTATTCTGTTACCAATATAAGATAAACACGAGCCACATAAATACTGAAGACTTCTTTCATGTCCATCAATCATCATTGGCGACTTCTTGTATTGCTTATGGGCAAATTTCATTTTACTCTTTGAAAAAAAACTATTTATCACAAACCAGAAAATAAACATTTAAGGTGCCTTGAAAAAGTATTCATACCTCTTGAAAGACCAGCACAAAGGGGCACATAATTGTGAAGTGGAAGGAAAACGATAAATAGTTTTCCAAATTTTTTACAAATAAATGTGTGAAAAGTGTGGGGGGCATTTGTATTCAGCCCTCCTTTACCCTGATACCCCTAATTAAAATCTAGTGGAACCAATTGCCTTCAGACATCCTCTAAATAGTAAATAGAGTCCACCTGTGTGTAATGTAATCTCAGTATAAATACAGCTGTTCTGTAAGGCCCTCAGAGGTTTGTTAGAGAACCTTAGTAAACAAACAGCATCATGAAGGCCAAGGAACACACCAGACAGGTCAGGGATAAAGTTGTGGAAAATGGAAAGAGTATGGCACAACTGCAAACCTACCAAGACATGGCCGTCCACCTAAACTGACCGGCCGGGCAAGGAGAGCATTCATCAGAGAAGCAGCCAAGAGGTCCATGGTGACTCTGGAGGAGCTGCAGAGATCCACAGCTCAGGTGGGAGAATCTGTCCACAGGACAACTATTATGCCGCTTACACACGATCAGGATTTTGGTCAGAAAAAGATTTGATGGCTTTTCCGACGGAATTCCTCTCAAGCTTGCCTTGCATACATGGTCACACAAAAGTTCTCTGAACTTTCGACTGTCAAGAACGCAGTGACGTACAACAGATGAGAAAATGAAGTTCAATGCTTCCGAGCATGCGTAGGAATTTTGCACATTAGAATTGCTACAGACGATCGCATTTTCGGATAGGAACTTTTTCCGACCGAAAAATTGAAAACATGCTCTCAATCTTCCGATGGAGCATACACACGGTCGCATTTTCCGACCAAAAGCTCTCATCAGTCTTTTGCTGACTGAATTTCCGATCGTGTGTGCGCTGCATTAGTCGTGCACTCCACAAATCTGCCCTTTATGGAAGAGTGACAAGAAGAAAGACATTGTTAAAAGAAAGCCATAAGAAGTCCTGTTTGCAGTTTGTGAGAAGCCATGTGGAGGACACAGCAAACATGTGGAATAACCCTGGAACATATCCCACAGGATCCGTGCGGGGAAGATTGGGACAGGTGTATTTTACACAGAGAAATGAGGTGAATACATTCACTCAGGGCAACCCATGCCCCGGGGTTGAATGAAGCCACTTCCTTTAGGTCCTTTCTACCCGTCTAAGGGTTTTTTTCTTTTTTGACATATTCTTGTGTTTTTGTATGATTCATTTATTATGTGAAGGGATTACCATTTGCATCATGTGCCATGTTGGTTTTTGCTACTATGATATTTACTATGTCTATAGGAATGTCTGGAGATAAATGAATCCATATATAGATATATTTCTTTATTATATATAAAAATATTTCTTTTCTTTTTTTCTTCCGAGGGTTCTTTTACTGTTTTGTTTTCCAGGAGTTGCAATCCCTCCTGTCCACACTGCCTTCGGAATCCAGGGCTCCCCAAGCATCTGTCCTAGCCAGGTTCTATCTAGTGGATGTTTGTTTTGGGGTGTCCCCCGACGTGCGGTCTGGCTTTGTGTCCCCTTCCACTTCCACTCCTGGGAAAGGGTGGGATTAGCATTGTCTCCTCCCATCTCATGAGACAGTATATCTACTGCAGGCTGGGTGGTTTCTGGGTAAGTGACGCCATTGCATCGTGGCGCCCGCTGCCTTGCACATGCATGGTGCGGTCCATGCCCCGCTAATGCGCAATAGGGTCCCAGCCCAGGTGGGCAGACGCAGTGGATAATCATTGGCCGTGTCCTGTCCCAGACCTCAGTATGTTTGCCACAGGCCAGGTCACGTGGGAGGTGGTTTGCCTCTGCCGCCCTTACACTGAACTGAGCCCCATGGCGGGTTTGCTGCCATGGTAATTCTGGAGGGGCGGGGTTACATGGAGATGTGGGTAGGGATGAGCTTCGAGTTCGACTTGAACATCGCATGTTCAATTGTTCTTCGAATTGTAAACGTTATGGGCCGTTCGCGCCAAATTAGAGTGGCGTGTCAAAGCCCATAATTCACTGTGGCATTGCAGTGAATTGCTGGCTGATGATTGGCCAAGCATGCACTATGACCCGCATGCTTGGCCAATCACAGCGCCGTCTGTACAGAGAGCCGTAATTGGCCAAAACCAGGGTGGCTTTGGCCAATTATGGCTCAGGGGGTTTAGTACACGCCCCACACTATATAAGGCCATCTGTGTGGCGGCCTTGTGTAGTGTGTTGCAGAGGCGAAGAGAGATAGACAGAGAGACAGTGTCATTTGATTTAGGTTAGATAGAGTAGGCAGGTGAGTCGGTTAGCTGCACTTACAGTGTATTGTATATATATATGCATGCTAGGTGTTGTGTATATATATATATATATATACACACACTGTATTCAGTTTAGCTAGATCCGTTCCTGTTATTCTCTTCCTAATATATTGGCAGGGAGGCAGGTGTCTTTACAGTATTTACAGTTAGTGTACTGTGGCCTTTGCACGGTGTGCACCTAAAGCTACCTGAAAAAATTGCTGGTGTCCTTCTGATCCTATTAGTACCACATGCAGGCAGGTGCAGTATTTACAGTTAGTGTACTGCGTCCTCTGCACAGTGTGCACCTAAAGCTACCTGAAGACAATTGCTGGTGTTCTGATCCTATTAATACCACAGGCAGGCAGCTGCAGTATTTACAGTTAGTGTACTGTGTCCTCTGCACAGTGTGCACCTAAAGCTACCTGAAGACAATTGCTGGTGTTCTTCTGATCCTATTAATACCACAGGCAGGCAGCTGCAGTTTTTACAGTTAGTGTACTGTGTCCTCTGCACAGTGCGCACCTAAAGCTACCTGAAGACATTTTCTGGTTTTCTTCTGATCCTATTAATACCACAGGCAGGCAACTACAGTATTTAAAGTTAGTGTACTGTGTCCTCTGCACAGTGTGCACCTAAAGCTACCTGAGACAATTGCTGGTGTTCTTCTGATCCTATTAGTACCACAGGCAGGCAGCTGCAGTATTTACAGTTAGTGTACTGTGTCCTCTGCACAGTGTGCACCTAAAGCTACCTGAAGACAATTGCTGGTGTTCTGATCCTATTAATACCACAGGCAGGCAGCTGCAGTATTTACAGTTAGTGTACTGTGTCCTCTGCACAGTGTGCACCTAAACCTACCTGAAGACAAATGCTGGTATTCTGACCCTATTAATACCACAGGCAGGCAGCTGCAGTATTTACAGTTATGCCCCGTGCACACAGTCGGACATTGATCGGACATTCCGACAACAAAATCCTAGGATTTTTTCCGACGGATGTTGGCTCAAACTTGTCTTGCATACACATGGTCACACAACGTTGTTGGAAAATCCGATCATTCTGAACGTGGTGACGTAAAACACGTATGTCGGGACTCTAAACGGGGCAGTAGCCAATAGCTTTCATCTCTTTATTTATTCTGAGCATGTGTGGCACTTTGTCTGTCGGATTTGTGTACACACGATCGGAAATTCCGACAACGGATTTTGTTGTCGGAAAATTTTATAGTCTGCTCTCAAACTTTGTGTGTCGGAAAATCCAATGGAAAATGTGTGATGGAGCCTACACACGGTCAGAATTTCCGACAACAAGGTCCTATCACACATTTTCCATCGGAAAATCCGACTGTGTGTACGGGGCATTATTGTACTGTTTCCTATGCACAGTGTGCACCTAAAGCTACCTGAAGACAGTTGCTGGTGTTCTGATCCCATTAATACCACAGGCAGGCAGCTGAAGTATTTACAGTTAGTGTACTGTGTCCTCTGCACAGTGTGCACCTAAAGCTACCTGAAGACAATTGGTGGTATTCTGATCCTATTAATACCACAGGCAGGCAGCTGCAGTATTTACAGTTAGTGTACTGTGTCCTCTGCACAGTGTGCACCTAAAGCTACCTGAAGAAAATTGCTGGTGTTCTTCTGATCCTATTATTAATACAGACAGGCAGCTGCACTATTTAAAGTTAGTGTACTGTTTCCAATGCACAGTGTGCACCTAAAGCTATCTGAAGACAATTGCTGGTGTTCTTCTGATTCTATTATTACCACAGGCAGGCAGCTGCAGTATTTACCATTAGTGTACTGTGTCCTCTGCACAGTGTGCACCTAAAGCTACCTGAAGATAATTGCTGGTGTTCTCATACTAATAATACTACAGGCAGGCAGTTGATTCTGCTAGCTCCAGTATAATCAGTATATATATACATCCCAGCTTTGTGCAGCTACATCTCACTGCAGGCCATTAGTATGTCTGGAAGGCCAACAAGGAGAGGCAGTCACAAGCCAATAAAAGAGGGCAATCAGGCTCTGTGTCTAGAGGCAACAGTGCTAGTCATGGAGGCGGTGCATCCTCATCAGCACTTGGCCGTGGGACAAGCTTGTCCTTTTTTTCGGTAGCTGGCCGTGTTGAGCCGCAACATGCCGAAGACTTGGTAGAGTGGATAACCAAACCTGCTTGGGCACCACATGCTTGACCCGACATATGTCGACCTGCCATGCAGTTTGTTGGCAAGCGTACCTAAAAGACCCACACCAAAGAACAAAGCGGACCTCTCCTTGCTCCTCATCAGTTGGGATCTCCAATCCCACTATACCTTCAGTCCTCTCTGAAACCTGCACTGAGAGGAATGAAGGTGTAGAATTAGGTGTGTCACAGGCAAGTACTTGCGGGCAATCTGCTATCAGTACACCAACGTCAGATTGTACCAGGCAAATTTCCCTGCCCCAGCTGCTGCACCGCCAAAAGAAGTTCACTCCCAGCCATCCACATGCACAGCGGGTGAATGCTAGCCTGACTAAATTGCTAGCACTTCAACTGCTGCCTTTTCAGTTGGTAGACTCTGCCCCCTTCCATGAGTTTGTAGAATGTGCGGTTCCTCATTGGCAGGTTCCCAAATGCCACTTTTTGTCACTGAAGGCGATTCCGGCTCTCTACCAGCATGTGTATGGCAATGTCTTGGCCTCGCTGGACAGGGCGGTCAGTGGTAAGGTGCATATTACTGCTGACTCATGGTCCAGCAGGCACGGACAGGGGCGTTAATTATCTTTCACAGCGCATTGGGTGACTCTGCTGGCAGCTGGGAAGGATGCAGGACAAGGTGCAGTAGTGTTGGAGGTTGTTCCGCCACCACGCCTCCAAAATGCTACTACTGGCGATCCTGACACACCTCTCTCCTCCACCCCCTCCTCTTCTTCTTCCTCCATGGCCTCTTCCTGTGCTTTGTCCTCGGAACTAGGGGCTACGCAAGTACGCAGGCAAAAATATGCCATCCAGTGCCTGAGCTGGTGTGCTTGGGGGACAGGAGCCACACTGGGGCAGAGATTCTGTCAGCTCTGCAGGGGCAGGCTCAGAGGTGGTTGACGCCATGCCAGCTTAAGCCAGGAATGGTGGTTTGCGACAATGGCACCAACCTCCTCTCCGCCTTCCGACAGGGACAACTGATCCATGTGCCCTGTTTGGCTCACATCCTTAACTTGGTGGTGCAGTGGTTCTTGGGCAGGTACCCGTGCCTACAGGATGTCCCGAGGCAGGCCAGGAAAGTCTGTGTGCATTTCCGCCGGTCATATAATGCCAGTGCTCGGCTGGCTGAACTCCAAAAGGAATTTACCTGCCCAAGAACCGCCTAATCTGTGACATGCCCGACAGGTGGAACTCAATGTTGGCCATGCTGCAGCGGCTGCACACACAGCAGAGGGCCATCAATGAGTACCTGTGTGACTATGGCACCAGGACAGGGTCAGGGGAGCTTGTTTTTTTCCCCACGCCAGTGGGCTATGATCAGGGATGCATGGCACTGTCCTGTCACCATTTGAAGAGGCCACGAGGATGGTGAGCAATGACAGTGCATGCATCAGTGACACTGTCCCTCTTGTCCACCTGTTGGAGCACACACTGCGTGGAATAATGGACAGGGCACTTGAGGCAGAACAGAGGGAGGAAGAGGAGGACTTCCTTACCTCTCAAGGCCCCCTTTATTCACACAGTGTTCCTGCGTGCCCACCGATCACACAGGGAGAGAATGAGGAGGAGGATTGTGTCAGCATGGAGGTGGAGCCTGGCACTCAGCATCAGCAGCAGTCTTCAAGGGATCATATACAGTCCGAAAAAACCCATGGACTTGTACGTGGCTGGGAAGAGGTGGCTGTCATCCTTAGTGACCCAGAGGACTCTGGACCGAAAGCCTCAGCAAACCTAAGCTGCATAGCCTCCCTGATCCTGAAAAGCCTGCGGAAGGATCCCCATATTTGTGGTATCAAGGGGAGGGATCATTACTGGCTGACAACCCTCCTTGATCCACGTTACAAGGGTAAGGTTGCGGACATTATCTTGCCATCGCAGAGGGAGCAGAGGATGAAACATCTTCGGGAGGCCTTGCAGAAAGGTTTGTGCAACGCGTTTCCAGAGCCTGGGAGGTTACAATTTCCTGGTCCTCCTGGACAACGTGTTGCTGAGGCTTCGGTCAGTCACAGAAGGAGCGGTGGAGAAGGTGGCCATCTGACCGATGCGTTCAGACAATTTTTTAGTCTGCAGCCCCAAGGTATGATCGGTTCCAGCAACCATCGCCAGCGTCTGATTCACATGGTGCAGGAATACCTTTGACAAGTTCAGACTTGGACACCTTTCTCACCGAAAATCTTCTGGGTTACTGGGTCTTGAGGATGGATCACTGGCCAGAGCTTGCACAGTATGCAATTGAGCTACTGGCCTGTCCTGCATTCTGTGCTGCTGGAGGCTTTGTAACCGATCACATGGTGTGCCTGTCCACCGAATCAGTCAATCGGCTGACCTTCATAAAAATGAATCAGTCTTGGATCACCAGCTTCCAAGCACCTGATGCTGATGTAACTGAATATTTTTTCTTTTAATGTGAGATCCCTTCAAGACTTCCTATGCTGATGCTGAGTGACAATCCTCTTCCTCCTCAATTTTCATGCTGATAGCTTGTAAGAACATTTTTGGTTCTGGGCCAGAGGCTAAGGCCCAATTTTTCTACCCCTGTTTGACAGGAGCGTGTAATTACAATTTTTGATGCAATACTTTGCAGCAGGGCTCATTCCTGCGCTCCAACTATAGTATCTGTGAGGGGTTGCAGTGTTGTGGCACCAGCACCAGTGCCCAAGTCCCAATTTTTCAGCCACTGTTTAACAGGGGCATATAATTACAATATTTGATGCAATACTTTGCAGCAGGGTTCATTCCTGCACTCCAACTATAGTATCTGTGAGGGGTTGCAGTGTTGTGGCAACACCACCACCAAAGGCCCAATTTTTTTGCCCCTGTTCAACAGGTGTATGTAATTACAATTCTTGATCTAATATTTCACAGCAGAGCCCATTTCTGCGCCCACCAAGAGTAACTGTGAGGGCTTACAGTGTTGTGGCAACACCACCACCAAAGGCCCAATTTTTTTGCCCCTGTTCAACAGGTGTATGTAATTACAATTCTTGATATAATATTTCACAGCAGGGCCCGTTCCAGTGCCCACCAAGAGTAACTGTGAGCACTTACAGTGTTGTGGCACCAGCACCACCACAACCACCAAAGGCCCAATTTTTCTACCGTTTAACAATGGCATGTAATTACAATTCTTGATCTAATATTTCACAGCACGGCCCGTTCCTGTGCCCACCAAGAGTAACTGTGAGGGCTTACAGTGTTGTGGCAACACCAACACCTAATTTCTGCATAGTATATAGGGCAGGCCCCTACTTTCAAACATCCAACTTACAAATGACTCCTACTTGCAAACGGAAGGAGACAACAGGAAGTGAGATGAAATCTACCCCTAGGAAGTGAAATTCTCTCCTGTAAAAGTTAATATGGGAAAAACATGTCTCCTCTTCACTGATGCTTTATCACCAATCCTTGTTTCACTAAAACCCCCAAATTTTCAAAAAACATTTGTCATTGGGACAGAAAGTGAGGTGAAATCTTCTGAAGAGGTGCACAGACAGCAAAACAAATGTTACAGGGGTAAAAACCCTTCCCTATGTTTTCCAAAAAGCTTAAAATAGATTTTTTGGCTGGAGCTACACTTTAAAAATGTACCAGTTCAAACTTACAGTTTCTACTTAACAACAAACCTACAGTCCCTGTCTTGTTTGCACCACCTGTATACTGCTGTTCAGAGCATATAGGGCCTGGGGGCCCCACGCCTTTCCTTTTTTAATTTGGGTGAGGGGTTCCCCTTAATATCCATACAAGACCCAAAGGGCCTGGTAATGGACTGGAGGGTACCCATGCCGTTTGTCTCACTGATTTTCATCCATATTGCCGGGACCTGACATTACATTAAAGCTACACTTTAAAAATGTACCAGTTCAAACTTACAGTTTCTACTTAACAACAAACCTACAGTCCCTGTCTTGTTTGCACCACCTGTATACTGCTGTTCAGAGCATATAGGGCCTGGGGGCCCCACGCCTTTCCTTTTTTAATTTGGGTGAGGGGTTCCCCTTAATATCCATACAAGACCCAAAGGGCCTGGTAATGGACTGGAGGGTACCCATGCCGTTTGTCTCACTGATTTTCATCCATATTGCCGGGACCTGACATTACATTAAAGCCGCAAGCAGTTTTAAATGACTTTTATTCCTTTAAAAATGTAATTTTGTGCAGGGACAGGCATACTATAGACACCCCCCAGGTACAATATTTAAAGGAATATTTAACTTTTTTTTCACTTTAACCACCTCAATACAGGGCACTTAAATCCCCTTCCTGCCCAGACCAATTTTCAGCTTTCGGTGCTCTCACACTTTGAATGACAATTACTCAGTCATGCAACACTGTACCCAAATGAAATTTGTGTCCTTTTTTTCACACAAATAGAGCTTTCTTTTGGTGGTATTTAATCACTAATGGTTTTTTTATTTTTTGTGCTATAAATAAAAAAATACCGTAAATTTTGTGAAAAATTGCCTTTTTCTTAGTTTTTGTCATAAAATTAAGCAAATTAGTAATTTTTCTTCATAAATTTTGGACAAAATTTATACTGCTATATATCTTTGGTAAAAATAACCCAAATTAGTGTAAATTATTTGGTCTTTGTGAAAGTTATAGAGTCTACAAACTATGGTGCCAATCACTGAAAATTGAAAACATCTGATCAAGCTTTCAATACATCAGGTGAATCTCATTTCTTGAGGTACTAACAAGTCAGAAAAGAACAAATACCCCCCAAATGACCCCTTTTTAGAAAGTAGACATTCCAAGGTATTGAGTAAGTAGCATGGTGAGTTTTTTTAAGTTGTAATTTTTTCCCACAATTCTTTGCAAAAGGAAGATTTTTTTTGTGTGTTTGTTTTTTTTTCAAAATTGTCATATTAACTGGTTATTTCTCTCACAGAGCATATTCATACAACAAATTACACCCCAAAATACATTCTGCTACTCTTACCAAGTATGGGGATACCACATGTGTGGGACTTTTACACAGCCTGGCCACATACAAAGGCCCAACATTGAAGTAGAACCATCAGGCGATCTACGAGCATAAATTGCACATCTCATGTCTCAACCATCTATTACACTTTTGAAGGCCCTGGAGCACCAGGTCAAAGGAATTGCCCACAAAATGACCCCATTTTGGAAAGCAAACACCCCAATGTATAATCTATGAGGCATAATGAGTCTTTTGAACTGTTATTTTTTTTTCAGAAGTTTTTGGAAAATGTGGAGAAAAAATGAAAATGCATTTTTTTTACACAAAGTTGTTCATTTATAAGATATTTCCAACACATAGCAAATACATAGCAAAAATGACACCCCAAAATACATTCTGCTACTCCTCCTGAGTATGGCAATACCACATGTGTGGGATTTTTACACAGCCTGGCCACATACAAAGGCCCAACATTGAAGTAGCACCATCAGGCGATCTACGAGCATAAATTGCACATCTCATTTCTCAACCACCTATTACACTTTTGAAGGCCCTGGAGTACCAGGACAATGGAATTGCCCACAAAATGACCCCATTTTGGAAAGAAAACACCCCAAAGTATAATTTATGAGGCACAATGAGTCTTTTGAACGGTTATTTTTTTTCCAGATGTTTTTGGAAAATGTGGAAAAAAAATGAAAATGCATTTCTTTTACACAAAGTTGTCCATTTATAAGATATTTCCAACATATAGCAAAAATGACACCCCAAAATACATTCTGCTACTCCTCCTGAGTATGGGGATACCACATGTGTGAGACTTTTACACAGCTTGGCCACATACTGAGGCCCAACATCCAAGTAGCAGAATAAGGCGTTCTAGGAGCATACATTACATAGATAATTTCCTGGCAACCTATCATTTTTGAAGGCCCTTCATATTTCTAACACATAGCATGTACATACCAAGAATTACAATCCAAAATAAATTCTATTGCGGAAAGGGTAAAAAAAAAAGTATTACCTGTGCTTTTAGTAGTGTCCACAGAAGAGAGCACTGGTCCAGGCAGCAGTCAGTGATGTGCTTAGCGACAGCAATAGTAATTATCCAGGCAGCAGGCAGGAATATTGTCTATAGTCAGCACAAGGATATTGTCAACACAGCCAAAGCATTTGTCCATAGAAATTGTCCAGGCAGAGACAGCCAGCACAGCCATAATATTGGTCCTGGTACACTGTTACCTGCAGACACTCATTATTGTACTGCTCTCCAGCCCTTCATAAACATACTGCCTCTTGCTACAGCTAATTATTTGCATAGTCAAAGTAGCAGGCAGAGGTGTGGTCCATTCATGTGGCAGGCAAAGGCATGATGGCAGTAAGTCAGCAGCAGGCTGAGGACCGCAATCGGGTAAGACATGTGCACAAGGGCACAGGGGTAGAGGCTTCGACCCACCCAAATCTCTATGAAGCCTCCGAACTCCAGACCCTAATCCGGAAATTACAAAACCCGGAGAAAACAAAAAAATAGTTTTCTCCATCCGGAAAAACTATTCTGGAGCCCCTCACATATGTGAGACCCCTGTGTACTATAGTAGCAGGGCAACAGATCAGTCCAAGCGGTAGGCAAAAGCATAGTCCATAAAACAGGCCAGGGTCAGTTAACGTGCAAGCAGTCCAAGCAATGGGCAGAAGCATAGTCACAAAACAGGCCAGGGTCAGTTCACGAGCAAGCAGTCAAAACGGTGGGCAGAGACATAGTCAAAACAGGCCAGGGTCAGTTCATGTGGAAGCAGTCCAAACGGTAGGCAGAGGCATAGTCAAAAAGCAGGCCAGGGTCAGTTCACGTTGAAGGCAGTGGCATGGTTATTTTGGGAAGCATGGAAAATGATCAGTGAAAATGGGGAAAATATGGGCTAATAATTTAGGGATGTATGATACAGTTCGAAGCATTCACCAATGCAAAGGCCAGGTTAGGAGGGACACTGGGGACAATGGAAGCTGATATCTTTTCGAAAACCTCTTCTGCTGCACGCACGACATCTTTTTTGCCGTCTTCGGCCTGCTTCCGATGGTGGAATGTTGTACGGGAAGTGGCGTTCATGAAGTCGGCTAACAGCATCAGAACAAAGGTCTTCTGGGGGGGTCTTTGTTGATAGATGAGGGACGTGACTACTACTTCTATGAATTTTAGGAAGGGGGCAGGGCTTTCTGTGGATTTTGTGTAGACTATGTAGGAATTGTAAATGGCCAATTGGATTAGATAAATTGCTACCTTCTTGTACCAGTATCGGGACCTCCTTATTGACAAATAGGGCTGAATCATTTGGTCATTGAAATCCACCCCCCCCCATGTAGAGATTATAGTCTTGGATACATGTCGGTTTTTCAATGGGACCTCGTCTTCGCTGAACTACAACTGTAGTGTCATTGTGAATGGTGGACATCATGTGCACGTTCCTGTTATCCTTCCACCTCAAGGCCAGCACTTCATTGCATCTCAGTGTTGCTCTTTCCCCCCTTTGCAGCTTTTTGTTCACTATGGATTGTGGGAAGCCCTTCCTATTTTTTCTTGAGGTTCCGCAGGCCAGGGTTTTTTTGACATATAGGTGTCTGAAAAGGGGCAGGCTGGTATAAAAGTTGTCCAGGTATATATGATATCCTTTTTTCAGAAGTGGGTAAGCCAGGTCCCATACGATTTTCCAGTGTTGCCCATGTAGGCCGGGCACTCCGGGGGCTGGAGCTGGGAATCTCTTCCTTCATATATGCGGAACGCATATAGATATCCCGTGGCTCTCTCACAGAGCTTGTAAAATTTTACTCCGTATTTGGCCTTTTTGCTAGGAATATATTGTTTTATTCCTAGCCGGCCTGAAAATGGTACAAGGGACTCATCCACACATATATTCTTCTTGGGGACATATAGTTCTGCAAATCGTTGGGAAAATAAATTTATCAGTGGGTGAATCTTGTATAACTTATCGGAATTTGGATGATTGCGGGGAGGGCACTGGGTGTTGTCATTAAAATGAAAGAATCTCATAATCATCTCATATCAGGACCTGGACATTGCGGCAGAATACATAGGCATATGGTGGATGGGGTTGGTGGACCAATAGGTATGTCCTTCATTTTTTTTTGTAAGCCCCATATTTAGGGTGAGGCCCAAAAACAATTTGAACTCCTCCAAATTCAAATCTCTCCACTCAAACGGATGGGCATAAGATGATTGGGGGTTGCTGGCAATATACTGCTGGGCATACAAATTTGTCTGGTGCACAATAAATTTGCAGCAAAGTGTCGGGCAAAAACAGTTAAAAAAAATTGATCTCTGTGAAATTTTGGGTGTTGGCCTGCACACCTGGCTGTGCTGTGAAAGGGGGAATAATTGGTGATCCCCAGTTGGAAGGCAGCCATATTGGGTTGGCAAGACCATCTGGCATGTATGTAGCGGCCCTGGCTCTTGGGGGACATGACACTCCAGTAGTTGGGGGAGTTGAATTTCCTGTGCTGGTACTCAGGTGTGATGTGGCAGCACTGGTACTGGGCCTGGGCATTTGTGCGCGGGGCCTATCTCTGGCGGCAGCACTTGTACTGGGCCTTTGTTCCTGGGGCCTATTGCTGGCGGCAGCATTGGTACTGGGCCTTTATTCCTGGGGCCTATTTCTGGCGGCAGCGCTGGTACTGGGCCTAGGAATATAATCCTGGTTGCTGGCGGCTTCCTGGTTTCCAGAGTGTCGTGCCCTTTTAGGAGGGACCCATTCTTCATCCGAATCATTACTACTCTCGATTGGTTCAAATGCCGAATTTGATTCGGGAATCAGAATTGGAATCTGATGAGAACTCCCCAGTGCTCTCATCAGTCATAGAGAGGATCTGGAACGCCTCCTCACTAGTATATCCTCTTTTGGACATGGCTGTGTGGCGGGTAGCTGTGCGACGGGTGACAGATGGGTGGCAGGTGACGGTCACTGATGGGCTGTGCGATGGGTGGCAGGTGACATTCACTGAGAGTTGATGATGGTGTGATGGGCGATGGTCACTGATGGGTGACAGGCAATGGTCACTGATGGGTGACAGGCCACAGACGGTGACGAGTAATGGTCACAGATAGTTGACAGGCGACAGTCACTGATGGGTGACAGGTGCACCGCTGATGGTCACTGATGGGTGACAGGGCACAGTCACTGATAGGTGACGGGTGACAGGGCACGGTCACTGATGGGTGACGGGTGAGAGGGCATGGTCACTGATGGGTGACAGGCCACGGACGGTGACAGGTGATGGTCACAGATGGTTGACAGGCGACGTTCACTGACAGGTGACGGTCACTGATGTGTGACGGGTGCACCGCTGATGGTCACTTATAGGTGACAGGTCACCACGGACGGTGACAGGTGATGGTCACAGATGGTTGACAGGCGACGGTCACTGACAGGCGACGGTCACTGATGGGTGACGGGTGCACCGCTGATGGTCACTGATAGGTGACAGGTCACCACGGACGGTGACAGGTGATGGTCACAGATGGTTGACAGGCGACGGTCACTGACAGGCGACGGTCACTGATGGGTGACGGGTGCACCGCTGATGGTCACTAATGGGTGACAGGGCACGGTCACTGATGGATGACGGGTGACAGGGCACGGTCACTGGTGGGTGACAGGGCAGGTCACTGATGGGTGACGGTTGCACCGCTGATGGTCACTGATGGCAGTCTCTTATGTGACAGGTGCACTTTTATGGGGTGACCGTTGGTGACAGATGACAATTGGGGGGGCGATGGGACAGGTGTGGTGTTGGTGCAGACACTACTAAACATAGATCTGTAACTCACTGCTCCTGGCTCTTCTCTCCTCACACTGGAGACGGTGTGTGAGGAGAGAAGGGCTAGTAACAGCTAGTGACAGCTCTTTGTTTACTGTTAGTGATCGTCTGTGAATGGATCACAGCCGATCACATGGTACACAGCCCTGGCCAATGGCTGTGTACTATCGTCTGTGATGAGCAGTGTTACCGGGAACACGCCACCACCGATGTGCACGTGCAGCGCGCTCACGATTGCGCGCATGCGCCGTGCAATGCAATAGATTTACAATTCGTGATCGCCCGTGACTTCATCACGGCCAAACAGGTGGTAAACAGCCATGCCCAGTGGCTGTTCACCCCTGCCGATGACGAGCAGTGTCTCGGGGACACGCCGCCACTAACAGTACAGGGCTGCGTGCTCACGATCACGCGCATGCCCTGTTTAAACAGGCTCACGTCATATGATGTCCGCCCAGAACAAGAGGTTTACTGTCCCGCCGTCATATGATGGTGGGCGGTAGGCTAGTGGTTAAGGCTCATTAAAATCACTGCTCCTGAAAAAACGGCTGTTTTTAAAACTTTTTTTACCATTGACACATGTCCCCTGTGGCAGGACCCGGGTCCCCAAACCCTTTTTAGGACAATAACTTGCATATTAGCCTTTAAAATTAGCAATTTTGATTTCTAACGTTCGAGTCCCATAGACTTTAATGGGGTTCTAAAGTTTGCGCAAACTTTCAGTCTGTTCGCAGGTTCTGGTGTGAACCGAACCGGGGGGGGGGGGTGTTTGGCTTATCCCTATTGAACAGATACTGTATACACCATATTACCAAATGTATTGGGACGCCAGCCTTTAATAGCATCCCTGTCTTAGTCCGTAGGGTTCAATATTTAGTTGGCCCACCCTTTGCAGCTATAGTAGGTTTAACTCTTCTGGGAAGGCTGTCCACAAGGTTTAGGAGTGTGTCTATGGGAATGTTTGACCATTCTTCCAGAAGCACATTTGTGAGGTCAGGCACTGATGTTGGTTGAGAATGTCTGGCTCGCAATCACTGCTCTAATTCATCCCAAAAGTGTTCTATCGGTTTGAGGTCAGGACTGTGCGGGCCAGTCAAGTTCCTCCACCCCAAACTCGCTCATCCATGTCTTTATGGACCTTGCTTTGTGCAATGGTCCAAATTATTTGGTGGAGGGGGGATTATGGTGTGGGGTTGTTTTTCAGGGGTTGGGCTTGGCCCCTTAGTTCCAGTGAAGGGAACTCTTAAGGCGTCAGCATGCCAAGACATTTTGGACAATGTCATGCTCCCAACTTTGTGGGAACAGTTTGGGGATGGCCTCTTCCTGTTTCAACATGACTGCACACCAGAGCACAAAGCAAGGTCCATAAAGACATGAATGAGTGAGTTTGGGGTGGAGGAACTTGACTGGCCTGCACAGAATCTATAAAAAATACTGCCTTGTTGTGTTTTATATGCATCTCATATGATTGTCTCATTAGTCACCTTTCTCCTCTCTACATGATAAGGTCATGGATCAGATTTGACATTTTGCATGGGCTAACATGGCGTTGATGAAGACTGGACACAGCTGGGGGTAAGAACATTGATCTGCTGAGAAATGGGATTTGTGTTTCTGCCTCGTGGCTCTTCTATATACTACAGAACATTCCGTACATTTTGTTTTTTTTAACAGATGTTTGGTCTTCCATTGATTCTATTGGTGATGGCTTTTTTTTTTGTGTACAGACATGTCAAGATCAGAGCGGTATACAGAGATATATGAAGATATTTTGCTTCAGGTCACAGAGGACACCATAAAACAAAAATTAAGCCGGAGGAGTATGTTGTACCCAAACCTGAAATGGACTAAAAGGTTAACAGAACTGCAAGTCAGCAGGTTTGATAGCCTGGAGAGGTCAGAGAAAGCCACAACCACTAAAAACGAGGTGAAGAATCATCTTCAAAATCCAAACCCCACATGAGGAACACGAGGAACAAGAGGAACAAGCGGACAACCATCTGTAGACACTGCAAATGTCCCTCACTGTATACAGTTTTAAGTAGCTTGTTTTTTTGTTGTTAATCTTTTGAAAATTTTCCTACTTCCTACTTGGAGATCCTGTTAGTAACAACACTTCCTGTGGCAGGCTGACAACACTACGGCCTTGTTTAAATGGGCGGTGGTAAAAATAGGCACATAAATCACCGTTCCACCTCCCCCACACCAACCAGCCACAAGTTCACTTGGCCAATGGCCATGTTAGTACTTACCATTATCATAGCTCCCAACTGTCCCTGATTTGGAGGGACTGTCCCTGATTTGGAACAAAGTCCCTCTGTCCCTCTTTCCTCCTCATTTGTCTCTCATTTTGTGAATGAGGGGTTAAAAACCCCAGAACCAGCGAAAAGTGGAAGGATAATTAGTGCAACTAGAATAATTAAACAGGTGAAAGTTGGTAAGGAGCAGCACATTGTAGAAAAGAAAAATGGATAAGTAAAAATCAATACTTAATGGATTAAACAGCACTCCTTTCCTAATAAAGTGCCAGTGGCAGCCCATTCATAGGGGGCGCCTGGGCACCGCCCCCCCTCCAGGCATTCACAAACAAACAAAAAATGTAAAAAAAAAAATGTTTAAAGCTGGCCCTTTAAAAAAAATAAAAACAAAAAACGGTCCTTAAGTGCACTGTGTTCGGACGCCGGACACAGTGCGACGCCAGACACAGTGCACTTGTGGGAAGCGCCACGTCTATGCAATCACGAGATTGCAGACGTGGCCCTGCATTTGAGGGCATTTAGCCCACCTTGCGGCGCTTTGTAAAGCGCCGAGTAGCTTCCGCCCGGCGCTAGTATCTATTACTATCGCCGGGCGGTTTGATTGACATCTGAGTATGATGTCACTTCCTGTTTCTCTCTCTCAAGAGGAAACAGGAAGTATGAGAAGAAAGGAGCTCTCCACAGGAGACACCGCTGGAGAGGACAACACATAGCAAGGTAAGTAACGGGGGAGGGGGGTTTGGTGGTGACACACACTGCTGCAATTTGGGGACACATACTGCTGCAATTTGGGGACACTGCTGCAATTTGGGGACACACTGCTGCAATTTGGGGACACTGCTGCAATTTGGGGACAGATACTGCTGCAGTTTGGTGACACATACTGATGCAATTTGGGGACACTGCTGCAATTTGGGGACACATACTGCTGCAATTTGGGGACACTGCTGCAATTTGGGGACACTGCTGCAATTTGGGGACACATACTGATGCAATTTGGGGACACTGCTGCAATTTGGGGACACATACTGCTGCAATTTGGGGACACTGCTGCAATTTGGTGACACATGCTGCTGCAATTTGGTGACACATGCTGCTGCAATTTGGTGACACATACTGCTGCAATTTGGTGACACATACTGCTGCAATTTGGTGACACTGCTGCAATTTGGTGACACATACTGCTGCAATTTGGTGACACTGCTGCAATTTGGTGACACTGCTGCAATTTGAGGACACATACTGCTGCAATTTGGTGACACTGCTGCAATTTGGGGACACATACTGCTGCAATTTGGTGACACATGCTGCTACAATTTGGTGACACATACTGCTGCAATTTGGTGACACATGCTGCTGCAATTTGGTGGTGACACGTGCTGCTGCAATTTGGTGGTGACACATGCTGCTGCAATTTGGTGGTGACACAGGCTGCATTTTATGTGACACAGGCTGCATGTAAGGAGGAACTCCGCTGGGGGCACCTGATGTAAGGAGGGACTCCCCTGGGGACACCTGATGGCATCTGGTGGCAGGCGACGTGGCTAGTGACACGCTCGGGGCTCCCACTGATTCTGCTTATGGTGAGTTGAATGATTTCATTTTATATTACAATATAATAATAAAAACAATGCACTTCAATCATCCTGACACCATAGCAACCATGGTGCCGGGATAATTAAAGTGCTAACACCAGGTGTTTGGAGTATCTTTATCTGCTGATTGTTAAACTTTCTAGAATACACATATTCTGGATCTGGATCTGGGCCTGCTGTCCTTCCATCCCTCTCTCCCTCCATCCCTCCTTCAACTCAGACACTAACCACACCACCTTAGATCCACGCCCACTATTTCACTAAAACCACACCCATTTTCCCTAAGTGGGAGGGGTCAAAAAGGAAGGGCGGGGCCTGGCACCCCCCCTATCCTAAAACTTCACCAGCCGCCACTGTAAAGTGCCAACATACAAAAGCGGTTTCAACTGAGCACCAACATCATAATATAATAATAATAATAATAATATGTGTATAAAAAGTCCAAACACAAAATAAATTCAGTAGTGCAAATAGTGAATATGCAAACAATGTATCAAAGTCTTCAGACAATTTATCAACTTCTTCAGATATTGTACACAATCTTCAAATCCCCGCTGAACAGAAGGTAAATTTTACTGAAATTTCTTCTACCACCATCACCAGTCATTAACTCTCATCCAGATGTATCTGAGGCTGCTGGACTTCAAATTTCCAGCCCCCACTTTCCTTTTCTGAGGCACAGCGCTGGAGATTGGAGTGTGAGCAGACACAGAGGGGTAGGTGCAGATCGAGCCCTCTCTCCTCTCCCGTCTGTGTTTGGGGGGGAAATGTTAGTGTTGGCTTTGGGCAGTGTGAAAGAGAGTATAATAGACACTCTCAGCTTAGACAACTGCAGCCAGAAACCCTGCAGGGAAGTCATAGTCCTGTCTGAATAATGTGTCCGGGTTTCATGCAGCCTGAAACCCGGACGCATGATTCAAAACCCAAACTGTCCGGGAGAATCCCGGACAGGTGGCAACCCTAGTGGCAGGCAGTCCCACTACCAAGTACGATCCATTCAAGTGAACGGGGCTGTGCCACAACTGCTCTACAACTGTATGTAATGCACAACCTTGTGTCACGGTGCTGCAGGCTTTCAAGGGTTAAAACAGGCATCCTGGAGGCAACATATGACCTCTGAGCTGCCTGTCAAATACCTCTGAAAAGTGATCCACCTTGGATGGCTCCAGGTTGCTGCCTTAGCCCGGGATTACACCTATGCGAATTAGATGTGCGTTTCTCCGCATCTAATTCGCATAGCAGGAGAATGTGACTGGCTCCCTATGGAGCCGGTTCACATATCTCTGGGGTGGCTGCGGAGCGCACTGTACAAAAACGCTGTGCGTCTTTGGCTCCATTTCAGGGCAGAATTCAGGCATAGAATCGGCCCTGATTTGTCCCTGAAACGGGGAACAGGGACGCACAGCTCTCCTGTGTGATCCGCAGCGTGTTATAGTGTGAACCTGGGCTTAAAATTAGTAGCAGCATTGTCAGCCCGCCATACAAGCCTTGTCAGTTGACTATTGGGTGGCCTATCAGACAGCCAACTCCAGGACTACATTCCCCAGGCTGACATCTCATTGGCTAATAAAGAGACAGAGGCTTAGTGTTGTCAGTGTACAATAGGAAGTGCTGTTACTGGCAGGATCTCCAGGGAAGAAACTTTGCAACAAATTCTCAAAAAATGATTTGCCTAAGAAAACCTGTATGCAGTGAGATGTGATTCGTAAAATTTCAGAGGCTATAACTGCTCCTCCACTACTTCCTCAGCCAATGGGTACACAGTGTACACGCCCCCTTCCCCCGCGTGGCTTCTTTGAATACAGAGTAGGAGTTGCTGACATCTGGAGGAGAGGAGAGGGAGGCGGGGAGGCCTTCTATGCATTAAGGTGAAAAAACATCTGACAATACCGCCCCCCCAGCCCCCCCGTTTTACTTTCCTGACCCCTCGAAAGTCCGGCGCTCGCTCCCGACATCCTCTTCACTGCTCAGCCTGGCCTTTGATTGGCTAGAGTGGATGGATTAAAAGCAGCGTAGCCATTGGCTCGCGCTGCTGTCAATCACATCCAATGATGCGGCGCGCCGGGGGGCGGGGCCGAGTGATACAGTGAGCAGCTATGGCCGCCGGCTGTACCATGGGAGCGTGCCCGCAAGCACTCAACACCATGTGAGGGAGCCCACATGAAAGTGTTGAGTCCTTGCGGGGGGGGGTAGCCGAGACAGCCGCCAAGGGACCCCAGAAGACCAGGTTCGGGGCCACTCTGTGAAAAACGAGCTGCACAGTGGAGGTAAGTATGATATGTTTGTTATTTTAAAAAAAATAGCTTTAGTGATCCTTTAAATGTTGTTTTATCAGTGCTTTCTCTGGTGAGCAGAAGGGGGAGGGGCCGTGTTTCCTCCAGCAGAGATCATTATTTCTGTGTATGAGAAGTGCACTTCTCCTGGAGGAAGGATGTTCTGAACTTCTCCCCCAATCTCTGCTACATCTCCCTACTGATTACCTGTCCACCAATACAGACACACCATCCTCCTCTCCTGTATTACCACCAAATGTGTCTGTGAGCTGCTGGAGCACTACAAGTACCAGCATGCCAGGAGATGGGGGCAGCAGCAGTGTGTTAGACTGATTTCTAGATGAACAGTGCTGGTGTGTGTATACTGTGTGTGTGTATATGCTTAATGTGCGTGTGTGTATGTAGTTTGTGTGTATACTTTGTGTGTGTCTGTGTATACTGTGTCTGTATACTGTATATGTGTGTGTGTGTATATATACTGTGTCTGTATACTGTGTGTGTGTCTGTATACTGTGCATGTCTGTGTGTATACCGTGTGTGTGTGTCTATATACTGCGTGTGTGTCTGTCTGTATACTGCATCTGTATACTGTGTGCATGTCTGTGTGTATACTGTTCGCGTGACTGTGTGCATGTCTGTGTGTATACTGTTCGCGTGACTGTGTGTCTGTGTGTATACTGTGTCTGTATACTGTGTGTGTGTCTGTGTGTATACTGTTTCTGTGTACTGTGTGTGTGTGTATACTGTGTCTGTGTGTATACTGTGTGTGTATACTGTGTCTGTGTACTGTGTGTGTGTGTGTATACTGTGTGTGTGTATATACTGTGTGTGTGTATTCTGTGCCTGTATACTGTGTGTGTGTGTATATAGAGTGTGTGTGTGTGTGTCCGTGTGTATACTGTGTGTCTGTATACTGTGTGTGTATACTGTGTGTGTCTGTATACTGTGTGTGTGTATACTGTGTGCATGTCTGTGTGTATACTGTGCCTGTATACTGTGTTTGTGTCTGTGTGTATACTGTGTGTGTGTATACTGTGTGTGTATACTGTGTGTGTCTGTGTGTATACTGTGCCTGTATACTGTGTTTGTGTCTGTGTGTATACTGTGTGTGTGTATACTGTGTCTGTATACTGTGTGTGTATACTGTGTGTGTCTGTGTACTGTCTGTGTGTATACTGTGTGCGTGTCTGTGTGTATACTGTGCCTGTATACTGTGTGCGTGTGTATACTGTGTCTGTATACTGTGTGTGCATGACTGTGTGTGTCTGCGTGTATACTGTGTCTGTGTACTGTGTGTGTGTGTATACTGTGTGTGTGTGTGTATACTGTGTGTGTGTATTCTGTGTCTGTATACTGTGTGTGTGTGTGTATATAGAGTGTCTGTATACTGTGTGTGTCTGTGTGTATACTGTGTGTGTGTCCGTGTGTATACTGTGTGTATATACTGTGTCTGTAAACTGTGTGTGTGTGTGTATATACTGTGTCTGTATAATGTGTGTGTATACTGTGTCTGTATACTGTGTGTGTCTGTATACTGTGTCTGTGTGTATACTGTGTCTGTATACTGTGCGTGTGTATACTGTGTCTGTATACTGTGTGTGTCTGTGTGTATACTGTGTCTGTATACTGTGTGTGTCTGTGTGTATACAGTGCGACCCGGAGGAGAAAAATTAGACGGAGGGTCGGCATGACTATGGGAGGTACAGGTCTGTAAAGGGTTAAAGAATTTACTAAGGTAGTTTAGGTTGGGGGGTAGCTTACCTTATTGGAGCAGCAAGGGTCAGGTGGTCTGGGTGGAGCCGGAAAGGGGGCTTGGGTAGGTGCATAGGCTGATGGGTAATCATTCTGGAAGCTTTCTTGATTGAAGAGTTCTGCTGTTCCCCTGCAGAAAGAAGACAGGACAGGATGAGCGACTTGGAGGCCTTATGGGACCAGGTCAGGGCCGCAGCTTCTACACGGGGTCCGCAGTGGCTCCAGCAACAGCTGCTAGGCATGCTAGGGGGGTCGGGGGTTGATCCGTCTCCTCCTGGGTCCCCCCCTTCCTCTAAACGTGCTAAGAGGGTTCGCCCTCCTGAGCGCTTGAGCCCTTCACACATCCCCGGGTCCGGCGGCTGCATGGGAGCTCCATTCGGAACCTTTCAATGTCCCCTGCTGTGCCAACGGGTTCTGGCTCCAGCGGTGGGCCTGGGAGGAATCCCTAGCATCGGCGGGACCTGCGGGAGGTGGGGATGCCGTGCTCTCTTCCCCCCTCCTCCCCCTCTCCTTTGACTCGGGACATGGCAGCCGGCTCTCCTGCTGATGTGCCTAGCAGTAGGCCGGCTCGGCACAGGACACGGTCGGCTGCAGGGAAGGGCGGGAGCCCTGTCCCTTCTGGAGCTGGGAGGTCAGATGGTCTTGTGTGCCTGGAGGTCCGGTCTCTTCGCTCTTCGGCTGCATCATCAGAGGGATCGGCCCCCTCCCCTGTGGCTGGAAGTGAGGTTCAGCGTGGGAAGTCTCCAGCGACAGTCAGCAGACGGCATTTAGCGCCCTCTGCTGCTTCTACAATGGCAGTGCAGAGTGATTCATCCAGAGACAGAGTGACAGCTACACGGGGGTGGCCATGCCCAATTAAAGGGTAGGCGACCCCCCTTCCACAGTTGGGGGTGCACAGGGACCCCGCAGCTTTCCGCTGGTGACGGACTTGGATGGTGATACGCCAGGGCGTGCGGAGCCTGAATATTCGGTGGGAAGGACGCCTGCGGCAACTTCGATGCGTGAGTCGTCAGATGAATCCGGCGAGGTATCCAGCGATGACGGCGATGGGCAATCACCGGCCGTGCACCCTACTGTGCAGAGCCAGCTGGGATCTGGAAGTGTGGCTGCTCGGGATTCGGCACGCAGGCAGCCTGGTAAGTCGAATTTTATTTCTGCTTCTTCTGTAGATCAGGGTGTCGGGATTGTTGCGGGTGAGCAGGGGGGGTCACAGGGCAGGGTGCAATTGGGTCAGCCAGGAAGGGAACATGGTGTGTTGGGCTTGGCGGAATTTTTTTGGGTTTTCGTGAGTTGTTGGACCGTTGTGCTCCGCCCGGGCCTTCTGGACCCGTCTTGGGGCCAATGGGGGCGTGGGTCCCTGCCGTGACCACGTCGGCTGGTTTGGGCCATGATGTCTCCATCCTGCCTAGTTCTGCGCTGCCGCAGGCGGTAGGCACGGCGTCACAGCGGGACGGGCAACAGGACGTGGCGGTGGGTGCCGAGGTTACGCTATCCTCTGCGGTAGTTGAGTCTGCTTCCCAGACGGTGAGGGTCAGTGGCTCGGAGTCGCGTTAGGCCAAGGAGTCTGGGGATGATGGGGTTCGTTTGGGGGATAAAGCACATGGCGAGGTCTATGTATGCTTCAAGGGTCCGTTGGGGGTGCATCTTAAGCCTGAAGTCAGGGAAAAGATTTGGCGTGGGGAATATGTGGAAATATTCTCCCTTTTGCTGTTAGAAAAGTTTAACATAGATAAAGGAAAAGCGGACGAGAGTAAGAAGGAAGAGGAGGAGAGGTGTCGCTGGCGGCTTATCCCTAGGACTTTTTCCAATTGGCTGCAGGCCTTTGCTATACTGGCCAGCGTCATCGGTGAAAAGGAAGCGGAGAATTGTTCTCCGCTTTTTTGCTATTTAGACGCTATCGGGGAAGCTTATAGGGTATATGGAGGATTGGCGTGGCTTCGCTATGACGAGCTATTTCGTCAGCGGAAAGCTGTTAGGCCTCAGCTACGCTGGGACCATAAGGATATTGGGCTTTGGATGAAGCTCCTGGTGCAGGCTCGGGCTTCGGGTCAGCCCTTTCCAGGGGGGGGGGCGGCGGTTCAGGTGTCGCTGGACAGTCGTCCACACCCAGGAAAAACTATTGTTGGCAGTTCAACGAAGGAAAGTGTTGTTTTGGCGCGGCCTGTCGTTTCCGTCATGAGTGCTCCAGATGCGGGGGCTCTCACGGTTATGCCAAGTGTTTTAAGAAGGGGAAGCTCCAATCCGGTGAGTCCGCTTCAAAAAGGGAGGACACCGGTAAACCTGTCCGCGATGCTGCCGTACCTAAATACGTATCCCAGAAGAGAGGCGGCGGTTTTCCTTGCCGATGGATTTGCTAATGGCTTTCGAATTCCTTGTTCATTACCTTTGTCTGGGACATCTGTGCCCAAGAATTTAAAATCTACTTATCAGTTTCCTCAGGTGGTGACGGAGAAATTGGCTAAGGAGGTTGATCTGGGCAGGATGTCCGGCCCCTTCGATCACCCACCCATACCTATGTTGCATGTGTCCCCTTTGGGGGTGGTTCCTAAGAAGGAACCCCATAAATTCCGGCTGATACATCATTTGTCTTATCCACAAGGATCTTCGGTGAATGATGCGATTGAGCCTGATTTAACTTCTGTGTCCTATACGTCGTTCGATGCGGCCATCAGTTGGGTTCAGCGGTATGGGCAGGGGGCATTGTTGGTGAAGACGGACATTGAGTCCGCTTTTCGTGTGTTGCCGGTTCATCCGGACAGCCAGCTGTTGCTGGGATGTTTTTGGGGGTGGGCAGTTTTTTGTTGACCGTTGTCTTCCCATGGGTTGTTCTATTTCTTGTTCTTATTTTGAGACGTTTAGTACTTTTGTTGAATGGGTGATACGAGAAGAATCGCAAGTGCGCTCGGTTCTGCACTACCTTGATGATTTTCTTTGTATCGGCCCCCTAAAGTCCACGGTTTGTTCGGTCCTGTTACGGACGTTGGAAGGCGTTGCGCGGCATTACAGGATTCCTCTTGCGCCGGAAAAAATGGAAGGTCCTTCCACTGAGATTCAATTCTTGGGTATCATCATTGATACGCAGGCGATGGAGTGTCGCTTGCCACCTGCAAAATTGGAGGACCTGCGATTGATGGTTGGTGCGGCCCTGCAGGCGAGGAAAATTAGGCTGAAGCAGTTGCAGTCTTTGCTGGGGAAGCTTAATTTCGCCTGCCGCATCATGCCGATGGGGCGCATTTTTTGTCGTCGCCTTAGTGCCGCTACTTCTGGGGTGCGATTGCCGCACCATTACATTCGGCTTTCGGGCGAACACAAGGCTGATTTGCGGGTGTGCGAGGAGTTTCTGGCCTCTTATAACGGGAGGTCCTTATGGATGGCCTCGGTGGTGTCGGCCTTTGATTTTGACTTGTATACTGATGCGGCTGGCAGCTTGGGTTTCGGGGCTTATTGTCAAGGGGCATGGTGCGCGGAGGCTTGGCCGGAGGAATGGCGTGCCGCAGGCTTCTTGTGTAATCTGGTGTTATTGGAGCTTTTCCCGATTGTGGTGGCGGTGGACATTTGGGGGTCTCGATTTCAAAATCGTCGAGTTTGCTTGCACTGCGATAACATGGGGGTGGTTGCAGTCGTGTCTAGTCTGTCTGCTTCGTCTCCGCCGGTAGTACGTTTATTGCGTTTTTTGGTTCTTCGTTGTTTAAGTTTGAATTGTTTTGTAAAAGCTGTACATGTACCGGGTGTAGAGAATTCCATTGCTGATGCCTTGTCTCGTTTTCAGTGGGACAGGTTCCGGAAGCTGGCGCTGGCGGCGGAGCAGAGTTCGGTTCCTTGTCCTGCGCATCTGTGGAGACTGGCATTGGAATAGCTGGTGCCTTGGTACAGAGTTCGGTGAGTTTGGGAACATGGGCAGCTTACCAATCCATCCCAGTCACGCCAAACCGATGAGTAAGTTCCATGGGGGGTTGTTTTTCGGATCGGGACAGGCTTTCCTTGTTGTTGTATATGATTGGGACGCATTTTTCCATGGGAGAGTCCGTATCTAAAATGAACCGGAGATTGGCTGCGCTGGCTTTTCTTTTCAAGCTACAAGGCCTTCGGGATGTTACGAAGGATTTTATGGTGCGTCAGGCCATGAAAGGATTTTGGCGCGGACGCGTGGTAAGAGATACCAGGTGCCCGGTGTCTTTTGGGCTGCTTCAGGACCTGGTAGGAATCTTGCACAGGGTTTGTTCCTCGCCTTATGAGGTTCAACTGTTTACGACAGCTTTTTCGTTGGCCTTTTTGAGGATTGGGGAGTTGGTGAGTAAAAACAAACGCGGTGAGGGTGGTTTGATGTTTTCGGAGGTGCAGATCGCTGCGGATAGCATTCAGCTCCATATCAGCAGATCAAAATCTGATCAGCTGGGCAAAGGGGTTTACGTGACATTGTTCAAGGTGCTTCCGAAGACGGTGTGTCCGGTGCTTGCTGTACAGTGTTTCGCACAGGTTCGGAAGGGTGTACAAGGGACGTTTTTGCAGCATGAGGATGGTTCATCCTTGTCGCATTTCCAGTTTGTGGCAATTTTTAAATGCTGTTTGCTGACAGTTGGCAAGCCAGCTTCTCAATTCAATACTCATTCATTCAGAGTAAGGGCAGCTACGGAGGCGGCTCGCTGGAGATTGAGTCCACAGATAGTGAAGCGGATAGGGAGGTGGGAATCTGACCGTTTTAAAATTTTTGTTCGCCCGCACATGCTATAATGTTTGTTTCATAATGTTTACTTCTTTTTTTAGTTCTGTTTGTGTGGCTCTATGTTTTTTTTGGTTGTCTTTTGCAGGTTTTCCTCAGGGCCTGGTGTGGATTTTGGGTGACTCTTATGTCTTCAGGGGGGCGATCAGAGCGCATGCACGACCCGAAGGGAGACAGCTCGGCGTTCCCTGGAGTGAAGCAGTCTGCAAATGGCTGGGAGTTAGAGGCATGATATGGGGCCGGGTTCTTCCTGAATTTCACTATTATGCTAGAGTTGATAGGCCTCCTGATGTTTTGGTGCTCTCCGTGGGAGGGAATGACATGGGGGTTCGGGCTGCTAGGGATATTGTCCGGGATGTTAAATTCAACATTGATGCGTGATTTCCCTGGTACTGTAATAGTGTGGTCAGACATAGTGGCACGACACAATTGGCGTCATGCTCGTTCTGTTGAGCGCTTGAATAAGGCCAGGATAAAAGCCAACAGGGAGATAGGACGCTTTTTGTCTTGTCTTGGGGGTGTGGTGGTTCGCCATCGGTTTTTGAAGACTTGTCTATTCATTATTGGAGGGACGATGGTGTGCATTTAAATGCGGTTTGAACAGATTTTTGGTTTTTGGGATTACAAGAAGGGGTTCAGAGGGCTCTTCAGGTGTGAAGGGACTCGCTTTAGTAAGGTGTCACTCAAGCTCGCATAGTGGGTCAGGGGGTCTTTGGGGGGTCAAGAATTAAAACAGATTATTGAATTTTTGGGGGACCCATACTGGGTATGGGATCCCACCTTGGTTGGTTGTTGGTGGTTCTCCCAGGACTTGGGTCCCATGGAAAAGAAAAATTGGAAAGTCGCAACGTCTTCGAGCCGGCTGGGGCACAGCTGAGGACACAGTTGGTATTAATCAAACTGGGACCCCAAAGACCCCCTCCTGGTGTTAAATTGTTCGGTTTGTTTGTTGTTATATAATTTGTTAATAAAAGGGCTGTTGTGGCCATTTAAACCCATGTCACGTAGCGTTGTGTGGTTATTATAGGGTTAAGATAAGTGTAAGACCGTAAGTTGACGAATCCTATAGTCATGTATGATCCATACATCCCCACTGTCACTCAACAGAAATCTCTCTAACAATCCCGTGCCCATGAAAAATGCACTTGTTGCCATTTGAAGCCATCTGATTGGTGCTCTGCTGAGCTTGGCCTTGGATCAGGCAGCAGGTCTGGGTACTGTGCAGTGACATCATGGCACACATCAAGCATGGTTTTTATTCACAAGCCTCAATACCCAATCTGTGGCCAACCACAGCAGTTCACTATTCCGCTGGCTCCACGACTCACTTGCGCAGTTCAGAGGCTGCAACATGTGGAATTTTTCTTAAAGCCTTTTCCCGCCAGCTGTCTACCACACCAATCACTAAGGTGTAAAGGTTTGTGTAAGGGGACAATGATAGAAGGTGACACTGTGGGGGCTCTGTCATAAGGGGAGATTCTGATGTAAGGGGGGACTGACTCTGCGGACTGTGATTTATAGGGAGAATGTTGGGACTTTGATGTAAGGGAGGACTCTGATGTGAGCGTAGCGTTCAACCCGACTGCTGTACTCTATATGTTGTTTTGTTTCTTACTTACTCCTGACCCCCGCACTCTGTACATTATACTTCCATAGATCTGACCAAGGTGTTGTCTCAACAGTTGTCTGGTTTTAATTAAAGGGATTGTAAAGTCTTGTTTTTTTATTTACTTTTAAATAACAAGCATGTTATACTTACCTCCTCTGTGCAGTTGGTTTTGCACAGAGCAGCCCAGATCCTCCTCTTCTCAGGTCCCTTTTCGCTGCTGCTGGCCCCTCCCTCCTATGGAGTGTCCCCACAGCAAGCAGCTTGCTGGGGGGCCCAAAAATCCCCTATTGCCCGGGGGCCACATGAGTTGTTAGTCTGCCCCTGGGCATGACTGATCAGGACACTGAGGAGGCTGCACTTGTTTTTGCTGCACTGACATGGCTGATCAGGGCACTGAGGAGGATGTTGAACTGGTATGTCTTATCAGGACACTGAGGAGGATACACTGGTATGGTAGATCAGGACACTGATGAGTAGAGATGAGCTTCGCGTTCGAGTCGAACCCATGTTTGACTCGAACATCGGCTGTTCGATCGTTCGCCAAATTGCGAACGTTATGGGCCATTCGCGCCAAATTTGTGTGGCGCGTCATGGCCCATAATTCACTGCGATATCACAGTGCATTGCTGGCTGATGATTGGCCAAGCATGCACTATGACCCGCATGCTTGGCCAATCACAGCGCCGTCGGTAGAGAGAGCTGTAATTGGCCAAAGCCAGGGTGGCTTTGGCCAATTATGGCTCAGGGGGTTTAGAACACGCCCCACACTATATAAGGCCGCCTGCACGGCAGCCCTGTGTAGTGTGTTCCGGCGTGCTGAGAGATAGAGAGAGAGACAGTGTGATTTCATTTGAGTTAGCTAGATTAGGCAGGACAGTCAGTGAGTTAGCTGCACTTACAGTGTATTGTGTATAAATATGCATCCCAGGTGTTGCATGTATATATATATACACTGTATTCAGTTTAGCTAGATCCGTTCCTGTTATCTTCCTACTGACAGGCAGGCTTGTCTTGTTACAGTATTTACAGCTACCTGAAGAAAATTGCTGGTGTTCTTTTGATCCTATTAAGTACCACAGTCAGGCAGATAGACTATTTACAGTTAGTGTAGTGCATCCTGCTCACAGTGTTCAGTTAAAGCTACAAGTTAGTT
The DNA here is from genome assembly GCF_042186555.1 of Aquarana catesbeiana. Taxonomy (NCBI): domain Eukaryota; kingdom Metazoa; phylum Chordata; class Amphibia; order Anura; family Ranidae; genus Aquarana; species Aquarana catesbeiana. The sequence continues at coordinate 8,633,056 of NC_133330.1, forward strand.
TAGTGTGACCTCTGCAGTGTTCAGCTAAAACTACAAGTTAGAGTAGTGCACAGTGTTCAGCTAAAGCTACAAGTTAGGGTAGTGCGTCCTCCTCACAGTGTTCAGCTAAAACTACAAGTTAGTGTAGTGCGACCTCTTCACAGTGTTCAGCTAAAGCTACAAGTTAGTGTAGTGCGACCTCTGCACAGTGTTCAGCTAAAGCTACAAGTTAGGGTAGTGTGACCTCCTCACAGTGTTCAGCTAAAGCTACAAGTTGGTGTAGTGTGTCCTCCTCACAGTATTCAGCTAAAACTACAAGTTAGTGTAGTGCGTCCTCCTCTCAGTGTTCAGCTAAACCTACAAGTTATTTTTTTGCGAGCTCTGCACAGTGTTCAGCTAAAGCTACCTGTAGAAGGTTGGTGGTGTTTTCCTGATCCTATTACTACCGCAGGCAGCTAAATTAGCTACAAGTTAGTGTAGTTAGACCTCTGCACAGTGTTCAGTTAAAGCTACAAGTTAGTGTAGTGCGACCTCCTCACAGTGTTCAGCTAAAGCTACAAGTTGGTGTAATGAGACCTCTGCACAGTGTTCAGCTAAAGCTACAAGTTAGTGTAGTGCGTCCTCCTCACAGTGTTCAGCTAAACCAACAAGTTATTTTTTTGCGAGCTCTGCACAGTGTTCAGCTAACGCTACCTGTAGAAGGTTGGTGGTGTTTTCCTGATCCTATCACTACCGCAGGCAGCTAAATAAGCTACTGTTTCCTATCCCTAGGCAGCAAGACGCTTTCTATCCAGGCATCAGCTGCCTCAAGGACACCTCCTCCCTCCTCCTCCCCCCCTTCCGCTGCCAGGATCACACGGCTCTCCACTCCAAAGGATCTCTACAGTTTGCAGCTGTGTCTACACACTTCTCCTGAGACAGGCACATCTGACAGCCTAACAGCACCGCAAAAAGAAAATACAATCTATTTACATTCAAATTTCATCCATAGAACACCTGGGAATGGAACTTGGAATAATCAATTGTCCATCACAGGACACATCCTCCTACTAGCCACACCACCTCTCCCCATGTACACATGTTGGCCTACCGGCCCATACAGACTGTGCTCCAGTTCTCCTGGCTCTGATGAAGAGGTTTTCCTCGAAACACGTCAGCCTTTCTTAAATACCTGCCTCAATATGGGCACACCCCAAGTTTAACTTCCTAGTACTTTATTTTGTTACCTGTTTTTCCTTTTTTTATAATATTATGTAGTATTTGTATGATTTTATAGTTATATGACTATATGTCTGTATTCTTTTACATAAATAAACCATACATTTCTTGATGTAAGTGTCTGATCACGCGCCTTCCATCCACTTCCTACTTAACAGTCCTTTCCAGACCACCCCTGGTCAGCTAAGGCAGCGGGACACGCTCCATCATCTCCCCCAGTCCTACCTCTGACTACAAATACTACCTTTGTTTTACAGCAAACGATCTCACAAGCGCAGGAGTATTTTTCACCATATCTTGTTCATACTTTTGCATTAGCTAAATAAGCTACAAGTTATTTTTTTGGTGAGCTCTGCACAGTGTTCACCTAAAGCTACCTGTAGAAGGTTGGTGGTGTTTTCCTGATCCTATCACTACCGCAGGCAGCTAAATAAGCTACAAGTTAGTTTTTTGTGAGCTCTGCACAGTGTTCAGCTAAAGCTACCTGTAGAAGGTTGGTGGTGTTCTTATACTACAGGCAGGCAGTTAATTTTGCTAGCTGCAGTATCAGTGTATATATATATAGCACTGCCACTGCCTGTCACTCATTGCGGAAGGAAAACAAAGTTTTCCTTTCCCGATGAGTGAGCCATCTCGGCGCTGGCTCCTGCGACAGGGCTCGCAGGTGTCAAATCTCGCCGAGAAATGCGGCGAGATTGACACAATATCGCGGTCACCTACTGTACAAACTCCTGTTTCTGGACAATGTGTTGCTAAGGCTTCGGTCAGTCAAAGAAGGAGCGGTGGAGAAGGTGGCCGTCTGTCCGATGCGTTCAGACAATTTTTTGGTCCGCAGCCCCAAGGTATGATCGGTTCCAGCAACCATCGCCAGCGCCTGTTTTACATGGTGCAGGAATACCTAGGGGCAAGATCTGACTTGGACACCTTTCCCACCGAAAATCCTCTGGGTTACTGGGTCTTGAGGATGGATCACTGGCCAGAGCTTGCACAGTATACAATTGAGCTACTGGCCTGTCCTGCATCCAGCGTTCTTTCGGAACGCACATTCAGTGCTGCTGGAGGCTTTGTAACCGATCACAGGGTGCGTCTGTCCACCGACTCGGTCGATCGACTGACCTTCATAAAAATGAATCAGTCTTGGATCACCACCAGCTACCAAGCACCTGATCCTGATTTAACCAAATATTTTTTTTTGAAATCTCAGATCCCTTCAAAGACTGCCTATGCTGATGCTGAGTGACTATCCTGAGTAATTATCCTCTTCCTCCTCAATGATCACGCTGATAGCTTGTAAGAACATTTTTGGTTCTGGGCGCCGCCACCAGTGCCTAAGGCCCAATTTTTCAGCCCCTGTTTAACAGGGGTGTGTAATTACAATTTGTGATGCAATACTTTGCAGCAGGGCTCGTTTCTAAGTTCTAACTAGAGTATCTGTGAGGGGTTGCAGTGTTGTGGCACCAGCACCAGTGCCTAAGGCCCGATTTTTCAGCCCCTGTTCAACAGGGGCGTGTAATTACAATATTTTTTTCTAGTATTTCACAGCAGGGCCCTGTGAGGCCTTACAGTGTTGTGGCCACAACAACACCTAAGGCCCAAATTTCTGCAGAGTATATAGGGCAGGCCCCTACTTTCAAACATGTAACTTACAAACGACTCCTACTTGCAAACGGAAGGAGACAACAGGAAGTGAGATGAAATCTACCCCTAGGAAGGGAAATTCTCTCCTGTAAGAGTTAATATGCGAAAAACGTTTCTCCTTTCCACTGATGCTTTATCACCAATCTTTGTTTCACAAAAAACCCCAAATTTTCAAAAAACATTTGTCATTGGGACAAAAAATGAGGTGAAATCTTCTGAAGAGGAGCACAGACAGCAAAACAAATGTCACAGGGGTGATAACCCTTCCCTATGTTTTCCAAAAAGCTTAAAATAGATTTTTTGGCTGGAGCTAAACACGTTAAAAATGTACCAGTTCAAAATTACAAACAGATTCTAACAACAAACCTACAGTCCCTGTCTTGTTTGCACCGCCTGTATACTGCTGTTCAGAGTATATAGGGCCTGGTGGCCCCACGCCTTTCCTTTTTTTTAATTTAGGTGCGGGGTTCCACTTAATATCCATACACGACCCAAAGGGCCTGGTAATGGACTGGGGGGTACCCATGCTGTTTGTCTCACTGATTTTTATCCATATTGCCAGGACTGGACATTACATTAAACCCGCAAGCAGTTTTAAATGACATTTTTTCCTTTAAAAATGACATTTTGTGCAGGGACTGTTCTAAGCACGGGAAACACGCGCCACTTTACAGGCATACTATAGACACCCCCCAGGTACGATATTTAAAGGAATATTTCACTTTTTTTTAAAACTTTAAGCATCATTAAAATCACTGCTCCCGAAAAAACATCCGCTTTTAAAAGTTTTTTTTGCATTGATACATGTCCCCTGGGGTAGGACCCAGGTTCCCAAACCCTTTTTAGGACAATACCATGCAAATTAGCCTTTAAAATGAGCACTTTTGATTTCGAACGTTCTAGTCCCATAGACGTCAATGGGGTTCTAACGTTCGTGCAAATTTTCGGTCCGTTCGCAGGTTCTGGTGCGAACCGAACCGGGGGGTGTTCTGCTCATCCCTACTGATGAGGCTCCATTTGTGTGGCTGCACTGGCGTGGCTGTTCAGGATGCTGATGAGGCTACACTAGCATGGCTGATCAGGACAAAGAGGTGGTTCTACTATGGTGGCTGTAGTGGCTTTGCTGATCAGGATACTGATGAGGCTGCATTGGTGTGGCTGATAAGGACACTAATGAAGCTGCACCGGCTTGGTTGATCGGGACACTGAGGAGGTTGAACTGGTGTGACTGATCAGGATGCTAATGGGACTAAATTTTATTTGCTGCACTGGAATTTCTGATCAGGACACTGAGGAGGCTTCACTGTCTTGGCTGCACAAGACACTAAGGAGACTGCACTTGAGTGGCTGATCAGGACGCTGTTGAAGCCGCACTGGCACGGTCAATCAGGACACTGAGGGGGCTGCACTGGTGTGGCTGATTGGGACACTGAAGACGTTGCACTGGCATGGTTGATCAAAAAACAAAGGACGCTGTACTGGCATGACTGATCAGGACACTGAGGAGGCTTCACTGGCATGGCTGATTAGGATACTAATGAGGCCACATTTGTGTGGCTGATCAGGTCACTGATGAGGTTTCACTGCAGTGGCGGTGCGTCTGCCGCCCCCTCTCTCCAGCCACCCTCTCTGGGGATTGCATGAATCTATCTATGGCCACCGCTGCCACCCCCTATTCAGGCGCCCGGCCCCTTTTCAGGCGCTGGCCACCTGAATTACAGTGGCAGGGGGTGTTTTTAAAGCCCCTGATTTGAGCCATAGGCTCTGATAGGTGTCAAAAGGTGACCTACGAGCGCCATGCTTGGCGCTCGCAGTTCACCCAGGTGTGTTAGAAAAATGAATGAATATTCACTTTCCTAACACTAAACTGCCTCTCCACCAATCAAGTGCTCGAGTCTGTTACCCATCACCTGAGTGGCTGAAACGACAGGCACTGTGATTGGCCGCCGTCACCCACTGCTCCACCGAGACAGGGTAAGTGCCGGGCAGACGGGAGGGGGGCACAGTGACAGCATTCGATGGGCACAGTGGCAGCGTTTGATGGCACAGTGGCGGCCTTTGATGGGCACAGTGAGGCTGCAATTGATGTTTTTTTTTCAGAATTGTTCAGTTTGTTTGCACCCCCCCAAAAAATTTTGAGCACCAGCCGCCACTGTTGCACTGGTGTCGCTACACTTCCATGGCTGACCAGGTCACTGAGGAGCCTTCACTGGTGTGGCTGATAAGGGATCTGAGGAGCCCGAACTGGCATGGCTGATCAGGATTCTGCTGAGGTTGCAGTTGCATTGCTGCACTGGCATTTCTGATCAGAACATTGAGGAGGCTGCACTGACTTGACTGCACAAGACACCAAGGAGGCTGCACTGGTGTGACTGATCAGGGCACTGAGGAGGCTGCACTGGCGTGGCTGATAAGGGAACTGAGAAGGGTGCCCGGAAAGAAAAACCCTGGAAGTGCAGCATTCTGCAGAACGCGGCTGCCCTGTAGAAGTAAATCTGCTATGGGGGGGTCAGGAAGTGGTAAACAATGTTGCTACATCAACTCTTACAGCCTCTATATTGAACTTCCTTCATAAGTCATCTGCTTTTAACAATATGTAATTTAAATCGTGAGGATTTGGGGTACTGATAAAATATTTTCCTTGATATTCTGATGATAAAGTTGCATGTTATGGTTAAGATCAAGGGTTAAATTTTAGGGTTACGGGTTGGGTTAGGATTAAACTGTTCTGGTTTTTCACATTAATGCATAGAAACCTTCTGTGCTATAGCAGCCCCAGAGCCCCCCTTTTTCATACCTGAGCCCGATCGTTCCAGCGACGGGGAGGAGCACAGCCACTCCAGCCGCTGTCTTGGGTCCTCATTGGATAGATTGATAGCAGCAGGAGCCATTGGTATAATAATTGGCTCCCGCTGCTGTTAATCAAATCCAATGATGCGGGAGCCGGGGGCGGGGCCGTGTCCTACTGTCTGTCAATGGACGCAGCAGCATGACTCGGGAGCGAGCCCACACGGGTGCCCCCATGGAAAGCGTCTCTCCGTGGGGCACTCGATGCAGAGGAAGGGCCAGGAGTGAAGCTGAGGGACCACAGAAAAGGAGGATCAGGGCTATTTTGAACCTTTACAATCACTTTAAGGGTTAAGGGCTAGGGTTAGGGTTAAATGTTAGGGTTATGTTTCAGTGATAGTGTTAGGTTTATTAATTATTATTATAGTTAGGGTTAGAGGTCATTGTTAGCATTCTAACCTTAAAAATGACTGCTAACCCTAACAATAACCATAACTCTATCTCTACTCTATAGTAGGATACAGGGCTCTCTAAGTAAAGACTAGGGATGAGCCGAACACCCCCCCTGTTCGGTTCGCACCAGAACATGCGAACAGGAAAAAAGTTTGTTCGAACACGCGAACACCGTTAAAGTCTATGGGACACGAACATGAATAATCAAAAGTGCTAATTTTAAAGGCTAATATGCAAGTTATTGTCATAAAAAGTGTTTGGGGACCTGGGTCCTGCCCCAGGGGACATGGATCAATGCAAAAAAAAATTTTAAAAACGGCCGTTTTTTCAGGAGCAGTGATTTTAATAATGCTTAAAGTCAAACAATAAAAGTGTAATATCCCTTTAAATTTCGTACCTGGGGGGTGTCTATAGTTTGCCTGTAAAGGGGCACATGTTTCCTGTGTTTAGAACAGTCTGACAGCAAAATGACATTTTGAAGGAAAAAAGCCATTTAAAACTACCCGCGGCTATTGCATTGCCGACAATACACATAGAAGTTCATTGATAAAAACGGCATGGGAATTCCCCAAAGGGGAACCCCGAACCAAAATTTAAAAAAAAAATGACGTGGGAGTCCCCCTAAATTCCATACCAGGCCCTTCAGGTCTGGTATGGATATTAAGGGGAACCCCGGCCAAAATTTTAAAAAAAAATGACGTGGGGTTCCCCCTAAATTCCATACCAGACCCTTCAGGTCTGGTATGGATTTTAAGGGGAACCCCGCGCCAAAAAAAAAAAAAAAATGGCGTGGGGTCCCCCCAAAAATCCATACCAGACCCTTATCCAAGCACGCAACCTGGCAGGCCGCAGGAAAAGAGGGGGGGACAAGAGTGTGGCCCCCCCTCCTGAACCATACCAGGCCACATGCCCTCAACATTGGGAGGGTGCTTTGGGGTAGCCCCCCAAAACACCTTGTCCCCATGTTGATGAGGACAAGGGCCTCATCCCCACAACCCTGGCCGGTGGTTGTGGGGGTCTGCGGGCGGGGGGCTTGTCGGAATCTGGAATCCCCCTTTAACAAGGGGACCCCCAGATCCCGGCCCCCCCTGTGTGAAATGGTAATAAAAAACTGTCAAAAAATGTTAAAAATGACAAGAGACAATTTTTGACAATTCCTTTATTTAAATACTTCTTCTTTCTTCTATCTTCCTTCATCTTCTGGTTCTTCTGGCTCTTCTGGTTCTTCCTCCAGCGTTCTCGTCCAGCATCTCCTCCGCGGCGTCTTCTATCTTCTTCTCCTCGGGCCGCTCCGCACCCATGGCATGGGGGGAGGCTCCCGCTCTTCTCTTCATCTTCTTCATCTTCTTCTCTTCTTCTTTTCTTCTCTTCTTCTTTTCTTCATTTTCTTCTCTGGGCCGCTCCGCACCCATGCTGGCATGGAGGGAGGCTCCCGCTGTGTGACGGCGCTCCTCGTCTGACAGTTCTTAAATAACGGGGGGCGGGGCCACCCGGTGACCCCGCCCCCCTCTGACGCACGGACATGACGGGACTTCCCTGTGGCATTCCCCGTGACGTCACAGGGAAGTCCCGTCAAGTCACCGTGCGTCAGAGGGGGGCGGGGTCACCGGGTGGCCCCGCCCCCCGTTATTTAAGAACTGTCAGACGAGGAGCGCCGTCACACAGAGGGAGCCTCCCTCCATGCCAGCATGGGTGCGGAGCGGCCCGGAGAAGAAAATGAAGAAGAGAAGAAGAGAAGAAGATGAAGAGAAGAGCGGGAGCCTCCCCCATGCCATGGGTGCGGAGCGGCCCGAGGAGAAGAAGAAAGAAGACGCCGCGGAGGAGATGCTGGACGAGAACGCCGGAGGAAGAACCAGAAGAGCCAGAAGAACCAGAAGATGAAGGAAGATAGAAGAAAGAAGAAGCATTTAAATAAAGGAATTGTCAAAAACTGTCTCTTGTCATTTTTAACATTTCTGACAGTTTTTTAGTGAAATGGTAGTGGTAAGTACCCCCTTACCATTTCACACAGGGAGGGGCCGGGATCTGGGGGTCCCCTTGTTAAAGGGGGCTTCCAGATTCCGATAAGCCCCCCGCCCGCAGACCCCCACAACCACCAGCCAGGGTTGTGGGGATGAGGCCCTTGTCCTCATCAACATGGGGACAAGGTGTTTTGGGGGGCTACCCCAAAGCACCCTCCCAATGTTGAGGGCATGTGGCCTGGTACGGTTCAGGAGGGGGGGGCCGCACTCTCGTCCCCCCCTCTTTTCCTGCGGCCTGCCAGGTTGCGTGCTCGGATAAGGGTCTGGTATGGATTTTTGGGGGGACCCCACGCCGTTTTTTTTTTTTTTTTTTTTTTGGCGCGGGGTTCCCCTTAAAATCCATACCAGACCTGAAGGGTCTGGTATGGAATTTAGGGGGAACCCCACGTCATTTTTTTTTTTAATTTTGGCCGGGGTTCCCCTTTGGGGAATTCCCATGCCGTTTTTATCATTGAACTTCTATGTGTATTGTCGGCAATGCAATAGCCGCGGGTAGTTTTAAATTAGTTTTTTCCTTCAAAATGTCATTTTGCTGTCAGACTGTTCTAAACACAGGAAACATGCGCCCCTTTACAGGCATACTATAGACACCCCCCAGGTACGAAATTTAAAGGGATATTACACTTTTATTGTTTGACTTTAAGCATTATTAAAATCACTGCTCCTGAAAAAACGGCCATTTTTAAAACTTTTTTTTGCATTGATCCATGTCCCCTGGGGCAGGACCCAGGTCCCCAAACACTTTTTATGACAATAACTTGCATATTAGCCTTTAAAATTAGCACTTTTGATTTCTCCCATAGACTTTTAAAGGGTGTTCCGCGGCATTCGAATTTGCCGCGAACACCCCAAATTGTTCGCTGTTCGGCAAACTTGCGAACAGCCAATGTTCGAGTCGAACATGAGTTTGACTCGAACTCGAAGCTCATCCCTAGTAAAGACCATCCAGGAAACAGAAAGTTCAAACTCTATGACTCAATGAAGACAAGTAGGGTAGTGGGCGGGTGTCTTACATATAGGGCCGCCATAAGGAGGGTACAGCCGTTACAACTGTAAGGGGCCCTGGGGCCCGAGGGGCCCGCCCATGCCAGAAAGTGGCAGGACGGGTGGAGGGGATCCATGCTGTGCATTACAGAAATTATCTCACAGCTTCTACTGTTCTCTGTGTCATTGAGCTCAGACATTAAGCTTTTTACTGCCACCTCTGGCTACTATGTGTATGTGCACCCCTCGTGTGTTGGGCTTTTCTGTGTCAGCAACATGTCAGCTTTGTGAAAATGAGCTGGGACCAGGTAGGAAGAAATTCTTTACAAGGGGGGCTGTGAGGGAAAGGGAGGGAGGCTGTTTGTGTACAGGGAGGGGCCAGAGCCTTGTGTGTTTACAGATTTGTATGTGTGGGGCTGCCATATACAGGTGTGTGTGGGGGGCTGGGCTGTCATATATACAGGCAGTGGTGGTGCGCCCATTAAGGGTGCACAGGCCCCGCCCCCTCTCTCCAGCCACCCTCCTCTATATATCATGGATAGATTCATGCATTGCATTGCATTAATCGATCCATGGCTGCTGTAGCCACCCCCTATTCTGGCGTCCGGCCCCTTTTCGGACACCGGGCGCCTAAATTACAGTGGCAGGCGTGTATTTTTGAAGTATCTAATTTGAGCCATAGGCTCTAATAGGCTTCAAAAAAGATGACCTGCGAGCGCAGAGCATTGCGCTCGCAGTTCACCCAGGTGTATTAGAACAGCGAACGAATATTCGCTTTTCTAACACTGAACCGCCTCACCGCCAATCAGGAAGCATGGCTGTGTTACCCATCACCTGATTGGCTAAAACGACAGGAGCTATGATTGGACGCCTATCAGGAGGAGGAGAGGAGATGCATGGAGGACACAGATTGCCACCGTCACCCCCACCGAGATAGGGTAAGTGCCTGGCAGACAGCGGGGGAAGGGGGGCACAGTGTTAACTTTTACATGGGCACAGTGGCTGCATTTGATGGGCACAGTGGCAGCATTTGATGGGCACAGTAGCAGTGATTGATGGGCACAGTGGCTGCGTTTAATGGACACAGTGGCTGTGTTTGATGGGCACAGTCGCTAGATTTAATGGGCACAGTGGCTGAAATTGATGGGCACAGTGGCTGCGTTTGATGGGCACAGTGGCTGCAATTGATGGGGCACAGTGGCAACGTTTGATGTCACAGTGGCTGCAATTGATGGGCACAGTGGCTGCATTTGATGTGGCACAGTGGCAACGTTTGATTGCACAGTGGCTGCATTTGATGTGGCACAGTGGCTGCAATTGATAGGCACAGTGGCAGCGATTCATGGGCACAGTGGCAGCGATTGATGGGCACAGTGACAGCTATTGATGGGCACAGTGACAGCTATTGATGGGCACAGTGGCAGCGTTTGATGGGCACAGTGGCTGCGTTTGATGGCACAGTGGCTGCGTTTGATGGCACAGTGGCTGCTTTTGATCGCACAGTGGCTGCATTTGATGGGCACAGTGGCTGCGTTTGATGGGCACAGTGGCAATGTTTGATGGCACAGTGGCTGCATTTGATGGCACAGTGGCTGCGTTTGATGGGCACAGTGGCAATGTTTGATGGCACAGTGGCTGCATTTGATGGGCACAGTGGCAATGTTTGATGGCACAGTGGCTGCATTTGATGGGGCACAGTGGCAACCTTTGATGGGCACAGTGAGGCTGCAATTGATGTTTTTTTTCAGAATTTTTTTGTTTGCACCCCCAAAAATTTTTGAGCCCCAGCTGCCACTGTCTACAGGGGTGTGTGTGTGTGGGGGGGGGGGGGGGGGGCTGACATATATACAGGTGTGTGTGGGGATTGACATATATATACAGGATTGAGGGGGGCTGAGTGCGTACAGTTGGGGTGGCCGGTGTGCAGATTCGGTAGGATGGCCCGTGGGCAAGCCCTGGGGAATGTTGTGCTCAGGCTGGGGGGGGGGGCAGGCCTAAAGCTGTGTAAGGGGCCCAAACATTTCTGATGGCTGCCCTGGGTACATGTCAGCAGCACTTCCTGGGAGAAGCAAACTCTGGTAAAATATAAAGCAGAAAGAAGTCTCTTCTAAGTGCCGAACTCAGGGTCATGAAGAAGGAAATAGTGTGCATGCTCCGAAATGTGTCACCGCCCCTTCTGACGTCACAGTGTTCCACGCTGGTTCCAGCAGTGAGGTGGATCCTGTAGGGTGCCTGACATGCAGCTCCACACTGCTGGCCGGCTAGGAGACACATCGATAAGGATCACCCAGGGAGCTCCTCCCACTGGACGCTTCACATTATATGATGAGCCTGTAAAAAAACACAAGGCGCAAAACACATCAAAAACGCAAAAAAAACAACACTTGCATTTTTAGTGGGGGTCCATTAAAGTCTATTGCACGCAAAATGCAACCTGTTGCGGATAAAAGTCCCTGACCCTTTCCAAAATTGCAGTGGCTGAAAATCGCATTGCTGTGAACATGTCCCAAAGAAAACAATGTTAAATGGACTGTGGTGTGTGAACTGAGCCTAAAGGGAATATATTGAAGAGTTATCAACTAAAGCAGACGTAATGGAGCTTATCTCAGCAGTGGAGAAGATACAATACAACTGGGACACGGAGTGGAGGCAGTTGAGCCCAATCTGGAGGGCTTCATCATATTCAATCATATTATAAAGAGAAGATATTAGTAAGGATCTTAAATTGGAATCACTTTGAGAGTGATAAGATTTGGGTTCAAATAGAAAATCGATGGCCAGACGGGACCTTGCTAATGCACCATGGGTACCGGCAGCATATAGGGGCCTGTTGGGCAGGGCTTCTCCATTAATAACAGTTACACTATATTTTCAAAAGTATTGGGACACTTTCCTTTCCACACACATGAAATTTAATGACATCCCAGTCTTAGTCCGTAGGGTTCAATATTGAGTTGGCCCACCCTTTGCAGCTATAACAGCTTCACCTCTTCTGGGAAGGCCGTCCACAAGGTTTAGGAGGGTGTCTATGGGAATTGTTGACCATTCTTCCAGAAGCGCATTTGTGAGGCCAGGCACTGATGTTGGATGAGAAGGCCTGTCTTGCAGTCTCCGCTCTAATTCATCCCAAAGGTGTTCTATCGGGTTCAGGTTGGGACTCTGTGCAGGCCAGTCAAGTTCCTCCACTCCAAACTCACTCACCCATGTCTTTATGGACCTTGCTTTGTGCACTGATTGGTCCAAATCATTTGGTGGAGGGGGGATTATGGTGTGGGGTTGTTTTTCAGGGGTTGGGCTTGGCCCCTTAGTTCCAGGGAGAGGGAAATCTTGAGGTATCAGCATACCAAGACATTTTGGATAATTTCATGCTCCCAACTTTGTGGGAACAGTTTGGGGATGGCTCCTTCCTGTCCCAACATGACAGCGCACCAGAGCACAAAGCAAGGTCCATAAAGACATGGATGAGCGCGTTTGGGGTGGAGGAACTTGACTGGCCTGCACAGAGTCCTGACCTCAACCCGATAGCACACCATTGGGATAAATTAGAGCAGAGACTTTGAGCCAGGCCTTCTCATCCAAAATCAGTGCCTGACCTCACAAATGCACTTCTGGAAGAATGGTCAATCATTCCCATAGACACACTCCTAAACCTTGTGGACTGGAGGTGAGAGGTAGATGTCATTCAAAGAGAAAGTATAGGATTCATGAAGGTTACTGTCACTCGCCTATACTCCCCCCATGGAAGGAACTATTTTCATGGGTTAAAACACTTTTCTTGTATATTATTGTAACTTTTTCCCCACTTTTTATTTAGTTATTTTTCTTCATTTTTCCACTCTATATTTATTTATTGTATGTTTGATATTGTGTGTGTATTTGTATTTACTTTGTAAAATCAATAAAAAAAAAGATATATAAAAAAACTATTTCAAAGGATGTTTTTTGCAAATTCACGAGATTGCCTGATTAGGAGGTAAAAGGAATGGTAAAGACCCCCCTCTGGGGGGAGGGGAATGTACAGTGTGTTCTTGTGTGTGACAAATTGCTTTTTTCAAAAGAGTAAAATGAAGTTCAGCCATAAACACAAGAAGTATCTAATGATGATTGATGGACATGAAAGCGTTCTTAAAATATTTTTGTGACAATTGTTCATCTAATATTGGTAAAAGAGTACAATTTAGCCTTAAGGAAATATCTGAACAACTATAATTGAAATGTATGACTGCCGCTGTCCCCCAGGGCCATGTCTGTACTGATGAGGAGAAAAAACGATCCTCCGATCCCCAGAGATTTCCCTGCGAGTCGTCCCGACCCGACTGAGGATAAAGACAGGTGACTTCTTTCCTTTTCTCATATCTATTGCCATCCATTATTTACCCTGAGATCTACAAGCCACCCAGAGCCAGGTGCACAGATGTCACACACCACCCACAACCAGATGCATAGATGTTCCACACCACCCATAGACACTCACAGACACATCACACAATGCTCATATCCTGGTGCACAGATGTCTCATGTTGCCAATAGCCAGGTGCACAGACATTCCATGCCACCCATAGCCAGATGCACAGCTGTCACACAGCTCTCACATAGCCAGTTGAGCAGATGTCACATAGCACCCATAGCCAGATGAAACAATGCCTTATAACACCCATAGCCAGGTGCACAGATGTCCCACGTTACCCATAACCAGGTGCATAGACATTCCATAACTGGGTGCACAGATGTCACACACCTATCATAGCCAGTTTGTCAGAAACCATGAAATCAGGCTGAGACAGAAGTACAGTTAAATCACACTTGTTTAATAATAAAAGTAAAAAGAACCAACGTAGTCAAAACATAGCCAAAGTTCAGTAACCAGAATGGATAGTCAGCCAAGCCAGAAGTCAGAGATCAATGTAGTGGAACAGCAAGCAGGATCTGGAGCCAGAAGGGATATCAGCAAAGCCAGTCTTTAAACAGGAATGCAGGAGTTTATTGTAATGAGACCAAGGCGAAGCCAGAGCGCCTCTGGACTTGACGGCTTAAGTAGACAGGACTGACAAGCAGGATCATCAACAGCTGAGTAACTGTGGAGAGAGATGGGAGCTGACAATTAGCCGACAGCTGAGCAGCCAGCTTAGAGATGGAAGGGCTGAGCCCAGCCCTGACACAGTTGTACAGACATCACATAACGCTCATACCCAGGTGCAAAACTGTCCCATGCCACCCATAGCCAGGTGCACAGATGTCATACAAAGTCTATAGCCAGGTGCATAGATGTCATACAACCTCAAAAGCCAAATGAACGAACGTCACAAGACACCCAGAACCAGATGCACAGACTTTGCACACTGCCCATACTCAGGTGCAGAGATGTCTCATACCACTCAATGCCAAGTGCACAGATGTTCCATGAGGCTGACTAGGGATGAGCCGAACACCCCCCTGTTCGGTTCACACCAGAACATGTGAACAGGAAAAAAATTAGTTTGAACACGCGAACACCGTTAAAGTCTATGGAACTCGAACATGAATAATCAAAAGTGCTAATTTTAAAGGTTTATATGCAAGTTATTGTCATAAAAAGTGTTTGGGGACCTGGGTCCTGCCCCAGGGAACATGGATCAATGCAAAAAAAAGTTTTAACAACTGTAGTTTTTTCGGGAGCAGTAATTTTAATGATGCTTAAAGTGAAACAATAAAAGTGTAATATTCCTTTAAATTTCGTACCTGGGGGTGTCTATAGTATGCCTGTAAAGGGGCGCACGTTTCCTGTGTTTAGAACAGTCTGACAGCAAAATGACATTTCAAAGGAAAAAAATCATCGCGGCTATTCATGAATAGTCGGTCTGACAATACACATAAAAGTTCATTGAAAAAAACGGCATGGGATTTCCCCACAGGGGATAAAAAAAAAATGGCGTGGGGGTCCCCCCAAAAATCCATACCAGACCCTTATCTGAGCACACAACCTGGCAGGCCACAGGAAAAGAGGGGGGACGAGAGAGCACCCTCCCTCCTGAACTGTACCAGGCCACATGCCCTCAACATTGGGAGGGTGCTTTGGGGTCCCCCCAAAGCACCTTGTCCCCATGTTGATGGGGACAAGGGCCTCATCCCCACAACCCTTGTCCGGTGGTTGTGGGAGTTTGCGGGCGGGGGGCTTATCAGAATCTGGAAGCCCCCTTTGACAAGGGGACCCCCAGATCCCGGCCCCCCCCTGTGTGAAATGGTAAGGGGGTACAAAAGTACCCCTACCATTTCACAAAAAAAGTGTCAAGAATGTTAAAAATGACAAGAGACAGTTTTTGACAATTCCTTTATTTAAAAGCTTCTTCTTTCCATCTTCTTTCTTCTATCTTCTTTCTTCTATCTTCCTTAGGTTTCTTCCTCCATCTTCTTCTTCCTCTGGTTCTTCCTGTGATCCTCTGCTTCTTGATCCGGTGTTCTAGTCCTGCATCTTCCTCCGCGGCATCTTCTTCCCTTCTTCGTTCTCGGGCCGCTCCGCATCCATGATGGGAGGCTCCCGCTGTGTGACGCTTCTCGTCTTCTGACGGTTCTTAAATAACGGTTCTTTCCCAGTGACGTCAGAGGGAGGCGGGGTCACTCATTACGTAACGGATGACCCCGCCCCCCTTTGATGTCACGAAAACCCATAGGGAAGTTCCCGTCAAGTCCCTCTGCGTCAGAGAGGGGCGGGGTCACTGGGTGGCCCTGCCCTCCGTTATTTAAGAACCGTCAGTAGACGAGAAGCATCACACAGCGGGAGCCTCATATCATGGATGCGGAGCGTCCCAAGAACAAAGAAGGGAAGAAGACGCCGCAGAGGAAGATGTCGGACGAGAAAACCGGAGCAAGAAGCAGAGGATCGGAGGAAGAACCAGAGGAAGAAGAAGATGGAGGAAGAAACCGAAGGAAGATAGAAGAAAAAAGATAGAAGAAAGAAGATGGAAAGAAGAAGCATTTAAATAAATGAATTGTCAAAAACCGTCTCTTGTAATTTTTAACATTTTTGACACTTTTTTGTGAAATGGTAGGGGTACTTTTGTACTTTTCCCCAGACCAATTTTTAGTTTTCAGCGCTGTCGCATTTTAAACGTCAATTGCGCGGTCGTGCAAAGTTGTACCCAAACAAAATTGACGTCCTTTTTTCCCCACAAATAGAGCTTTCTTTTGATGGTATTTGATCACCTCTGCGGTTTTTATTTTTTGGGCTATAAACAAAAAAAGAGCGACAATTTTGAAAAAAACACAATATTTTTTACTTTTTGCTATAATAAATATACCAATTTTTAAAAAAAAAAACAATTTTTTTCCTAAGTTTAGGCCGATACGTATTCTACATATTTTTGGTAAAAAAAATCGCAATAAGCATATATTGATTGGTTTGCGCAAAAGTTATAGCGTCTACAAAATACGGGATAGATTTATGGCATTTTTTAAAAAAAATATTTATTTATTTTTTTTACTAGTAATAGCAGCGATCTGCGATTTTTTTCGTGACTGCGACATTATGGCGGACACATCAGACTTTTTTGACACATTTTTGGGACCATTCACATTTATACAGCGATCAATGCTATAAAATTGCATTGATTACTGCATAAATGTGACAGGCAGGGAAGAGGTTAACCACTATGGGGACATGAGGGGTTAAATGTGTTTCTTAGGGGAGTGACTCTAACTGTAGGGGGAAGGGACGCACAAGGGGAGGAGACCGATCAGTGTTCCTCTGTGCTGGGAACACAGATCGGTCTCCTCTCACCTGACAGGACGTGGATCTGTGTGTTTACACACACAGATCCACGGTCCTGTTCGGTTAATGGGCAATCGCGGGTGCCCAGCGGCAATCGCGGCCGCCGGGCACACGCACCGGGTCCCGAGCAGTGGCGCGGGCGCACACGCGCGCCCCCTAGACGGCCGGGAATCCCAGGACGTCATATGATGGCCACCCAGGATGGGAGATCCCATCTCAGGCCGCCATTTGACTATATGCGGGTAGCGAAGTGGTTAAATGACTTTTTTTCCTTTTGAAATGTCATTTTGCTGTCAGACTGTTCTAAACATCGGAAACATGCGCCCCTTTACAGGCATACTATAGACACCACCCAGGTACGAAATTTAAAGGAATATTACACTTTTATTGTATCACTTTAAGCATTATTAAAATCACTGCTCCTGAAAAAACGGCCATTTTTAAAACTTTTTATCACAATACAATGCATATAAGCCTTTAAAATTAGCACTTTTGATTTCTCCTATAGACTTTTAAAGGGTGTTCCGCAGCTTTCAAATTTTTTGCGAACACCCCAAATTGTTCGCTGTTCGGCAAACTGGCGAACAGCCGATGTTTGAGTCGAACATGAGTTTGACTCGAACGTGAAGCTCATCCCTAATGCTGACAGCCAGGTGCACAGATTTCATACATCTATAGCCAGGTGCACAGACTTTGCACACAGCCTATACCAAGGTACTGACGTGGAAATTTTGCTATATGCTGCGCGTAATACATGTCACTTTCAGCCTTTTGGTATAATGCATCTTAGTAAATCCCTGTTTCCCGTATCTTCCCAAGAAAACAGACATGACCACCATTCTTACATCCTTAGTTCCACAGCTCGACTGTCTGATCATCGGAGCAATCTTTATTCATATAACAATAGAGCTTGGTTGCTTCACAATCGGCCAATCAAGCACAGGCATTCCTTCTAACAGGAGGAGTTATACAAATCTCAATCAATGAACAATGACTAGGGGAGTCTTATGGGCCTGTCTGGGCAGGGGCAGTGTGTACAATTTCCCGCCCCCTGTCTCTGGAAGCCATCATCATGGCTGGCCTTAGAATCATGGACTCCGGTCAACGCACCCAAAGAGTCACGTTTTCACCGTTGGTGTGAATTCTTATTCTGTATTGTTCAGAGAACAATGCTTACCCGGATTATACTACCATTCCTGTAGATGGGAGATTATCTGCAGGGGCACACCCTGGTCCCCCCATGTGCTGATCAGACACACCGAAAGACAAAAGCGCGCATCCCCCCATGACAGATAATGTCCATGCAGAGTGAACAAATCCCCCACAGACGATCGTCTGTGCGTTGCACAGGGGCTCTTCGCTGGCGGACATATCCCCACTCTGCAAACACTTCTCTGCATCCTCAGGAAGCTTTTCACTACAAAAACGGGTCTCAACCAGCATCAGTCTGCTCCAGTCCGCTCCTTAGAGCGGGCTGCTGGAGAACTAACACTGGGAGACACTGTGACAATACATATTAAATTCATCTTAATAAAATTTCCACAACAGACCCTCCTCTTTGTCATATGCTCCCATGTGTCCCTCCAATGCTGTATCCTGGCCTAGGCCGCCAAGGCCCAGGCCTAGGGCAGCACTTTGCAGGGGGGCAGCACGGAAAGAGTCCCCGTGGGCTTGTGCTACACTGTTAGTGTAGCGCCAGTCTTATGGGGTGGACTGGGCTAAGAGGCAAATTAGTCTAGCGCCCCAATAAAGCTGCTGCACTGCTTCCTAGATGTGGGAGGTCGGCATTCCGCAA
The DNA here is from genome assembly GCF_042186555.1 of Aquarana catesbeiana. Lineage (NCBI taxonomy): Eukaryota > Metazoa > Chordata > Amphibia > Anura > Ranidae > Aquarana > Aquarana catesbeiana. Next base: position 8,651,675 of record NC_133330.1, read on the forward strand.
CTGTGGGGACAGTGTCTTTACAATTTGACTGACCTGTTCTTCCTCCCAGGCCTCGCTAGGGAGCTCAATCGCTACGCTTGCTTCTGAGCGGGCTCCATATGCTTCTGAGTGGGCACCTTCTGCTTCGCACCACTGGACCACAGTGGTGGGGTCCATACTGGCGCCAAGGGGGTGGGCTTGATTGCAGAGTAACAAGATCCCGGACGAGCCCCCACATATAGCACTTACCCCCCGAAGGAGCTGCTGGTAATTGATTGGGCTTGTACTCTGCTCTCTTACCCCCAATAAACTGGCTCAACCCACTTGACACAGTTGTGTAACAATGTTGGTGCAAAAACCCAACATTAAAGAACAATTCAATAATAACAGTTTACATACATTTTACCTTTGTTATTACCTGGGTATACACTGCTCCACCTACTAGGAGAATTAACAAGCCTTACAACAAATTATATTAAACCACGATATACGTTTACTGAAGCAGGTTTAAACAAATATTACAAGAACTGTATTGGCACACAAATCTGACACAATACTGAGATGAGTGTTGGTAAATGGCTACACTCAAGGCTTACCTAAATGACCCCGGCAGGCGCGTCTCCAGGTGGGACTAATGCTCAAAGCGATAACATCTTGGCACTGGGCACCTTCCCACTTCCAGCAACGTCCATGCAGACACTCTAAGACTTGCAATACACTATACAGTGCTAGCAAAACAATGTAACACAATGTAATTACTCAAGAGCTCCCCCTGTGGTAAAATGCAGTCCTTTTTATGTAGCAGCAATACTGCAAGGCCTTACAGTAAATGATATAGTCTCTTGTCTTCTTTCTTCAGCTAGCCATTATACTGCAGTATTTGTATTCCATAGGGTTTGCAGATGGTAATGTAACGTAAAATAGTGAACAACAGCAACTTCATTTATGCAATGCACTTATAACTTCCTTTCTCCAGAATGCACTACGACCGTCAGTCGGTCCCTAGTGAAGTTAGGCTTTGAGGCCTGTCTGAGTACAGTCTGAGTGGAAAGAACTGTTCCGTGGGACTGCAGGTCTCAGCAGCACTGTAATGACTAGTCTATAGTGTGCTAGGTGCTTTATATAAGTTCTGGGCAACAGCCCTCTCACCACACCAGGCCTGGATAATTGGATGCCTCCGCTCTGGTGATCTCAGTCCTGCTGGCAGTCAGCTCCGTCACACTGCACCGCTCCGTGAGATGATGGGGACCCTCGTTTGGCTCCGTCAGGCCTTCCTGGATCCTCCGTTTAGGCCACACCGCTGCTTCAGCGCTGCAGTGAAAGTCTCTCCGGTGGTTGCAGCCTCGCTCAGCGCCAAGCAGGCCACGCTCTTCCAAACTCAACCCACATATCCCTGCAGGCAGGCCACGTGTCCCAGCAAGAAGAGAAAGAAAATGGTCGCGCTGGGCCTTTTATTTCCTACCCAGCATGCAGTTCAGTCACCCAAGGCCCATGGGTAGGCAGGTGAGCATTGTGGGTAAGTGGGTCCTTGCACAGAATAATTAAGTCACTTCCTGCATAAGCTTTTATGTGGAAATAAACAAGTCTCATTCACATTATATACCACTAGAGGGAGTCAAATACAAATTTGGTAGCATTGTCTCACTATATAGCATTACATGGCAAAAATTCCAGTGCTACATACCATATATTTGAATAACTTATAATCAATAAAAAATAAAAAATATAAAACAAGCTGCCTTGTTTATAATATTAAACCAGAATAAGTGTAAACCACAAGTTTGCTGCATCACAGCGCCATCTAGTGTCGCCATAGTGTACAGCAGCAAACTCCCATCTATATAATAAAATGATGAACCCCCTATTGAGTATAATGCATATGTGCAGATATGTACACTCCAAGCATCCACACACAACCCCAATAGGGGTCACTGAACCATTCTAACTAAAAAAAAAATGTATTTATGTATAAACCCTTAAATATAAAATCATATAGGGATCATATAAGAAGTGAACGTCCAAAGCATCCTAGCATGACCCAACCTATCATCTACAGCTTGGATCAAAAATGTGAAATTAGCTAGGTCAAAAATCAGTTAAAAAACAGTTTAAATCAATCTCGATGTTTAAGCCAGCAGGCATAAGACACCCTAATTCAAAGATCCAACGAGTTTCAGCCTGGGAAACATAAGTTCTCATGTCACCTCCTCTCCAATGGGGTTCCACCTTGTCAATCCCATAAAACTTTAAAAGGGAGGGGTTTTGTTGATTGGTGGGTTCTGAAGTGATTAGATACACTATGTTTCCTGAACCCACTTACAATATTAGTGACATGTTCATTAATTCTTTTATATAAACATCTTGTGGTTCTCCCCACATATACCAGGTCACAAGGGCAGGTGAGGAGGTAGGCAGCTTGTTTTTTATTTTTTTATTGATTATAGGTATATAAAATATATGGTATATGGATTGATAGGGGAGATATTGCTAAGGTTTGCCTATGTCATATCTGTTTGACTGGATATAAGATTCCCAGTCCTGTAATGGGGTTTTAATTAATGTTGTTTTTTTGTAATGAAATTTATATATATTTTTTGTGTTCTCTTATTTGTGATTTTAAAAATATTTTTCACATTAAATGTACTATCTGTTATGTTATTTTGGAATCACGAGGCCAGTACAGATGAGACAGAGGCTTGGTTGTTTGTACATTGGAAAATTTATGTGACTGCCACTGACCAATAGCGCTGTATTGCACAGCATTTAGGCTCCGGTATCATGGCGTCGGCTTCCATTTTCCTGATGACGTGCGCCTGGGCACGAAACGCACTGAAAACGAGGCTGTAGTTGCCAGATACAGGAGCTATCTCTTCCACCCCCAGCTGAGACGCATACCGCGCTTCCCTGTTTCACATTCAAGTGACGGACCGGCCCCTGCCTCGTCCCACAGCTGAGCTGCCATCTGCTGTACTTTTTTTTTGTTTCATTATTTTTTATCAGAAAAAATAAAAGTAGACGGTACAATATGCAATATACAATACAGAGATGATTCAAGAATGTTGACAACTAAATCTCACATTATTTTTAACAAACAGTTAACCAAGTGAGTAGCGTCACATATGTACTTAAATGATCCGCTGATCTCTGTAACCGTTGCCAAGGTGCAAGGTGTTTAAAGCTTACCAACTGGTCAGTAACAAAAACGTCTTCATTATTGTACATTGGTTATGTGCACCAATATCTGTTTTGGAAACCAACCTTGTTCGGCCAAAGTACCGTATATGCTCGAGTATAAGTCGTTCCGAGTATAAGTCGTTCCGAGTATAAGTCGAGGCCCTAATTTACCACAAAAAAAATGGGAAAAACGTATTGACCCGAGTATAAGACGAGGGTGAGAAATGCACAGCTACTGTAAGTGGAAAAGAGGGTCAACAATGCCCATTTGAAGCATCACTGTGCCCATTTGCAGCCATAGGTCCCCTGAACTTCAAACTTGGTAGTTAAGGGTTCCTAGATGCCCCCTAGCTGCAGCCAAAATTTGGAGTCTTTAAACCCAAAGGGTCCCGAAATGACATTGCTGCAGGTGGACACAGGTGACCGAATTTGGGGCCCTGTATCTCGGGGTCAATTAGTGCTAAGAACCCCAAATTTGGTGTGCAAACCCAGTGGAACTAGCACCATAATATTACCAAAGCTGGGGTTTCTAGCACCAAGTGGCCCCGAGATACAGGGCCCCAAAAATCAGTTCAGAAAATGTCAAGCACTTTTCTGCAGCAGAGAATTACATTTTCTGAACCAGGTTTGGGGCCCCGTATCTCAGGGCCACTTTGGATATGTTATGGTACCAGTTCCACTGGGTTTGCACACCAAATTTAGGGTTCCTAGCACTATGTGGCCCTGAGATACGGGGCCCCAAAGTCGGTTCAGAAAATGAAATTTTTTGCTGCAGAAAAGTGCTTGACTCAAGTATAAGTCGAGGGGGGCACTCTCAGCACAAAAAAGTGTGCTGAAAAATTTGACTTATACTCGAGTATATACGGTACCTTAAGAAACCTGAGCACAGATAAGGGTAAGTAGAAGAGAGAGAATGTAGAATAGAAGAGGGTTGCTGTATGTTTTAAGGCATGTACAGTAAGTGCTTTTACAATAAAGACAGTATTACACTATATTGCCGCTTTGTGGCTCGTTCTTGGGAGAGCCAATCTTTGCAGATTAAAGATAAGGATAAGGAGCGTTGGGATTTGCACTGAGAGTGTAATTACCAGAGGATTACCATTCACCATCTATGATTAAATGAGGTTTGATCAATATTGGAGATGGTCGATTGAAGTTCAAATTGGTTTGGAGGATCCTAGCTTGCTGAGGAAGTGTTCCATACTTTATGCCTGGTGATCTCGTACTTGTCCTTGGTGGACCTCCAGCTCAAGTCCATCACACTAAAATGAAGAATCTCACAGTAGAGGAGCCGCCTGTCCCACGTGTCCATATCCAGGATCTGTGAAATGACCATAGTGGACGAAGAGGAGAAAATTCCTGTATCATGTTTTATAACCCCCCTCCCCCCAATCTCCATCCTTGCTACTCATGTAGACATACATTGTGCTTTGCTCAGTTCATGTATTAGAAATTAATTTCAAATAAAATCCAAAGTGCTCTATTGTGTCTGATCAAACCAATCATTTTATTTGGCATTAAACTGACTTTGGGTGGATTGCTGTAGTTGCTCACAAAGCACTGCCTGCTGCATAGCGCCCTCCTGCTGGATGTTTGTCTCATTACTTTTAAAAATCACACCGTAACCAACAGAGGGTGCTAATGTTATATTCTGCCTGCGTAATCTTGGATTTCCAGTAGCCTCCCTGGTATTCCCGAGTGTGGCTCGGGGTTAAATTTCAGCACCATTAGCGGTAACCCCGAGCCACACTCGGGATTACATCTCAGGATCCTGGTGCGGTATACTTACCTTGTTCCCAGGATCCTGCAATGTCCCCCCGCAATGTCTGCAGGCTCCGTCCTCTGCTCGAAGCCTCTATGTGCCAGGCTCCGTTCCCTGCGAGCGTAACGACGCACGGGGGCGGAGCCTGGCGGCAAATTCAAAACAATGTAAAAATCATAACACATACAGGACTGTAATCTTGCAGATTACAATCCTATATGGAATCATTTCACTTCCCTTTTGTCCCCAGTGCTTTGTCCAATGCCCTGCATGCAGTTTTATATTGCATATACTGTTCTTTCTACCTGGAAACTGGAGATTGTCCATAGCAATCAAAAAGTGTCCCTTTACATCAAAAGTGGCTTTAGACCAGCTAGAAAACAGCGATAGTAAATTAGAACACTTGCAGAATTGAGCGATAGTGAATTGTGGGGAAATTTATTTTATTATTATTATTTTTTTAATTATTTATATTTATTTATTATATTATAACTTATGATTTTGTATTTCAAACTTCATCATACCCAGGATGTCTTCTAGACTCTCGGTGGACAGATATAAGTGTGTTATTGCTAAGAATTACAGACCTACAATATAAAACGCCAAATTTCTATGCAAAATAATTGTACCGCTTTGAGACGCAAAAATCTGAAATAATCATATCGCCAGGGAGGTTAAAACCGTAAACCTTTCTGATCTTATATCTTAACTTTTCTGGCTCCAGACTGAAAGAGGGTCCCGGAGCAGAGAGAAGCAGGGGATCAGCGCAGAGACAGCATGACTTGTGTGGACTGCACAGTCACGCTGTATACGCTGTCTGTTTCCCCTTTAATTAAAAGGGAGGGGCTGGAGCGGGGGAGGATGCCAGAGTATAATGTAGAAGGGAAGAGGGGGAAGTGACGTCAGTGGAGAGCGACGGGGAAGAAGATTCCCACCCACCCTCCCTGGTGCTTATGGTAATAGGAGACGTTGGGATTTGATTGGGCAGTGGTTGGGTCTGTGAGGAGGAGGAGATTGATGGTATGGAGAGATAACATGGTTGGTACCCATATATAATATGGGCTGTTTTATGTACCTTCCGATTATGAGGGGTTAACCAGGAAGGGGAAAAGTTAGGTCACTGAGAAGGTTGGGTACTGTCTCACAGTCTGGGGTTAGCGACTGGAGGCCTTAAAAAGTTTACGAGTTCTTATGCAGTGACCTGTGGGTGTATTCCCCTCCTAGACTCCAATAAGTTCTGAGAAGTTATTATTAAAAGTTATTTAAAAAGTTATTTATAAATGTTATTTATTGATTTATATTTTATTAATAAAAGGCCGGCAAGGCCATTTACTCCACCACCTTGTCACGTCATTTGTGGGAGGTTTTAGTGGGTAATTGTTATAAGGGGTAGCTTTTAAGACTGAAGTTAAGTCCTTCACAGGTCATGTGGTATACAGTTATTCCAAGCTTTAACCATAGACTTTCAACATTGACAATTACATTCTGAAAAAAATGCAAATTCACAAAGTCTAATTATGTAGATTACATCCTGGAAAATGGTAGCTGTATGGGGCAGTAGTAGTGACAGTGATTTATACCCCAGTAGGGGCAGTTCTAGGGGTTGGAGTTACTGGAGCAGCTTTCATCTCGGTGTATGTGTGTAGTAGATTACAGGGTAATAAATTACAGATGGTGGTGGTAGTAAAAGCAATGGTATAGAAGTTGTGGCAGAATCTTAAAGCGACCTTTTTCAACCGGGGTGGCTTGAGATTTCTTCAGAGGTGCCTCAGCAAAATGTCTACAAATTGTATACAATCCAGGGGATGGATGAAGCCTGCCTGTTAGTTACACAAAGCCACACATTTTCATTGTGCACCATTACAACCTTCTGGCTGTCAACCTGCTAATGAACAATGACCTCAATTGATGAGGAGGATGTCAGTCGTCTGCATAGTCTGCTTATTTGACCCTCTCCTGCCGCTCTCCATCAGTTTTGGGGTCACATTAGCTGAGTGATGGAGAAAAACTGAGGAGGAGGAAGAGAAAAATTGGAATACTAGTCAGTATTGTACCTCTAACGTCGTGTGTCCTATATGTGGATGTTGCTGCAATATATAAAATTATTAGAATAGTTTTTACATTGTAGGATGACTGTCTATAATTGTAGAGCGTGCCTCCAGACTGTCCATAATTTGGGAGGTGCCTCTACATTGTCCCTGATTTTAAAGGGTACCTTGACTGAAAAAAGGTTGAGAAGCCCACTGTCTTAAAGAGTAGTGGCAAATTAGTATTTGTAGCCGTAGCATAGTAAGGGGGAATGTCAGAAGTAGTAGTTGTAGCAATGAGTGATTGTTACAGTAGCAGCATAGCAAGGGTTGTGGTAGAAGTAGTGATTATACAGTAGGTGTAGCACTGTCAGGGCCACCATCAGGGGGTATAGCTGTCACAACTGTAAGGGGCCCCGGGGCCCGAGCCAGAACAGGTGAAGGGGAGCCATTCTGTGCATTATAGAAACAATCTCACAGCATGTGCTCTCTGTGTCATTGAGCTCAGACATCGAGCTCTTTACTGCCACCTCTGGCTACTATGTGTATGTGCGCCCCTCGTGTGATCTGTACTGTGCTTCTCAGCAACATGTCAGCTTTATGAAAATGGGCTAGGACCAGGTAGGAAAACCTTCTTTACAAGGGGGGCTGTAAGGGAAAGGGAGGGGGGCTGTTTGTTTACAGGGAGTGGCCAGAGCCTTGTGTGTTTACAGGTTTGTGTATGTGATGGGCTGACATATATACAGGTGTGTGGGGGAGGGGGAATATGTGCAGAGAGGGAAAGTTTGTGTGTGTTTAGCAGAGGAGAGAGCATTGTACACAGAGCTGAGCTGGGGGAATTTGTACAGAGAGGGGTGCTGGGGGGGATTTGTGATGAGAGGGGTGCTGGGGGGGATTTGTGATGAGAGGAGAGCTGGGGGGAATTTGTGATGAGAGGAGAGCTTGGGGGGGGGGGGTTTGTACAGAGAGAGGGGTGCTGGGGGGGAGATTTGTACAGAGGGGTGCTGGGGGGGAGATTTGTACAGAGGGGTGCTGGGGGGGGGAGATTTGTACAGAGAGGTGTGCTGGGGGGGATTTGTACACAGAGGGAAGCCGGGGGGATTTGTACACAGAGGGGAGCTGGGGGGGGGATTTGTACACAGAGGGGAGCTGGGGGGGGATTTGTACACAGAGAGGAGCTGGGGGGGGGATTTGCAAAAAGAGGGGTGCTGGGGGGGTTTGTGATTAGAGGGGAGCTGTGGGGGATTTGTGATGAGAGGGGTGCTGGGGGGGGATTTGTGATGAGAGGTGTGCTGGGGGTGATTTGTACAGAGAGGGGGTGCTGCGGGGGGATTTGTACAGAGAGGGGTGCTGCGGGGGGATTTGTACAGAGAGGGGTGCTGGGGGGGGATTTGTACAGAGAGGGGTGCTGGGGGGGGGATTTGTGATGAGGGGAGCAGGGGGATTTGTACACAGAGGGGTGCTGGGGGGTTGTGATGAGAGGGGTGCTGGGGGGGGGATTTGTACAGAGAGGAGTGCTGAGGGGGGTTGTGATGAGAGGGGTGCTGGGGGGATTTGTACAGAGAGGAGTGCTGGGGGGATTTGTGATGAGGGGAGCAGGGGGATTTGTACACAGAGGGGTGCTGGGGGGGTTGTGTTGAGAGGGGTGCTGGGGGGGGATTTGTACAGAGAGGAGTGCTGGGGGGCATTTGTACACAGAGGGGTGCTGGGGGGGGTTGTGATGAGAGGGGTGCTGGGGGGATTTGTACAGAGAGGGGTGTGTGTGGGGGATTTGTACAGAGAGGGGTGCAGGGGGGATTTGTGATGAGAGGGGGGTGCTGAGGGGATTTGGATTTGTGATGTTGGGGGGGGGGGGATTTTGCCTTATGGGATACACAGTTCTAAGCCTTAACTCATTACAATTTGTTGGCGCCGCTGTAATTCTCTCTAAGGAAGGTGTAGCCACACCTCCCAACATTTTGAGATGGGAATGAGGGACACCTACTAACAAACATATGTAGGCATAGGACACGCCCCCTGACACACACCCTTTAAAGGAGAATTAACAAAAAAAAAAAGAAGAGGTTAATTAAATCCACAAGGACTTTTTTTATTACTACTATTCCTTTATATTGGCTTTTAAAATGTACAAATGCAGCAATTTAGAAATTGGATGAAAGGTTTAGCGCTAGGAAACACTATATGAAAGATAAAAAGTGCATTTTATATACAACTATATAGATCAGACCAAAATGAGGGACAAATGAGGAGGAAAGAGGGACAGAGGGGCATTTCTCCGAATCAGGGACAGTCCCTCAAAATCCGGGACAGTTGGGAGCTATGGGTGCAGCTGGGGGTGGGGAGTTGGACAGAGAGGGGTGAGTTCCTGCACCTTTTCCATGAAAAAAAAAAGCCCTGTTTTTACAACTACCCCTAATCTATTGCTCTCTAATCTATTACCCTTACACTGAGTCTAAAGCTGCTCCAGTAACTACTACCCCCAGCACTGCCCATACTGGGGTACTACTACATTCACTGCCCATACCCAACCACAGCCTGTACTGGGCAGATCCATGGCAGCTTCCCTTTCTGTCATTTACAGACAGTTAAAAAATTGTGAAATTGCAATTTTCAGCCTGCAATTGTTCTTGGAAGTTTATGGATAAAGCTTGGGATAACTATCTGGGTGCTGCTTTCAGTCTGGAGCCACAAAAATATAAAATAAAAGGATTTCTATTGTTTTACTAAAAATCCAAGAAATCAGACTATGCAGGCAGAAAATGTAGCATTCGCTCCCTCTGCTGGTGACTAACTTTTAAAAGTAATGCAACAAACCTCCAGCAGGGGGCGCTATGCAGCAGGCAGTGATTTGCCATCAACTACACCAATCGATCCAAAGTCAGTTTAGTGATAAATAAAAAAATGATTGATCAGACACAATAGAGCTCATTAGATTTTATTTGAAATGTGTATACAATTCATTTCTAGTACTGAGCAAAGCACAATGTATGTCTACATGAGCAGCAAAGGATGCAGATTGGGGGGGGGGGTTACAAAACATGATTAAAGAACTTCCCCTTCCTCCACTATGGTCATTTCACAGAACCTGGATATGGACATGTGGGACAGGCGGCTCCTCTATTGTGGATTCTTCATTTTAGTGTGATGGACTTTGGCTGGAGGTTTTTCATGCTCAAGTAGTAAATCTCCTCTATGGGAAAGCGGACTGGAAATGAGAAATGGTTGCCAGCAGGTAATTGTATGATGATCTTGTCTTCCTCAAATTGGAAGCAAACCTGTAAGAAAAGAGATGGCACAGTGTCAGCTTGCTGGACAATAAAAAGTCAATGAGTGTTGGCTGTAGAAACAGACTAACACCAAACCGGTCATTTCATCAAAAATCTTTCCACAAGATAATATTTGCACGTAGCTCATCTTATGTATTCTTTAGGTGTGGCAGAAAACTGTTAATGGAAAGGAAAAATGGAAGGAGGTGCTTCTATGCTGCAATCATGGGCGTAGCATAATGGGTTGTAGGGGTCACAATCGCAACCCCGCCCCTAGCTCCAGGGGGCCCCTGCATCCTCCCTGTCATATTATCATATCCTTCACAAAATCCAGCTCCGATCTGCCCTAGGGCCCCACAGCCACGCTCCAGTACTTGGCTTCTACTTTCCCTTCCACAGTCCACACCCCCTCCCCATTGGCTGGGGAGAAGCTGTGAGACATTTCCTGAATGGAGAGGAGCACGAGGTGAGAACAGCCCATGATGGGGAAGTGTCTGTGCTGGCAACATAGAACCGAGCTCAGCGAGGCAAGAGGAGGATAGTGCCATCCTGTGGCCACAATAGGACTGATGTCACTGGTGAGGTATGACACTGCTCAATGTCTCCCATGCAACTAAGGGAAGAAAAAAAGGAAAACCAGGTCCTACTGAAAACATAACCCCGGTGCCGGGTCATCCAAATATACCCTAATAATGTTTACCAAAATACGGCAATGTTGCTATAGCCAAAGAACTAAGCAATACAAAGTGGCTACTTCGGCAACAAATAGTCTACACCTGGGTAAGTATATATAAAAATATAAAATCTATTTTTCCATGTTGGAACGTGCTACAAAAAAATCATTACAATGCACCTATATTAGATGAAAACAACTTCACACTATGTATGTCTCGCCGGGTGCTGCAGCAGCAGATCATCCAGGCAAGCAAACTTGATTGTGAACACTTACAAAAGAAAGGAAAAAGATACACATGGACACAAAATACAAAAAACATAAAAACATCCACTACACAGAATGTCCGGACACCAGTCAGCAAGTCACAGTGAAATTGGGATGCGGTAAATTTGCATAGATGTGCATGACATGTATAAAAAGGAGGAAAATGGGATATTCCAGATCCTTTAATCTCCGAAGAGATACTTGACAATATCACTGTGAATGGCCCCCCGGGGGTTGCTAGGGCTTGTATTCAGAAATATATGCTGGCATATCATGTGCAGGATGGGTTGGATGGATTATGTTGGCTTATGGGTATAATGCCGCGTACACACGAGCGGACTTTCCGGCATACTTGGTCTGGCGGACCAGAGTCCGCCGAACAATCCGACCGTGTGTAGGCTCCGGCGGACTTTTCCGGCAGACTTTTTCCCAAAAGCCCGCCGGACCTAGATTTGAAACATGTTTTAAATCTTTCCGTCAGACTCAGTTACTGGCAGAAAGTCCGCTCGTCTGTGTGCTGGTCCGATGGAAAGCCCGCTCGTCTGTATGCTGGTCCAACGGACCAGATACAACGCAAGGTCAGGGTATTGCATCTCACGCTCACTGCAATAGGAAAAACAAATTTTCCTATTCCGGCTGAGCGCGGGGCATACCAGGCCCTTAGGTCTGGTATGGATTTTAAAGGGAAGCCCCTACGCCGAAAAAACAGCGTGGGGTCCCCCCTAAGATCCATACCAGACCCCGATCCGAGCACGCAGCCCGGCCGGTCAGGAAAGGGGGTGGGGATGAGCGAGTGCCCCCCCCTGAACCGTACAAGGCTGCATGCCCTCAACATGGGGGGTGGGTGCTTTGGGGGAGGGGGCGCCCTGCAGGGCCCCCCCACCCCAAAGCACCTTGTTCCCCATGTTGATGAGGACAAGGGCCTCTTCCAGACAACCCTGGCCGTTGGTTGTCGGGGTCTGTGGGCGGGGGGGCTTATCGGAATCCGGGAGCCCCCTATAATAAGAGGGCCCCCAGATCCCGGCCCCCCACCCTATGTGAATGAGTATGGGGTACATGGACCTCCGCTGGCAAGAGAGCGGCCTGAAGATAGCGGAGGAGCCGGCCGAAGAACTGGAACACCGGGAGAAGAGGCCAGAGAGAGCGGAGAAGAACCAACCGGACGCCGGGAGAAGAGGAACCGGAGGGACCCCCGAACCCGGAAGAAGACCCCTGAAGCCGGAGAAAGACCCCCCCGGAGCTGTTTAATACATTTTAAAAACCTGTGTAGTGTGTTTTATTATTGACACTTTTTCCCTAGGTGAATGGGTAGGGGTACCATGTACCCCATACTCATTCACATAGTGTGGGGGGCCGGGATCTGGGGGCCCTCTTATTATAGGGGGCTCCCGGATTCCAATAAGACCCCCGCCCGCAGACCCCGACAACCAACGGCCAGGGTTGTCGGGAAGAGGCCCTTGTCCTCATCAACATGGGAACAAGGTGCTTTGGGGGAGGGGGGGCCCCAAAGGGTGCCCCCTCCCCCAAAGCACCCCCCATGTTCAGGGCATGCGGCCTGGTACGGTTCAGGAGGGGGGGCGCTCGCTCGTCCCCACCCCCTTTCCTGACCGGCCGGGCTGCGTGCTTGGATCGGGGTTTGGTATGGATTCTAGGGGGGACCCCACGCCGTTTTTTCGGCATAGGGGCTTCCCTTTATAATCCATACTAGACCTAAGGGCCTGGTAGGACCCGCGACAGGGCTCGCAAGATGTCAATCTCGCCGATAAAAGCGGCAAGATTGACTTCCTTTTCTAGTCCCGTCGCACCTGAGTCACGTTCAAAATGAATGGACTTGTCCATGTGTGGGCAAGTCCGTTCATTCTGAAAGTCCGCCGTAACTCCAGCGAAAGTCCGTCAGAAAGACGGGCGGACTTAGCCCGCCGGAAAGTCCGGTCGTGTGTGGGCAAGTCCGTCCGTTTTAAAGTCCGGCGCACCTGGCGGACAAAGTCCGTCGGAAAGTGTGCCAGACCAAGTATGCCAGAAAGTCCGATCGTATGTACGCGGCATTAGAAATTCTGCTATATGATGACTTTAGTATTGCCTTAACATTATACTACATCTTTTGGCAAAGGGACAAATTGCAGAAAATTCCTTCAGTTTAGACTCCATACACCCTGTAGTAACATAGATGTCTCTCAAATCATGTGGCAAGCAGCATATTCAGATCCGATCCTGTAACTTTATATACAAGTGTCCAAAGGAAAATAGGATAGAACTCTATAGCCACAAATGGCTATTACTTCAAGATATTGTTCATCAAGTCAAATGACAAAATAATCTTTCCATTTGAACACTTAGGCCGTTGATATATACATACTTCTCAGCAATTACTAGTAACCAGTTCAATTAAGGTAGGATAGGAGAAAAAGAGATGGACTCAGATGGAGCTTCAATACATTACCACTCTTGTGGCCAGTATTGGCTTCCCGTTTCATCCATACATTGGTCCAGGTCTTCCCACATCAATCACCTCTTGGCGGCTCTCTCGTGATGAGATAATCTCTTCTTGTCACTGCAGAACCGCTGAGTATGCGAGGCTTATGAAGCCGGTAAGCTGTGGCGTGTGCGCGGGGTGATGATGGAGCCTGTGTCTCCTGTCCCGCAGTGTAGCTGACACTGGGCGTGTTGTTTGGCTGGCATGACGTGACCTCTGTGACGTTACCCAGGTGTAGACTATTTGTTGCCGAAGTAGCCACTTTGTGATCCCAGTAGAGATACTGAGATTTGTCCCCTTTTGTATGCTCAGTGTCTCCTAGTCACCAGCTGGTGTTCTCTGTACCCACCCGGGGATGTCTACTCACCCCACTTCCCTTACAACTGGGGACAACTGCCAATAGGTGAAAACCATGCAGAAGTCCTGTGACTCGACTGCACTGATGCTCTGATATTGGACAGTGAATCCTAGGGGGCTGGGCTTAATATTTGATGTGTGTATAACAATGGGAATGTTATGCCTTTTAGTTGTTATTTTCAATACGGTTTGTCATCTGCAAATCACCATGAAATAACCATTACTGAAAAATAATCTCCCCCTTCCGGGGGCCCCAACAAACATCTGTCCTGATAAGGGCCCCATCTGCCAATGTCTCACCCTTGGCTACCAATTCATATGTGTCCTTGGCAAGGGTCCCATCTACCATGACTGACTTGGGGTAAATGAGAACACGATTATTCTGGGTCAGTTATTTTTTATCCTACCCCAAATAGAATTAAGCCTTGTCCCTTTAATACAGTAGGTGACTGCGATATTGTGTCAATCTCGCCATTGTTATCTGCGAGATTTGACACCTGCGAGCCCCGTCGCAGGAGCCAGCGCCGAGCTGGCTCGTTCATCCTTTCCCAATGAGCGACACGCATCGCTGACAGGTGTCTGGTATGAATCATGAGGGGGAACACCGTGCCAAATTTTAAATAAAAAACTGGCATGGGTTCCCCTCCAGGAGCATACCAGGCCCTTCGGTCTGGTATGGATTTTAAGGGGAACCCCCTACGCTGAAAAATCAGTGTGGGGGGCCCCCCAAAATCCAGATTAGACCCTTATCCGAGCACGCAGCCTAGCCGGTCAGGAAAAGGGGTGGGGACGAGCGAGCGCCCCCCTCCTGAACTGTACCAGGCCACATGTCCTCAACATGGGGGGGGGCGGTGCTTTGGGGGGGTGCCCTGCGGCCCCCCCACCCCAAAGCACCTTGTCCCCATGTTGATGAGGACAAGGGCCTCTTCCCGACAACCCTGGCCATTGGTTGTCGGGGTCTGCGGGCGTAGAGCTTATCGTAATCAGGGGTCCCCCAGATCCCGGCCCCCCACCCTATGTGAATGAGTATGGGGTACATCGTACCCCTACCCATTCACCTAGGGAAAAAAGTGTCAATAAATAAAACACACTACACAGGTTTTTAAAGTAATTCATTAAGCAGCTGTGGGGGTCTTCTTCCGACTTCGGGGGTCCTCTTACGACTTCTCCTCTCTCCAGTCCCTTCTCCCAGTGTCTGGTTCTTCTGCCGGGCTCCTTCGCTATCTTCTGCCGCTCTTTTGCTAACAGTGGCCCGGTCTTCTGCACCGTCTTCTCCCCTCTTCTCTTCTTCCGATGTTAACACAACGCTCTCTCCCTCTGTAATGCTGTGTGCGAGCTGCGCAATCATTTATATAGGCATGGAGTGGGGTCACCGGGTGATGTCACCCAGGGACCCAGCCCCTTATGATGCCACAGTCCCAGCACAAGCTGGGACTGTGACATCATAAGGGGGCAGGGTCACCGCCTTTATAAGTCATTGCGGAGCGCTCACACAACATTACAGCGGGAGAGAGCGTTGTGTCAAAATCGGAAGAAGTGAAGAGGGGAGAAGACGGCGCAGAAGACCGGGCCACCGCTAGCAAAAGAGCGGCAGAAGATAGTGGAGGAGCCCAGCAGAAGAACCAGACAAAGGGAGAAGAGGCCGAACAGCGGGAGAAGAGGCCGGAGAGAGCGAGAGAAGTTGGAAGAAGACCCCTGAAGTCAGAAGAAGACCCCCGGAGCTGCTTAATAAATTACTTGAAAAATCCGTGTAGAGTGTTTTATTTATTGACACTTTTTTCCCCTAGGTGAATGGGTAGGGGTACGATGTACCCCATACATATTAAAGGGGGCTCCCGGATTCTGATAAGCTCCGTGCCCGCAGACCCCGACAACCAACGGCCAGGGTTGTCAGTTAGAGTCCCTTGTCCTCATCAACATGGGGGCAGGGCGCCCCCCACCCCCAAAGCACCCCCCATGTTAAGGGCACATGGTACGGTTCAGGACCGGCTTGGGCTGCATGCTTGGATAAGGGTCTGGTATGGATTTGGGGGGGACCCCCATGCCGAGTTTTCGGCGTAGGGGGTTCCCCTTAAAATCCATACCAGACCGAAGGGCCTGGTATGCTCCTGGAGGGGAACCCATGCCGTTTTTTTATTTAAAATTTGGCGCGGCGTTCTCCCTCATGATTCCTACCAGACACCTATCAGCAATGCATGTCGCTCATCGGGAAAGGAAAAAACAGCGAGCCAGCGCAAGATGCACAGTACCCTATCACTGAGAACCAGCGCGATGGGATCGCACTGGAAACACAATCTTGCGGTCAGGTACTGTAGTTTATTTCCCCAGAGATGAATCTAGATGAACAGTGCATTCACCCGTCCCCAGCACACACACACATTGGTCCCTTCATAACAGTTGTAGCACGAGACTGATGAGCTTCAGTTCCCGGCCCCCCCACTACTCCCCAGATTGAGCCTTTACAGGGGACTTTATAGTGACATTCCATGTCAGTGATTTCCTGATCCCCATTCCTTCTTCCTATAATAATCATCTCAACATAACATTTTCAATAACACATGCATACACAATAGAAATGTTACACGAAAAAAATTTGCAAGCTAATTTTATCATAGCACACAATGTCAGCATGAAGGTATCCATTGGATCTTCCTATGGATCATTCATGAAATGAGCTGAAGGGGCAACCACCATAACAGCCTACATGACCTGGACTTAAACCATCGCTGCCTACTGCATCATTTGGAGATATAATAGGTGTCCAATATGAACAGTGATGCCACTTTGCCCCATCAACATTAGTTCTGCCCCTCCCAGCATAGACATACCAAGGTGTCCGACCCGTCCTGGAATGGGAAGACCGTTTCCCTCTGCTCCGCTCCTAAGACATCGTCCTTCACCGAGTTCAAGACAATGATGCGATTGTCTCCAAGGTAGTCAAATCGAGGGTCAAAGTGTATAACTAAATTCTCTTGATCTGTTCCCAAGTTTATGGAAAACCTAGAAAGACAGAAACAGCAATTATTCTGCTCAGCTGACCTTGTTGGATATCGTACTGGAGTCAGTCACTAGAGGTAACATAGATATGATCTGGATCCCCCTTACATTCATGTCCTCAGAGAGCCCCCCCTTTACATAACTGTCCCCAGACAGCCACCCCCCCTTTCGAGGGGTTCCCCATGTACCTGGCAGGGGAGGTGGGAGGTGGGAGCTCTATGTCCACAGGCGGTGGGATCTCCCTGAGGCTAGTAGTTCTAGTAGTAGTTCTCTTCCCCAGCGTTTACAGTGGAGAGGGGAGGGACCTCTGACCCAGGCATGTATCAGTAACAGTGTACAGAGCCGATTCACTTGTACACTGAAGAGTGAAACTACTAGATGCTCGGGTCAGAGGCCCCTCCCCTCTTCACTGTATAGACTCAGGAAGAGAACTACAAGCCCCAGGGAGATCCCGCCGCCCACAGGCAACAAAGAGCTACCGATCGTCTCCTCTCACCTCCCCCCACTGCATTCTAAATGGACAGCCAGGGAGATGCCGGGTCTTGGGGCCCCCCCACAGCAGCAGAATGTCAGGGCCCAGTTGCAAGTGCAACTGCAGTGACCCCAATAGTTCCGCCACTGGCCTTAGTGCATCGAAACAGTAACCTCCTGCACTCAGGTGTGGTGCTTAAGAGAAAAAATAAAAATAAAGTTGTCCTCTTGGCTAAACTTGCACGACAGTCTTGTTGCCCTCAGGACTATAAAAGTATCTTTAAGCAAACTATGAATACAAAAGAATGCTCACTTATTGAGAGCACATATGGTTAAGGATTGACCTATGAGCTCCCCATGGGCCATGGTGGTATTATACAGGTGCCCCCCCAATGGGCTGCACATGAGGAACCCCTCCACTTCTCTATATGGAGAAAGTCACTGTATGTATATCTTCACACTCCTATCATGTAGCCTTGTTCACAATAGCTTTGTGTATTTACAGAATGCAAATTATAGACCAATTATTTGACTATATTTTGATCTTTTGCCATTGAATATTTTCTATCACATGTATATTTATTATCTATCCAATTTTACAAAAAATTCTCATGACTATACAGACACTATTACCAAAAGTATTATGACACCTGCCTTTACACACACAGGAACTTTAATGACATCCCAGTCTTAGCCCATAGGGTTCAATATTGAGTTGGCCCACCCTTTGCAGCTATAACAGCTTCAACTCTTCTGGGAAGGCTGTCCACAAGGTTTAGGAGTGTCTATGGGAATGTTTGACCATTCTTCCAGAAGAGCATTTATGAGGTCAGGCACTGATGTTGGAGAAGGCCTGGCTTGCAGTCTCCACCCCAATTCATTACACACATCATGCCTTGTAACCCACTCTACATAGAAGGGTGTCAGCTGTCCCTGACTCTGGAGGTTCTCATTAGACCAAAAGGGTTCAGGATTTTACTACCTACATTTAACCCTCTGCTTGTGCATCGTGTTTGGGGAATTTTTTTTAAAGTGCTCATGTAACGTGTGTTACCCTGCACCAGGGGGACCCCAATTTTTGTCAATAGCACATTTTAGTATTTAAAATGGTATTCTGTTACACATGTATTTTGCTCTGAGAACAAAGCTTGAACCTCAAAACACGTCAGCCCTTCCTGTACACTATGAGGTCTTCCCATCTGGGGGTTATGGTGGATCTGGAGGTGGTCTGATCAGCTTTTTAGATATGCCCATGTATGATGTTTGAGTATTAATATGCCACTTATTTACCTAATAAAATAGATTTATGGTAATGCACTAGGTCGGTGCGAACGCTTTTGTGTTTTGTAGTTGCAGCCACTGTGGAACAATTCTTCCTGAATGTTCACAAGAAACAGTGAAGTCATTCAAGTCTGGTCTCAGCTCTCCTATCCTACTAGTGAGAGGGAGAAGGAGATCTGAGCTGCTGAGTCACTGATGAGGGAGCAGAGTGACCCGAGCAACTGGGAAAGGGAGCAGAGTGACCCGAGCAACTTCTGGGAAAGGGAGATTGGAGAGATGGGCTGCTGCTTGGAGAAAGAGTAAGGTGAGCCAAGACTTCCAAAGTCTCTGCTGTAGGAAGGAGAAGGTGTAACTGGGCTAAGGAGACATTAATACAAGGGGGGAGCTGAAGGAAGTTGAGCTGAGCTGCTCAGTCATTGGTGGGAGATGAAGGAGCTGAACTGAGGAGTCACCACCACTTTGTGCCATTTAACTCCCTGTTGCCATTTCAGGGGTGTTTGGACCTCCAAGTATGTGTTAGTGATGAAGTGCTTTCTACCGTAAGTTTTGAGGATGAATTTCTCCACAGTGCCTCCAGCTATACAGGTTAGTGGGGTCCAGGATTAAAGAAAGACAGAATGTATGTCAGTTCTCACATTTCAGATGATGGCTGATAACGTCATCCGACAAGTTTTATCCAGAATGACATTTTGTCACAATGCAGAAGCAAAAATGTTGGAGCTAAACTTGCTCTGAGCAAAACAATCTGATGTCAGGTATTATTTGAGGGACCACACACCCCAAATTCCCAGAGAGGGGTCAGTAGGATGTATTGTACACAGAGAACACTTCTACTTCTGTAAGTTGTACTTTTGGTAAATTGTATTATACAGAGAGCAGACATTATATAAGAAGTAGCCAAGGTTAGCATCTTCACCTACCTTTTACAGTCCTTTGGAATGAAGCCCTCCACCTCCACACACTGGCCGGGTTTGAGGCTGAAGTTATTCAAGACAACCAGCTGTATGGGAGAAAAGAGAATTATTACACCTTGTATAATAGGGAGAAGGGAGATGATTATTACATTATTACACCCTGTATATAGACAGAAGAGATGTCTCCCAGTTACTGTACTCAGGATAAGTTTGGGATTTTCATGGGTCGCAGCACTTTGTCAGATCCTTTGTGTGGGGGAGGGGAGGGAGCTCAGACATCCCCAGCAGATCACAAATGTCTTCTAATGACAGATCAATGACTTGACAATATATACATTTTCTCTTATAATGTTCATGTCATGTATGCCGGCTGCCCAAACCTTTATATAAGTTATATTCCTATCTACAGACAGCCAGACGGTGCCAATTACTGACGGGCACAAGACCTGCTCTAACTCCCGGCTTCCATCCTGTATGGAGAGAGGTAATGATCTGCCACAATGGAGTAACCCAGAGGGACTGGACATGTCACATCTCAGAATAGGACCATTAGATTTATAAAACTGCACAGCAAATAGTTAATATAATTATTCATACATTAATGATAAGGAGGCAAAGACATGGCAATGATGGGTCACTAAGGGCAAATGTGGAGGAGGGGAGTGTCTGAGCCATCCCAGTATATACCGTATACTAAGAATACCCAGGAAGGCAGACTCAGCTCTGTGCCAGGATATCAAAATACATTCATCACACCCTAAATATAAATAACTGGAAGGACAAGAACCAAAATCTTGACCTTCACCCAACACCAATATACCCAACAACCCTAAACCCTCACCAGCACCACTACTCACATCCATCTGCCCTATACCAACCACATCATGCACACCACTTCCCACATCACTATACCAACCACTGCCCACACAACCCATTTGCAGCTTCCATCGGTGCTCATACTCACATTATCTGCCATTCTGCTTCCTTATCAGACAAACTTGTGATCAGCTGCACTTCTACCTCTTCATATATAGGAGGTCTGCTGAGGGTGGAGCCAGTCAGGAGGGAGGGGTCACCCAACCCCGAAGGATCACCCCACCCAGAGGGATCATCCCACCCAGAGATATCACCCCACCCAGAAGGATCACCCCACCCAGAAGGATCACCCCACCCAGAGGGATCACCCCGCCCAGAAGGATCACCCCGCCCATTGCTCCCTGGACTGAGAATTGTTCCAGAAGCGATCATTACAGAGAATGAATGAAATGTGGATCCGGTGTGACTGAGCATGGGGCGTCCATCGTCACTCTGCTGGGATGTCACCACTCACCACAAACAGCAAGGGGGCAAAAGATGACTATCCTCAAAGTCATTTCTACAACACAAAGGGGGAGATTTACTAAAACTGGAGAGTGCAAAATCTGATGCAGCTGTGCATGGGAGCCAATCAGCTTCTCACTTCAGCTTCTTCAATTAAGCTTTGCCAAAAAAAATCCTGGAAGCTGATTGGTTTCTATGCAGAGCTGCACCAGATTCTCTACTCTCCAGTTTTGGTCAGGCTGCTTTCACACTGATCCATTTTTCTTAAAGGGGAAAATCGAATGACTATGAAATCTTTTGGAACTCTTCAAACTGATTATTTTTGTAAAATTCTGCTTACTGCATTTCTGGTGCATGTTTGGTGCGGCAAAAAAAAAAAAAAAAAAAACACGCTAAAAACGCACTTCCTCTTTGAATTGAATGCAAACCACATCAAAAACGTGGCAAAAAATGTACCTGCGGTTGTGTTTTTGGTGCAGCTTTTGAGTCACATGTCTTTTTTTTCACAGGCCAAAGCGATAGAAAAAAGCAGCAAAAACATGTGTTTTTTTCCTTGAGTTTTTGAAAGGAAGCAATGTGCAAGTAGCTTTACTCTCCCCCAAAGTAACAATTGACATTATCTGATACACATGACATCACATGAGATTCATGACATCATATGAGACACAAGAGAAACATAAAATCAAAGATAGTTGATAATAAGACAGTATAAGCTCCTCTGTACAGAGACTGATGTGACTGTGGGGGGAGGGGACATTAGAGTGTAAGCTCCTCTGTACAGAGACTGATGTGACTGTGGGGGAGGGGACATTAGAGTGTAAGCTCCTCTGGTACAGTGACTGGCTCAGGGACTTCTTTACAGCACTCTGGTATATGTCAGAGCTATATAAATGTATAATAATAATAGTGTGTGACGGGGGGATTAGAGTGTAAGCTCCTCTGGTACAGAGACTGATGTGACTGGTTCAGTTTTCTCTGGATGTCTTGGAACATGTACATCTGGCTGTGGACAGTATGTTCTATTTATGTACCTGTGTTGGGTAGAATGAAATATCTGTACATATGGCTGTGAGCAGCGTGGGACACCTATGTACCTGGGTATGAACAGTGTGTAATGTCTGTACACCTGGCTATGGGTGTCTTGTAGATCTCGGGGTAAATAACAGGTGGGAAGAGAGTAAAGCTGGCAATAGACGGGCAGATTTTTCTGAGAAAGGGAAGGATCTCACCTGTCTTTATCCTCAGTCAGGTCGGGACGACTCGCAGGGAAATCTCCGGGGATCGGAGGAGGATCGTGTTTTCTCCTCATCAGTACAGAAATGTCCCTGGGGGACAGATAACGCCTCTCGACCTCGGACAGCAGCAGCCATAAATTCCAATTATAATTGTTCAGATATTTCCTTAAGGCTAAATTGTATTCTGTTACCAATATAAGATAAACAAGAGCCACATAAATACTGAAGACTTCTTTCATGTCCATCAATCATCATTGGTGACTTCTTGTTTTGCTTATGGGCAAATTTCCTTTTACTCTTTGAAAAAAAAAAAACAATTTACAGAAAATAAAGATTTAAAGTGCCTTGAAAAAGTATTCATACCCCTTGAAATTTTGCACATTTTGTCATGTTACAACCAAAAATGGAAATGTATTTTTTGAGGATTTAATGTAATAGACCAACACCAAGGGGCACATAATTGTGAAGTGGAAGGAAATAAAATTATGTGTGATGTGTAAATATGTGAAAAGTGTGGGGGGCATTTGTATTCAGCCCTCCTTTACTCTGATACCCCTAATTAAAATCTAGTGGAACCAATTGCCTTCAGAATTCCCCTAAATAGTCAACAGAGTCCACCTGTGTGTAATGTAATCTCAGTATAAATACAGCTGTTCTGAGGCCCTCAGAGGTTTGTTAGAGAACCTTAGTAAACAAACAGCATCATGAAGGCCAAGGAACACACCAGACAGGTCAGGGATAAAGTTGTGGAGAAGTATAAAGCAGGGTTAGGTTATAAAAAGATCTCCCAAGCTTTGAACATCTCACGGAGCTCTGTTCAATCCATCATCAGACAATGGAAAGAGTATGGCACAACTGCAAACCTACCAAGACATGGCCGTCCACCTAAACTGACCGGCCGGGCAAGGAGAGCATTTATCAGAGAAGAGCCAAGAGGTCCATGGCAACTCTGGAGCAGCTGCAGAGATCCACAGCTCAGGTGGGAGAATCTGTCCACAGGACAACTATTATGCCGCTTACACACGATCGGGATTTTGGTCGCAAAAAGATATGATGGCTTTTCTGACGGGATTCCGCTCAAGCTTGCCTTGCATACACATGGTCACACAAAAGTTCTCTGAACTTTCGACTGTCAAGAACGCGGTGACGTACAACATCACGACGAGACGAGAAAATGAGGTTCAATGCTTCCGAGCATGCGTCAAATTGTTTCAAAGCATGCGTAGTAATTTTGCGCGTTGAAATTGCTACAGACAATCGCATTTTCGGATAGGAACTTTTACCAACCGAAAAATTGAAAACATGCTCTCAATCTTTTGCTGCTTGAATTCGGCCAGCAAAAGTCCGATGGAGCATACACACGGTCACATTTTCCGACCAAAAGCTCTCATCGGTGTTTTGCTGGCCGAATTTCTGATCATGTGTATGCGGCATTAGTCGTGTTCTCCACAAATCTGCCCTTTATAGAAGAGTGACAAGAAGAAAGACATTGGTGAAAGAAAGTCATAAGAAGTCCTGTTTGCAGTTTGTGAGAAGCCAAGTGGAGGACACAGCAAACATGTGGAATAACCCTGGAACATATCCCACAGGATCCGTGCGGGGAAGATTGGGACAGGTGTATTTTACAGAGAGAAATGAGGTGAATACATTCACTCAGGGCAACCCATGACCCGGGGTTGAATGAAGCCACTTCCTTTAGGTCCTTTCTACCCGTCTAATGCCGCGTACACACGGTTGGACTTTTCGACCGGACTTGTCCGACGGACGCCGACAGACCAAATCCGGCGGACAATCAGATCGTGGGCTTCATCGGACCTTCAGCGGACTTTTCCAGTCGCAAATCTGACGTACTTTAGATTTGGAACTTGCTTCAAATCTTTACGTCGTAACTCCGCCGGACCCAGAAATCCGCTCGGCTGTATGCTAGTCCGACGGACAAAAACCCACGCTACGGCAGCTATTGGCTACTGGCTATCAACTTCCTTATTTTAGTCTGGTGTACGTCATCAGGTACAAATCCGTTGGACTTTGGTGTGATCGTGTGTAGGCAAGTCCGTTCGTTAGAAAGTCCGTCGAAAGTCTGTCGAAAGTCTGTCGGATGGGCTGTCGGACTTTTGTAGGTGAAAAGTCTGACCGTATGTACGCGGCATAAGGGTTTTTTTTTTTTTCTTTTTTGACATATTCTTGTGTTTTTGTATGATTCATTTATTATGTGTAGGGATTACCATTTGCATCATGTGCCATGTTGGTTTTGCTACTATAATATTTATTATGTCTATTGGAATGTCTGGAGATAAATGAATCCATATATAGATATATTTCTTTATTATATATAAAAATATTTCTTTTCTTTTTTTTTCTTCCGAGGGTTCTTTTACTGTTTTCTTTTCCAGGAGTTGCAATCCCTCCTGTCCACACTGCCTTCGGAATTCAGGGATCCCCAAGCATCTGTCCTAGCCAGGTTCTATCTGGTGGCTGTTTGTTTTGGGGTGTCCCCCGATGTGCGGTCTGGCTTTGTGTCCCCTTCCACTTCCACTCCTTGGGAAAGGGTGGGATTAGCATTGTCTCCTCCCATCTCATGAGACAGTATATCTACTGCAGGCTGGGTGGTTTCTGGGTAAGTGATGCCATTGCGTCATGGCGCCCGCTGCCTTGCACATGCATGGTGCGGTCCATGCCCCGCGAATGCGCAATATGGTCCCAGCCCAGGTGGGCAGACACGATGAATAATCATCGGCCGTGTCCTGTCCCAGACCTTAGTATGTTTGCCACAGGCCAGGTCACGTGGGAGGTGGTTTGCCTCTGCCGCCCTTACACTGACCTGAGCCCCATGGTAGGTTTGCCACCATGGTAATTCTGGAGGGGCGGGGTTACATGGAGATGTGGGTAGGGATGAGCTTCGAATTCGACTCGAACATCACATGTTCGATTGTTCTTCGAATTGCAAACGTTATGGGCCTTTCGTGCCAAATTCGAGTGGTACGTCACGGCCCATAATTTACTGCGGCATCGCAGTGCATTGCTGGCTGATAAGTGGCCAAGCATGCGCATTCACGGGGCATGCACCTTTAAATTTCCTGTATACCCCCCTCTGACGTCACGGGGAATGCCACAGGGAAGTCCCCGTCAAGTCCCCGTGCATCAGAGGGGGCGGGGTCACCAGTTGGCCCCGCCCTCCATTATTTAAGAACCGTCAGGAGAGGAGAAGCGTCACACAGCGGGAGCCTCTCACCATGCTGGATGCGGAGCGGCCCAGAAGACGAAGGGAAGAAGAGGAAGATGCTGGACGAGAAGACCGGAGGAAGAACCAGAAGAACCAGAAGAAGAAGAAGATGGAGTTAGAAACCGAAGGAAGATAGAAGATAGAAGAAAGAAGAAGCATTTAAATAAAGGAATTGTCAAAAACTGTCTCTTGTCATTTTTAACATTTTTGACACTTTTTTTGTGAAATGGCCCCTTACCATTTCACCCAGGGGGGAGGGCCGGGATCTGGGGGTCCCCTTTTTAAAGGGGGCTTCCAGATTCCGATAAGCCCCCCGCCCACAGACCCCCACAACCACCGGGCAAGGGTTGTGGTGATGAGGCCCTTGTCCCCATCAACATGGGGACAAGGTGTTTTGGGGGGCTACCCCAAAGCACCCTCCCAATGTTGAGGGCATGTGGCCTGGTACGGTTCAGGAGGGGGGGGCTCTCTCGTCCCCCCCTCTTTTCCTGCAGCCTGCCAGGTTGCATGCTCGGCTAAGGGTCTGGTATGTATTTTTAGGGAGACCCCACGCCATTTTTTTTTTAATTTTGGCGCGGGGTTCCCCTTAAAATCCATACCAGACCTGAAGGGTCTGGTATAGATTTTGAGGGGGACCCCACACCATTTTTTTTTTAATTTTGGCTGGGGTTCTACTTAATAACCATACCAGACCTGAAGGGCCTGGTATGGAATTTAGGGGGACCCCCCACATCATTTTTAAAAAAAAATTTGGTTCGGGGTTCCCCTGTAGGGAATTCCCATGCCATTTTTATCAATAAACTTTTATGTGTATTGTCGGACCGGCAATTCATTAATAGCCGCAAGTAGTTTTAAATGACTTTTTTTTCTTTGAAATGTCATTTTGCTGTCAGACTGTTCTAAACACGGGAAACATGCACCCCTTTACAGGCATACTATAGACACCCCCCAGGTACGAAATTTAAAGGAATATTACACTTTTATTGTTTCACTTTAAGCATTAAAACTGTCATTTTTAAAACTTTTTTTGCATTGATCCATGTCCCCTGGGGCAGCACCCAGGTCCCCAAACACTTTTTATGACAATAACTTGCATATAAGCCTTTAAAATTAGCACTTTTGATTTCTCCCACAGACTTTTAAAGGGTGTTCCGCACCTTTTGAGTTTGCCGCAAACACCCCAAATTGTTCGCTGTTCAGCGAACTGGCGCATAGCCGATGTTCGAGTCGAACATGAGTTCGACTCAAACTCGAAGTTCATCCCTACTGAAGACAATTGCTGGTGTTCTGATCCTATTAATACTACAGGCAGGCATCTGCAGTATTTACAGTTAGTGTACTGTGTCCTTTGCACAGTGTGCACTTTAAGCTACCTGAAGATAATTGCTGGTGTTCTGATCCTATTAATACCACAGGCAGGCATCTGCAGTATTTACAGATAGTGTACTGTGTCCTCTGCACAGTGTGCACCTAAAGCTACCTGAAGATAATTGCTGGTGTTCTGATCCTATTAATACCACAGGCAGGCAGCTGCAGTATTTACAGTTAGTGTACTGTGTCCTCTGCACAGTATGCACCCAATTGCTGGTGTTCTTCTGATCCTATTAGTACCACAGGCAGGCAGCTGCAGTATTTACAGTTAGTGTACTGTGTCCTCTGCACAGTATGCACCCAATTGCTGGTGTTCTTCTGATCCTATTAGTACCACAGGCAGGCATCTGCAGTATTTACAGTTAGGGTACTGTGTCCTCTGCACAGTGTTCACCTAAAGCTACCTGAAGACAGTTGCTGGTGTTCTGATCCTATTAATACCACAGGCAGGCAGCTGCAGTATTTACAGTTAGTGTACTGTGTCCTCTGCACAGTATGCACCCAATTGCTGGTGTTCTTCTGATCCTATTAGTACCACAGGCAGGCAGCTGCAGTATTTACAGTTAGTGTATTGTGTCCTTTGCACAGTGTGCACCTAAAGCTACTTGAAGACAATTGCTGGTGTTCTTCTGATCCTATTAATACCACAGGCAGGCAGCTGCAGTATTTACAGTTAGTGTACTGTGTCCTTTGCACAGTGTGCACCTAAAGCTACCTGAAGACAATTGCTGGTGTTCTGATCCTATTAACCACTTGCCGACCGGGCCATAGCCAAAAGACGGCTACAGCGCGGTAGGGTTATCCTGGGAGGACGTCCGTGGGACCCGAGAACTTACGTGACCGCCGAGTCCAGAGGACCCGGCGCATCACGGTAAACGGCCGCTAATCGCGGCCGTTTACCATGTGATCGCTCCGTCAAATGACGGAGCGATCACATGTAAACAAACCGGCGTCATTTCATGACGCCGGTTCCTCCCTCCCCTCTGTGTACCGATCGGTACAGTGCGAGGGGAGATGGAGAGGGATCGGATGGCAGCACCGCTGTGGGCTGCATGTGCAGTGCTCACAGCGGTGCTCAGTGACAAATACAGTCACATCCATCCATCCCTCCATGCTCAGCCATCCCTGCAATACTCTGCAATACACTCTGCAATACACCCTACAATACACCCTGCAATACACCCTGCAATACACCCTGCAATACACCCTACAATATACCCTGCAATACACCCTGCAATACACCCTGCAATACACCCTGCAATACACCCTGCAATACACCCTACAATATACCCTGCAATACACCCTGCAATACACCCTGCAATACACCCTGCAATACACCCTGCAATACACCCTGCAATACACCCTGCAATATACCCAGCAATATACTCTGCAATATACCCTGCAATATACCCAGCAATACTCTGCAATATACCCTGCAATATACCCAGCAATACTCTGCAATACCCCGCAATACCCCGCAATAGTCTGCAATACCCCGCAATACCCTGCACTACTCTGCAATACCCCGCAATAGTCTGCAATACCCCGCAATACCCTGCACTACCCCGCAATACCCTGCACTACTCTGCAATACTCTGCAATACCCCACAATACTCCGCAATACCCCACAATACTCCGCAATACCCCGCACTAGTCTGCAATACCCCGCAATAGTCTGCAATACCCCGCAATAGTCTGCAATACCCCGCAATACCCTGCACTACTCTGCAATACCCTGCACTACTCTGCAATGCCCCACAATAGTCTGCAATACCCCGCAATACCCCGCACTACTCTGCAATACCCTACAATACCCCACAATACCCCGCAATACCCCGCAATACCCCGCAATACTCCGCAACACCCTGCACTACTCTGCACTACCCCGCAGAACTCTGCAATACCCCGCAATACCCCGCAATTTTTAACCAGTTCCTGCCCACCGTCATATGACGTCCTTGACTTTGTGTGGGGATATCTGAATGATGCCTGCAGCTACAGGCATCATTCAGATATCAGCTTTTTCAGCCGGCGATTCCCTACACCATAAGAATGATCATAACGGCTGTTCCACTGCTTGATCGTTCTTATGGGAGGTGAGAGGGGACGCCCCCCCCTTCCCGCCACCCTCCGGTGCTTCTACTGACTCCTCTACGATCGAAGCCAGGATCGTTTTTTGTTTTTTTTATTTCAGGCTTCCCAGCCTAGAGGTGAGATGTGGGGTCTTATTGACCTCATATCTCACTGTAAAGAGGACCTGTCATGCCATATTCCTATTACAAGGGTTGTTTACATTCCTTGTAATAGGAATAAAAGTGATCAAAAAAATAGTTTTTTTGGGAAAAAAGTGTCAAACTAAAATAAATAAAGTGAAATGAACAATAAAAAAAAAGAAACATTTTTTAAAGCGCCCCTGTCCGTGTGCTCGCATGCAGAAGCGAACGCATATGTAAGTCCCGCCCACATATGAAAACGGTGTTCAAACCACACATGTGAGGTATCACTGCGAACGTTGGAGCGAGAGCAATAATTTTGGCCCTGGAACTCCTCTGTAACTCAAAACATGTAACCAGTAAAAAATTTTAAAGCATCAACTATGGAGATTTTTAAGTAGCGAAGTTTGGCACTATTCCACGAGCGTGTGCAATTTTGAAGGGTGTCATGTTATGTATCTATTTACTCAGCGTAACTTTATCTTTCACATTATGTAAAAACATTGGGCTAACTTTACTATTTTGTTTTTTTTTAAAGCACAAAACTGTTTTTTTTTTAAAAACAACGCGTTCGAAAAATTGCTGCTCAAATACCGTGCGAGATAAAAAGTTGCAACAACTGCCATTGTATTCTCTAGGGTCTTTGCTAAAAAAAAATATATAATGTTTTGGGGTTCTATGTAATTTTCTAGCAAATAAATGATTATTTTTACATGTAGGAGAGAAATATAAGAATTGGCCTGGGTGCTCCAGAACGCCTGGAGGTGCTCCCTGCATGTTGGGCCTCTGTATGTGGCTACGCTGTGTAAAAGTCTCACACATGTGGTATCGCCATACTCGGGAGTAATAGCAGAATGTGTTCTGGGGTGTAATTTGTGGTATGCATATGCTGTGTGTGAGAAATAACCTTCTAATATGACAATTTTGTGAAAAAAAAAAAGTAAAAAAAAAATCTTGATTTTGCAAAGAATTGTGGGAAAAAATGACAATTTCAAAAAAACTCACCATGCATCTTTTCAAATACCTTGGAATGTCTTCTTTCCAAAAAGGGGTCATTTGGGGGGTAATTGTACTTTTCTGGCATGTTAGGGTCTCAAGAAATTAGATAGGCCGTCAGTACTTCAATTTTCAGATATTGGCACCATAGCTTTTGGACTCTATAACATTCGCAAAGACCAAATAATATACACCAAGTTGTACTTATTTTTACCAAAGATATGTAGCAGTATAAATTTTGGCCAAAATTTACGAAGAAAAATTACTAATTTGCTAAATTTTTTAACAGAAACAAATAAAAATTCATTTTTTTACCAAGTTTTCAGTCTTTTTTCTTTTATAGCGCAAAAAATAAAAAACCCAACGGTGATTAAATACCACCAAAAGAAAGCTCTATTTGTGTGAAATAAAGGACAAAAACTTCATATGGGTACAGCGTTGTATGACTGAGTAATTGTCATTCAAAATGTGAGAGCACCGAAAGATGAAAATTGGTCTGGTTAGGAAGGGGGTTTAAGTGCCCAGTGGTCAAGTGGTTAATACCACAGGAAGGCAGCTGTAGTTTTTACAGTTAGTGTACTGTGTCCTCTGCACAGTGTTAACCTAAAGCTACCTGAAGACAATTGCTGGTTTTCTTCTGATTCTATTAGTACCACAGCCAGGCAGCTGCAGTATTTACAGTTAGTGTACTGTGTCCTCTGCATGGTGTGCACCTAAAGCTACCTGAAAACAATTGCTGTTGTTCTGATCCTATTAATACCACAGGCAGGCAGCTGCAGTATTTACAGTTAGTGTACTGTGTCCTCTGCACAGTGTGCACCTAAAGCTACCTGAAGACAATTGCTGGCGTTCTTCTGATCCTATTAGTACCACAGGCAGGCAGCTGCAGTATTTACAGATAGTGTACTGTGTCCTCTGCACAGTGTGCACCTAAAGCTACCTGAAGACAATTGCTGGTGTTCTGATCCTATTAATACCACAGGCAGGTAGCTGCAGTATTTACAGTTAGTGTAGTGTGTCCTCTGCACAGTGTGCACCTAAAGCTACCTGAACATAATTGCTGGTGTTCTTCTGATCCTATTAGTACCACAGGCAGGCAGCTGCAGTATTTACAGATAGTGTACTGTGTCCTCTGCAAAGTGTGCACCTAAAGCTACCTGAAGATAATTGCTGGTGTTCTTCTGATCCTACCAATACCATAGGCAGGCAGCTGCAGTATTTACAGATAGTGTACTGTGTCCCCTGCACAGTGTGCACCAAAGGTTACCTGAAAACAATTGCTGGTGTTCTGATCCTATTAATACCACAGGCAGGCAGCTGCTGTATTTACAGTTAGTGTACTGTGTCGTCTGCACAGTGTGCACCTAAAGCTACCTGAAGACACTTGCTGGTGTTCTTCTGAATCTATTAATACCACAGGCAGGCAGCTGAAGCATTTACAGTTAGTGTACTGTGTCCTCTGCACAGTGTGTACCTAAAGCTACCTGAAGACACTTGCTGGTGTTCTTCTGAATCTATTAATACCACAGGCAGGCAGCTGCAGTATTTAAAGTTAGTGTACTGTGTCCTCTTCACAGTGTGCACCTAAAGCTACCTGAAGACAATTGCTGGTGTTCTTCTGATCCTATTAATACCACAGGCAGGCAGCTGCAGTATTTACAGTTAGTGTACTGTGTCCTTTGCACAGTGCGCACCTAAAGCTACCTGAAGACAATTGCTGGTGTTCTGATCCTATTAATACCACAGGCAGGCAGCTGCAGTATTTACAGTTAGTGTACTGTGTCCTCTGCACAGTGTGTACCTAAAGCTACTTGAAGACAATTGCTGGTGTTTTCTGATCCTATTAATACCACAGGCAGGCAGCTGCAGTATTTACAGTTAGTGTACTGTGTCCTCTGCACAGTGTGTACCTAAAGCTACCTGAAGACACTTGCTGGTGTTCTTCTGAATCTATTAATACCACAGGCAGGCAGCTGCAGTATTTACAGTTAGTGTACTGTGTCCTTTGCACAGTGTGCACCTAAAGCTACCTGAAGACAATTTCTGGTGTTCTCATACTAATAATACTACAGGCAGGCAGTTGATTCTGCTAGCTGCAGTATAATTAGTATAAATACATCCCAGCTTTGTTCAGCTACATCTCACTGCAGGCCATTAGTATGTCTGGAAGGCCAACAGGGCGAAGCAGACAGTCACAAGCCAATAAAAGAGGGCAATCAGACTCTGTGTCTAGAGGCAACAGTGCTGATCGTGGACACGCTGCATCCTCATCAGCACGTGGCCGTGGGACACGCTTGTCCTTTTTTCTGGCAGCTGGCCGTGTTGAGCCGCAACATGCCAAAGACTTGGTAGAGTGGATGACCAAGCCGTCCTCCTCCTCCTCATCCTCTCTCACCCAGGCTCAGGGTACTTTGTCTGGCAAAGCAGCTGCCAAGGCAGCCTCTTCCCTCAGCTCAATGGCATCAGTCACTCCTTCCCTAGCCCCACCATGTCCTCCTGAGGAGTCTCCTGAACTGTTTGACCACAGTGTTGGGTACATTCTCCAGGAGGATGCCCAGCGTTTTGAAGGCTCCGATGATGGTACCCAGCTAGAGGAAGGCAGTAACATGAGCCCAGAGAGAGGGGGTGCCCAAGAAGGACAGCAATCTGGCAGTCATGTTCCCCCTGCTGCAGCATACTGCCAGGTTTGCTCCAGTGATGAGGAGTTAGGGGATGATGAGGTCACTGACTTCACGTGGGTGCGTGATAGGAGAGAGGAGGAGGAGGAGGAGGAGGAGGAGGCACATCTCCAACGAGGCAGGATGCACTCCAGGGGCAAGCTTAAGGGCAGCACACCGACTGCATCACACCGCAGAGCTCCGCATGTGCAGGGCGCTGCTGTCTCTGCGTGTTAATCCAAAAGTTCTTTGGTGTGGGCCTTTTTTGAGACGAGTGCATCAGATCCCACCACTGCTATTTGCAACATATGTCTCAAGCGTATCTCGCGTGGCCAAAACATCACCCGCTTGGCCACCACATGCTTGACCAGACATATGTCAACCTGCCATGCAGTTCATTGGCAAGTGTACCTAAAAGACCCACACCAAAGAACAAAGCAGACCTCTCCTTGCTCCTCATCAGCTGGGATCTCCAACCCCACTATACCTTCAGTCCTCTCTGAAACCTGCACTGAGAGGAATGAAGGTGTAGAATTAGGTGTGTCACAGCCAAGTACTTGCAGGCAATCTGCTATCAGTACACCAACGTCAGATTGTATCAGGCAAATTTCCCTGCCCCAGCTGCTGCACAGCCAAAAGAAGTTCACTCCCAGCCATCCACATGCCCAGCGGGTGAATGCTAGCTTGTCTAAATTGCTAGCACTTCAACTGCTGCCTTTTCAGTTAGTAGACTCTGCCCCCTTCCGTGAGTATGTGGAACTTGCGGTTCCTCAGTGGCAGGTTCCCAAACGCCACTTTTTCTCACAGAAGGCGATTCCGGCTCTCTACCGGCATGTGGAAGGCAATGTATTGGCCTCGCTGGACAGGGCGGTCAGCGGTAAGGTGCATATTACTGCTGACTCATGGTCCAGCAGGCATGGACAGGGACGTTACCTATCTTTCACGGCACATTAGGTGACTCTTCTGGCAGCTGGGAAGGATGCAGGACAAGGTGCAGTAGTGTTGATGGTTGTTTCGCCACCACGCCTCCAAAATGCTACTACTGGCGATCCTGAAACACCTCTCTCCTCCACCCCCTCCTCTTCTTCTTCCTCCATGGCCTCTTCCTGTGCTTTGTCCTCGGAACCAGCGGTGCTCCGTAGGCGTTTAAGGGGCTAAGCAAGTACGCAGGCAAAAAGATGCCATGCGGTGCCTGAGCTGGTGTGCTTGGGGGACAGGAGCCACACTGGGGCAGAGATTCTGTCAGCTCTGCAGGGGCAGGCTCAGAGGTGGTTGACGTCATGGCAGCTTAAGCCAGGAATGGTGGTTTGCGACAATGGCACCAACATCCTCTCCGTCCTCTGACAGGGACAGCTGACCCATGTGCCCTGTTTGGCTCACATCCTTAACTTGGTGGTGCAGCGGTTCTTGGGCAGGTACCCGAGCTTACAGGATGTCCTGAGGCAGACCAGAAAAGTCTGTGTGCATTTCCGCCGGTCATATAATGCCAGTGCTAAGCTGGCTGTTCTCCAAAAGGAATTTAACCTGCCCAAGAACTGCCTAATCTGTGACATGCCCACCAGGTGGAACTCAATGTTGACCATGCTGAAGCAGCTGCACATGCAGCAGAGGGACATCAATGAGTACCTGTGTGACTATGGCACCAGGACAGGGTCAGGGGAGCTTGTTTTTTTTTCCCCACGCCAGTGGGCTATGATCAGGGATGCATGCACTGTCCTGTCACCATTTGAGGAGGCCACGAGGATGGTGAGCAGTGACAGTGCATGCATCAGTGACACTGTCCCTCTTGTCCACCTGTTGGAGCACACACTGCATGGAATAATGGACAGGGCACTTGAGGCAGAACAGAGGGAGGAAGAGGAAGACTTCCTTACCTCTCAAGGCCTCCTTTATCCAGACAGTGTTCCTGCGTGCCCGCCGATCACACAGGAAGAGGATGAGGAGGAGGATTGTGTCAGCATGGAGGTGGAGCCTGGCCCTCAGCATCAGCAGCAGTCTTCAAGGGATCATATACAGTCTGAAGAAACCCATGGACTTGTACATGGCTGGGAGGAGGTGGCTGTCATCCTTTGTGACCCAGAGGACTCTGGACCGAATGCCCTAGCAAACCTATGCTGCATGGCCTCCCTGATCCTGCAAAGCCTACGGAAGGATCCTCGTATTCGTGGTATCAAGGGGAGGGATCATTACTGGCTGACAACCCTCCTTGATCCATGTTACAAGGTTAAGGCTGCGGACCTTATTTTGCCATTGCAGAGGGAGCAGAGGATGAAACATCTTCGGGAGGCCTTGCAGAAAGGTTTGTGCAACGCGTTTCCAGAGCATGGGAGGTTACAATTTCCTGGTCCTCCTGGACAACGTGTTGCTGAGGCTTCGGTCAGTCACAGAAGGAGCGATGGAGAAGGTGGCCATCTGACCGATACGTTCAGACAATTTTTTAGTCCGCAGCCCCAAGGTATGATCGGTTCCAGCAACCATCGCCAGCGTCTGATTCACATGGTGCAGAAATACCTGGGGGCAAGATCTGACTTGGAGACCTTTCTCACTGAAAATCCTCTGTGTTACTGGGTCTTGAGGATGGATCATATACTACAGTATCTGTGAGGGGTTGCAGTGTTGTGGCAGCAGTGGCTAAGGCCCAATTTTTCTGCCCCTGTTTAACAGGAGCGTGTAATTACAATTTTTGATGCAATACTTTGCAGCAGGGCTCCTGCCTGCACTCCAACTATAGTATATGTGAGGGGTTGCAGTTTTGTGGCACCAGCACCAGTGCCCAAGGCCCAATTTTTTAGGCCCTGTTTAACAGGGGCATATAATTACAATTTTTGATGCAATACTTTGCAGCAGGGCTAATTCCTGTGCTCCAACTGTAGCATCTGTGAGGGGTTGCAGTGTTGTAGCACCAGTGCCTAAGGCCCAATTTTTCTGCCCCTGTTCAACTGGGACATGTAATTACAATTCTTGATCTAATATTTCAAAGCAGGGCCCGTTTCTGCACCCACCAAGAGTAACTGTGAGGGCTTACAGTGTTGTGGCCACAGCAACACCTAAGGCCCCAATTTCTGCAGAGTATATAGGGCAGGACCCTACTTTCAAACATCCAACTTACAAATGACTCCTACTTGCAAATGGAAGGAGACAACAGGAAGTGAGATGAAATCTACCCCTAGGAAGGGAAATTCTCTGCTGTAAGAGTTAATATGGGAAAAACGTGTCTCCTCTTCACTGATGCTTTATCACCAATCCTTGTTTCACTAAAAACCCCAAATTTTCAAAAAACATTTGTCATTGGGACAGAAAGTGAGGTGAAATCTTCTGAAGAGGTGCACAGACAGCAAAACAAATGTCACAGGGGTGATAACCCTTCGCTATGTTTTTCAAAAAGCGTATTTGTGAGGTGAGGCACTGATGTTGGACGAGAAGGACTGGCTCGCAATCATTGCTCTAATTAGGCGTCAGCATACCAAGACATTTTGGACAATGTCATGCTCCCAACTTTGTGGGAACAGTTTGGGGATGTCCTCTTTCTGTTCCAACATGACTGCCCACCAGTGCACAAAGCAAGGTCCATAAAAACATGAATGAGTGAGTTTGGGGTGGAGGAACTTGACTGGCCTGCACAGAATCTATAAAAAATACCGCCTTGTTGTGTTTTATATGCATCTCATATGATTGTCTCTTTAGTCACCTTTCTCCTCTGTACATGATAAGGACATGGATCAGATTTGACATATTTTGCATGGGCTAACATGGTGTTGATGAAGACTGGACACAACTGGGGGTAAGAACATTGATCTGCTGAGAAATGTAAATTGTGTTTCTGCCTCGTGGCTCTTCTATATACTACAGAACATTCCGTACAGTTTGTTCTTTTTAACAGATGTTTGGTCTTCCATTGATTCTATTGGTGATGGCTTTTTTTTTGTGTACAGACATGTCAAGATCAGAGCGGTATACAGAGAAATATGAAGACATTTTGCTTCAGGTCACAGAGGACACCATAAAACAAAAATTAAGCCGGAGGAGAATGCTGTACCCAAACCTGAACTGGACTAAAAGGTTGACAGAACTGCAGGTCAGCAGGTTTGATAGCCTGGAGAGGTCAAAGGAAACCACAACCACTAAAAATGAGGTGGAGAATCAGCTTCAAAATCCAAACCCCACATGAGGAACACGAGGAACAAGAGGACAAGCAGGGCTGGACTGGGACAAAAATTTGGCCCTGGACTTCATCCAGAACGGCCCACTTTAATTTTGCAAACACTCACAAAAACAGTATATAAACTATACACAATTGCGCAAAAAATGTACAAACATTCCACTGTAAGTATAAACTTTTTTCATTTAGTGCCGGTTCACACTGGTGCGATGCCAAACATCGCACAGACATCGCATGTAATTCTCAGCGCACTGCCGTTCACATTACATGCGATGTCTGTGCGGTGCGATATCAGCCATAGAGATAGTATGGCTGATATCGCACCGCATTCGGTGCAAACACGCACAGGACCCTTTTTTCTGTTCGGACCAGAATCGGATCGCATGTGTGTTCACACCTATGCGATCCGATTCATGTCCGAACTGTCAGTTCGCAGTGCGATATGCAAGCTGAACTGGGGGTGTCGTTAACAATGTATTGACACTCCCCAGCGATTCGCATATGGCAGTGTGAACTGACATGCGATGCGGGAACACGCAGTGGATTCGCAGTGTTCTCGCATCGCAAGATGCATTCCAACATTACAGACACCTTTAGAATGAAATGTGTAAGTTCCACTCCGTTCAATGGCAGGTGTCATAAATAAGGAAAACAGTTATAAATAACATCTTATTTTTGAATATAATATTAACAAGAAACAGTTCAATTAATAACTTGTGGGAATCGGCCGCTAGCGCGGGGGGTAAAAGCGCCTTGCTAGCGGCCGAATAGCGCCACGAAATTGACGGTTTACAACCGACGCACCCACCGCCCCAGTGTGCAAGAGACCTTACCGTGACCAGTGGCATTAAATTATTCATCAGTTACCATGACCAGTGGCAGTACATTTACCCTTACCCCCTCCCCCGCCATGCTGCATATTACAGAAATCACAGACAAACAGTAATGCCCCGTACACACGGTCGGATTTTCCGATGGAAAATGTCCGATCGGAGCGTGTTGTCGGAAATTCCGACCGTGTGTGGGCTCCATCGGACATTTTCCATCGGATTTTCCGACACACAAAGTTGGAGAGCAGGAGATAAAATTTTCCGACAACAAAATCCGTTGTCGGAAATTCCGATCGTGTGTACACAAATCCGACGGAAAAAGTGCCACGCATGCTCAGAATAAATAAAGAGATGAAAGCTATTGGCCACTGCCCCGTTTATAGTCCCGACGTACGTGTTTTACGTCACCGCGTATAGAACGATCGGATTTTCCGACAACTTTGTGTGACCATGTGTATGCAAGACAAGTTTGAGCCAACATCCGTCGGAAAAAATCCTAGGATTTTGTTGTCGGAATGTCTGAACAAAGTCCGACCGTGTGTACGGGGCATTACAGTTTATTAAACACTTTTTTTTGTTATTAACCATAGCTTTTTTTCTATATAGGCTGTCAGATTTTTTTTAACCAAAACCTCTCAAAATTGTTGTATAGGTATATGTGCCACTTTAGCAAAAATTTATATGAGCCCAAGAACCTGCAAATTAAATGTTTCTTTAAAAATATATATATAAACATCTATATGTAAATCTTTATTTGTTATTCTACAAGAATGATAAGTCATCAAGAATATTAGGAGATGCAATTTGACAGGATTGGGTTTGCCAAACATTTGTATACTTCTTGGTGTCTCAGAAAATGTCCTTCATTTAGCCTGACAATTAGCCTTTCCCTTGGGCTTTTGGTTTGCAAATGCTAAATAGATATGACCAAAAATTAATTAGCTTCTTTTGCAAATAAAGCATTTAAAAAAAATCTAAATCAAGCACGATTTTATCCATACCCAGAGATCATTTATAGTATAATGAATTTGCTGGTTCCACTGACCTCCTCCTCGGCGGCTCTGCCGCTGGCTCCTCTTGGTTGCAGGCTGCTGACAGGGCAGCAACTCGCTACGCTCCTCCCATGTTCCCGTCCCCGCCTCCGGCCGTGAGTGACGCCACGCCGCCGGGACGGGGCTGCCTGTATGCTTAGGGGGAGTGAAGTCGTGGCAGCAGCACGATGATGGGCGGTGCTTGTGTGCCGGGTGCAGGAGCGGAACGTTAGCGTCGGCCCGACATAGTCAGTGACAGACACAGAGTAGAGATGGCAGATGGGTAGTGACACAACCGGCCCACTGAGCCATCGGCCCACCGGGAAACTCCCGGTAGTCCCGATGGCCAGTACAGGCCTGAGGACAACCATCTGTAGACACTGCAAATGTTTAAAGTGTATGTAACTCCACAAAACAATGTTCTATTATGTTTGTCATCATCCCTCACTGTATACAGTTTTAAGTAGCTTGTTTTTTTTGTTGTTAATCTTTTGCAAATGTTCCTACTCGGAGATCCTGTTAGTAACAACACTTCCTGTTGCAGGCTGACAACACTGGTGGTAAAAATAGGCACATAAATCACAGTTCTACCTCCCTCAGACCAACCAACCACAAGCTCACTTGGCCAGTGGCCATGTTAGTACTTACCATTATCATAGCTCCCAACTGTCCCTGATTTGGAGGGACTGTCCCTGATTTGGAACAAAGTCCCTCTGTCCCTCTTTCCTCTTCATTTTTCCCTCATTTTGTGAATGAGGGGTTAAAAACCCCAGAACCAGCGCAAAGTGGAAGGATAATTAGTGCAACTAGAATAATTAAACAGGTGAAAGTTGGTAAGGAGCAGCACATTGTAGAAAAGAAAAATAAATAAGTAAAAATCAATACTAAATTGACTAAACCGCGCTCCTTTCCTAATAAAGTGCAAACATACAAAAGTGCTTTCAACTGAGCACCAACATGATAATATGTTAATAATAATAATATGTGTATAAAAAGTCCAAACACAAAATAAAATTCAATAGTGCAAAAAGTGAATATCTAAACAATGTATCAAAGTCTTCAGACAATATATCAACTTCTTCAGATATTGTGCACAATCTTCAAATCCCTGCTGAACAGAAGGTAAATTTGACTGAAATATCTTCTACCACCATCACCTGTTACACATCCTACTCACCACACTTCCATGAACCCTATTACAGGTAGTCATAAAGCACATATGGGTATATTCAGCAGGAGTTGTGCACAATCCCAAATGTTGATCCCAGCGTTTAACCGACCTCCAGGACACACATACCAAAGTGAATCCAGATCGTTTGAGCATGTTCCCAGGAACAAAATGATTTGAAGGGAGTTGTCCAATGGTTAGTGGGAAGAATTGAAAAGAAAGGGCTTCCATAATGAAGTATGTCACAGTTTTTTTCCAAAAAAACAGATAAAAACAAGATAAAAACAGCAAATTCTTGCAGTTTAGATATCCATGTGCATGGAAACACTGTGGTGTGTTCCAGCTGCGCTTCAAAAACAGCGGAGATGACGTATCACAATCAAGCACCCTACAGGTTTCATTGGTACACACCAACATCTTCAGGGGTCATGGTCAGGCGTTTGGTGTGTATCACACACAATAACCACTCACCTACAGGGCACTTTCACCCCCTTGTGATGGACCCCTGTACTCCTGAGGAGTATCCCTTGCCTGGTGCCAGGACAATACACGATCCCGCAGCCCACCCAGTCACTGGCCAGGACTCAGTGTAGGATGGCAATTACCACTAGCTGCCACTCATCTACTGTACAATTATATTGGCACCGCATACTTAAGGTGCAGTTCCACCCAGAAATGGAACTTCCACTGAAATGATTTCCCCCCTCCAGTGCCACATTTCAGGGGGGAGCAGATAGCAGTGAAATCCAGGTATCTGCTCCCACTTCCAGGCAAAGTGCGGCAAACTAGGCAATGTCCGACCCCTCCTCCCCCCTGTGTTGTGGAAGACTCACGGGTCCTAGAAGACAGCAGGGACCATTCAGATCACGCAGCGAGACTAGCGCATACGCAATATGAAACAGCTACTTGCTACTTGATGATGTACAGCCATTACTTGATTCTGATGTTGGTTTTGGGGTTGAAGGAGGTAAGAACGTGAGCCTACAGGGAGGGGAGAACACTGGTAAAAAACAAATTGTCAGTCATGTTCCCCCAGCCACAGTGTATTGCCGAGTTGGCTCCAGTGATGATGAGGATGGAGGGGGCGATGATGATGAGGTCACTGATGCGACTTGAGTGCCAGATAGAGCAGAGGAGGAAAGTGAGGGTGATGCACAAGCTCAACAAGGCAGCCATCATGGAAGAGTAGAGAGCAGCCACCCTATTCCATCACATTGTGGAGCTCTTATCTCCTGACCCACTTCCCACAGGTCAGCTGTTTGGCCCTTTTTAGCACATGTGCAGCCGAACGCACTGTTGCAATGTGCAAACTTTGCCTCAAGCAGAACAAGCGTGGCAAAAACACCAACCATTTGGGTACCACATGCTTGACAAGGCATTTAACCTCCCACCACTCAGCCCATTGGCAAGAGCACCTGAAATCCACACAAAAGATACACAATTCTGCTCCTCCTCACTCCTCACCTTTCATGTTCACCCCCGTTATATCACATGACCTCTCAGAAGCCTCCGCTGACAGGGATGATGGTATAGCGCAGGGTGTCACAGGTCCTTGCGGCACATCTGCCAGCAGCACACCACGAGCTGTAGAGTATAGCTGGCAAATTTCTCTGCCCCATCTGCTGCAGTAGAAAAAAAAAATCACTTCCACCCACATGCCCAGCGTCTTAATTCAAGCTTGTCAAAGCTGCTGGCTTTACAACTCCTGCCTTTCTGTCTGGTGGATTCTGCCCCCTTTTGTGATTTTGCAGAATGTGCTGTACCACAATGGCAGGTTCCCAGTTGCTATTTCTTTACATGTAAGGCTATTCCAGCTCTGCACCACCATGTAAAAGGCATTGGTGTGGCTTTGTAGGGCAAGGCAGTCAGCTGCAAGGTCCATGTTACTGCTGACACATGGTCCAGCAAGCATGGTCAGGGATGCTATATTTCATTTACAGCGTACAGAGTAACTTTGCTTGCAACTCGGAAGGATGCAGGACAGGGCTCAGTGCTGCAGCTTGTTTTGCTGGCATGTCCCCATACAGCTGGTGATGATGTGAGATTTGTCAGCTCCACCCCCTCCTCCTCCTCCATGCCCTCCTCTGCCAAATTGTCCTATGAACCACCAGTACCCACTAAGCCAGGGGTCTCAAACTGGTGGCCCTCAAGCTGTTGCAGAACTACAAGTCCCATCA
The DNA here is from genome assembly GCF_042186555.1 of Aquarana catesbeiana. Classification (NCBI taxonomy): domain Eukaryota; kingdom Metazoa; phylum Chordata; class Amphibia; order Anura; family Ranidae; genus Aquarana; species Aquarana catesbeiana. The sequence goes on from NC_133330.1 coordinate 8,693,696, forward strand.
TACCGATGAGGTTTGAGTTTAGGACCCCTTAAGCGTTCAAGGGGCTATTCAATGAGTCAGGCTAAAAGAGGCAATGCAGTGCTTCAGCTGGTCTGTCTAGGGCAGAGGAACCAGCAGAGAACACCTCGAACACCCCCTATTTGGTTTGCAGTAGAACTCCCAAACAGTGTAAAAGTTCTGCCCTGCATTCTTCGTGCTGCACACTGCAGAATGCAGGGCAGAATGCAGTGTGCAGCATGCAGTGCATTGCAGGGTGTTCGGTGGAGTGAACACACCTCTAAATTCAGGTTTTCCCGGAACAGGGCAAACAATCATTATTCGGCCTCAACTCATGTTTGGACTGAACTGTTCACCCACACTACTGATGAGGCTGCACTGGCATGGCTGACCAGGCACTGAGGTGGCTGCACTCGTATGGCTGATCAGCACTCTGATAAAACTGCACTGGCATGGCTTATCAGGACACTGCAGAGGATGCATTGACGTGGCTGATCTGGACAGTAATGTGGCTGATCTGGTGTATCTATTCAGAACACTGAGGAAGCTGCCGTGGCATGGCTGCATTGGCATGAATGATCAGGACACTGAGAGGGCTGCACTTGTTTTTGTTGCACTGACATGGCCGGTCAGGATATTGAGGAGGCTGCACTGGCATGGCTTATCAGGACACACAAGAGGCTGCACTGTCATATCTGCACTGGCCTGGCTGATCAGGACACTGAAGATGTTGCACTGGCATGGTTGATCAGGACACTGATGAGGATGCATTGGTATTGCTGTACTGGCATGGCTGACCAGGCACTGATGAGACTGCACTGGCATGGTTTATCAGGACACTGAGATGGCTGCACTACCTTGGCTGATTAGGATACTATTGAGGCTTCATTTGTGTGGCTGCACTGGCGTGGCTGTTCAGGATGCTGATGAGGCTACACTTGCATGGCTGATCAGGACAAAGAGGTGGTTGCACTATAGTGGCTGTAGTGGCTTTGCTGATCAGGATACTGATGAGGCTGCATTGGTGTGGCTGATAAGGACACTAATGAAGCTGCACTGGCTTGGTTGATCAGGACACTGAGGAGGTTGAACTGGTGTGACTGATCAGGATGCTAATGGGACTAAATTTTATTTGCTGCACTGGAATTTCTGATCAGGACACTGAGGAGGCTTCACTGACTTGGCTGCACAAGACACTAAGGAGGCTGCACTTGGGTGGCTGATCAGGACCCTGTTAAAGCTGCACTGGCACGGTCAATCAGGACACTGAGGGGGCTGCACTGGTGGAGGAACTTGACTGGCCTGCACATAATCTATAAAAAATACCGCCTTGTTGTGTTTTATATGCATCTCATATGATTGTCTCTTTAGTCACCTTTCTCCTCTCTACATGATAAGGACATGGATCAGATCTGACATATTTTGCATGGGCTAACATGGTGTTGATGAAGACTGGACACAGCTGGGGGTAAGATCATTGATCTGCTGAGAAATGGGATTCATGTTTCTACCTCGTGGCTCTTCTATATACTACAGAACATTCCATACATTTTGTTCTTTTTAACAGATATTTAGTCTTTCATTGATTCTATTGGTGATGGCTTTTTTTGTGTACAGACATGTCAAGATCAGAGCGGTATACAGAGATATATGAAGACATTTTGCTTCAGGTCACAGAGGACACCATAAAACAAAAATTAAGCCGGAGGAGTATGTTGTGCCCAAAACTGAACTGGACTAAAAGGTTGACAGAACTGCAAGTCAGCAGGTTTGATAGCCTGGAGAGGTCAGAGGAAACCACAACCACTAAAAATGAGGTGAAGAATCATCTTCAAGATCCAAACCCCACATGAGGAACACGAGGAACAAGAGGACAACCATCTGTAGACACTGCAAATGTTTAAAGTGTATGTAACTCCACAAAACAATGTTCTATTATGTTTGTCATCATCCCTCACTGTATACAGTTTTAAGTAGATTGTTTTTTTGTTGTTAATCTTTTGCAAATTTTCCTGTTAGTAAATGGGCACTGATTGGCATCAGTATATTGCAGTGATGCCCAGCAATGCCACCCTTAGGAGCATTAGTGTCATCAGTGCCACCTGTCAGTGCCCATCCGTACCACCTATCAGTGCCACCCATAAGTACCCATCAGTGCCACCCATAAGTACCCATCAATGCCACCTACGAGTGCCCATCATTGCTGCCTATGAGTGCCCATCGGTGCCACATACCAGTGCCATCTATCAGTGCCCATCAGTGCCACCTATCAGTGCCCATCATCAGTGCCTGTCAATGCCACCTCATCAGTGCCACCTCATTGGTGCCCCATCAGTGCCTCCGTATCAGTGCCCGTCAGTGCAGCCATATCAGTGCCCCTCATTGAAGAAGAAAACATACTTATTTACAAAAATTTTTAACATAAACAAAGAAAAACTTGTTTTTTTTCAAAATTTTTGGTCTTTTTTTATTTGCTGCGCAAAAAATTTAAAACGTAGAGGTGATCAAATACCACCAACAGAAAGCTCTATCTGTGGGAACAAAATGATACAATTGTTTGGGTACAGTGTTGTATGACCGCGCAATTGTCATTCAAAGTGCGACAGCACTGAAAGCTGAGAATTGGTCTGGGCGGTAAGGTGTCTTAAGTGCCTGGTATTGAAGTGGTTAAACCGCGCTCCTTCCCTAATAAAGTGCAGACATACAAAAGTGGTTTCAACTGAGCACCAACATGATAATATAATAATATGTGTATAAAAAGTCACAACACAAAATAAATTCAGTAGTGCAAATACTGAATATCCAAACAATGTATCAAAGTGTTCAGACAATGTATCAAAGTCTTCAGATATTGTGCACAATCTTCAAATCCCTGCTGAACAGAAGGTAAATTTGACTGAAATATCTTCTACCACCATCACCTGTCACACATCCTACTCACCACACTTCCATGACCCCTATTACAGGTAGTCATAAAGCACATATGGGTATATTCAGCAGGAGTTGTGCACAATCCCAATGTTGATCCCAGAGTTTAACCGACCTCCAGGACACACACACCAAAGTGAATCCAGATCGTTTGAGCACGTTCACAGGAAGATTTGAAGGGAGTTGCCCAATGGTTAGTGGGAAAAATTTAAAAGAAAGGGCTTCCATAGTGAAGTATGCCACAGTTTTATTCCAAAAAAAGATAAAAACAAGATAAAAACAGCAAATTCTTGCAGTTTAGAAATCCATGTGCATGGAAACGCCGTGGTGTGTTCCAGCTGCGCTTCAAAAACAGAGGAGATGACGTATCACAATCAAGCACCCTACAGGTTTGCATTGGCATGACTGATCAGGACACTGAGGAGGCTGCACTTGTTTTTGTTGCACTGACATGGCCGGTCAGGATATTGAGGAGGCTGCACTGGCATGGCTTATCAGGACACACAAGAGGCTGCACTGTCATATCTGCACTGGCCTGGCTGATCAGGACACTGAGGACGTTGCACTGGCATGGCTGACCAGGCACTGATGAGACTGCACTGGCATGGCTTATCAGGACACTGAGGAGGCTGCACTACCTTGGCTGATTAGGATACTAATGAGGCTTCATTTGTGTGGCTGCACTGGCGTGGCTGTTCAGGATGCTGATGAGGCTACACTTGCATGGCTGATCAGGACAAAGAGGTGGTTGCACTATAGTGGCTGTAGTGGATTTGCTGATCAGGATACTGATGAGGCTGCATTGGTGTGGCTGATAAGGACACTAATGAAGCTGCACTGGCTTGGTTGATCGGGACACTGAGGAGGTTGAACTGGTGTGACTGATCAGGATACTAATGGGACTAAATTTTATTTGCTGCACTGGAATATCTGATCAGGACACTGAGGAGGCTTCAATGACTTGGCTGCACAAGACACTAAGGAGGCTGCACTTGGGTGGCTGATCAGGACGCTGTTGAAGCTGCACTGGCACGGTCTATCAGGACACTGAGGGGGCTGCACTGGTGTGGCTGATTAGGATGCCGATGAGGCTACAATCACATGGCTGATCAGGTCACTATCGAGGTTGCACTGGTGTCGCTGCACTGGCGTGACAGATCAGGGCACTGAGGAGGCTGCACTGGCGTGACAGATCAGGGCACTGAGGAGGCTGCACTGGCGTGACAGATCAGGGCACTGAGGAGGCGGCACTGGCGTGACAGATCAGGGCACTGAGGAGGCTGCACTGGCGTGACAGATCAGGGCACTGAGGAGGCTGCACTGGCGTGACAGATCAGGGCACTGAGGAGGCGGCACTGGCGTGACAGATCAGGGCACTGAGGAGGCTGCACTGGCGTGACAGATCAGGGCACTGAGGAGGCGGCACTGGCGTGACAGATCAGGGCACTGAGGAGGCGGCACTGGCGTGACAGATCAGGACACTGAGGAGGCGGCACTGGCGTGACAGATCAGGGCACTGAGGAGGCTGCACTGGCGTGACAGATCAGGGCACTGAGGAGGCTGCACTGGCGTGGCTGATAAGGGGACTGAGGAGGGTGCCCGGAAAAAAACCCTGGAAGTGAAGCATTCTGCACAACGTGGCCGCCCTGTAGAAGTAAATCTGCTATGGGGAGGTCGGGAAGTGGTAAACAATGTTGCTACATCAACTCTTACAGCCTCTATATTGAACTTCCTCCATAAGTCATCTGCTTTTAACAATATGTAATTTAAATCGTGAGGATTTGGGGTACTGATAAAATATTTTCCTTGATGATGATGATGATAAAGTTGCATGTTATGGTTAAGAGGAAGGGTTAAATTTTAGGGTTTTAGGCTAGGGTTAAACCCTATTGTTTTTTTCACCTTAATGCATTCTATGCATTAAGGTGAAAAACCTTCTGTGCTATAGCAGCCCCCAGAGCCCCCCTTTTTCATACCTGAGCCCGATTTACTGAAGTTCCTTCTTTGCTCTGACTCATATTGTGCTGATTATAAAAAAGCAAAAAGTATTAATTTCTTTAAAGTGATACATGTTTTTCTTTAAAAATAACAAACATGTCATACTTACCTGCTCTGTGCAGTGGTTTTGCACAGAGCAGCCCAGATCCTCCTTTTCTCTGGTCCCTTGCTGGCTCTCTTGGCCCCTCCCTCCTGTCGAGTGCCCCTACAGCAAGCCGCTTTCTATGAGGGAATCTGAGCTGAGCCACAGCTCCCTGCGTCTATTCAGACATGGACGTGATAGGAGCGAGCACAGCCGCTCCAGCCACTGTCTTGGATTGGATAGATTGATAGCAGCAGGAGCCATTGGTATAATAATTGGCACCCGCTGCTGTCAATCAAATCCAATGATGTGGGAGCCGGGGGAGGGGCTGTGTCCTACCGTCTGTGTCAATGGACGCAGCAGCAGAAGTCGGGAGGGAGCCCCCATGGAAAGCGGCTCCCCATGGGGGCACTTGATGCAGAGGAGGGGCCAAGAGTGCCGCTGAGGGACCCCAGAAAAGGAGGATCGTGGCCTCTCTGTGCAAAACTCTTGCAGAGAGCAGGGAAGTATAACATGTTTGTTATTTTTTCTTTTTTTTTTTTTTAAATGAACCTTTACAATCACTTTAAGGTTATATTTTAGGGTTAGGAGCTAGGGTTAGGGTTAAGGGCTAGGGTTTAATATTAGGGTTAGGGTTAAATGTTAGAGTTATGTTTCAGTGATAGTGTTAGGTTTATTATTATAGTTAGGGTTAGAATGCTAACCCTAACAATAACCATAACTCTTTCTCTACTCTATAGTGGGATACGGGGCGCTCTAGGTAAAGACCATCCAGCAAACAGAAAGTTCAAACTCAATGAAGACAAGTAGGGTAGTGGGCGGGTGTCTTATGGTGCATGCAGGGCTGCCATAAGGGGGGGGTACAGCCGTTACAACTGTAAAGGGGCCCCGGCCAGAAGAAGGCAGGACGGGTGGAGGGGATCCATGCTGTGCATTACTGAAATGATCTCACAGCTTCTGCTGTTCTCTGTGTCATTGAGCTCAGACATCGAGCTCTTTACTGCCACCTCTGGATACTATGTGTATGTGCACCCCTCGTGTACTGGGCTTTTCTGTGTCAGCAACATGTCAGCTTTGGGAAAACAAGCTGGGACCCGGTAGGAAGAAATTAGGGACTGAGGGGAAGGGAGGGGGGCTGTTTGTGTACAGGGAGGGGCCAGAGCCTTGTGTGTTTACATATTTTTGTATGTGTGGGGGCTGTCATATATACAGGCAGTGGTGGTGCGCCCATTAAGGGTGCACAGGCCCCGCCCCCTCTCTCCAGCCACCCTCCTCTATATATCATGGATAGATTCATGCATTGCATTGCATTAATCTATCCATGGCTGCTGTAGCCACCCCGTATTCAGGCGTCCGGCCCCTTTTTGGATGCTGGGCGCCTGAATTACATTGGCGGGCATGTAATTTTGAAGTACCTAATTAGAGCCATAGGCTCTAATAGGCTTCAAAAAAGGTGAACTGTGAGCGCAGAGCATTGCGCTCGCAGGTCACACAGATGTGGTGTGAATATTCGCTTTTCTAACACTGAACCGCCTCTCCGCCAATCAGGAGGCGTGGGTGTGTTACCCATCACCTGATTGGCTAAAACGACAAGAGCTGTGATTGGACACCTATCAGGAGGAGGAGAGGAGACGCATGGAGGACACAGATTGCCGCCATCACCCGCTGCCCCACAGAGATAGGGTAAGTGCCGGGCAGACAGTGTGCGGGCAGGGGGCTGCAATTGAGGGCACAGTGGCAGCATTTGATGGCACAGTGGCTGCAATTTATGGCACAGTGACTGCGTTTGATGGGCACAGTGGCTGCAATTTATGGCACAGTGGCTGCGTTTGATGGGCACAGTGGCTGCGTTTGATGGGCACAGTGGCTGCGTTTGATGAGGCACAGTGGCAACGTTTGATGGCACAGTGGCTGCATTTGATGGGGCACAGTGGCTGCATTTGATGGGGCACAGTGGCTGCATTTGATGGGGCACAGTGGCTGCGTTTAATGGCACAGTGGCTGCATTTGATGGGGCACAGTGGCTGCGTTTAATGGCACAGTGGCTGCAATTGATGGGCACAGCGGTTGTAATTCATGGGATCATTGGGTGCAATTGATGGACACAGTGGCTGCAATTGATAGGCACAGTGGCTGCAATTGATATTTTTTTGTTTGCACCCCCCAAAAATTTTTGAGCACCAGCCGCCACTGTCTACAGGTGTGTGTGTGGGGGGGGCTGACATATATACAGGTGTGGGGGGCTGACATATATACAGGTATGTGGGGGGGGCTGACATATATACAGGTGTGAGGAAGGCTGACATATATACAGGATTGAGGGGGGCTGAGTGCGTACAGGTGGGGTGCGGATTCAGTAGGATGGCCCGTGGGCAAGCCCTGGGGAATGTTGTGCTCGGGCTGGGGGGGGGGCAGGCCTAAAGCTGTGTAAGGGGCCCAAAAAGTTCTGATGGCTGCCCTGGGTACATGTCAGCAGCACTTCCTGGGAGAAGCAAACTCTGGTAAAAGATAAAGCAGAAAGAAGGCTCTTCTAGGTGCTGAACTCAGGGTCATGAAGAAGGAAATAGTGCGCATGCTCCAAATTGCGTCACCGCCCCTTCTGACGTGACAATGTTCCACGCTGGTTCCAGCAGTGAGGTGGATCCTGTAGGGTGCCTGACATGCAGATCCACACTGCTGTATGGCTAGGACACACATCGATAGCGATCACCTCCTGCTGGACGCTTCACATTATATGATGAGCCTTTAAAAAAACACAAGGTGTAAAACACATCAAAACGCATAAAAAACACAACACTTGCATTTTTTTGGGGGTCCATTAAAATCTTTTGCACACAAAATGTAACCTGTTGCGGAAAAAAAGTCCCTGACCCTTTTCAAAATTGCAGTGGCTGAAAACGCATTGCTGTGAACATGTCCCAAAGGAAACAATGTTAAATGGACTGTGGTGTGTGAACTGAGCCCAAAGGGAATATATTGAAGAGTTATCAACTAAAGCAGACGTAATGGAGCTTATCTCAGCAGTGGAGAAGATACAATACAACTGGGACACGGAGTGGAGGCAGTTGAGCCCAATCTGGAGGGCTTCATCATATTCAATCATATTATAAAGAGATGATATTAGTAAGGATCTTTAATTGGAATCACTTTGAGAGTGATAAGATTTGGGTTCAAATAGAAAATCGATGGCCAGACGGGACCTTGCTGATGCACCATGGGTACCGGCAGCATATAGGGGCCTGTTGGACAGGGCTTCTCCATTAATAACAGCTACACTATATTGTCAAAAGTATTGGGACATGTGAATTTCCACACAGATGAACTTTAATGGCATCCCAGTCTTAGTCTGTAGGGTTCAATATTGAGTTGGCCCAACCTTGGCAGCTATAACAGCTTTAACTCTTCTGGGAAGGCCATCCACAAGGTTTAGGAGGGTGTCTATGGGAATGTTTGACCATTCTTCCAGAAGAGCCTTTGTGAGGTCAGGCACTGATGTTGGACGAGAAGGCCTGGCTTGCAGCCTCCACTCGGGTTGAGGACAGGACTCTGTGCAGGTCAGTCAAGTTACTCCGCTCCAAACTCACTCACCCTTGTCTTTATGGACCTTGCTTTGTGCACTGACTGGTCCAAATAATTTGGTGGAGGGGGTATTATGGTGTAGGGTTGTTTTTCAGGGGTTGGGCTTGGCCCTTTAGTTCCAGGGAGAGGAAAATCTTGAGGCGTCGGCATACCAAGACATTTTGGATAATTTCATGCTCCCAACTTTGTGAGAACAGTTTGGGGATGTCCCTTCCTGTTCCAACATGACTGCTCACCAGAGCACAAAGCAAGGTCCATAAAGACATGGATGAGCGAGACTGGGGTAGAGGAACTTGACTGGCCTGCACAGAGTCCTGACCTCAACCCCATAGAACAGCTTTAGGATGAATTACAGCAGAGACTTTGAGCCAGGCCTTCTCATCCAACATTGGTGCCTGATCTCACAAATGAACTTCTGGAAGAATGGTCAATCATTCCCATAGGCACACTCCTCAACCTTGTGGACTGGAGGTGACAGGTAGATGTCATTCAGAGAGATAGTATAGGATTCATGAAGGTCACCGTCCCTCGCCTATACTCCCCCATGGAAGGAACTATTTTCATGGGTTAAAACACTTTTCTTGTATATTATTGTAACTATATTCCCCACTTTTTATTTATTTATTTGTCTCCATTTATTTTTTCACTTTCTATTTATTTATTGTTTGATATTGTGTGTATATTTGTATTTACTTTGTAAAATCAATAAAAAAAAGATATTATATAAAAAACTATTTCAAAGGATGTTTTTTGCAAATTCACGAGATTGCCTGATTAGGAGGTAAAAGGAATAGTAAAGACCCCCCTCTGGGGGGAGGGGAATGTACAGTGTGTTCTTGTGTGTGACAAATTGCTTTTTTCAAAAGAGTAAAATGAAATTCGGCCATAAACAACACAAGATGTATCTACTGATGATTGATGGACATGAAAGTGTTCTTAAAATATTTATGTGACACTTGTTTATCTAATATTGGTAAAAGAATACAGTTTAGCCTCAAGGAAATATCTGAACAACTATAATTGAAATGTATGACTGCCGCTGTCCCCCAGGGCCATTTCTGTACCGATGAGGAGAAAACACGATCCTCCGATCACCGGAGATTTCCCTGCAAGTCATCCCAACCTGACTGAGGATAAAGACAGGCGACATCCTTCCCTTTCTCATGTCGATTGCCACCCATTATTTACCCTGAGATCTACAAGCCACCCAGAGCCAGGTGCACAGATGTCACACACCACCCACAACCAGGTGCATAGATGTTCCATGCCACCCATAGACACTCGCAGACACATCACACAATGCTCATATCCTGGTGCACAGATGTCTCATGATGCCAATAGCCAGGTGCATAGACATTCCATGCCACCCATAGCCAGGTGCACAGCTATCACACAGCTCTCACATAGCCAGTTGAGCAGATGTCACATAGCACCCATAGCCAGGTGAAACAATGCCTCATCACCCATAGCCAGGTGCACAGATGTCCCACGTTACCCATAACCAGGTGCATAGACATTCCATAACCAGGTGCACAGATGTCACACACCTATCATAGCCAGTTTGTCAGAAACCATGAAATCAGGCTGAGACAGAAGTACAGTTAAATCACACTTGTTTGATAATAAAAGTAAAAAGAACAAACGTAGTCAAAACATAGCCACAGTTCAGTAACCGGAACGGATAGTCAGCCAAGCCAGAAGTCAGGGATCAATGTAGTGGAACAGCAAGCAGGATCTGGAGCCAGAAGGGGTGTCAGCAAAGCCAGTCTTTAAACAGGAACGCAGGAGTTTCTTGTGATGTGACCAAGACGAAGGCAGAGCTCCTCTGGACTGGACGGCTTGAGTAGGCAGGACTGACGAGCAGGATATCATCAACAGCTGAGTAACTGTGGTGAAAGATGGGAGCTGGCAATTAGCTGACAGCTGAGCGGCCAGCTCAGAGAAGGAAGGGCTGTTGTACAGACATCACACAATGCTCAGACCCAGGTGCAAAGCTGTCCCATGCCACCCATAGCCAGGTGCACAGATGTCATACAAAGTCTATAACCAGGTGCATAGATGTCATACAACCTCAAAAGCCAAATGAACGAACATCACAAGCTACCTAGAACCAGATGCAGAGACTTTGCACACTGCCCATACTCAGGTGCAGAGATGTCTCATACCACTCATTGCCAAGTGCACAGATGTTCCATGATGCTGGCAGTCAGGTGCACAGATTTCATACATCCATAGCCAGGTGCACAGACTTTGTACACAGCCTATACCGAGGTACTGACGTAGAAATTTCGCTATACGCTTCGCATAATCCATGTCACTTTCAGCCTTTTGGTATAATGCATCTTAGTAAATCCCTGTTTCCCGTATCTTCCCAAGAAAACAGACATGGCCACTAGGGATGAGCTTTGTGTTCGAGTCGAGTGCATGTTTGACTTGATGATTGCATGTTCGACCGTTCATCGAATTACGAAAGTTATGGGCCCTTCGCGACAAATTTGAGTGGCGCGTCACGGCCCATAATTCACTGCGGCATCGCAGTGCATTGCTGGCTGATGATTGGCCAAGCATGCACTATGACCCTCATGCTTGGCCAATCACAGTGCTGTGTGTACAGAGAGCTGTAATTGGCCAAAGCCAGGGAGGCTTTGGCTAATCATGGCTCAGGGGGTTTAGTACATGCCCCACACTATATAAGGCCGCCTGCGCGGCGGCCTTGTGTAGTGTGTTGTGGTGGAGAGAGATAGACAGAGAGACGGAGTCATTTGATTTAAGTTAGATAGAGTAGGCAGGGTGAGTCAGTTAGCTGCACTAACAGTGTATTGTGTATATATATATATATATATATATATATACATACACACACACACACACACACACACACACACACACACACACACTGTATTCAGTTTAGCTAGATCTTTTTTCGGTTATTCTCTTCCTAATATACTGACAGGCAGGTGTTTTTACAGTATTTCCAGTTACACTAACTGTGTACCCTCAACAGTTGCACCTATAGTATAGCTACCTGAAGCCAGGTGCTTGTGTGCTTCTTCTGATCCTATTAATAGCACAGGCAGGCTCTTGAAGTATTTCCAGTTTGTGTACTGTATAACCCTGCACAGTTGCACCTACAGTATAGCTACCTGAAGCCAAGTGCTTGTGTGCTTCTAGTGATCATATTAATAGCACAGGCAGGCTCTTGAAGTAGAGTGTACTGTGTACCCTGCACAGTTGCACCTACAGTATAGCTACCTGAAGAGAAGTGCAGGTGTTCTCATACTAATAATACTACAGGCAGGCAGTTGATTCTGCTAGCTGCAGTATAATCGGTATATATATACATCCCAGTTTTGTTCAGCTACATCTCACTACAGGCCATTAGTATGTCTGGAAGGCCAACAAGGAGAGGCAGACAGTCACAAGCCAATAAAAGATGGCAAGCAGGCTCTGTGTCCAGAGGCCACAGTGCTGGTCATGGACACGGTGCATCCTCATCAGCACATGGCCATGGGACATGCTTGGCCTTTTTTTCGGCAGCTGGCCGTGTTGATCTGCAACATGCAGAAGACTTGGTCGAGTGGATGACCAAGGCGTCCTCATCCTCCTCATCCTCTCTCACCCAGGCTCAGGGTACTCTGTCTGGCAAAGCAGCTGCCAACGTGGCCTCTTCCCTCAGCTCAATGGTATCAGTCACTCCTTCCATAGGCCCCACTGTCACTACCTTACAGCGGAGTCCGAAATGCTGAGGGTGGTCTCTTGCACGGTTCCGGTCCCAACACCCCTGGTAGTGAGGACAGGGCGTGCTGGGTCAACGAAAGGGTGCAGGTACCTGCAGGCTGAAGGCTGGAGCTTGGAGATACAGGATCCTCTTGGAGGAAAGCGTGAAGACTGATCACCAGAACTGTTCAGCAGAAGCCAGGCAGGTAAGTATGGATTCAGGAACAACTGCAACGTCAGAAACAGACAAAGGTTGGCAACTGGCTGTCAACAAGGTACATAAACGGAAGGCAAGTTCGTAGTCAAGGACAGGCAGAGGTTGGCAACGGGCCGGCAGCGAGGTACAGAATCAGGAAGCAGAACCGTAGTAGAGAATCCAAGCCAAGGTCTGTATAATCAGTAAAGGTAGATAACAGGCGGGGGTGATCCAGGAGAATGGTCAAGGAAGCCGGGTTTGTCAGGAGCAGGGTAACAGCAATCAGGAACTCAGAAACAAGCTGAAGACAATCCAGAACTGGTATCAGGCAGAGACTCTGTTTATATAGGGGGCCATGTGTCAGCATTGGTAGACGTGAATGTGCGTGCGTGAGTGTGCACACACGTTCGCATGGGTGTGCGAGTGCGCGCACATGTTCATATGGTTATGCGAGTGCGCACGTTCATTCCGGAACGCGTTCGCCTCTGTCGGGGACACTGCACATGTCCATTGGTATTAGCGGAATGGGAATTAGCCACTGCTGCACAGAGACGGGCATTAGCATTAGTATCTGGTGGGGATGAAACCTTAGCCTCCGTGAACATGCGGAATATCGGGTTTGATGTTCTTAGACCCTGGCCGGTAGGTAATTCAGAAATTAAAATGAGAAAAGAAAAGAGCCCATCTTGCCTGTCTGGGTCTGAGGCGCTTAGCAGTCCTGAGATATTCAAAATTTTTATGATCTGTGAAGATCAATATTGGGTGTTAGCAGTCCTGAGATATTCTATATTTTTATGATCTGTGAAGATCAATATTGGGTGTGCTGCTCCCTCCAGGAGGTACCGCCATTCTTCCAAGGCCGATTTTATCACCAGGAGTTCTTGGTCCCCTACGTCATAATTTTTTTCCGATAACCCTAATTTTTTGGAAAAGAAGCCACAGGGTGCATTAAGGACTTAGGTCCTTGGTGTTGAGACATGATGGCCCCCACAGCATTTTCCGATGCATCCACCTCCAGGGTATAAGGCAAGGCAGGATGAGGATGTTTCAGCACTGGGGCAGAGGTAAATAACCCTTTTAATTTGTCAAATACCGCTTGAGCTGCTGCAGTCCATTGAAAAACGGCTTTGCTTCCTTGTGAGCTGCGTGATTGGTGCTATGATACTGGAGAAGTTTTTGATAAACTTTCTGTAGAAATTGGAGAACCCAATAAAACATTGTACTCCTTTTTTATCGGTTGGGGTGGCCAGGACATAATGGCTGAGACCTTCTGAGGATCCATTGCCACACCCCCAGTTGATATTACCAGGCCGAGAAAGTGAATGGTCTGGCGCTCAAACTCACATTTCTCAGCTTTAGCGTAAAGTCCGTTTTGTCTCAATCTGTGAAGAACTTGTTTCACATGGTCACGATGTGCTTCTAGGGAGGTCGAGAATATCAAAATGTCATCCAAGTAGGCAATCATGGATAAGTCCAAAAAGTCTCTGAAAATATTGTTTACAAAATGTTGGAAAGTAGTTGGTGCATTACAGAGTCCGAATGACGAAGTGGCCAAATCGTGTCCGGAAAGCAGTCTCCCACTCATCCCCCTCACGGATTCTGATTAAATTGTAGGCACCCCGTAAATCCAGCTTTGTGAATATCTTCGCCAAACGAAGTCTCTGGAACAGTTCTGGGACCAGTGGGAGAGGATAGCGGTTTTTAACTGTTATTTTATTCAAGTCCCTGTAGTCCACACATGGGCGGAGGGAATGATCTTTCTTCTCGACGAAGAATATTCCAGCACCAGCTGGAGAAGAGGAGTGTTGGATGAAAGCCTTTCAGAGGTTCTCGTCAATGTACTCCTTAAGGACCAAGAGTTCAGGTTCCGACAGAGGAAAGATCCTTCCAAAAGGAATTTCTGCCCCTGGTAATAGTTTGATTGGGCAATCATAAACCCGGTGAGGGGGGAGAGTGTCTGCCTTCTGTTTATCAAATACATCCAGGAAGTTATGGTATACAGATGGGACCAGTTTTTGGGACTCAGATGCAGATTTTAAGCAGCCGATGACTGGGACCATATGGTTGATGGCCTTGAGGCACTTCTAGAGACAGTAGGTAGACTGGAAGACCACCTCATCGGTAACAATTAATTTGAGGGTTATGGGCTTGCAGCCATGGCACTCCCAGAATGATTGGAAATAGTCTTGAGGAGATGACGTCCAGGCATAGTAGTTCCTGATGGTCGGGTAGTATGTTAGTGGCTAGTGGTTGGGTTTCATGAGTAATAGGCCCGGATTTGATATTTGACCCATCTGCTTAGCCGTATGGAGAGTCGTTGTGGCTTGGGTGTTAACGGAATGTTGTGTTGCAGGATTAAGGCATGATCAACGAAGCAGCTGCAGGCGCCAGACTCAATTATAGCCTGGACACAGAGTGTTCCTTCTGGAAGCTGTAGTGAGAAAGGGACAGCAATGTGAGGGGATTTCGTTAACGTCAATGCACAAGGTTCATGAGGCAAAAGGTTAAACTTACGGATCTTATTTGGGCATATATTTGCATAGTGGCCGGCTTCCCCACAATAGAGGCAGAGGTTGTTCGGGGGCCGACGCTGCTTTTCTTCTGGTGACAGTGGTGAACAGAGCAGGCCTATCTGCATTGGCTCCAGAGCCTCAGAGGTGGCAGCAGGCACAAGGGAGGCAGGAATAGGAGGATTGCTAGGAACTTTAGGCAACATCCATGTGGGAGGAATTTGGCTGGTTCTCTCAGGTCTATGCTCTCTAAGACGACAATCTATCTGGATGGACAATTGGATCAGGTCCTCCAAAGAACTGGGAATTCCAACACGGGCCAACTCATCTTTCAGTGCCTCAGAGAGTCCAATGCGGAACTGATAGCGGAGGGCAGCATCAGAACTCCACCGCCTAAAGTCTGTTACGTAGTCCTCCATTGGCCTACGACCCTGTTGGAGGGCATGGAGACTGGCCTCCACAGTTGTGGCCATTTCATTCAGAAAAGAGTCCATAGTGTCTAACAGAGTGCTGGCCTGTTCCAATAAGCGGTGAGCCCAAGTTTGGGGTTCCCCCTGGAGTAGTGAGACGATGAACCCCACCTTAGTGCTCTCCAAAGAGAAGGTACGGGTTTGTACGGGAAGTACAGCTGGCAGGCGTTCCTGAAGGCACGGAACTTGCTAGGATCCCCGAAAACCTCTCTAGAGTGGGAACTCGAGGCTGTGGGGGTGGCACCACTACTGTGGGTACTGATGCTGAGGCTGCTGGGTCAGAGGGCGGAGATGCTCTGGCCGGCCACCTGATGAGTTGAGGTGCTTGGAAACAATGACTCCACCCTTTGCTCAAGTTGACAATAGCCATCTTGCAGGCCCTGGACTGCCTGGGTAAGGGCTGCAATCTGCTGGCACAGAGCTTCCAAAGGTGAGGCCCCACTTTCGGACTCCATTTTGGCTGGATCGTACTGTCACGTACCTTACAGCAGAGTCCGAAATGCTGAGGGTGGCCTCTTGCATGGTTCCGGTCCCAAGAGCGGTAGTGGTAGTGAGGACAGGGAGTGCTGGGGCAACGAAAGGGTGCAGGTGCCTGCAGGCTGAAGGCTGGAGCTTGGAGATGCAAGATCCTCTTGAAGCGTGAAGACTGATCACCAGAACTGTTCAGAAGAAGCCAGGCAAGTAAGTATGGATTCAGGAACAACTGCAATGTCAGTAACAGGCAAAGGTTGGCAAATGGCTGGCAACAAGGTACATAAACAGAAGGCAAGTTTGTAGTCAAGGACAGGCAGAGGTTGGCAACGGGCCGGCAGCGAGGTACGGAATCAGGAAGCAGAGCCATAGTAGAGAATCCAAGCCAAGGTCTGTATATTCAGTAAAGGTAGATAACAGGCGGGGGTGATCCAGGAGAATGGTCAAGGAAGCCGGGTTTGTCAGGAGCAAGGTAACAGGTCAAACAGCAATCAGGTACAAGCTGAAGAGGATCCAGCACTGGTATCAGGCAGAGACCAGAGTTTATATAGGTCGCCATGCGTCAGGATTGGTGGACGTGAATGTGTGTGTTCCAGTGCGAACACACTTTCGTATGGGTGCGCACATTCATTACGGAACTCGTTCGCCTGTCGGGAACACTGCACATGTCCATTGGTATTAGCGGAATGGGAATTAGCCACTGCTGCACGGAGACGGGCATTAGCACTGTGAGTTCTCTGACACCCACCATGTCCTCCTGAGGAGTCCCCCGAACTGTTTGACTACAGTGTTGGGTACATGCTCCAGTGGGATGCCCAGCGTTTTGAAGGCTCCGATGATGGTACTCAGCTAGAGGAAGGCAGTAATGTGAGCCCAGACAGAGGGGGTGCCAAAGAAGGACAGCAATCTGGCAGTCATGTTCCCCCTGCTGCAGCATACTGCCAGGTTTGCTCCAGTGATGAGGAGGGAGGGGATAATGAGGTCACTGACTCCATGTGGGTGCCTGATAGGAGAGAGGAGGAGGAGGAGGAGGAGGAGGCACATCAGGGCAGGATGCCCCCCAGGGGCCAGCTTAAGGGCAGCACACTGACTGCATCACACCTCAGAGCTCTGCATGACCAGGGCACTGCTGTCTCTGCATGTTATTCCAAAAGTTCTTTGGTGTGGGCCTTTTTTGAGACGAGTACATCAAATCGCACCACTGCTATTTGCAACATATGTCTCAAGCGTATCTCGCATGGCCAAAACATCTCCTGCTTGGGCACCACATGCTTGACCAGACATATGTTGACCTGCCATGCAGTTTGTTGGCAAGCGTATCTAAAAGACCCACACCAAATGCTTGACCAGACATAATGCTTGACCAAAGAACAAAGAGGACTTCTCCTTGCTCCTCATCAGCTGGGATCTCCAACCCCACTATACCTTCAGTCCTCTCTGAGACTTTCACTGAGAGGAATGAAGGTGTAGAATTAGGTGCGTCACAGCCAAGTACTTGTGGGCAATCTGCTATCGGTACATCGACGTCAGATTGTACCAGGCAAATTTCCCTGCCCCAGCTGCTGCACCGCAGAAAGAAGTTCGCTTCCAGCCAACCACATGTCCAGCGGTTGAATGCTAGCTTGGCAAAATTGCTAGCACTTCAACTGCTACCTTTTCAGTTGGTAGACTCTGCCCCCTTCTGTGAGTTTGTGGAATGTGCGGTTCCTCAGTGGCAGGTTACCAAACGCCACTTTTTCTCATGGAAGGCAATTCCAGCTCTCTACCGGCATGTGGAAGGCAATGTTTTGGCCTCGCTGGACAGAGCAGTCAGCGGTAAGGTGCATATTACCGCTGACTCATGGTCCAGCAGGCATGGACAGGGACGTTACCTTAGTTTCACGGTGCATTGGGTGACTGCTAGCAGCTGGGAAGGATGCAGGACAAGGTGCAGTAGTGTTGGAGGTTGTTCCGCCACCATGCCTCCAAAATGCTACTACTGGTGATTTTGACACACCTCTCTCCTCCACCCCCTCCTCTTCTTCTTCCTTTATGGCCTCTTCCTGTGCTTTGTCCTCAGAACCAGTGGTGCTCCATAGGCGTTCAAGGGGCTACACAAGTATGCAGGTCAAAAGATGCCATGCGGAGGCAGAACAGAGGCAGGAAGAGGAGGACTTCCTTAGCTCTCAAGGCCCCCTTTATCCAGACAGTGTTCCTGCGTACCCGCCGATCACACAGGAAGAGGAGGAGGAGGAGGATTGTGTCAGCATGGAGGTGGAGCCTGGCACTCAGCATCAGCAGCAGTCTTTAAGGGATCATTTACAGTCCCAAGATACCCATGGACTTGTACGTGGCTGGGAGGAGGTGGCTGCGGATCATGTCGTCCTTAGTGACCCAGAGGACTCCGGACCGAATGCCTCAGCAAACCTACGCTGCATGGCCTCCCTAAACCTGCAAAGCC
The DNA here is from genome assembly GCF_042186555.1 of Aquarana catesbeiana. NCBI lineage: Eukaryota > Metazoa > Chordata > Amphibia > Anura > Ranidae > Aquarana > Aquarana catesbeiana. The sequence goes on from NC_133330.1 coordinate 8,712,084, forward strand.
TGCGGAAGGATCCTCGTATTCGTGGTAACAAGAAGAGGGATTGTTACTGGCTGGCAACCCTCCTTGATCCACGTTACAAGGGTAAGGTTGTGGACCTTATCTTGCCATCGGAACGGCGGAGAAGGTGGCCATCTGACCGATGCGTTCAGACATTTTTTAGTAAGCAGCCCCAAGGTATGATCGGTTCCAGCAACCATCGCCAGTGTTTGTTTTACATGGTGCAGGAATACCTAGGGGCAAGATCCGACTTGGACACCTTTCCCAACAAAAATCCTCTGGGTTACTGGGTCTTAAGGATGGATCACTGGCCAGAGCTTGCACAGTATGCAATTGGGCTACTGGCCTGTCCTGCATCCAGCGTTCTTTTGGAACGCACATTCAGTGCTGCTGGAGGCTTTGTAACCGATCACAGGGTGTGCCTGTCCACCGACTTGGTTGATCGACTGACCTTCATAAAAATGAATCAGTCTTGAATCACCACCAGATACCAAGCACCTGATGCTGATGTAACCGAATAGTTTTTTTTGAAATGTGGGATCCCTTCAAGACTGCCTATGCTGATGCTGAGTGACTATCCTCTTCCTCCTCAATGATCATGCTGATAGCTTGTAAGAATATTTTTGGTTCTGGGCACCGCCACCAGTGGCTAAGGCCCAATTTTTCTTCCCCTGTTTAACAGGAGCGTGTAATTACAATTTTTGATGCAATACTTTGCAGCAGGGCTCATTCCTGCGCAGCAACTAGAGTATCTGTGAGGGGTTGCAGTGTTGTGGCACCAGCACCAGTGCCTAAGGCCCAATTTTTCAGCCCCTGTTTCACAGGGGCGTGTAATTCCAATTTTTGATGCAATACTTTACAGCAGGGCTAATTACTGCGCTCTAACTAGAGCATTTGTGAGGGGTTGCAGTGTTGTGGCACCAGTGCTTAGGGCCCAATTTTTCTGCCCCTGTTCAACGGGGACATGTAATTACAATTCTTGATCTAATATTTCACAGCAGGGCCCGTTTCTGCGCCTATCAAGAGTAACTGTGAGGACTTACAGTGTTGTGGCACCAGCACCACCACCACCACCAAAGGCCCAATTTTTCTGCCCCTGTTCAACAGGTGCATGTAATTACAATTCTTGATCTAATATTTCACAGCAGAGCCCATTCCTACGCCCACCAAGAGTAACTGTGAGGGCTTACAGTGTTGTGGCCACAACACCTAAGGCCCAAATTTCTGCTGAGTATATAGGGCAGGCCCCTACTTTCAAACATCCAACTTACGAACGACTCCTACTTGCAAACGGAAAGAGACAACAGGAAGTGAGATGAGATCTACCCCTAGGAAGGGAAATTCTCTCCTGTAAGAGTTAATATGGGAAAAACATTTCTCCTTTCCACTGATGCTTTATCACCAATCCTTGTTTCACTAAAAACCCCAAATTTTCAAAAAAAACATTTGTCATTGGGACAGAAAGTGAGGTGAATTCTTCTGTAGAGGAGCACAGACAGCAAAACAAATGTCACAGGGGTGATAACCCCTCCCTATGTTTTCCAAAAAGCTTAAAATAGATTTTTTGGTTGGAGCTAAACACGTTAAAAATGTACCCGTTCAAAATTACAGATTCTACTTAACAACAAACCTACAGTCCCTGTCTTGTTTGCACTGCTTGTATACTGCTGTTCAGAGGGCCTGGGGCCCCACACCTTTTCTTTTTTTAATTTAGGTGAGGGGTTCCCCTTAATATCCATACAAGACCCAAAGGGCCTGGTAATGGACTGGAGGGTACCCATGCTGTTTGTCTCACTGATTTTTATCCCAATTGCCGGGACCCGACATTACATTAAAGCCGCAAGCAGTTTTAAATGACTTTTATTCCTTTAAAAATTTCATTTTGTGCAGGGACTGTTCTAAGCATGGGAAACACGCGCCACTTTACAGGCATACTATAGACACCCCCAGGTACGATATTTAAAGGAATATTTCACTTTTTTTTTCCACTTTAATAATCATTAAAATCACTGCTCCCGAAAAAACGTCCGTTTTTAAAACTTTTTTTTGCATTGATACATGTCCCCTGGGGCAGGACCCGGGTCCCCAAACCCTTTTTAGGACAATACTATGCAAATTAGCCTTTAAAATTAGCGCTTTTGATTTTGAACGTTCAAGTCCCATAGACTTCAATGGGGTTCTAACGTTCGTGCAAAGTTTAGGTCCGTTTGCAGGTTCTGGTGCTAACCGAACAGGGGGGTGTTCGGCTCATCCCTAATGACCACCATTCTTACATCCTTAGCTCCACAGCTCGATTGTCTGATCATCGGAGCCATCTTTATTCATACAACAATAGAGCTTGGTTGCTTCACAATCGGCCAATCAAGCACAGGCATTCCTTCAAACAGGAGGAGTTATACAAATCTCAACCAATGAACAATGACTAGGGGAGTCTTATGGGCATGTCTGGGCAGGGTCAGTGTGTACGATTTCCCGCCCCGTCTTTGGAAGCCATCATCATGGCTGACCTTGGAATCATGGACGCTGTCTCTGGTCAACGCACCCAAAGAGTATGGTTTTTACCGTTGGTGTGAATCCTTATTTTGCATTGTTCAGAGAACAATGCATACCCGGATTATACTACCATTCCTGTGGATGGGAGATTTTCTGCAGGGGCACACCCTGGTCCCCCCATGTGATGATCAGACACACCGAAAGACAAAAGCACGCATCCCCCCACAACCGATAATGTCCTTGCAGAGTGAACACATCCCCTACAGACTATCGTCTGTGCATTGCACAGGGGCTCTTCGCTGGCCGACATATCCCCACTCTGCAAACACTTCTCTGCACCCTCAGGAAGCTTTTCACTACCAAAACGAGTCTCAACCAGCTTCAGTCTGCCCCAGTCCGCTCCTTAGAGTGGGCTGCGGGAGAACTAACACTGGGAGACACTGTGACAATACATATTAAATTCATCTTAATAAAATTTCCACAACAGGCCCTCCTCTTTGTCATATGCTCCCATGTGTCCCTGTCCCTCGATGAATCTTGATCTTCTTACACCTGGAAATGCATCAGTTCTTACAGTCCATATGAGTCCATAAAAAGGAAAACACGGCTTGACTTGTAGACTCTATTCTTCAGGAGGGATGACTTAGAGGAGGACATGAAGGCCGGTTGGTCTGGGATCCTCTGTGTCTTGTACATGGGTTGGGCTTCGGGGTGTCTCATCTCAGCAAGAAAGATGTGGTCATCTGCTCAGGCTCTGTTCAATCATCCAATCAGGCAACAGTAGCTCCTAAACACAGCATATAGAAGGAATATACCCCTACTTCCTTCAACCATGATCCGCTGAAAAATTAGAGTTACGCTTACCGGTAACGTCTTTTCCAGTAGTTTTTCAGGACAGCCACATTGAGAGACCTTGGCTCCTCCTCTTCCTTGGAAACACTGCGCCAGCCCCCACAAATTTACACCTCCCCCTGCCAGCCTCAGTTTTTTCTAGAGCACCTCCGGTTAGCTGGGGAGACACAAGAACACGTTAATAACATACTATCACATATTACAATTTTGCCCCTTTTTTAGCTCTTGCTCAAGATACCCCAAAAATGTGGGTGGGTACTAGGGCTGTCCTGAAAGACTATTGGAAAAGACGTTACCGGTAAGCGTAACTCTAATTTTCCCTCCCCGTCTTTCAGGACAGCCACATTGAGAGCATAGACGAGTACTTACCACTTAGGGTGGGACACTTGGGAAACTTGACCATACTGCTGCCTTGCAAATCTGCTCAGGCGTTGCGCCAGCTATTTCCGCCTGTGAAGCTGCCATAGCTCTGGTAGAGTGTGCTTTAATTCCCATGGGGGCTTCTCTACCCACTAGCCTGTAGGCCTGAGTAATAGCTATTCTGAGCCATCTGGCAATAGTGCGTCTAGACGCCTTCTGTCCCTTTCTTGCTCCGCCAAAAGAAATAAAGAAAGAGTCTGACTTTCTAAAACTTTTCGTCAGCTCTAAATAAGGTAGGATACATCTCCTGACATCTAAAGTATGAAACCTAAATTCCTTTCACTTGAGGGATTAGGACAAAAAGTTGGCAAAATTACCTCCTGGCTTCTTTGGTATTTCGAAGCCACCTTCGGTAAGAAAGTCGGGTCAGTCTTAAAAATGACTCTATCTGAAAACAAAACATAAAAGGGGGGTCTAATTGAAAGGGCCTCTATTTCACTGACCCTCCTGGCTGTGGTTACAGCCACCAAAAAAAATCCTTATAAGTTAGGTCCTTTAGAGTACACTCTTCTAAAGGCTCGAACGGGGGTTCCGTCATAATCTGTAAGACCAGGGAAAGGTCCCACTTAGGGAAGGAAGGACCCTGCACTGGTCTCTGTCTTGAAAGGGCTCTGAAAAAGATGACCACCCAGGAGTTGGTGGCCAGGGATTTCTCTAGGTACACGCTAAGTGCTAAAACTTGACTTTTAAGGGTACTGATGGCTAACCCCTTATCTGCCCCGCATTGCAGAAACTCCAGGACTGCTATAGGGCTCTGCACCTTAAAATAGTTTTCTAGGCACCAAGCTCTAAAATGCCCCCAAACCTTTTGGTAGATTTGGCGCGTCTCTTCCATTTTACTATCAAGGAGGGTGGAAAACAGTTGTTCGGAAAAGCCCTTGTTTCTTAGTATCTCTTCTTCAGAAGCCAGGTGGCTAAGTTCCAGCGGCCTGCCTGGGGACAGAGAACTGGGCCCTGTGATAGGAGATCCTTTCTGGTCGGAAGGAGACAGGGAGGTTCTGCTGCTAACTGACTGAGGATCGAGAACCAAGCTCTCTTGGGCCAGTAGGGAGCCACTAAAATTATGGTGTTTTCTACCTGGAATTTTCTTAAAACTGCTGGCAGAAGCACTGGAGGTGGGAAGGCGTCGCAAACTCTGAAGTGCCAGCTTTGTGTCAGGGTGTCTACATCTAGCGCGTTCTCCCATCTGCTAAGAGAGAAGAAATATGGGGTCTTTGTATTGCTTCTTGAGGCAAATAGGTCTACTTCTGGGAGGCCCCATCTCTTGACTATGAGGTCGAAAACCTCCTGATTGAGTACCCAGTCGGCCTCTCTCCGCTGTGTTCAGCTGAGAAAATCGGCCACTATGTTTTCCTCCCCCTTTAGGAACACTGCTGAAAGGGACAGAGCATTGGCTTCCACCCAGCCGAGGATCTCTGTGGCTAGGCTTAACAAAACCCCGCTTCTCGTGCCACCTTGCTTGTTTATATAAGCAATGACTGAAGAGTTGTCGGAACGCACCTGGATATGTTGTCCCAGTAGGTCGTCCCTGAAAGCTGGAGTGCCAGTCCCACTGCTTTTAATTCTTTCCAGTTGGACGACCTTTTGAGTTGCTCCTTTTTCCATGTCCCCTGCGCCAACTGAGGTCCCAGATGTGCCCCTTAGCCTCTGCCACTTGCGTCTGTAGTAATCACTCTGGACACTGGAATGATCCACAGGCGCCCTTGTGACAGATTTATCTGCTTCCTCCACCACCAGAGGGATCTTTTGACCCGAGGAGGGACTGAAAGCAGAGTGTCTAAAGACTCCTGGCTGTCGTCCCACATCCTTAGAATCAGTGCCTGCAGGGGACGGAAGTGAAGGCCTGCCCACTGGACTGCCGGGATGGCAGAAGTTAGTAGGCCGAGGATTGACATGGCCACCCATATTGATACCTGCTGATTGCTCTGAAGGAATGCTACTGCTTGGTCTAGCTTCAGAATTTTCTCTGGTGGGAGAAAAATTGTCAGCTGAGTAGAATCCAGCAGGTATCCTAGATAGGAAATCTGTTGAGCAGCAATAAGGCTGGATTTTTCCAGATTTAGTAGCCATCCTAACCCTGTCAGTTGTCTTTGTTAGTTCCAGATCCCTGATTAGTTGCTCTGAGGATGGTGCGAAGAGAAGTAGATCGTCTAGGTATGCAATAATTGATACCCCCCCGATTCGCAAAAAAGCCATGGCCTCTGCCATGACTTTTGTAAATACTCGGGGTGATGAGTAGGGATGAGCCGAACACCCCCCTGTTCGGTTCGCGCCAGAACTTGCGAACAGGCAAAAAATTTGTTCGAACAAGCGAACACCGTTAAAGTCTATGGGACACGAACATGAATAATCAAAAGTGCTAATTTTAAAGGCTTATATGCAAGTTATTGTCATAAAAAGTGTTTGGGGACCCGGGTCCTGCCCCAGGAGACAAGGATCAATGCAAAAAAAGTTTTAAAAACAGCCGTTTTTTTCGGGAGCAGTGATTTTAATAATGCTTAAAGTGAAACAATAAAAGTGTAATATTCCTTTAAATTTCGTATCTGGGGGGTGTCTATAGTATGCCTTTAAATGGGCGCATGTTTCCCGTGTTTAGAACAGTCTGACAGCAAAATGACATTTCAAAGGAAAAAAAGTCATTTAAAACTACTCGTGGCTAATAATGAATTGCCAGTCCAACAATACAAATAAAAGTAAATTGATAAAAACGGCATGGGAATTCCCCACAGGGGAACCCCGAACCAAAATTAAAATGACGTGGGGGGTTCCCCTAAATTCCATACCAGGCCCTTCAGGTCTGGTATGGATATTAAGGGGAACCCCGGCCAAAATTAAAAAAAAAAAAAAAAATGGTGTGGGGTCCCCCTCAAAATCTATACCAGACCCTTCAGAGACGGGGAGGGAAAATAAAAAAAAATCCCCAAAGATTCCCAGACCCTTAAAAGGATTCCAACCTTCACTAGCTATAGCTCTGCCTTGCAGGGATCTAACCTTATCCATATGGGCCTGAACTTTGTCACTAGTATCCCCGATCCAGGTACAACAATCTTTACCTATGAATTTACAGAAACCCCCCTTGGATGCCAACAGATAATCGTGGGCCATCTTTTAATAGAAGGGTCTTGATCTGCTGTTGTTCCTGTGGGATCTTCCTTGCAGCTTCAACAGTTTAATTGAACATCCCATCCACAATGGATGAGAAATTGTTCAATCGTTTCATAAGCTCAAGCCCCCACCATGGACAAGCAGGAAACCATGCCCAGACCTGGTCGGGGTTAGTGAACAATTCCCTTATAGCTGTCCCTGCCATTCTTACCTTCTCTCACGCCATCAGATCCACACGATCGGCCGCAACATAAGATGCTGGGACGAGTTTCACCAGGACGCATGAACCTCTTGCATTAGGTAGAGTTGCCTTATAAGGTGTAGACCTGCGTAATTACCAAACTATAGTTGAAGCAAACTTGTGGGCTACCTAGTTGTCCCGATACCCAAACTGGCAAGAACCAGAGCTATTGTTAAAACTATAACTAATTTACCCTCTAGAAATGTATTGTTAAGTTCTATTGACAAGTGCCTGTTTGAAGTTTTTTTACTAGTTTGTCAAAACTCCTCATACCAATATGAACATCATATATAGCATGTACCGCTGTCATTGCTGGGGTACTAAAGCTCAGTTGAGATTCAGAGTTGACCCAACAATTGGTCCTGTTCGCTTTCTTAGCTAGTTGGAAAATACACCAAGCTAAAAATATAATCAAACGAAGATACTCCTCATCCTTTGGTGTAGTTGAGCAGCTTTTTACAGTGGCTGGTGTGAATCCAGTTGTCATGTCCCTCAGGCTTCTTTACAATGACCCAGTCACCATCTGGGGTGTAATGCCTGGAACCATTGACAAAAAGGTTCTTCACCTGGGATGGGAACCTCCTTCACCAGACTGCTGGTTGCTGATTCAAATTCCATTAAAGAAAGACAGTCGTGGAACATGTCATCCTACTAGGTCACAAACTTGGTTAGAATTAGAGTGGTTAGTATTATTATTTTTGAAAACTGTCATTATCACCATTATTCCCCCCATTTTCTTCCTCATTACAAATCGGAGGAAGAGACGCAGGGTTTAGAATGGTGCAGAAAAAAAAAACAATGAAGCAATGAAACAGCCCATTATACTTTTACCCTCTTTTAGGCGTGTATATTTATGCATGTGTACAGCTATCTACATACACCTTCAGACCTGGACCTGAAAAGATACTTTTAAACAAAAGTTATTACTCTAACCTTCATTTTTAACCTGCAAAGAAAGGCAACCAATACAATATTCCTGTACATTGGTAAATTGTCACTGACATTCCCCAAAACCGACAACAACGAAACCCTCTGTAACTTTTAGTTTCACGTTCCTACAAAAATACAACGGCCGTGGCGCGTAGGAGGGCTGCCGCAGTGGGTTGTAACATATTCATGTTACTACAGACAAACAATGAGAAGACTATGACATGAGTCAAATATTTAGATACAAATGTGAGGGAGATATTTCATAGGTTACAAAACAAAACAAAAAAAAAAAAAAAAAACAGACAGGATGCTGTCTTCAGTCTTTTAGCAATAGAAAAAAATACAATGGGAAAAACACAAGAGCAACTTGAATCCTTGCATGGGCCAGCCACACAAAGTCCAAAAACAGGCAGGAGAATTTTAACCACACAAACATGTACTACACATCCATCAACCCACTCATCATTACTGATTTCTGAAGCCACAGCTGAGCTACATCCAAGATCTTTGCTGCCCAGAGCCTGGGTTTAAACTCAATTATGAATTTTTCCCACATCCAGGCATCAAATGTCCCCTCCTGAGGGATACCCCAAATAGTATCCTTGGACCACCTATGTCATTCCTTAAAGGGTTTAATGGCCTTTGCCCCAAAACTAGACTTCATGTATTGTGCAGCTGTCTGACTGTGGGAAGCCTCGCATTCCTTCCCTTGCACGGACTGCTCATTGCCCATGGGGATTCAAATCGGCTTATCATCTTACACCTGCGTCCAGGGAATCCCTTGCATCCATTTAGGACTACAACCACTATCTGGTTCACCAACTAGAAACCCTAACTGAGGCGTTATTTAACTCTATAGCTTGTTGTTAGGGATGAGCTTCGATTTCGAGTCGAACTCATGTTCGACTCGAACATCGGCTGTTCCCAAGTTCGCCGAACAACGAACAATTTGGGGTGTTCGAGGCAAATTTGAATGCCGAGGAACACTCTTTAAAAGTCTATGGGAGAAATCAAAAGTGCTAATTTTAAAGGCTTATATTCATGGTATTGTCATAAAAAGTGTTTGGGGACCTGGGTCCTGCCCCAGGGGACATGCATCAATGCAAAAAAAGTTTTAAAAACGGGTGTTTTTTTGGGGGCAGTGATTTTAATAATGCTTAAAGTGAAACAATAAAAGTGTAATATCCCTTAAAATTTTGTACCTGGAGGTGTCTATAGTATGCCTGTAAAGGGGCGCATGTTTCCCATGTTTAGAACAGTCTAACAGCAAAATGACATTTCAAAGGAAAAAAGTCATTTAAACTACTCGCGGCTATTAATGAATTGCCGGTCCGACAATACACATAAAAGTTTATTGATAAAAACGGCATGGGAATTTCCCACAGGGAAACCCCAAACCAAAATTAAAAAAAAAATGACCCTTCAGGTCTGGTATGGATTTTAAGGGGAACCCCGCGTCAAAATTAAAAAAAAAAATGGTGTGGGGTCCCCCCAAAAATCCATACCAGACCCTTATCCGAGCACGCAACCTGGCAGGCCGCAGGAAAAGAGAGGGGGGATGAAAGAGCGCCCCCCCTCCTGAACTGTACCAGGCCACATGCCCTCAACATTGGGAGGGTGCTTTGGGGTAGCCCCCCAAAACACCTTGTCCCCATGTTGATGAGGACAAGGGCCTCATCCCCACAACCCTGGCTGATGGTTGTGGGGGTCTGCGGGTGGGGGGCTTATCGGAATCTGGAAGCCCCCTTTAACAAGGGGACCCCCAGATCCCCGCCCTCCCCCCTGTGTGAAATGGTAAGGGGGTACGAAAGTACCCCTACCATTTCACAAAAAAACTGTCAAAAATGTTAAAAATGACAAGAGACAGTTTTTGACAATTCCTTTATTTAAATGCTTATTCTTTCTTCTTTCTTCCATCTTCCTTCGGTTTCTTCCTCCATCTTACCATTTACCCCTTACCATTTCACACAGGGGGGAGGGCCGGGATCTGGGGGTCCCCTTGTTAAAGGGGGCTTCCAGATTCCGATAAGCCCCGCCCGCAGAACCCCACAACCACTGGCCAGGGTGGTGGGGATGAGGCCCTTGTCCTCATCAACATGGGGACAAGGTGTTTTGGGGGGCTACCCCAAAGCACCCTCCAAATGTTGAGGGCATGTGGCCTGGTACGGTTCAGGAGGGGGGGTGGTCTCTCGCCCCCCCTCTTTTCCTGCGTCCTGCCAGATAAGGGTCTGGTATAGATTTTGAGGGGGACCCCATGCCATTTTTTTTTTGGCCGGGGTTCCCCTTAATATCCATACTAGACCCTTATCTGGCAGGACGCAGGAAGGGCCTGGTATGGAATTTAGGGGGACCCCCACGTCATTTTTTTTTAAATTTTGGTTCGGGGTTCCCCTGTGGGGCATTCCCATGCAGTTTTTATCAATGAACTTCTATGTTTATTTTCGGACTGGCAATTCATTAATAGCCGCGAGTAGTTTTAAATGACTTTTTTCCTTTGAAATGTCATTTTGCTGTCAGACTGTTCTAAACACGGGAAACATGCGCCCCTTTACAGGCATACTATAGACACCCCCCAGATACGAAATTTAAAGGGATATTACACTTTTATTGTTACACTTTAAGCATTATTAAAATCACTGCTCCCAAAAAAACGTCCGTTTTTAAAACTTTTTTTTGCATTGATCCATGTCCCCTGGGGCAGGACCCAGGTCCCCAAACACTTTTTATGACAATAACTTGCATATAAGCCTTTAAAATTAGCACTTTTGATTATTCATGTTCGTGTCCCATAGACTTTAACGGTGTTCGCGTGTTCGAACAAATTTTTTGTCTGTTCGCATGTTCTGGTGCGAACCGAACAGGGGGGTGATCGGCTCATCCCTACTTGTTGTCCCAACACTTTTGGCACAGAACTAGAGTACCACTCTTTTATACTGCAATACCCGTAATAACAACCAACTATTAACTCTGTCAAATGATTAGTCAACAACCACAGATCACCCCCGAATTATGTCTCTACCCCTCACAGTGTATGCATACGCAAGCGTTTCCGCTGTACGACTGTACACTTCGTCGCCAGACTAAACTGCACAGCAAACTTACGCCCACTTTCTCTACAGAACGATGTGGCTTCTCTCTGTACCTAGATGTTACAACAATAATGTGGATGCCTCCCATTTACTCTCTACCCAAAACTGTATTACAGTATAAAACTTCACAAAACAGCTGGAATTAAATTTAAAAACCAAAGTGATTTCCATCGTCCTTCCAAAAAAGTCCCTTTGTCCACATGCTTGTTTCAAAATACCCCAAGCTCCCCCCACCAACTTCCTGTTGATACATAACATCCTGCAACTTCCTGTTGCATATATCACATCCTGCAAAGAACTTCCTGTTGTGTATATAACATCCAGCAAAGAGCTTCCTGTTGTCTGTTCAGCTCTAAAAACCCATCTAACTGGTTTATTTACATATCAATGGACAGGAAGAGAGAGGGAAAGCCTAGAATCGCTATGGCTACCCTCTCTGGACTTTATAACATCATATAGGAAACTTCAACATGTCTAAAAATCCATTGTCCAGGAAAGGGCGGAATAAACCCCCATATTGCAAATGGCAGGGAATCCCCCTCGACTCCCACTGAAACTCCTGCAAAAAGATGATTCAACTTCACTAAACACTGAAACCTGGCCCAAAAGCAATTCCACCCAAAACACAGCAGACACAAAATGGCAGTTGCAACAAATGAAAACTTTGGACTACAGCAAAAATGGCCAGCGAAAGCTGGACTACGACCACATGGTAACATTCACACATGAAATGCAGTCGCTGATCCCGCCAAAACCAGCACAAACCGAGATTTCTTCACTAAAAAAACAAAATTTCTCCCCACAAAAACCGACTACACAATTGAGACACCAAATAAACACTTAACCGTAGAAAAACACTTTAGGCTACATCAACTAGGGCCCATAGGAACACAGGCTGTCCAACTAAACAACACATTCAAAATGCCAAAGTTACATAAAACACGGCTCAAACATACTCTCCTGTTCAATACTTAACTCTGAAAGTTGGAAGGTCAACAGATACACAGGACCAAGACAGTGCTGCTTGCATGCTTGATCTTTTCATCTCAAAACAAAAACTCCCCCATGCTATTGCCTAGAATCCTGTACGACATGTCCCAACAATGCATGGCCACCCTTCGTCCCTCAGCCACATGGCCACTTGAATATGCGGCAGCCATTTTCAAAAGCAACTTCAAACAAAACCTTTTCTAAACAACCAAAGTTCACTAAATCATTTGTAGGTGAAAAATGTTATTACATTTATGGGGACATGTGTCTTGCATCAGTTAAACAATATACACAACTGGCTTGTTGGTCCCATACATAGGTAATAATCACAATTCATACATTTCTATTTCTCATATGCATCACAAACCTATTACACAGCATACAGTTACTTACCAGCCTGCTCAGTCATATACAACATACAGTTACTTACACAAACGTTTTGGGTTGTTTTAAATTGGTCCTATAGGAGGAGGTAAGTATCCCAAACAATACTAACAAACATACAATTAAAATCCTGCCATTATAACAAAAGATCAAAAATTAATTATTTTACAAAGCAGAACCTAACACATCGGACAGAGAAAACGAACCCCTTGCCTCAGGACAACAAAGTATTTCAAACGGTTTGATGTCCTGGACTGGGATCTGCTTTCCCCTCCTTCTGATCCGATGGGTAGGAGGTTCTGTTCGATCCATAATATCCTGGCCCGCTATCACTGACATGGAAACTTCGCTATACGCTGCATGTAATCCATGTCACTTTCAGTCTTTTGGTATATTGCATCTTAGTATGACCCCGTTTCCTGTATCTTCCCAAGTAACATAGACATGACCACCATCCTTAGCTCCACAGCTCGACTGTCTGATCATGGGATCAATCTTTATTTATATAACAATAGGGCCTGGTTGCTTCACAAATCAGCCAATCAAGCACAGACTAACAGGAGGAGTTATACAAATCTCAACCAATGAACAATGACTAGGGGTGTCTTATGGGCGTGTCTGGGCAGGGGCAGTGTGTACGATTTCCCGTCCCCGGTCTCTGTAAGCCATCATCTTCAGCTAGACAAAGGAAGCTGCATGGCTGGTCTTCTAATCATGGATGCTATCTCTGACCATATTAATTCAAAGACTCCCGTATTCACCGTTTGGCGTGAATCCTTATTCTGCCTTGTTTAGAGAACAATGCATACCCGGATTATGCTACCATTCCTGTGGATGGGAGATTATCTGCAGGGGCACACCACTCTCCCTCCATGTGCTGATCAGACACACAGAAAGACAAAAGCGTGCATCCCCCCATAACCGATAATGTCTTTGAAGAGTGAACATGCCCCCACCACCCCACGATCGTCTGTGCATTGCACAGGGGCCCTTCGATGGCGGACATATCCCCACTCTGCAAACACTTCTCTGCGTCCTCAGGAAGCTTTCCACTACCAAAACGGGTCTCAACTGGCATCAGTCTACCCCAGTCCACTCCTTAGAGCGGGCTGCAGGAGAACACTGGGAGACACTGACAATACATATTAAAAACCTCTTAAAAAAATTTCCACAACACGGTGCATTACTGCAAGTTTAACGCCGTACATTTCCATGTGTTACGTGCCATTTTTAACACAGTATAGTTCAGTGCATTACTACAAGTTTAACATTGTATATTTAAGTGTGTTACGTGCCATTTAACAGCGTATATTTCAGTTTGTTACCTTCCGTTTAACGCAGTATAGTTCAGTGCTTAACTGCAAGTTTAATGCCATATATTTCTGTGCATCAGTGCACGTTTAACACAGTATATTCAGTGCGTTAAAGTAAGTTTAACGCCGTATATTTCATTATGTGCCACTTAATGCAGTATATTTCAGAGCCTTACTGCACATTTGACTCAGTATATTGCAGAGCGTCAGTGCAGTTTTACTGCAGTATATATAGTGTGTCTGTAGTAAGTACTCAAGTTAAAGTGCACCAAACATCACTATTCATTTATTAAAGTGCATTCACATCTTTATTACATTTTGTTAATAAGCACCCCCATCATGACTGGGAGGCTGACAAGGAGAGTCAGACGTTCCCATGGAACTGTAGGGGGGCCAGCAGTGTATGTGTCCAAGGTGGACATGGTCAGTCCTCAGGCAGGGCATCATTTCCTCTGTTTAGTGATGTTGCCTATGCTATCCAACCACAGCATTCAGAGGAGGTGGTGGACTGGCTTTCTAAACCATCCTCACTAACCCAAGCAGAGACAAGTGTGCAGTCCACTGCAGCTGCCCGAGTGGCTAAACCTGCCATAGCCCCAGCATCTCCATACAGCTAATGAAAGATTTGTCAGCTCTACCCCCTCTGTGAAATTGTCCTATGAACCACAAGTACCCAAGGGGCTATTCAATAAGTCAGGGGAGTTTAAAAAAAAAAGTGCCATGCAGTGCTTCAGCTGACATCTCTAGGAGACAGGAGCCAGAGCAGAGATTCTTGCAGCTCTGCAGGTGGTTCGTGCCACAACAGCTGGAGCAAGGAATGATGGTGTGGGATAATGGTACAAACCTCCTGTTCACCCTTAGACAGGGAAAGTTAACATGTGCCAGGCATGGCACGTTCTCAATTTGCTGGTGCAGCCTTTCCTAAATAGGTAACCAGGGTTGGCAGATCTGCTAAAGCAGGCCAGAAGAGTCTGTAGCCATTTCAGGCGGTCATACACAGCCAGTGCTCAGTTGGCTGAAATTCAGCTGTCATTTCACCTGCCCGTAAACTGCCCGATTTGTGATATGTCCACCAGGTGGAACTCAACTTTGCTGCATGTGCAGCATTGACAGAGTGCTGTTACCAAAGTACCTGTGAGAGAGTATGACAGGGCACTTGAGGCAGAGCAGGAGGAAGAGGATTTCCTTTCAAGGCCCACTTTATGCAGACACCATTATTCCTATGCCACAGGACACACACACACACTAGGAGAGGGAGGATTCTTGCAATTTGAGGCATTGAAGCAGAGAACGACATACGTCAAACCATAGGTCAGTTTTCCAGACGCAGAACCCTTGGGAGTAGTATGTGCCTGGGAGGAGGCAGTTCCAGATACTATAATCCTCAGTGACCCCCAGGAGTACTTCTGATGCCTCTGCAAATTTGCAATGCATGGGCTCCCTTCCAAGCCTGGTCAAGGACCCAATATATGGCATAAAGGAAAATGATCACTTATGGTTGGCAAACCCTCCTTGACCACCGTTACAAGGGGAAAGTCTCAGAACTCATCCTGTCCCCACAGAGTGCAGAAGATGAAATCCCTTGAGGACATTTTAAAGAGTTTAATGCTTTTACCGACTCTGGTAGGTTACAGTGTTGTGGAAAACATAGTTTTGAGGCTTCTGTTGGTCAAGAGAGGAGCGACCCTGTACTGGGAAAATCTACTGCAACTGCTCTGTAATTGGAGAGTTTGGACTTTGTGAAATTTCAGCATGTAATGGTTATAGCTTGAAATAACTATGCATACTGTTTGTCTGAAGCCAGAAAAAAAAAGTTTTAATTGGAAATCAGTCTATGCAGGCAAAAAATGTAGCATTAGCACCCTCTGTTGGTTACTGTGTGCAATCTACAAGTAATGCAACACACCTCCAGCAGCTAGGGAGCTATGCAGCAGGCAGTGATTTGCCATCAACTACAGCAATCAAAAGTCAGTTTAGCGCTAAATAAAAAATGGATGGATCAGACACAGTAGAGCTCATTGGATTTTATTTGAAATAAAATTAATTTCTAATACATGAGAAAAGCACAAAGTCTGTCTATATGAGCAGTAAGGGTGCAGACTGGAGGGATGGGGAAGAATTCTCTTCCTTCACTATGGTCATCAGAGCCTGATATGGACACATGGGACAGGCGGCTCCTCTATTGTGGGTTTTCTTTTAGTGTGATTATCTTGGGCTGGAGGTCTATCACGGACAAGTATGAGATCTCTATGGGAGAGCGGACTGGAAAGGAGAGAGGATTTCCGGTAGGTAATTGTATGGTGATCATGTCTTGCTCAACTGGAAGCAAACCTGTAAGAAAAAGATGGCACAGTGAGGCTTTTTTTTGAAATGCAAAAAAAAAAATTCAGACGCTGTGTTTAGAGGCATTTCAAGTGCCAAACAGCAATTCATGTTTAGTTTACAGGCTTTTTTTGCCATTTTACAATGATTTTCTTCTATATTGTCGAGACCCGACAATTCATTACAGCTGCAATCAGTTTTAAATTACTCCCCCCTTAGAAATTTTGCTGTGGTACTGTGCCACTTTACAGGCATACTATAGACACCCCTGTAGCACTAACTCATGGTGGAGCTGCTGGTTTAAGCGGGTCTGTTACCTTCACTTTGCTTCCCTTGTTTCACCGGCACCGGGTCTAGGGTTCCGTTGAGTTTACCTTTGGACGACACACGCACCAACACTGGAGTATGTTTTCAATGCTTTATGAAACACTTGACTTAGGAAATAGCAGGAAAGAGGCGGAAAGGAAACTGCAGAAGAAACTCAAACATCTTCCGGTAGGGTTCTTTTGACAAATGTCCTGGTAGAATTCAGATACTATATGGAATGCGCTCCCCTCATGGGACACACTCCTTGCTCGTCTGGATAGGCCTCTCTCACTAGCCTAGCAGCCAGTACGCAGAACGAATCAAAGTCTCTGCCACAGACTTGCCTTGGGAACAAACCCATATGATCCTCTGCCACAGGATGTATCAGATTTTCTGTAATGAATGTCAGTCACAGTGCCTGAACCTTTAAGCCAACCCGGCAACACTATGCTGTATAGTAACTTTCGGATATGTCCTCCAACCGAGTTACCAGGCCCCTCTCTAGACCAGAACGCTGTGTGATCCCTCCAAGACGAAGAAGTGATCCTCCCCTGGGATCTCCTCGGTTGTCCAGCTTCATCACACAGGCCCGACAGCTCAGGACCATTCCTCGGCCGCGGTGGTAGGCCCCAGACAAACCTCTGGACCCACCCCTGCGCCGCTGTATTGTGGGCATCCGGAACAGAGGATCACGAGGTAGCTCCTCAACGCATACCTGTCGGCCAGGAGGGCCAGCAGGTGGCTGTAAAACGAACCCCAGAAAATGGTGTCTGTCCCATAAATACCCTAACCCAGAATGCAACTCGGAGACCACCTCCACCGAGTTGTCTCCGGGACAGAAGAGCATCCATACGCTTCAACACGTTGCCTTTCCAATACTAACCAGTGATAACAGCGACACCCACTGGTCAGTCTGGAAACACACACAACGTCAGCCAAGCTGCAACAGAGGCAAACTTAACCTTCCTAACGAACAAGTTACTAAATTTACCTAACTTGCAGTAGATTGCAAATCTAACAGCGCTACATACTCCCCCCACTACAGTAGACGTTGTCCCCAATGTCTGTCCAAAAAAAAAAAAACTGTGACACTAACTCCCAAGCCTGAGAGTCAGTATTTGAGTTTCTTGTAACTTTGGATAGACAAAGAGAGAGAGAAAGGGACAGTATAAAGACATTATAAGACGTAGAGCCCTTGCACACTGGGGCGGGGGGCGGCGGTAAAACGCCGCTATTATTAGCGGCGTTTTACCGTCGGTATGCGGCCGCTAGCGGGGCGGTTTTACCCCCCGCTAGCGGCCGAGAAAGGGTTAAATACCACCGCAAAGCGCCTCTGCAGAGGCGCATTGCCGGCGGTATAGCCACGCCGTCCCATTGATTTCAATGGGCAGGAGCGGTAAAGGAGCGGTATACACACCGCTCCTTCACCGCTCCGAAGATGCTGCTGGCAGGACTTTTTTTATCGTCCTGCCAGCGCATCGCTCCAGTGTGCAAGCCCTCGGGGCTTTCACACTGGGATGACAGCAGCGGCACTTTCGGGGCGGTTTGCAGGCGCTATTATTAGCGCAATAGCGCCTGCAAACCGCCCCAGTGTGCAAGGGCTCTTATATCTATGAAACATTATGTTTACATCCGCAAACAAAACCACAGTATGATTGTACATAAACTCACTAACTAGCTGAAAAGCCTCCCAGCTTAATATAAGATCCGTTGATCCCTGAAAAGTTAAACGCACATATGCATATCCTGTACAACATTAGGAGCAAAGCCTCATTTAAAAATGAGACTCTCTTCCTATAACCTATACCAAAAGAAATATAATCTTTAAGAGTTCATCCCTATATAAAATTATTTTTATCTTTAATGAAACAAAATCTAGCTAGCAAAAAGAAGTCCTTGGATTTTAAACACTGAACAGAATATGTAGATCTGAGATCTCTTTATCCTGACACTAACTAGCTAAATAACTTCAAAGTTCTTTTGTAGGGATGAGCCGAACACCCCCCTGTTCGGTTCGCACCAGAACATGCGAACAGGAAAAAAGTTCGTTCGAACACACGAACACCGTTAAAATCTATGGGAGACGAACATGAATAATCAAAAGTGCTAATTTTAAAGGCTAATATGCAAGTTATTGTCATAAAAAGTGTTTGGGGATCCGGGTCCTGCCCCAGGGGACATGGATCAATGCAAAAAAAAGTTTTAAAAACGGCCGTTTTTTCAGGAGCAGTGATTTTAATAATGCTTAAAGTCAAACAATAAAAGTGTAATATCCCTTTAAATTTCGTACCTGGGGGGTGTCTATAGTATGCCTGTAAAGGGGCGCATGTTTCCTGTGTTTAGAACAGTCTGACAGCAAAATGACATTTTGAAGGAAAAAACTCATTTAAAACTACCCGCGGCTATTGCATTGCCGACAATACACATAGAAGTTCATTGATAAAAACGGCATGGGAATTCCCCAAAGGGGAACCCCGAACCAAAATTAAAAAAAAAAAATGACGTGGGAGTCCCCCTAAATTCCATACCAGGCCCTTCAGGTCTGGTATGGATATTAAGGGGAACCCCGGCCAAAATTTAAAAAAAAAAATGACGTGGGGTTCCCCCTAAATTCCATATCAGACCCTTCAGGTCTGGTATGGATTTTAAGGGGAACCCCGTGCCAAAAAAAAAAAAAAAAAAACGGCGTGGGGTCCCCCCAAAAATCCATACCAGACCCTTATCCGAGCACGCAACCTGGCAGGCCGCAGGAAAAGAGGGGGGGACGAGAGTGCGGCCCCCCTCCCTCCTGAACCGTACCAGGCCACATGCCCTCAACATTGGGAGGGTGCTTTGGGGTAGCCCCCCAAAACACCTTGTCCCCATGTTGATGAGGACAAGGGCCTCATCCCCACAACCCTGGCCGGTGGTTGTGGGGGTCTGCGGGCGGGGGGCTTATCGGAATCTGGAAGCCCCCTTTAACAAGGTGACCCCCAGATCCCGGCCCCCCCCCTGTGTGAAATGGTAAGGGGGTACATAAGTACCCCTACCATTTCACGAAAAAAGTGTCAAAAATGTTAAAAATGACAAGAGACAGTTTTTGACAATTCCTTTATTTAAATGCTTCTTCTTTCTTCCTTCATCTTCTGGTTCTTCTGGCTCTTCTGGTTCTTCCTCCGGCGTTCTCGTCCAGCATCTCCTCCGCGGCGTCTTCTATCTTCTTCTCCTCGGGCCGCTCCGCACCCATGGCATGGGGGGGAGGCTCCCGCTCTTCTCTTCTTCTTTTCTTCTCTTCTTCTCTTCTTCATTTTCTTCTCCGGGCCGCTCCGCAATCCATGCTGGCATGGAGGGAGGCTCCCGCTGTGTGACGGCGCTCCTCGTCTGACAGTTCTTAAATAACGGGGGGCGGGGCCACCCGGTGACCCCGCCCCCCTCTGACGCACGGGACATGACGGGACTTCCCTGTGGCATTCCCCGTGACGTCACAGGGAAGTCCCGTCAAGTCACCGTGCGTCAGAGGGGGGCGGGGTCACCGGGTGGCCCCGCCCCCCCCGTTATTTAAGAACTGTCAAAGGAGGAGCGCCGTCACACAGCGGGAGCCTCCCTCCATGCCAGCATGGATTGCGGAGCGGCCCGGAGAAGAAAATGAAGAAGAGAAGAAGATAAGAAGAGAAGAAGAGAAGAAAAGAAGAAGAGAAGAAGAAGAGAAGAGCGGGAGCCTCCCCCCAATGCCATGGGTGCGGAGCGGCCCGAGGAGAAGAAGATAGAAGACGCCGCGGAGGAGATGCTGGACGAGAACGCCGGAGGAAGAACCAGAAGAGCCAGAAGAACCAGAAGAACCAGAAGATGAAGGAAGATAGAAGAAAGAAGAAGCATTTAAATAAAGGAATTGTCAAAAACTGTCTCTTGTCATTTTTAACATTTTTGACAGTTTTTTAGTGAAATGGTAGGGGTAAGAACCCCCTTACCATTTCACACAGGGGGGGGGCCGGGATCTGGGGGTCCCCTTGTTAAAGGGGGCTTCCAGATTCCGATAAGCCCCCCGCCCGCAGACCCCCACAACCACTGGCCAGGGTTGTGGGGATGAGGTCCTTGTCCTCATCAACATGGGGACAAGGTGTTTTGGGGGGCTACCCCAAAGCACCCTCCCAATGTTGAGGGCATGTGGCCTGGTACGGTTCAGGAGGGGGGGGCCGCACTCTCGTCCCCCCCTCTTTTCCTGCGGCCTGCCAGGTTGCGTGCTCGGATAAGGGTCTGGTATGGATTTTTGGGGGGACCCCACGCCGTTTTTTTTTTTTTTTGGCGCGGGGTTCCCCTTAAAATCCATACCAGACCTGAAGGGTCTGGTATGGAATTTAGGGGGAACCCCACGTCATTTTTTTTTTTTAATTTTGGCCGGGGTTCCCCTTAATATCCATATCAGACCTGAAGGGCCTGGTATGGAATTTAGGGGGACTCCCACGTCATTTTTTTTTTTTAATTTTGGTTCGGGGTTCCCCTTTGGGGAATTCCCATGCCGTTTTTATCAATGAACTTCTATGTGTATTGTCGGCAATGCAATAGCCGCGGGTAGTTTTAAATGAGTTTTTTCCTTCAAAATGTCATTTTGCTGTCAGACTATTCTAAACACGGGAAACATGCGCCCCTTTACAGGCATACTATAGACACCCCCCAGGTACGAAATTTAAAGGGATATTACACTTTTATTGATTGACTTTAAGCATTATTAAAATCACTGCTCCTGAAAAAACGGCCGTTTTTAAAACTTTTTTTTGCATTGATCCATGTCCCCTGGGGCAGGACCCAGGTCCCCAAACACTTTTTATGACAATAACTTGCATATTAGCCTTTAAAATTAGCACTTTTGATTTCTCCCATAGACTTTTAAAGGGTGTTCCGCGGCATTCGAATTTGCAGCGAACACCCCAAATTGTTCGCTGTTCGGCGAACTTGCGAACAGCCAATGTTCGAGTCGAACATGAGTTCGACTCGAACTCGAAGCTCATCCCTATTCTTTTGTCCACAGTTACCAGTAAAACCGGGGATCTGGCAATGTCAGTGTCTTTCCCTCTTTATCCACAGTGGTAATGAAATACACAACATTGTTCTTTCCCGGCCTGCAAATTACCACTTTGTCAGCATAGATGTGCCGACCGAAATTCTAATGTACAAAGCACCCATTAAAACGTTCATCCATCTTAACAGAACATCCAGTCTTTCTGAAGGACTTAGGCACAGACAAGTAGTCCCAAACAGCCTCACTGTACCAAAGTTCCCAATTAGTTTCAAT
This sequence comes from Aquarana catesbeiana, assembly GCF_042186555.1. NCBI lineage: Eukaryota > Metazoa > Chordata > Amphibia > Anura > Ranidae > Aquarana > Aquarana catesbeiana. Next base: position 8,733,795 of record NC_133330.1, read on the forward strand.
CTCCTGCATGATATCCTGGGGCACATAGGGGAACTCCAAACCATACTGTGCTGCCACGCGCTTGTTTAACATCCTCTGTAAGTGAGCAAGTTTTGGCAATGATCTGTCTCTCCCCATACCAGGCGGTACACAGGAATCTGATGACTTTCTCACCATAGACCCAGCTGGTGTCTGTAGTGAACCAGTAACTTTCGGTAAAGTCCCAGCAATAATACTGTGTGTCTCCACACAGGGTGACGTCTTCCCAGAACTCAGGGCCGTCCATTCAGGGAAAGTCACAGTGGAGGCAACATCCTCACTTTGTGACCACAATAGCCCTTGTGACATAGTCCCAAACAAGTCATCATCACCGGAAAGATCCGACATGGATTCTATTTCCGAATTTCCCAACTCTTCTGCTGGCAAATATTTATTTACAGTCCCGGACACATTCCCCAACAGTGGCTTACCCGTTCCTGACGTGGACTCTGGTAGCTCCGGTTCAGGTAACCTCTTGGGTAGGCCTCGACCACGGCCGCGGGAAGCCTTTACATAGCCCACCTTCCTTTGAGTAGGCACAACAGGAGTAGGCATAGTGGACGCAGAAATCAAAGTAATGTCCCTTGATGAGACAACAGCAGCAGTGTCTCTTTCTGGAACATTGTCAGCAACAACAGGCAAAGTGGTGGCCTGTCGTTCTCGCTCTGTAGCAGTAGCAGCTTCTACTGTGGCGATACCTGTTGCCCAGTCCATCCGATAAGCACGGGGCAACGTGGTAGGTTGCTCCACCACAAACAAGTACTCTCCACATTGTGGACATCGGCCAAATGGGCGAAGATGCACAGCCAATCCTTCGCATCGATGGCAGATCATGCCCAGTCCCTCAATGTCTCCTGAGGTATACAGGACAAACCTCCCCTGCAGCTTCAAATGAACTCCAGTATCTGTAAGCAGAGCTCCAGATAGCACAGTATTCATCACGGTGCTTGCATGGAACATTCTCGGTCCCATAGCTGGCTGCATCGCCGAAAAAGACATTGCCACACACTGATCTTCTCAATACGATCACGAGGCCTCTCTTTTCCTCTGGCACCAACACACACGCGTCCCACGCGGTAGCAAGTAGGGTAACTCCTCCCACTTGTTCTTCCAGTCACGTAGCTCTCGGGCCTTTTACTGGCACCCACCGTCTACGCACTCAGAAGTTCTGCAGTGTAACCTTTCCTCTTCCTGAAAGTCCAGCTCTCTCTGTAAACTCCCAGTAAAACACTCCACTGGGTTGCGAGAATTGACGGTCAACAAATCCCGGACGACGCCCCCACATGTAGCACTAACTCACGGTGGAGCTGCTGGTTTAAGGGGGTCTGTTACCTTCACTTTGCTTCCCTTGTTTCACCGGCACCGGGTCTAGGGTTCCGTTGAGTTTACCTCTGGACGACACACGCACCAACACTGGAGTACGTTTTCAATGCTTTATTAAACACTTGACTTAGGAAATAGCAGGAAAGAGGCGGAAAGGAAACTGCAGAAGAAACTCAAACATCTTCCGGTAGGGTTCTTTTGACAAATGTCCTGGTAGAATTCAGATATTATATGGAATGCGCTCCCCTCATGGGACACACTCCTTACTCATCTGGATAGGCCTCTCTCACTAGCCTAGCAGCCAGTACGCAGCACGAATCAAAGTCTCTGCCACAGACTTGCTTTGGGAACAAACCCGTACGATCCTCTGCCACAGGATGTATCAGATTTTCTGTAATGAGTGTCAGTCACAGTGCCTAAACCTTTAAGCCAACCCGGCAACAATATGCTTTATAGCTACTTTCGGATACATCCTCCAACCGAGTTACCAAGCCCCTCTCTAGACCAGCACACTGCGTGATCTCTCCAAGACGGGTCCTCCCCTGGGATCTCCTCGGTTGTCCAGCTTCGTCACACAGGACCGACAGCTCAGGACCATTCCTTGGCCACTGTGGTAGGCCCCAGACAAGCCTCTGGACCCACCCCTGCGCCGCTCCTTAACGCATACCTGTCGGCCAGGAGGGCCAGCAGGTGGCTGTAAAACGAACCCCAGAAAATGGCATCTGTCCCATAAATACCCTCGCCCAGAATGCAACTCGGAGGACCACCTCCACCGAGTTGTCTCCGGGACAGAAGAGCATCCATACGCTTCATCACGTTGCCTTTCCAACACTAACCAGTGATAACAGCGACACCCACCGGTCAGCACGGAAACACACACAACATCAGCAAAGCTGGAACAGAGGCAAACTTAACCTTCCTAACGAACAAGTTACTAAATTTACCTAACTTGGGGTAGATTGCAAATCTACCAGCGCTACACCCCCCAGGCACGATATTTAAAGGAATATTTCAGGACAGCACCTGAGAGATAGTGACTCCTCTCACCGGACCATAGGAAACATTCTTCCTCCAGAACTTTAAAGGGAGGCACCTCCCTACCATACCTCAGTTTGCGTTTCCTCCAGCCTGGAGGGAACATCTTTTAGAAGGGGAGTCAGGATCTTAGGTGTTCCTGAGAGATGGGGCTCCTCTCTAATTTTCCTTAGAGACCCTTTGTCCTCCTGTCCTACCCAGGCAGTGGCTTGCATCATCTTCTCCCCTTGGTGCTCGGTGAGCAAGCCACAGTCCGCATCTGCAACGGTGGGGACAGGCACCAGCAAGGCTCAGGTAGGAGGCAGCAGTTTAGGTCTGCCTATTCCTTTACCTGTTTCGGTCTCTACCTCCTTTTACTTCCCCACTCCTACTGGCAAGGGGCCTGTCTGGGCACTGGAGGTTTACCTGTTTCTTCCTAGTGCACCTGTGCAGTGGTCCATAAAAAAAAACCCCTTCTTGCATGACCAAAATGGGAGAAAATTGGAAGAAAGCCCTATGCAGTTTGCACCACTTTATAGTTGAGGAATCAGCTTCAGTTTGTGATGACCTGGTTGCTTCTGTAAAGAAGGAACTATGCCATGATTCAGACTTTGTGACTTGTTAGTTAATCTGGCTGCTAGTCAGCCATCCACTTCAGAGTCATCCCAGGGTTCACCTCCTATCCCGGTGTTGGAAGCTTTATCTGAAGGTCCTTCAAACAGGGAAGAGGAGTCCCCCCCACCCTCCGTTAAAGACTCAGAAGTGGAGGCTGACGTGGCCCCTTCCAAATTTAAGTTATCCCTGGAAGAGGTGGATGGCAGGGTCCAGAGAGAACTTTTTCTCCAAAGCCACAAGAGAAGTTTTCCTTTTGAGGACCCCTCTGCAGTTTGGAATAAGGTGCCAAGGTTGGATGTGGACTTCTCCCAGGCTGAGATCCACCGACCTGTCCTTTGAAGACATTGGTGTTCTTAGGGATCCAATGGATAAACGTATGGATCTTTTGCACAAGATCATGGCAATCAATCATGAGCAATTTAAAGCCAGATATGGCCACAACATGTGTAGCCAGGAACCTAGAACAGTGTTTCTCAACTCCAGTCCTCAAGGCGCACCAACAGGTCATGTTTTCAGGATTTCCACTATTTTGCACAGGTGATTTGATCAGTTTTCACTGCCTTATTAATTACCACAGCCATCTCATCTGAGGGAAATACTGAAAACATGACCTGTTGGTGCGCCTTGAGGACTGTAGTTGAGAAACACTGACCTAGAATACTGGATTAACCAGCTGAAGTCTCATATTGGCAGATTCACCCAAACAAGAGATTTGATTCATTTTCTACCCTGTCTGCAGTAGCTTACATAGCAGATGCTTCGGCAGAAGCAATTAGAATGTCAGCTAGATCTGCAGCCTTGACAAATGCTGCAAGAAGAGCTTTATGGTTAAACACATGGCCAGGTGATACAGCATCAAAAAAGTAAGCTTTGTGGGATTCCCTTTTTGGGTGACCTTTTTTTCCTTGTCAAAAGAAGTTTATTGAGTATACAATGTTATAAAGATACATAAAGTAAGTTTACAAGGATCTATAAAGTAAGCTCATTGTTTTACAGTAGGGTTTATATAGGTAAATATCATGAAATTTCAAATATTAAACATTGGGTTCACGTAAACCTAAATTAAAGATATATATCATTTCCTTAGTTACTTTTGTAGGTATTTAAATGATTTATACCTACTATACATATTGTTTACAAGTAGAGTGTATATAGGTCAAATAAATTCTGATAATGAGCTTTAATCGTAAGGTGGAGAAAAGGAAAGAGAAAGAAGAAAAAGGGTTGAAAGGTAGAGGTATGGTCCACAAGGTTGTCCCGCTCGTCAGTTTATTATTCTTTTTAGTTCTCTTTGAAGCCTTAGAATGGGTGTCTCTGTAAGTCATTTAATCTGTTACCATGGCAACAGGACAGAGTCATTGAAGTTTGACAGGAACTGTTTTATCCAAGGATGCCAAAGTTTTTCAAATTTTGGAATTTGATTTTGATCGATGGCTACCATCTTAGCATGAGACATTGTATTATTCATTCTGTGAATTGTTTCTGCTAGTACCAATGTAGGAGATTTCCATGCCTTGGCCACTGTTTGTTTTGCAGCCGTTATTAGTTGGATCATAAGTTTGAATTGAGAGAGTGTTAACCATTCCGGTTTTAGATTAAGTAAAGTTAAATATGGATCTGGTTGTATTATTTTTTTAAATATTTTAGATGCAATCACAAAGACTTCCTTCCAGAAGGTTTGGATTACTGGGCACGTCCACCATATGTGTAAATATGTGCCTATTTCTGGGCATCCTCGAAAACAAAGAGCTGAGGTATTAGGTGAATATTTTGCCACTCTAGCGGGTACAAGGTACCAGCGAGTTAGGACTTTATAATTTGTCTCCAGTGCTAAGATGTTGGGTGAAGATGACTTAGATGTGAGCCATATGTTAGACCAGTCCGTGTCTTCTAAAGTTCGTCCCAGGTCCTCCTCCCACCTCTGAACGTAAGAGGGTCTATTAAGATTTGGTACTCCATATAATTGATTATAAAGTGATGAAATTGTACCTTTAGCAAATGGATCTTTTGTACAGATTGATTCAAAAATGGATAATTGGTATAATGGTGTATCCCCCTTTAGGAATGGTGTATAGAAATTTTTGATTTGGAGATATCTAAATATCTCAGAGTTTGGTAGATCATATTTTTCTCTAAGTGATGGGAATGAAAGGAATGATTTAGATGCTATGAAGTCATTTAGTGTCTGAATGCCTGATGTTGTCCAAGCTTTAAAAGAATTTGGGTAGATCCATGCCGGATAAAAGGCCGGATTTCTGATAAAAGAAAGGAGAGGATTGTGTGGAGATTGTAACTGATATTTGGTTTTTAGTTTATCCCAGAGAGATAAGAAGTGTTTAGTTATGGGATTATGAATTTTAAAGCGGTCTTTAGGATCAAGCCATAATAAATTTGATATTAATAGAGGGTCATTTTCTGAAGCCTCTATAAATACCCATAATGGGATTTCCTGTTTTGCATGGTATTTGGACAGACTGGCCAAATGTGCCGCTCTGTAGTAGTTAGTAAAATTAGGGTATCCCAGGCCTCCTTTATTTTTGGGAAGATGTAGTGTGTGTATAGGTATACGTGGTTTAGAAGAGCCCCATATAAACGAAGTTGCTCTTTTTTGTACTATTCTCAAAAAATAGGAAGGAATTGGAATAGGGAGGACTCTGAATAGATAAAGCAATTTGGGTAGAATAGTCATTTTGATTGCATTAATCTTCCCCATCCAGGATAAAGGAAGTTGCGACCATTGTTTTATTAGATTTGTGATCTGTCTTAATACAGGAGGATAATTGGTTGAGAATAAGTCAGAATGAGAGGCTGTTAAATGAATTCCAAGATATGGGATTGATTTTTCTGCCCATGTGAATGGGAGTGCAGCCCTAGCCGGAATCAATTCCATGTTTGTGAGTGAAATATTAAGCACTAGGCATTTCTTAGGATTAATCATAAGGCCGGATAGGGCTGCAAATCCATCAAGAGCTGGTATTAAGTTAGGACCAGAGACCTGTGGTGATGATAGAAAAAGTAATATATCGTCTGCAAATATACATAATTTGTGTGTAATACCTCCTACTTCAATGCCAGTTATAGTTTGGTTTGTTCTGATATATTGGGCCATGGGTTCGAGTATAAGGGCAAATAATAAGGGAGATAATGGGCAACCCTGTCGGGTACCTCTTTCGATATTAAAGGCTTCAGATTTGTATCCAGCATATTTTATATAGGCTTTGGGTTTATTATATAATGCTTTGATCCATGTTAAAAAGTGGGGTCCAAAACCCCATTTTTGTAATGAATATTGCATATATTGCCAGGATACTGTGTCAAATGCCCTCTTAATATCGAGAGATAGAAAACATAAAGGGATTTTCCGTTTTTTAGCAATATGTGCCAATAACACTGCCCTGCGTATATTATCGCCTGCCTGTCTATTTGGCATGAAGCCTACTTGATCTCTATGTATTAATTTTCCTATAATGCTATTGAGGCGTTTTGCTATTATTTTTGCTAATAATTTAATATCGAGGTTTAACAGAGAGATAGGCCGATAATTCACACAGGAAGTATCATCAGAAAGGGGTTTTGGGATCATACAAACAATTGCCATTAGTGTTTCTTGCCGAAAAGAATGTCCATCTAGAAGTTTGTTAAAAGTTTCAGTGAGAATGGGAGAGAGTATTTCTGAGAATGTTTTATAGTATAAAGCCGAGTAGCCGTCTGGGCCTGGTCTTTTGTTAAGTTTTAGGTCTTTTATGGCGTTAGCAACTTCATCTATAGTTATAGGCTCATCCAAACTGCTTTTTTGATTCTGAGATAACTCAGGTAAGGTTATTTTTGAGAAGAAGGATTCAGCCTCTGTAGGATTAAATTCATTGTTTGTCTTGTATAAAGTTGCGAGATGTGAGTGAAATTTATGGACTATTTTAACTGGATTACAAGTGTAAACATTTTTTGATAATTTCAAACGTATTGGTTTGAAAGATTTGTTAGTTGAATTTAATGCCCGAGCCAAATATGTACCTGGTTTGTTTGTATTCATGTAGAAATTGTGTTTGGAGCGTTTGAGGGATTTATCAACTGACTCAGTGAGAAATAGATCGTATTCCAATCTAGATTTTTCCAGATGAGATTTTGTACTCTGAGATGGATTATCTTGAAATGATATGTAGGCTGCATTAAAATTGAGTTCTAGTTTTTTTGCTAGATTTTTGCGTTCCCGTTTAAATAGTGCCATTTGTCTTTGTATTGTACCACGCAAGACAGGCTTATGAGCTTCCCACAGTGTTATTGGGGAGATGTCTGTTGTATTATTAATTGATATGTATTCCTTTAAAGCTTGTTCAATGGCCATCTGATGTAGTGGGTGTTTGAGCATTATGTCCGGTAAGTACCACGTTGGGTCATGCGCTTTTGGTATGGCTGAGGCTATAGTAGTGTATACTGCATTATGGTCAGACCACGGAATCGGAATTATATCTGATGCAATAATTTCTGGTATCATTCCTATTGTTAGAAAAATATGATCTATTCTGGTGAAGGTTTGATGAGGGTGCGAGAAATAAGTGAATTTCTTTTTCATTGGGTTACTTTCTCTCCATGAATCTACCAGATTGTATTTGGAAAGAAGTTGAGAAAAAGGTAATCTAGAGGTTATTTTGGATGGTGTAAAAGGTGATTTATCTAGAAATGGGAGGATGACCTGGTTCGAATCCCCACACATTATCACTGTTCCTATTTTGTGTGTATTAATCACTTGTAATATATGTGAGAGGAATGGTGTAGGTTGTTTGTTAGGAGCGTAGTAGGAAATCACCGTGATTGCTGTATCCATTATATAACCCATGAGTATCAGGTATCTACCTTCTGGGTCTTTAATTTCTGATGATAAGGTGAATGGTGTGGATCGGTGAAATGCAATTAGAGTTCCCCTTTGCTTGGTACAGGCAGAAGCCGTGTAAATTTGTTGATAAAAAGGAGAAATATATTTTGGAGTAGAATCTTTGGTGAAGTGTGTTTCTTGGAGGCATACTATGTGAGCCTTCTTGTTATGGAAAGTACGGAAGACTTTGGTCCTTTTTTGAGGGACATTTATTCCCTGAACATTCAGAGAAAGTATATTCAGTGGTGCCATGGCAATAGATCAAATAGTTTTGACTTACTTTTTGTTATGCAGAGCTGACTGCGCAGATCAACCTGTGTGGACTGAAGAGATGAATAGATAGAAAAGAAACCAGTGAATTCTGGAGTAAAGAGTAAACAAAAAACATATGAGATTAGATGATACATTGTATAAATTATTTTTTGCAAGTAATCACAATTTACCCGTGAAAGAGAATAAATATCTCTCTCAGGGGAATAAGTGCCTTCGTCACACTCCCACATAATATGGTTGGGAGAATGAGGAGGGCTAATGGGGGTACACGGATCTTCCGCTTACAGGAGAGAAGTGCTATGTCAAAAGACATCAAAATGATGTTTCATTAATTGGAGTGCAGAATATAGTTTTTGTTGAAATTATTTATTCCAGGGTGGTTGTATATGGTTAGTCTTGCCCTAGGCTAAATAATTCAGTTAGAAAGGGACTGTTAATAACTTTGGTATTGATGAAGATAGTTTGAATTATTTTGGGATTTTAACCCTTTTAGAGTAAACAATTACATATTTTATTCATATGTAACTGTTTAGATATGTTAACTCATAAAATTGAGGTTGTATTGCTTCAGATTAGAATAAACAAAAACATAATTCTAGGAACTAGTTAGGTAATAATATATTTGTTTTAAGAAAAGAAAAAAAAAAAAAAAAAAAAAAAAAGCTTTCATTACTTCTGGATTATTGAACATATTTGTCCTAAAAAGCAATAAATCTATTGTTATTACTTGATAATATATAACTGAACAAGAATTTCCTTATTTCACTTATATATTCTAAGGCTATATGAATCAGAAGTAATAAGAAATATAACTGGAATGTAACATGATCCCACACAGTGTGTGACTATCAGAATGCAGTCACATTCAGTTATAAATATAGGTTTTTTATAGAGAACCATCTCGTAGTATAATAAATGAAGAGATATCAGGAATTAGGATGTCAGTCCATTGAATCTTCTTGGTCCATGGATGATGTGGCATAACGGCCTCTTTTGTGAGAATGATGATTCCCATTTTGTTCTGGAATTTTCTGGGTGCTGCCTGAAGGTGAAGATGATGCCATTCTTCTGCGTGTGGGAGTGTTGCTGCTTGTGGGTTCTGTCAGATTTAATTTTAAAAGGGTTTGTTGTAGTTCATCTGCTGATCTGCTTCTGTAAATTGTACCTTGGTAGTTAAATCTGACTGAAAAGGGGAAGCCCCATTGATACATAATGTTGTGGCGTTGCAGTTCCATTAGTTGGGGTTTCATGGATCGTCTTTTAGTAATAGTAAGTTGGAATAGGTCAGCAAAAATTTGATAATTGTGTCCTTGAAAATTAAGTTCCTTTTTTTCTCTTGCAGCAATTAGTATTTGTTCTTTCGTTCTGTAATAATGAAATTTTGTGATTATATCACGTGGGGGTCCATCTTTCTTTTTGGCTGTAAGGGCTCTGTGTACTCTGTCCAGTTCTAAACGTTCAATAGGGATATCTGGCTTTAGTTCTTGTAATAGAGCAGTAATAGTAGATTACAGGTCTGTCACAGTTTCAGGTATTCCCCTTATGCGCAAGTTTGAACGTCTGGCTCTATTTTCGTAATCTTCGAGCTTAGTTTGAAGTATTAAATTCTCTTTTTTTAATTGTTCCAATTCTGTTATATTTTCTTGGGTTGTAATTTCAATTTCATCCATTTTTATTTCTAAGGCTGCGGTGCGGTTTCCCAGCTCTCTTATTTCTTTGGTTAGGCTGTTTGTTATTTGGTCTGAGGTTTGTTTTAAAGCCTTATGAAGCATCTTTTCAAATTGTAATAATATTACTGGGGATACTGAGGAGGCTTGTGGAGAAGTTTGTGAGAGGATTTGTTCTGTATCTGACTCAAATGGAGAGTCTTGCTGTGACATTTTCTGTCTGTGATAGCCCCCTGATGCTGTATCTTGTGAGGTGACTGGAGCTGCTTCAGCTGCAGTGAGTGCCTGTGAGCTCTTTGTGAGGTGATTTTTATTTCTGCCACGGTTTCCTCCCAGTACCATATTTCCTGCCCAAACTTTCACAGTTTGTTCCCTGGGGCAAAAAGGTTTAAATGGATACCTTTTGAGCCTGCAGGCTCCGCTTTGTCCTTCTCTTCTCTCCTCAGCGGTGTGGAGCTCTAACAATGCATGTCTGCTCCACTAGGCTCCGCCTGGGTGACCTTTTTTGACCCTGATCTAGATAACATTCTAGACAGGACTGACCATAAGAAAAGGTCCTTCCCCGTTAAAAAGAACGGCAGGAGGGTTTTATTCTCATGTCTTCTTGGTAAGAAAACCAAACAGGAAAATTCTGATTGAGACTCAATCTAAAGCCTCTGAACAAATCCATCAAGTACAGAAAGTTCAAGATGGACTTGATTTTTTCAGTCAGAAATCTGACCCCATGTTGCTTCATGGCGTCAATAGATTTAAAGGATGCATATCTGCATATCTGCATATCTGCATACCCCAGTCCCAGAAGTATCTCAGGTTGGAGGCAAGGTTGGAAGGCATGATTCATCATCTACAGTTCAGGGCCTTACCGTTCGGGCTGTCATCCTCACCTTGAATTTTTACCAAGGTGATGGCAGAAGCTTTAGCTCCGCTTCGTCTTCAGGGAATCGCAGTGATTTCCCATTTAGATGACCTGCTATTTTTCGACCCCCTAAAAGTTGCAGAGCAACTTAAACAAAGCACGCATCCATCTGGAATTGATTTTAAACCTTCAGAAATCTTCTCTAAACCCATCTCAGGAGATTCGCTTTCTGGGTTATCTAATTAATTCTGTGGATCAAAAAATCTCCCCCCAGAGAAAAAAAAAACAAAAACCCCACACACGATTCACTACGCTGTCAATACTACAGACCAACCAGCAAATAACGATAAGACAGGTTATGTCGGCATTGGGAGTACTGACTTTAACAATGCCGGCTGTCCAGTGTACATTTCAGGTGTCTGCAGACTTTTCTCCTGAGGTCATGGGATCAGTTTGGGATCCCTAGACACAGAGGTGAAGGTCACTATGGTGGTGGAAAAGGCAAGAGATCCTATCAAGGGGTCTAGAGTGGGACTTCCCAGTCGAAAGACTGACAACTGATGCCAGCTCTTGGGGTTGGGGGCCCACCTAGAGAGGGACTTCGCTCAGGGAAGTTGGTCCAAGAAGGAGGAGGCATGGTCCTCAAACTGGAGAGCTCAAGGCAATCGCTTTATCTCTAGTAACATTTGTGCAGGATCTCCGTTTACACCATGTACAAGTACTAATGGACAATGCCATGGCTGTGGCTTATCTAAACAGACATGGGGGCACAAGGAGCAGGTCCTTGCAAGCACTAGCAATGAAAATTCTTCTGTGGGCAGAACACTTGCTGTCTCTCAGCAATCCACCTAAAGGGGACCCTGAACAAAGTGGCGGATTTCCATAGCAGGAATCCCATTCAGGAAGCAGAATAGTCACTGAATCCAGAAGTCTTCGCTATGATTGCCAGAATGTGGGGGCAGCCAGAGGTGGACCCGTTTGCCTCAAAGGAGAATGCTCAGGTTCCTCAGTTCCTCTCCCTAAGCAATCTTGACGGGTCACTAGGGACAGACGCATTGGCATATCCATGGAGATTTCATCTTTGCTACACCCCCCCCCCCCCCCATTCCAGTTAATTCCATTGATATTGAGGAAGATTCAGAGGGAAAGGGTACCAGTCATTTTAATCACGCCCTTTTGGCCAAAAAGAGCCTGGTTCTCAACCGTTCTGGGGATGGCGATCAAACCTTGTTGGCATCTACCTCTCAGGCACAATCTTCTAATACAAGGCCCAGTAAATCATCCAGAGGTGGCCAGTCTGGCTCACGGCCTGGTATCTGAGGAGCAGCTCCTAAAAAGCAAGGGGTTTTCTAACTGGTTGATTGCAACATTAATATGAAGTAGAAAAAAAAAGTATCAAGGGACATTTATACTAAATTCTGGAAAGTCTAATACATGGTGCAATTCATCTGCCCAAGACCCAGTGAGCCTTGTTTCCATTCTGGAGTTTACAGGATGGAGCAAACAAGGGACTAGCGGTCAGTACCCTGAAGGTACAGGTCGCTGCGTTGGCAGTGTTTAGAAAAATCTGTGGTCTCTGAACCACTCATAAATCAGATTTTTTAGAGCTCTTGCAAGATCTAAACCAACACCGCTCAAAGGTTTCCCTAAATAGGATCTGTCAGTTGACCTACAATCCCCAACAAAAAGTCCTTTTAAACCTTTGGAAAAAGCACCTCTCAGATCTCACTTTTAAGACTGTTTCTGATTGCCATTGTTTCTGCACGCAGGATCAGTGAGCTAAAAATGGTCTATTAAGGAACCTTACTCATCTATAATTCCCGGACAGAGTTCTACTAAGGACAGACCTGAAGTTCTTACCCAAGGTAGCTTCAATGCTTAATCGTGCTCAAGACATCATGCTTCCAACCTTCTGTGCAAACCCAGCAGGGGAGAAAGACTTTTTTCCACATGTTGGATGTTAAAAAGGACATGGTTATTTTACTTAGAAAAGACAAAGGAGCTTAGACTTAGATTCATTATTTGTTTTTTTGGCCAACAGAAAAGGTTGCCAGGCCTCTAAAGTCTCTTTAGCCAGATGGCTGAAATTATCCATTTCAGGGGCATATTTGCATGTGGGTTTGTCTCCACTTGACCAGAGCACTGGCAGCCACTAGGGATGAGCTTCAAGTTCGAGTCGAACTCATGTTCAACTCGAACATCGGCTGTTTGCCAGTTCGCCGAACAGCGAACAATTTGGGGTGTTCGCGGCAAATTCGAATGCCAAGGAACACCCTTTATAAGTCTATGGGAGAAATCAAAAGTGCTAATTTTAAAGGCTTATATGCATGGTATTGTCATAAAAAGTGTTTGGGGACCTGGGTCCTGCCCCAGGGGACATGGATCAATGCAAAAAAAAGTTTTAAAAACAGCCGTTTTTTCGGGAGCAGTGATTTTAATAATGCTTAAAGTCAAACAATAAAAGTGTAATATTCCTTTAAATTTCGTACCTGGGGGGTGTCTATAGTATGCCTGTAAAGGGGCGCATGTTTCCCGTGTTTAGAACAGTCTGACAGCAAAATGACATTTCAAAGGAAAAAAGTCATTTAAAACTACTCGTGGCTATAATGAATTGCTGGTCCGACAATACACATAAAAGTTCATTGATAAAAACAGCATGGGAATTCCCCACAGGGAAACCCGGACCAAAATTTTAAAAAAAAAATGACGTGGGGGGTCCCCCTAAATTCAATACCAGGCCCTTCAGGTCTGGTGTGGATTTTAAGGGGAACCCCATGCCAAAATTGAAAATAAAAATTGGCGTGGGGTCCCCCCAAAAATCCATACCAGACCCTTATCCGAACACGCAACCTGGCAGGCCTCAGGAAAAGAAATAGGGGGGACGAGAGAGCACCCCCCCTCCTGAACTGTACCAGGCCAGATGCCCTCAACATTGGGAGGGTGCTTTGGGATCCCCCCTAAAGCACCTTGCCCCCATGTTGATGAGGACAAGGGCCTCATCCCCACAACCCTGGCTGGTGGTTGTGGGGGTCTGCGGGCAGGGGGGCTTATCGGAATCTGGAAGCCCCCTTTAACAAGGGGACCCCCAGATCCCGGCCCTCCCCAATGTGTGAAATGGTAAGGGGGTACTTACCCCTACCATTTCACAAAAAAACTGTAAAAAATGTTAAAAATGACAAGAGACAGTTTTTGACAATTCCTCTATTTAAATGCTTCTTCTTTCCATCTTCTTTCTTCTAACTTCTTTCTTCCTTCATCCTATGGTTTCTTCCTCCATCTTCTTCTTCTTCTGGTTCTTCTGGTTCTTCCTCCGGTGTTCTCGTCTGGCATCTTCCTCCGCGGCGTCTTCTTCCCTTCTTCTCCTCGAGCCGCTCCACATCCATGATGGCATGCATCTCATGTAAGGCGCTCTACCTGCCGGGCGCTTGGACGTGGGGCCAGCTGCACCTATATACTACTGAATCAAGGGTTGCCTTTCTAGCCCCAGTATATCGCTCTGGCCTGCACGCGCCCGGGAGGGACAGGGATAGGTGAAACCTTGTGTCTCCTTTTGGAGATCTACGATCTATCTACATCTAATTGAATTTACTATATTGAAGGAACAGCACCTGTATCTACACCTATATACTTGGCCACCATCCTTCTGAATATGCCTCACTTTTTCATGTGGTTTTTATTAAAAAAATTCTTCCTCAGAGTAACCAATGATAACAGGCCCAGATGAATCCCTCTTTTCAATTTTTTCCCTGAAGAAGGACTGATATATTTGTACCCCGAAACGCGTCGGGCTTGAAAAGAGATTTTTTTCTGTATACCATATCATTGTTGATGAATTTATACGAATCATGTTTATTATGTAAATTGTTTTGCTATTTATGACGTCCACATTGTTTTTAGAAAATGAATTTCTTCATTAAATAAAAATACTTTTTTACTCTCTATAGGAGTCTGTACTCTGATACTACATACAATTTATGTGCAAGTGCCGGGAAAATCCACTCAGGGGAACTCCATTTTTATGCTGCATCTCATGTAATGTCATATGTCTCATGTGATGTCATGCGTCTCATGTGATGTCATGCGTCTCATGTGATGTCATGCGTCTCATGTGATGTCATGTGTATCAGTATAGTGTTGCTGGTGGGGATGTAGTGGTTGGTATCGGGATGTGAGGTGGGGGGCAGGGAATGGAAATTGTTACTTTGGGGTCGGTTTACTAAAACTGGAGAGTAGAGAATCTGGTGCAGCTCTGCATAGAAACCAATCAGCTTCCAGGATTTTTTTTGGCAAAGCTTAATTGAAGAAGCTGAAGTGAGAAGCTGATTGGCTCCCATGCACAGCTGCATCAGATTTTGCACTCTCCAGTTTTAGTAAATCTCCCCCTTTGTGTTGTAGAAATGACTTTGAGGATAGTCATCTTTTGCCCCCTTGCTGTTTGTGGTGAGTGGTGACATCCCAGCAGAGTGACGATGGACACCCCATGCTCAATCACACCGGATCCACATTTCATTCATTCTCTGTAATGAGCGCTTCTGGAACAATTCTCAGTCCAGGGAGCACTGGGCGGGGTGACTCCTCCCTCCTGACTGGCTCCGCCCTCAGCAGACCTCCTATATATGAAGAGGTAGAAGTGCAGCTGATCACAAGTTTGTCTGATAAGGAAGCAGAATGGTGGATAATGTGAGTATGAACACCGATGGAAGCTGCAAAAGCTGAGCAAATGGGTTGCGTGGATGTAAGGTTCCTGGTTGTGGATGGTGGGGGGTTGCTGGGTGTAGGTCAGGCTTTTAGTTCTTGTCCTTCCACTTATTTAGATTATTTAGGGTGTGATGAATGTATTTTGATATCCTGGCACAGAGCTGGGTCTCCCTTCCTGGGTACTCTTAGTATACGGTATATACTGGGATGGCTCAGACACTCCCCTCCTCCATGGTTGCTCTTAGTGTCTCATTTTTATTTCCATGCCTCCCTGTGTATGTGCAATTATATTAACCATTTGCTGTGCAGTTTTATAAATATAATGGTCCTATTCTGAGATGTGACATGTCCAGCCCCTCTGGGTTACTCCATTGTGGCAGATCATTACCTCTCTCCATGTAGGATGGAAGGTGGGGGTGGGGTAGGGGGGATACTCCAGACAGATCAGATATTTGATGTACACATGATGACAAACTAACATGCTGACCAGAATTCAATTCATACTGTACACATCAAGTACATGATTATTACTAAACATGAATGCTGGGCAGGCCTTATGCCGGTCAGTAATTGGCACCTTCTGGCTGTCTGTAGATAGGACTATAACTTATATAAAGATCTGGGCAGCCGGCATACATGACATGAACACTATAAGAGAAAATGTATATATTGTCAGTCACTGATCTGTCATTAGAAGACATTTGTGATGTCTGAGCTCCCCTCCCCCACACAAGGATCTGACAAAGTGCTGCGACCCACAAAAATCCCAAATGTATCCTGAGTATAGTAACTGCAGCCATGAGACGTCTCTTTTGTCTATATACAATGTGGAATAATCTCCCCTCTCTCTCACCCTGTCTCTCTACAGGGTGTAAAAATTTGATTTTTTTTCTTGTATAACTTCAGCCTCAAACCCGGTCATTCTATAGAGGTGAAGGGCTTCATTCTGAAGGGGTGTAAAATGCTAGCCTTGGCTACTCATTATACAATGTCTGCTCTCTGTATAATGCAACCTACGGAAAGGTTTGCTCTGTGTACAGAATGTCCTACTGACTTATCAGCCATCATCTGAAATATGACAACTGACAAAATGGGGGTAGGGATTGGGAGCAGTAAAAACCGGGACTCAACCGCCCCCCCCCCCCCCCCCCCCAACTTACTTGTGAATGAGCCCTAAGGGTGCTCATAGAAAAAATTACAAATCAGCGCGAAGTGGTAAATATGCGTTATATAGCTGCTGAACACTAGGGTCAAAAGACAAATCCCTTAATAAAAATAACATCAGATAGTGCAGCGCTAAAATCAAAATGAAACACTAAAGTCCACCACGATATCAATATCCATATGGGTATTCAGTAAATCATCCTCAAGTGCGAGCGAACACCGGTTAGTGGAGAAGTGATTTCAGGCAGCCCACCACCAAGGAATAGGTTAGCCTCTCACCTGAAGGAATGGACCCTTTGGTTATAGAGGGTCATAAATCGCTTTAGTCAAGCAAGATACAGCATGTGCAGGCATCCGTCAGGGCTCAGGTGTCAAACACTCCTCTGGGACCATGGGGCTCCGGTAACAGACACTCCAAACTTTTGAACCAGAACTCCAAACCAAAAGTTTGGAGTGTCTGTTACCGGAGCCCCATGGTCCCAGAGGAGTGTTTGACACCTGAGCCCTGACGGATGCCTGCACATGCTGTATCTTGCTTGACTAAAGCGATTTATGACCCTCTATAACCAAAGGGTCCTTCAGGTGAGAGGCTAATCTATTCCTTGGTGGTGGGCTGCCTAAGGGTGCTCATGCTGAATGCTACTAAGAGCTCATTTACAAGTGCAACAGGCACTGCTCCTTTGAAAAGTGATCGGAGTGTGGTGAGGCAGCTATATCTTGCCGCCTTACCACCTGATTTAAACCCATGATTGCTGTGAAATGCACACAAATGTGACCGTAGTACAGCAATTGGAGGTTTAAATCGGGTGAGAGAAGGCGACACTGACCAGTGATCTTTGACTTCTCCCATGATGTTGAGGTAGATCTCTACCTCTTTAAGGTTGCCTACCCCTGGTGTAGATGCTATATAGCTGGCATGACATACAGCAGCCTTTCTCAACCTCTTTGCCCCAGAGGAACCCTTGAAATAACTTTCAGGTTTTGGGGGGTGATTATTGACAAACCCAGTTCATTGGAGAAAATGTCCATTGCTTTGGTGGCCAGTAGTAAGAATGCCCCACTTAGTGGTGGTCAAAATACAATTTTTAAAGGCAATGAAAGATCATTGGTGGTGGTAGGCCCAGAAATAAGCAGGCAGTATCAAATGGGAACTTAATCAGCCACAGCTCGAGGAACCCTTAGAAACCTTGAACCCTGCAAATGGCTATTGATCTCCTGAGGGCTCCAGTCATTATTCTAGGTAAGATACAGCGACCTCAGACCCTGTCATTAAACCATTGCAGTACAGAATTTTCTCAAGTCATCTTCCAGGATGGCACCCTGAGAGGCGACTGGTCCACCTGACAGGAAACACAATCAATCAAGAGGTTAAAGGCCCCCGCCCCTCCCATGCTCCTCAGTTTTTGATTGTGTTTTCCCACAGCAAAACCGTTTGTTATTTTTTCTTATGACCCGAAGCCTGGGGCTGGTGGTCTCCCCCTGGGAGCTGGACCAAATGCCTGGGAAGCTGCTGGGTCCGGCCAGATGTTTCTATCCTTCCTGGGGGGTCCCCCTATTCTTTCCTCGGGGGGGCAGCAGAAATTGGAAGAACCCCCTGAGTGCTGAAGGACCCTGGGTACAGTGGTGTACCCAGAACTTCAGGGGCCAATCTTCCTGTCTCCCTTCCTTACCTGTGCGGTGGCCGTGCAGATGAAGGAGTCTGGATTTCCTTCTAAAGGCAGCGTTTCTCTTGCGCAGGGGGGTAAAGTCCTCTACAGCGGTGTCTGCAGGACTATTCCTTCCCAGCAGGATTGTGGCCGTCACCCATCCACGCATCCGCCCGTCCGACCGAACCAGCCATTCACTGGGATCACGAGGTGTCTCCCTTTGCTGAGTACAGCTCAGCGTCCTGGGGGTGCTCGGCGCCATTTTTCTTGAGTATCGTGGAGTAGTGACATCACTTCTTCCTCTGGAGACCTGCAGGCAGGAAATGACCTCAGCATGTGCCGTGCCATTTCCGGTCTTCGGCAAGATGGCGGCGGCGGCAGCGCGATGCAGCCACACAGAAGGATATAAAATCCACAGGGAACAGGCGCCCACGTCTCCTCTGCGTTTGTGCGTATCAAGGTTCCCTCTGAAGCAGCATGGAACATGAGGAGAGACCTGCAGGGTCTACGGCCATGGAAGAGACCACAGGGGGGTAAGTCTGACCGGCCTCCGGAGGTTTAGATGGGGGAGGGTACTCCAACTCTTCTCCTCTGTGTCTCACAGTGTTATGCCTGTGTGTTTTTTTTTCAGGGGATGATGCTACTGCCCGTGAGGTTTCCAGCCGTCCCGTGAAATCCTCCACCCGTTCTAAGAGATGTGGGAACTATAATGATAGGTTACCCCCAGATCATCCAAAGCCCTTCTGCTTTAAGTGCATACAGAAGTTGACAGGGAAGGAGACATCTCAGATTATAAAGGAGTTCCTCACTGTACAAACTGAGATGCTGTCCACTTTAAAGGCTTTTTAATCCACCCTTAAGCCTAGGGATTCAGAGGCTCATACTAGTAAGGATGTCTCCTCCCAGGAGGGCTCCGGTCCCTCCAGGGGGTCTAGATACCGGGCGGATGCTCCGAAGTATCCACTTCCTCAGGATTCAGAGGAAGAGTGCGAGTCTGAAACCCTTAATCAGGGATTTTCGGATGAAGGGGTGGTGGACAGCCAAGAGGAGGATGGGAGGGAGGACTCAAGTCTAGCAGACATTTATTTTCAGCTGACGACATGGATGATCTTCTAAGAGCTATTTATGCTTCAGAAGAAATTCAGGAGCCTGCTGCGCAGGTTTCTGCTCAAGATAAAATGTACAGAGGCTTAATTAAACCTCAGGCCAGGGTTCTTCTGGTGCATTCCACCCTCAAAGAGGTCATCTTAAGGGAATGGAAAGAACCAGAAAAAAGGCTCCTGAAATATAAAACATGGAAGCGTAGATGCCCCTTTACTGAGGAGAATGAGGAAAAATTTTTCAAAACTCCTAGGCTAGACGCCTCCTTAGCACAGGTCTCTAAGCAGTCTGATCTTTCCTTCGAAGACACCGGTAATTTAAAGGATCAAATGGATCGGAGGGCTGAAACCATTTTACGCAGAGCCTGGGAGGCTAACGCTGCGGCAATAAGCCCCGCGTTAGCCTCAGCTTGCATCGCGGACATGTGGGTCTGTAAACTGATGGACCACGTATCCCGAACCTCCAAATCTAAAGAGGTCTTGGATTCTTTGGAGGTCATAGGGAATGCTGTTGCATACTTATCGGACAGTACGTACAACTGCAAAATCAGGTGCTTTACTAAACTCACCCAGTAAAGCCCTCTGGGTTAAGACTTGGGACGGGGATAGCTCGTCTAAAACCCATCTATGCAGTCTCCCTTTTGAGGAGACTCTCCTTTTTGGTACTGGCCTAGATCAGGCCCTGGCCAGCTCTACCAAAAAGGGGAAAAAAATCCCTACTAAACCTAGGAGGGAGAGGAAGAGGTTTTTTCGAGGCCCCCAGGCAAAAAAACGCTTCTCGGAGAAAAAGGTCTCCCCTAATAGACACTGGGGCTCTGGAAAGGACAAGCAAAAGTCAGGCATTCTCTTTTCCAGCCAGAAGTCAGGTGAAAAGACCCCTAAATGACTTTCCAGTAGGGGGAAGACTTTCCCACTTTGCCCCTCAGTGGGA
Source organism: Aquarana catesbeiana (assembly GCF_042186555.1). Taxonomy (NCBI): domain Eukaryota; kingdom Metazoa; phylum Chordata; class Amphibia; order Anura; family Ranidae; genus Aquarana; species Aquarana catesbeiana. The sequence goes on from NC_133330.1 coordinate 8,753,970, forward strand.
AAGGGTCACTCAGAGCCTCCATATTCTTCAAATTATAAGAGGGTTACAGATTATAATTTCTCTCCCCTCCACCCCCCAAGTTTCTCTTGACTTACCTTCCCAGGGATCCCTGCAAAGCAGCAGGAATCCATCAAAACATAAAAGAGCTGGCCAGTCAGGAGGTCATAATACCAGTCCCAGTGGGCCAGCAGGGTCAAGGTTTTTATCCCCACATTTTTGTGGTACCGAAACCCTCAGGAAGGTATTGTCTTATCAAGTTTCGCATGGAGAGTGTTTATTCTCTCAGGAGACACCTCCTCAAGGACGTGTTCATGGTGACCTTAGATTTAAAGGACGCCTACCTTCATATCCCTATATTTCAGGACCATCAGATCTTCCTGAGATTCGCGATTGCCTCTATAGAGGGAGTGCAGCACTGGCAGTTTGCGGCCCTCCCCTTTGGACTGGCATCCAGTCCAAGAGTCTTCACGAAGATCATGGCAGAGGTGTTGGCCTTCCTGCATCTCCAGGGAGTGGCATTGATTCCCTACTTAGACGACATTTTGATTTACAATCTGAGTCAGGATCAGCTACTTCTGGATCTATCCAGAGTAATGGAGACCTTAGAAGCCCTGAGATGGATCATCAGCAGAGAAAAAACCTTGCTGACTCCTGCCCAGACAAAGTGGTATTTTGGTTTCCTGGTGGACTCCTCGGAACAAAAATTAGTTCTACCTCAGGGCAAGGTAGAGGGCCTCATATCAGCAGTCACGTTGCTGTTACAGGCAAGGACCATCTCCTACAGAGGTATCATGAGAGTACTGGGTCTGATGATGGTATCTATCCCAGCAGTTCCCTGGGCTCAACTACATTCCAGGACCCTCCAGCATTTCCTTCTATCCTCTTGGGACAGGAAAAGAGACTCTCTGGACATAGAAATTGCCATTCCGGTCGAAGTAAAAGACTCTCCTCACTGGTGGCTTCTTCCTCAGTGGCTTCAGGGGGGTCTCCTTTGGAGCCAACTTCAGCCTCTCAGGATAACTACAGATGCAAGTTCCTGGGGGTGGGGGGCCCACCTGGAGGATATAATAGCTCAGAGGTCCTGGGATCCAAAGCAAAGAAGGGCCTCCTGCAACTTTTGGGAGCTTTTGGCCATAGGGGAAGCGCTAAAGGCTTTCGAGGGGAGGATCAGGGGCCAGGAGGTGCAGGTCTTATCAGACAATGCCACGGCGGTAGCATTCCTGAATCATCAGGGAGGCACCAGATCTACAACACTCCTATCCCTATCAGCGGAGATCCTGTCCTGGGCGGAGAATCAGATTCTTTCCATCTCCGCAATCCACATAAAGGGAACTTTGAATGTAGAGGCAGACTACCTCAGTCGGCAGCCGATTCTGCAGGGGGAGTGGGAATTGAATCCAGAGGTCTTTTCCCTGGTAAGTCGGCAGTTCGGCGTTCCAGAAATAGATCTCTTTGCCCGCAGAAAAAGCAGAAGGGTAAGGAGATTCTTTTCCCTTGCCCGAGAGAGGGGCTCAGAGGGGATAGATGCATTGGCACAAGTCTGGGACTTCCATCTGGCCTATGCCTTTCCCCTTTGGGGTTGATTCCAAGCGTTCTTCAAAAGCTGTTCCTCTCAGAAAGCAAATTGATTCTGATGGCGCCCTGGTGGCCCAAGAGAGCTTGGTTACCAACCCTGCAGGGTTGGTCCATAGCCCCACCTCTTCCCCTCCCTGTCCGGTGCGACCTTTTTCTTCAGGGGCCAGTCTGCCATCCAGACCCCAGCTTCTTCAAGCTGAAGGCCTGGCTCTTGAAAGGCAGAACCTGAGATAGAAGGGCCTGTCGGACAGAGTAGTGGATACACTGCTCCTTAGTAGAAAGCCGGTCACAAGGCGTATTTACGCCAAGACCTGGGGGATTTTCTCTCGCTGGTGTCAGGTGAGAGGGACTTCACAGAGAGAGATCCCTGCTATTTTAGAATTTCTCCAGAATGGAGCAGATCTGAGTTTGGCAACCAAGACCCTTAAGGCACAGGTCTCAGCCTTGTCCTATTTTCTGGAGAAACGCTTGGCATTACACCCCCTGATCAAGAGATTTCTCTTGGTCAGAGAGAGGTTGTCCCCTGTTCAGGTGTCTAGGTGTCCACCTTGGGACCTTACCTTAGTACTAGATGGGTTAACAAGGGCCCCGTTTGAACCAATAGATCAGATCCCCTTAGGATCCTGACCTTCAAGTTGGCCTTTTTGCTAGCAATCACCTCAGCCAGGAGAGTAGGTGACATCCAGGCTTTTTCTATTAAAGAGCCATTTTTCAGTTTACTTGAGGACAGGGTTATACTTAGGCATTACCCCCTGTACCTCCCTAAGGTAGCATAAAAGTTCCATAGGACTCAAGAAGTAGTGCTACCTTCCTTTTGTAGTAACCCCAAGAATGAAGGGGAAGTTCCTTTTCACTGTCTGGACGTCAGATGCTGTTTATTATCCTACTTAGAAAAAGTTAAGGAATTTAGAAAGTCCAGCCATCTTTTAGTTAATTTTTCTGGCCAAAAGAAGGGTCAACAGGCATCCAAGGCTTCTATAGCTAGATGGATTAAACATACCATTTCTTTAGCCTATGAGCAGTCCGGTAGGGCAGCTCCTAGAAACCTTAAAGCGCATTCTAAGCGATCTCTGGCAACCTCCTGGGCAGAAAGGGCCGGAGCTTCGGTGGAGCAGATATGTAGAGCCGCCACATGGTCAAGCCAGAACACGTTCCTGAGGCATTACAGAGTGGAGTTACTATCCCCTCAGGACCTGGTATTTGGCAGGAAAGTCCTGCAAGCGGTTGTCCTGCCCTAAAGGTAGGCCTGAGCTACTTGCTCTTCTCTCAGGGTGCCGTCCTGGAAGACGACTTGAGAAAATAACCATTTACACTTACCGGTAATAGTGTTTTTGGGAAGTCTTCCAGGATGGCAGGCCTACTTCCCACCCATTCTATTTAGCTATAATGTAATGTTTAGGGTGTGGTGGTGTTTATGTTTTTCACTCTTGTGCACTGGTGTGGGTCAATACTTTGTCACAACTGAGGAGCACCGGGAGGGGTGGGGGCCTTTAACCTCTTGATTGATTGTGTTTCCTGTCAGGTGGACCAGTCATCTCTCAAGGTGCCTGAGAAGACTTCCCAGAAACACCGTTACCGGTAAGTGTAACTGGTTATTTTTTTTTTTCCCCTTTCAATAGCCATTTTCTGCAACACATAAACAAAAAACAAATTATGTAAGATAAACTACATGCACATATCTTTATAGATACGGTATGGTAAAGTCTTTGTCTCTATGGCCAACACTAATTGACTTTTTATAGTCCAGCAAGTTGACACTGTGCCATCTCTTTTCTTGCAGGTTTGCTTCCAGTTTGAGCAAGACACGATCATCATACAATTACCTACCGGAAATCCTCTCTCCTTTCCAGTCCGCTTTCCCATAGAGGAGATCTCATACTTGGCCATTTAAAACCTCAAGCCCAAGTCAATCAGACTAAAATGAAGAAGAATTTTGCTATACAGGACCGTCTGTCCCACGTGTCCATATCCAGGCTCTGTGAAGTGACCATAGTGGAGGAAGGAAAGTTTATCGGTTTTGTAACCTCCTCCCTCCAATCTGCATCCTTACTGCTCATGTAGACATACATTGTGCTTTGTTCTGTTCATTTACTAGAATTGAGTTTCATTTCAAATAAAATCCAATGAGCTCTATTGTGTCTGATCAATCAATTATTTATTTTTTAATTTGGTGCTAAACTGACTTTGCTTGCCGTAGTTGATGACAAATCACTGCCTGCTGCATAGCGCCCTCTTGCTGGAGGTTTGTTGCATTACTTGTAGATGGCACACAGTAACCAACAGAGGGTGCTAATGCTACATTCTGCCTGCATAATGGAAAATGTAATGCTTGCCATTCTGTAAATTTTCCTTTCCTGGTGCCTATTCATGGCACCATATGAAGGCAAAGGAGCATCATTTGATGTGAAACGCGTCAGCCATTTGATTCCTGTTGTGTCGACCATTTGTCTGCATTTTGGGATTTCATCTACAGTTTTCAATAAAGATGCTTTTTCACGGAGTGCGGCAGTCCAGGATTTTCCTATCAGCATATGAAGGCACCGGGAAAGTCTTTCTTGGATTTCCAGTATAACAGTCGATCTTTCTGATCTACTATATCTTTAAAACCTTTTCTGGCTAACAAACTTTTAATTTTACCTTTTAAATTCTAACTTTTCTGTCTCTACAGATAATTACTCCAAGCTTGAACCATAAACTTTTAACTAACAATTGCATGCTGAAAAATGCAGTTTCACAAGGTTCAAACTCTATGTAAATAAAAACAAAGAGCAGCTGCAGTGGATTTGCCCAGTATAAGCCCTAGTAGGGTATGGGCAGTAGTTGTGGCAATGAATGCAGTAGTACCCCAGTATGGGCAGTGCAGGGGGTAGAAGTTACTGGAGCAGCTTTAGTCTCAGTGTAAGGGTAATAGATTAGAAAGCAATAGATTAGAGGTAGTGGCAACAACTGGGGTAGCAGCACTGTAATGTACATGATTTCCCCCCAAAAAAGTATTGGGATGCCTGTCTTTACACACATGAACTTTAATGACATCTCAGTCTTACTCCATAGGGTTCAATATTGAGTTGGTCCACCCTTTGCAGCTATAACAGCTTCAACTCTTCTGGGAAGGCCGTCCACAAGGTTTAGGAGGGTGTCTATGGGAATGTTTGTCCATTCTTCTAGAAGAGCATTTGTGAGGTCAGGCACTGATGTTGGATGAGAAGGCCTGGCTCTTGCAGTCTCCGCTCTAATTCATCCCAAAGGTGTTCTATGGGGTTGAGGTCAGGACTCTGTGCACGCCAGTCAAGTTCCTCCACCCCAAACTCGCTCATCCATGTCTTTATGAACCTTGCTTTGTGCAGTCATGTTGGAACAGGAAGGAGCTGTTCCCACAAAGTCGAGAGCATAAAATTGTTCAAAATGTCTTGGTATACTGACTCTTTAGGAGTTCCCTTCACTGGAACTAAGGGGCCAAGTCCAACCCCTGAAAAACAACCCCCCCAGCATAATCCCCCCTCCACCAAATGATTTGGACCAGTGCACAAAGCAAGATCCATAAATGACACGTCTGAGTGAGTTTGGGGTGGAGGAAGTTGACTGGCCTGTACAGAGTCCTGACCTCAACCTGATAGAACACCTTTGGGATGAATTAGAGTGGAGACTGTGAGCCAGGCCTTCTCATCCAACATCAGTGTCTGACCTCACAAATGCTGTTCTGGAGGTAGAGTCAAACATTCCCATAGACACTCCTAAACCTTGTGGACGGCCTTCCTAGAAGAGTTGAAGCTGTTATAGCTGTAAAGGGCGGAGCCAACTCAATATTGAACCCTACGGACTAAGACTGGGATGTCATTAAAGTTCATGTGTGTGTAAAGGCAGGTGTCCCAATACTTGAAAATGTAGTTTATTGTACATTCACATCTGTCCCTGATCTTGAGGAGCTTGCAATCTAAAGCCCCCTATTATCTCGCATGTATATAATGTATACACATACTAGGGCCAATTTAGAGAGGAGACAAAACAATCTCCCAGCATGTCTTTGGAGTGTGGGAGGAAACCCACAAAGGAAACTCCATGAAGACAGTCTCATGGTTTGGGTTCAAGCCAATGGTCAGTGGTTACAAATCAGAAGTGGTAACCACTAAGCCGCTGCGCTGCTTAAAAAAGTGTTCTTTAAATAGACGAATGAATGACTCTCAGCATTATGTATGATTAATCCACGGATCGTTATATATTTGTCCTTTCTAAAATTCTATTAGAAGGCAGAGATGTGCCTGATGGGGGAAAATGTGTTTTTTGTTTCATTTTGGATTTGTTTGGTTCAAAGTTTTGCTTCATTGTGTATTATGTATTCTTGATGCATTTTACAGCGTTCCAGTGCAGGAAAAATGCAGCATGTTCTCTTTTGTTTTTTTTTTAACCACTTCAGCCCCGGACCATTTGGCTGGTCAAAGACCAGATCGTTTTTTGCGTTTCGGCACTGCGTCACTTTAACTGACAATTGCGCGGTCGTGCGACGTTGCTCCCAAACAAAATTGACCTTTTTTTCCCACAAACAGAGCTTTCTTTTGGTGGTATTGGATCACCTCTGCGGTTTTTATTTTTTGCGCTATAATCTTTTTGAAATATGTTTACTATGTAATATGTTTTCGTTGTTTATAATGTCCACATTGTTTTTAATATATGAGAATCTTTAAATAAATAAAATACTTTTTTACTCTTCATACAAGTTTGTACTCCCCCATTCTATATCATTTCTATGCAAGTGCCGGTAAAATCCACTTAGGGGAACCCTCTTTCTTTGTATAAACAAAAAAAGAGCGACAATTTTGAAAAAAAACGCAATATTTTTTACTTTTTGCTATAATAAATATCCTCAAAAAATATATAAAACTGTTTAGGCCGATATGTATTCTTCTACATATTTTTGGTAAAAAAAATTATAATAAGCGTTTATTGATTGGTTTGCGCAAAAGTTATAGAGTCTACAAAATGGGGGATAGTTTTATGGCATTTTTATTCATTTTTTTTTTTACTAGTAATGGTGGTGATCTGCGATTTTTTTTTTTTATCATGACTGCGACATTACGGCAGACACATCGGACACTTTTGGAGCTATTTTGGGACCATTCACATTTATACAGCGATCAGTGTGATTAAAAATGCATTGATTACTGTGTAAATGTGACTGGCAGTGAAGGGGTTAACCAGGAGTGGGCGCTTCAGGGGTTAAGTGTGTCCTAGGGAGTGATTCCAACTGTGGGGGGCGTGGCTATGTGTGACGCGACACTGATCACCGCTCCCAATTACAGGGAGCTGTGATCAGTGTCCTGTTACTAGGCAGAATGGGGGAATGCTTGTTTACATCAGCATTTCCCCTTTTTTCCTCTCCGTGAGACGTTTGTGGGTATCCCCACAGACATTGAGTCTGCGGGACCCGCGATCACACTCGCGGAGGGCGTGCAAGCGCTCACAATGCTGCGTTTTAAAGGGCAACGTACAGGTATGTTAATATGCCTGTACGTGCCCTTATGCCGACATATATCGGCGTGAGCCGGTCGGCAAGGGGTTAATGGAACGCACTGATGTGAACTATGCCATTGAAAAACATATAACTTACTATCCATGCGTTTTCGATGCAGAAAAAAAACACTTAAACTGAAAGTCCAGTTGGCCTTTAGGAGAAAAGTTGTTTTACATTAGACCTTTTCTTCGGGTAACTGGCCCATGTAATGGTTACTAAATATTTAAGCAGCTGGTAGATCTGTGCTTAGATATCCGAATTCTCAGAATAGAATACTCAGTATGAAAGAAGAATCACTTTTGGGTTTCGTTTGCATCTCATATGATTGTCTTTATAGTCCTCTTCTGCCCCTGTTGTCACGTAGCTTGGTTGGTGGCCAAAGTGACAAAAGGGCTTTTTCTTGCAGCTCTGGTCCAAGTACCTCTGAGTGTGGAACGGGGGCACAGGGCACCGGGGTTCTGGTAATTGGGTAACCGGCAGTGGTGGCCTCTGGACAGCAGTGCAGGTACACCAGAAGAGAGCCAAGGTTGGAACCCAGGAACTTGTAAGCTTGGCACCAGGTCCGTCTTTAATATTGATTGGACCATGGGCAAACATTTTCTTGGACCCTCTGGAATCCACTTATCAACTATTTGTGGGCTCAAGGGGAAGCTTTCTTGTGCCCCACAACAATGACTGGGCCTGGGGCAGCTGCCCCTTGTGCCCTGTGTTAAAGACGGCCCTGCTTGGCACAGAGGCTGTGAGGACACCCAGTCAGAGGTAGATGTGGGTACCCATTAGGATCAGGGATGTGATCAGATGGCAAGCCAGGGTCAGCAGGGATAGGCAGTAAGGACATAGTCAGAAGCCAAGCCAGAGTCATACACGAAGAGCCGAAGGGTGGTCAGGCAGCAGGCTGTGGTTGTTACACAGAAGACAGCAGAGCATGGTCAGAGTCCAGAATCTACAAAGCAAAGTCAGGAGCAGGTCGGGCATCAGGAAGAGCAGGAACACAGATCATTGGTAGCTGAAGGACATCCAGCAATGAGAACACATCTGGGCCTCCTTTAACCACTTGCCTACAGGGCACTTTTACCCCCATTCCTGCCCAGGCCAATCTTCTGCGCTGTCACACTTTGAATGACAATTGCGCGGTCATGCAACACTGTACTCAGATTAATTTTGTATCATTTTTTTCCCCACAAATAGAGTTTTATTTTTTACAAAAAGAAAAAACAAAAAAAGCCTGAAAATTTAGAAAAATGCAGTATATTCTTATTTTATCAATAAATAATCATGCTTTTAAAGTGCCATCCAGTGCTGAATCTCCAGTAATAGCCAGTATAATGTGGGCACAGAGGCAATTTATAGGGAATACATAGCTCCCAACTGTCCCAGATTTGGAGCAAAGCCCCTCTGTCCCTCTTCCCTCCTCATTTGTCCCTCATTTTGGTCTGAGCTGTATATAAAAATCACCTTGTCATGGTTATGCAATAGAGTTTTCCCTGTCAGCTTACCTGTCTCCATGTGTTCATCTCTAAAGACCAGCTGCCTCTCACCTGACTGGTTTTATAACCTCTCCTCTAAGCATGGCCCCACCCCAGGCCCTATCAGGGAACCCTATATTAACCTGTGCACTGCAAGCCAGCAGTGTTGATCAACCATTGTGTGTTAGCCTCCGTGTGTACTTGCTGTGTTTCCTACGTCTGATTCCTGTTAGTGACTTTGGCCTGTTCTCGACTCTCCCTGTCTGCTTGTTACCCTGACCTTTGGCGTGTTATGTTTATCCTTGTCTGCTAGTCGCCCTGACCTTTGGCTTACCCCTTACTTCCCTGTTATTCCAGTCTGCTGCCTCCTTCCTCTTCTCCTGTAGTCTACCGTGAGCGTGATCTGCGAGACCCTGGGGGCTGCGACCTGGAGCCAGACTGCAGCGCAGTCCATCTTCACCACTAGAGGCTCTGGTAAACACCTGCTGGCTCTTAGACTTCGCGCCCTGGGGAATCTATGCTCTAGCTCCCACTGGGATCCATGTTAGTTATCCTGTAGACCTGCTTCCTGAACCTTCCAGGGTTCAATCCGCAGCAGTCAGTCCTAGGGTCCACTACCTTAGCGGTGCACTCCTGACTCCTACGAAGTGCATCTGTCACCTGGTCCCAAAAAAAAAAAAAAAAGAAGATCTTTCAAAAAGTGTTTCCTAGAGCTAAACCTTTCATCCAATTTCTAAATCACTGCATTTCTAAATATCAAAAAGCCAATATAAAGGAATAATAGTGGTGGAAAAAAAAAAAAGGACTTGTGGGTTTAACTAATCATTTTGTGTATATTTCTCCTTTAAGGGGGTCGTGGCAAGGGGTCTGTCCTATGCCTACATACTTTTGCTAATAGGTGTCCCTCAGTCCTGTCTCAAAAAGTTGGGAGGTGTGGGAATAGGACTACAACTGGGTGCTTCAGGACTGGAACCTCGTCAATGGGGACCGTCTAGTCTTTGGTTATGAGCATGCTCAGTCTTATCCTGTGTTTTATCTCGGAGCTGTCCTTTCAGCACCATGGGATTGGAAGACACCCGATTTGTTTACTCAAGTCTGCTCTGTATCCTGTTTGTTTTTGGGTTTTTTTTTGTTTTTTTCACGGAGCTCACGGCGCGCGCCTGCCATCCGGACCTCGTGAGATCACGTACAATAACGTGATTTCACGCAGCGGAGACAACCTGCCGCAGTAAAACTGCGGTGGCTGGTTGGCAAGCAATTAAAAGCAAAAAGACTTTTTGATAGAATAAGAAAATACTGCAAGAATTTTGAAATTTGCATGAACTTTTTTTTTTATATTTGTAATTGATATTGATATATGGTTTAGTGTACATTAATGCAACAATGATAAACAGTATGGTTTATTATGTAGTTATTGCATGGTGAATATTAGGGGAAGGCACTTTAAGTTAAAGGAACGGTGTACAGTATAAACAATACAATTGACCTGACTCTTACAGTGTTGTACACAACAGCTATTAACCAGCTCTGGAAGATTTACCCCCTTCATGACCAGGCCATTTTCTTTTTTGGCGATACGGCACTGCGCTACTTTAACTGACAATTGCGCGCTCCTGCGCCGCTGTACTCAAATAAAATTGACGACCTGTTTTTCCCCCACAAGTAGAGCTTTCAATTGGTGGTTTTTGATCAGCTCTGCGTTTTTTTTGTGTGCTATAAACAAAAAAAAAGCCAATTTTGAAAAAAAATAAAATATATATATTTTTACTTTCTGCTACAAAAATATATCCAATAAAAAATGGGGGGAAAAAAAATCGAATTTCTTCATCAATTTAGCCCAATATGTATTCTGCTACATGTTTTTGGTAAAAAAAAAAAAATTGCATCTACAAACGGTGGGATATATTTATGGAGTTTTTATTATTTACTTTTTTGTTTTTTTACTAATAATGGCGGCAATCAATGACTTATAGCAGAACTGTCACATTGCAGCGGACAAATCAGACACCTAAATGACACTTTTTGGGGACCAGTGACACTAATACAGTGATCACTTCTAAAAAATAAGCACTTTCACTGTACTAATGACACTGGCAGGGAAGGGGTTAAAATCAGAGGCAATCAAAGGGTTAAATGTGTGCCTAGGGAGTGCTTGATAACTGTATGGGAGGTGCTTGTATTATGGGTAGGTAGAGATCCGTGTTCCTGCTTTGCAGAAACACAGGCTCACTACCTTCCCTTCTCACAGAACAGCGAGCTGTCTTGTTTACATAGGCAGACCACCGTTCTGCTCCTCTCCTGAATGATCGGTGGGTCTCAGTGGACATCGATTCCACTGAACCTGCTGATTGGCTACAGCTGTGTCCAATCACAACTTGAGTGGGTTACTGGCAGCATGCGTGCGTGCCGCAGACCTGGAAGTGCTGGATCACATACAGGTACATAATTCTGCACAGGAGAGCCACCTTGAGCCGCCTTAAATGTTCGGTAATGCTGTGTTAAACACTGCACTACACTACACTAACACACTACACTACACTATACTCACACTACACTGTGCAAAGCCTTGCCAATTAGGGAGAGGAGCCATGTGTACGAAAGAATGTACCAGGGAGTGGAGCCTAGGGATGAGCCGAACACCCCCCCCCCCCCCCGTTCGGTTCGCAGCAGAACATGCAAACAGGCAAAAAATTAGTTGGAACATACAAACACCGTTAAAGTCTATGGGACACGAATATGAATAATCAAAAGTTCTAATTTTAAAGGCTTATATGCAAGTTATTGTCATAAAAAGTGTTTGGGGACCTGGGTCCTGCCCCAGGGGACATGCATCAATGCAAAAATAAGTTTTAAAAACGGCCGTTTTTTCGGGAGCAGTGATTTTAATCATGCTTAAAGTGAAACAATAAAAGTGTAATATTCCTTTAAATTTTGTACCTGGGGGGTGTCTATAGTATGCCTGTAAAGGGGCGCATGTTTCCTGTGTTTAGAACAGCAAAATTACATTTCTAAAGGAAAAAAAGTCATTTAAAAGTTCTTGCGGCTATTAATGAATTGTCGGTCCGACAATACACATAAAAGTCACTGAAAAAAACGGCATGGGATTCCACCACAGTCCATTACCAGGCCCTTTGGGTCTGGAATGAATATTAAGGGGAATCCAGCACCAAAATTAAAAATTGCGTGGGGGTCCCCCCAAATTCCCTACCAGACCCTGCAGGTCTGGTATGGATTTTAAAGGGAACCCCGCGCCTAAATTAAAAAAAATGGCGTGGGGGTTCCCCCAACAATCCATACCAGACCCTTACCTGAGCACGCAACCTGGCAGGCCGCAGGAAAAGAGAGGGGGATGAGAGAGCGCCTCCCCCGCTCCTGAACCGTACCCAGCCAGATGCCCTCAACATGGGGAGGATGTCCCCATGTTGATGGAAACAAGGGCCTCATCCCCACAACCCTTGCCCGGTGGTTGTGGGGGTATGTGGGCGGGGGGCTTATCGGAATCTGGAAGCCGCCTTTAACAAGGGGACCCTCAGATTCCGCCCCCCCCGTCTGAATTGGTAATAGGGTACAAGTACCCATACCACTTCACAAAAAAAGTGTCAAAAATGTTAAAAAAAGACAATAGCCGTTTTTTGACAATTCCTTTATTAATGTCTTCTTCTTTCCCCGCTTCTTCTGGTCTTCCTTTGGTTTTCTTCTTCCTCCATCTTGTTCTTCCCCCGATTATTCCTCTATCTTCCTCTGCTTCTTCCTCCGGTCTTCTCTTCCGGCATCTTCCCCACTTCATCCTCTGGACGATCCGCCTCAATGGGAGTCTCCCATTGTGTGAGACTTCTGTTCTTGTGACAGCTTTTATACAACTGAGGGTGGGGCCACCGGTGACCCCGCCCCCTCTGATGCACAGGGACTTCCCTATGGCTTTCCCCATGGTGTCAGAGGGGGGCAGGGTCACCAGGTGTCCCCGCCCTCAGTTATATAAGAGCTGTCACAAGAACAGAAGTGTCACACAATGGGAGACTCCCATTGAGGCAGATCGTCCGGAGGATGAAGCGGGGAAGATACTGGAGGAAGATGCCTGAGGAGAAGACCGGAGGAAGAAGCAGAGGAAGAACAACATGGAGGAAGAAGAAGAAAACCGAAGGAAGACCAGAAGAAGTGGGGAAAGAAGACATTAATAAAGGAATTGTCAAAAACCGGCTATTGTCTAACATTCTTGACATATTTTTTGTGAAATGGTAGGGGTACTTGTACCCCATTACCAATTCACACAGGGGGGCCGGGATCTGGGGGTCCCCTTGTTAAAGGGGGCTTCCAGATTCCGGTAAGCCCCCCGCCCGCATACCCCCACAACCACCGGGCAAGGGTTGTGGGGATGAGGCCCTTGTCCTCATCAACATGGGGACATCCTCCCCATGTTAAGGGCATGTGGCCTGGTACGGTTCAGGAGGGGGGCCGCTCTCTCGTCCCCTCCTCTTTTCCTGCGGCCTGCCAGGTTGTGTGCTCAAATAAGGGTCTGGTATGGATTTTGAGGGGGACCCCTACTCCTTTAAAAAAAAAAAAAAAAAAAATTGGCACAGGGTTCCCTTTAATATCCATACCAGGCCTGGTATGGAATTTGGGGGGACCCCCGCAATTTTTTTTTTAATTTTGGTTTGGGTTTCCCCTTAATATTCATACCAGACCCATAGGGCCTGGTAATGTACTGTGGGGGAACCCCATGCTGTTTTTTTCAATTACTTTTATCTGTATTGCGGGACCAACAATTCATTAATAGCCGCAAGTAATATTGAATGAGATTTTTTTTCCTTTAGAAATGTCATTTTGCTCTCGGACTGTTCTAAACACGGGAAACAGGTACGAAATTTAAAGGAATATTTCACTTTTATTGTTTTACATTAAGCATTATTAAAATCACTGCTCCTGAAAAAATGTCAGTTTTTGTAACTTTTTTTGCATTGATACATGTCCCCTGGGCCAGGACCCAGGTCCCCAAACACTTTTTATGACAATAACCTACATATTAACCTTTAAAATTAGCACTCTTGATTTCTTCCATAGACTTTTAAAGGGTGTTCCGCAGCTTTCGAATTTGCCGCGAACACCCAAAATTGCTTGCTATTCAACGAACAGCCAATGTTTGAGTCCAACTCATGTTTGAGCCGAACATAAAGCTCATCCCCAATTGTCAGTTGCAGAACTTGTGCTGACAACGTCTTCTGATGTGGTGGTATTTGGAGAAACATTGCTTGTGCTTTGTTTTAACCATTTCTGCCACAGTTGGGATAACTTGGTGGCTTCCTCTTCTACTAATTTTATTTGTTTTTGGAATTCTGCTCCAGATTTTTTTTTTTAAACATTCTTTAAAGACAAAGCAAACTCCAGTGAAAGTGGGATGTTCTTGTAGCAAAGGTTAATCAGAGAATGCAGACTAAATTATCCTAATACATTATATATGCATAAAAATAAGACATTAGGCAGCTTCAACATTTAAAATATGCAAAGAATGTTGAGTACAATACAGACTATTCAACTAACCTTAATTAAAAATAAATAGTCCATAATAGAAACATAATCAGCTCACTCCCAGAAACATAAGCAACTAACATTTAGGCTCGATTCACATCTATGCATGTTGCATTTGAGTGTTTCTGCATTTTTACCACAATTTTGCGTTTTTTTTACATTCACTGTATATAGCTGGTCGATAAAGAGCGAGTCAAGAAGCCGGCTGCCACACCCATAACTGATGAGTCATCAACTGAATGTAAAAAAAATTAACAAAAAAACCATGTGGGGGTCAGCTTTAACAGTGGGGTCCCCAAAATCCTTACCAGACCCTTATCGAGCACTCCCTTCTGAGTCATACCAGGCTGCATGCCAAAGAAGAAAAAAAAAAAAAAAAGTGCTGTCTCCTCTCCCATTGCTGTCTTCTTCCTCACAGCTGTCCCACTAAAAACAAAAGGCTGAGTTAGACTTACCAGTAACTCCTTTTCTGAGAGTCTTCCAGGACAGCCCATGAGACCTTGGGCTCCTCCTACCAGGACAGAAAACACGTCACCCCCACCAGAAAAAAAGGGCGGTCCTCCAGGCCCATGTCAGTCTTCTCAAGAACCGTAGGACCCTGCAAAACATATGCATAATACACATAACCTCAGACAGAACCGGGTGGGAATCCGGCTGTCCTGGAAGACTCTCGGAAAAGGAGTTACCGGTAAGTCTAACTCAGCTTTTTTCCAAGCGTCTTCCAGGACAGCCCATGAGATGATGAGCCAGAACTTACCAGTCTAGGGAGGGACAACTGCCTGAAGGACCTTACGACCAAACGCCTGCTCTTGAGCTGATAGGAGATCCAGGCGATAATGTTTAATGAAGGTCGAGTAACTGGACCATGTGGCAGCCCTGCAAATTTGTTCCGGTGAGGCACCAGCCTTCTCAGCCCAAGACTTAGACAAGGCTCTAGTTGAGTGCGCAGTAACAAAAGGTGTAGGAACCTCCCTAATTTTGTAAGCTTCAGAGGTGGCTTGCTTTATCCATCTAGCCAATGTGGCTTTAGATGCACTATTCCCCTTGTGAACTCCAGAAAAGAGGACAAAAAAGGCATCAGTTTTCCTAAAGGTCTTGGTGACCTCAAGATAGACTAAGAGAATCCTTCTTACATCTAGAAAACTAAATTTTCTTTCTAGGTCGTCCTGTGGCGAACTACAAAAGGTTGGCAGTACAATGTCCTGAGATCGGTGGAATGTACTTGCCACCTTGGGCAAAAAACCTGGATCGGTTCGTAAAACAACTCGATCCTCAAAAAATCGTGAGGAAGGGCTCCCTTACTGATAGGGCCTGCAACTCACTTACCCTACGAGCTGAGGTAACAGCTATAAGGAACACAGTCTTTAATGTAAGTAACTTAACTGACATACTTCCCAGAGGCTCAAACGGAAATTCCACCAGAGTTTGAACTACTAGGGACAGGTCCCAAGTTGGACAACTTCTCACCATTACTGGTCTGGCCCTAGAGATAGATTTGAAAAATCTGGCTATAGTGGGATTTTCCAGGAGAGAAAACTGGAGGAACACACTAATAGCTGCCGCCTGTACCTTTAAGGTACTAACTGAAAGACCTTTGTCGACACCCTCTTGGAAAAATTCAAAAATAAACGGAATATCATGAGTTAATCTATCATTTTCAGATAACCATGAGTTAAACCTTTTCCAAACTTTGGAATATATGGCTCTAGTAACCGGCTTCCTGCAATTAACGAGAGTCTTGACTACTTTGTCAGAGAACCCCTAGGCACTCAGTATCTTTTCTTCAGATACCAGGCCGTCAAGTTTAAGGAAACCACCTGAGGGTGTGATACTGGACCCTGCAATAATAAGTCGTCCCTTTTCGGAAGACTCCACGGAGGCTCTGAAACCAGAGACTGTAGCAGGGAAAACCATGGCCTCTTGGGCCAAAATGGGGCAATTAGAATCAGATCTGTCTCTTCTAGCAGAAACTTCCGGAGGACTTCTGGAATCAGTCTGATTGGCGGGAAGGCATAACATAGGCCTGGAGGCCATGGGTTTGCCAGAGCATCGATCCCCAAGGCTTGGTCTGCCGGGTTCATGGAAAAGAATATCTCCATCTTGCGGTTGTTTCGGTTTGCGAACAAATCCGCTATGGGATAACCCCATTTCTTGGTGAGGTCTGCAAAGACTTCGGGAATGAAGGGACCAGTTGTCTCGGTCTATCCTGTGATGGCTGAGATAATCTGCCAGGCAATTTGTCCCCTTCAGGTGCACAGCAGAAATGGAAGCTAGATTCCCCCCTGCCCAAGAAAGAATCTCGTGAGCAATGGACTGAAGCATCCGGCTTCTCGTGCCTCCCTGCTTGTTGATATACGCGACTGTCGCGATATTGTCTGACAGAATTTGGAGGTTGTGACCTCTGATCTCCATCTGAAAAGACTGCAGGGCTCTCTGGACTGCAAGCAGCTCTCTATGATTGGATTAGGCCCTTGCCTCCCTCGAGGACCACTCTCCCTGTGCTACTGCATTGCTGAGGTGGTCCCCCCATCCCCAGGAACTCGCATCCGTGGTAATTCTTCGGGATATGGGAAAGGACCATGGGAGACCACCTGCTAGGTGCTGGCCAGCTCTCCACTACCACAGGCTTCTTTTTATCCTGGCGGGAAGCCGGATCCTTGACTCCAGGGACCTTACGTCCCTGTCCCAGTTTCTTAATAGAAACATTTGTAACGGACGTTGACGGAGTCTCGCCCATGGTACCGCAGGAAAACATGAGGTCATAAGACCCACTGCCCTCGACACCTGTCTCAGAGAGACCGACTGGTTGGTTTGCAATGCTGACATAGTCTGGAACACTTTGGTAATCTTCTCCTGAGGAAGAAAAACTCTTTGGTTCACTGAGCAAAAATCGTAACCCAGATAAGTTACTTTCTGGGCCGGGATCAAGGACAATTTTTCTTTGTTTATCAGCCAGCCTAGGGACTGTAAAAAGTCCTGTACAGCCTGGAGATCCTCCAACAGCCTCTGGTATGTCTTTGCTACTATCAGGAGGTCGTCCAAATAAGGGATAACAGTTATCGCCTTTAATCTCAGTGGTACCAGCGCTTCCCCCAACACCTTCGTAAAGATGCGTGGGGCTGAGGAAAGACCGAAAGTTTAAATGTCGGGTTCCCATACTCGTCTTCACTGCCAATCTCAAAAACTTTTGGAAGGCTGGATGGATAGGGATATGAAGATAGGCATCCCTTAAGTCCAACATGGCCATAAAGCAGTTTGGGTATAGTAGGTTTTTGTTTGTAAAAATCGTCTTCATACGGAAATGCTTGTATCTGATGGACTTGTTTAAGGTCCGGAGATTCAGGATAAGTCGAAACTTTCCCGACAGCTTTTTGACCACAATTACATGGGTATAGAATCCCTTGCCCTGCTCTGACTGTGGAACAGGAATCAGGACTTTTTGATCCAATAAGTCTCCGATCTGGAGACCCAGAGTCCTCGCTTTCTCTCGATCTTGTGGACGAAAGGTGAAAAAACAATCGTTATGATGGTTGGTGAACAAACTCCAGCCTGTGCCCATTGGTCACTAGGTCCAGGATGAAGGGGCTCGAAGTGATTGCTGCCCACTGTGGGATGAAGGCCCTCAATCTTCCTCCCACCAGGGAACACAAGTCACTGTGGCTTGGCGGGCTGTTGAGGAGGGTTAAACAGCACTCCCCCTTTGCCTCTGCCTTTGTGCCCAGTCCAATGCTTTTTCGGCCTGCTGTCCTTTTCTCTAGGACTCTGTTGCCTGCTTTGGCCACAAAAAAAATTTTCTGGCTGTCAGGATTCTTTTTCTTTGGAAACGCCTTTTCCTTATCAGCCGTGCGTTCCACAGCCTCCTGCAGTCCTGGGCCAAATAAATGATCGCCTGTTAAGGTAAGCCCACAAAGGCGTAATTTGGAGGCTGGGTCCCCTGACCAGGTTTTAAGCCAGATGCTTCTCCTGGCCAAGTTCACTAAAGCCGAAGTCCTGACCGACATTCTTACCGACTCTGCGGTAGAATCTGCCAAAAAACCTAACCTAAGCACCCCCTGAAGGAGTGCAATTCCTCTAGCAGGACTTTTTTCACGGGGTTACCTCTAATAAAGTAGAAAGTAGTAGAAGTTTATAGTTTTTGTATAAAAATACTGTAGTTTATTAATTTAACATCTAAAAATCATTACACATGACCTAACCATATATATACAATAAAATGGATGCATGTAAATGGGAAGAAGTCATTCTACAAATAAATGACCAAATGCAATGATACAGGTAATAAAGAACCAATGATCATAGAACCCGACGTTTCGAGGTAAGCAAAAGGGGTTGACCTCTTCTTCAGGGGTAACGACAATTGGTCAAAATGGATATTTCATCTAGAAAATTAACAAAAAGCAGAGCAAACATAAATGGATGAATATCTCAGGCATTCACAGCAGGAGGCAGTAGAGAACATCTAGTTTATATTATACAGGTCAATGGACATTAACATATGTTATATCTTTAGTAAGTTCCAGGCATATACATGCAGAGATTTCATACTGACCCCTTAAGATTCATATAAACACTCCCAAGGATATTATCAGCATCCAATGCGAATCAAGAATTTGCCGCCCGTCACGGCCACACAGGGATCACAGAACCGAGGCTCAAGGAGATGGGGAAGATACCAGGTGAATCACAGGAAAAAGAACCAGGGTGGACTGAGGTTGCTTCACAAAGGATATCCCCAATATAAGAACAGACACAGTCCTCCCCTCACTGCGAAGGCTTAAGACAGCCTGTTTGATGGAGTTAGAGGGTGGGGGGGGGGGGGGGTACAATCCTGCTGCAATAAAAATATTTCAATGAGAGTCTTCAAAAAGAGAGCCTAGTATAAATATAATACTATTCTCAGAATTGTAAGGAATATTGGGGTTAGCAGATTTATCCAAGATGGTAAATATAGAACATATATGACACGTACCTAGAAGCTGGGGATAAAAGGAACCAGATCATGGGTCCCAATTTCAGCAACAGGAGGTATTTGAATAATACCCCAGAATCAAAAATGGGCAGGGGTCCAAGAAAGTATGCAGGTTCCCTGGTTAGGTGTGAGTCCGCATAAGTCTGCAGATTATAAAACACATCAGGGAAATATTATAGGTAAGTAAGCGATTAACCGTCTGTAAAATTTCCAAACATCCCAACCAGAGGGGGTCCATGCATTTACCTGCCTGTCTCAGCTTTCTCCAAGCATGTCTGTGTGGTGTCAGTAGCAGCTGATTAATGCAGTGCTGGAGGAGTTTAAATGTGTGTTTAATTGCAGTGGGTGGGGATGTCCAATCAGCAGCCTGATTGGCTAAGCCATGAGTATGGGGCGGTCACAGGCAGGGAGGGCATGAGATGTCTGTCAAGGATATCCCCCGGGCAGAGCGACGCACAGCGTTGTCCCCACGAAGCACTCCCTGGAGTGAAAGCATCCATAACAGGGAGGGGATGGACCTGTATGACAGCACTGTGCTCGGCGGGGGGCAGAGCCAGCGCGACGTGGAGGATTCCCCCATGCGTCTCGAAGTCCCACAGCGCAGAGCTGGTGTGCCCGTTGTCATGGAGATCCATGACACAGACTGCCAGAGAGAGGGGGGGTCCGGGAGCGCTCTGAAGGGAACGCTCCTTGGTCTCCCCTGGGTGCGCTCACTCAGCTATGTTTGGAAATTTTACAGACGGTTAATCGCTTACTTACCTATAATATTTCCCTGATGTGTTTTATAATCTGCAGACTTATGCGGACTCACACCTAACCAGGGAACCTGCATACTTTCTTGGACCCCTGCCCATTTTTGATTCTGGGGTATTATTCAAATACCTCCTGTTGCTGAAATTGGGACCCATGATCTGGTTCCTTTTATCCCCAGCTTCTAGGTACGTGTCATATATGTTCTATATTTACCATCTTGGATAAATCTGCTAACCCCAATATTCCTTACAATTCTGAGAATAGTATTATATTTATACTAGGCTCTCTTTTTGAAGACTCTCATTGAAATATTTTTATTGCAGCAGGATTGTACCCCCCCACCCTCTAACTCCATCAAACAGGCTGTCTTAAGCCTTCGCAGTGAGGGGAGGACTGTGTCTGTTCTTATATTGGGGATATCCCTTGTGAAGCAACCTCAGTCCACCCTGATTCTTTTTCCTGTGATTCACCTGGTATCTTCCCCATCTCCTTGAGCCTCGGTTCTGTGATCCCTGTGTGGCCTTGACGGGCGGCAAATTCTTGATTCGCATTGGATGCTGATAATGTCCTTGGGAGTGTTTATATGAATTTTAAGGGGTCAGTATGAAATCTCTGCATGTATATGCCTGGAACTTACTAAAGATATAACATGTTAATGTCCATTGACCTGTATGATATAAACTAGATGTTCTCTACTGCCTCCTGCTGTGAATGCCTGAGATATTCATCCATTTATGTTTGCTCTGCTTTTTGTTAATTTTCTAGATGAAATATCCATTTTGACCAATTGTCGTTACCCCTGAAGAAGAGGTCAACCCCTTTTGCTTACCTCGAAACGTCGGGTTCTATGATCATTGGTTCTTTACTACCTGTATCATTGCATTTGGTCATTTATTTGTAGAATTACTTCTTTCCATTTTATTGTATAATAGATATATATATGTGGTTAGGTCATGTGTAATGATTTTTAGATGTTAAATTAATAAACTACAGTATTTTTATACAAAAACTATAAACTTCTATCACCTCTAGAAAAAATATACAGTGCCTATTGGGATGACACCTCCCTTCTTTGCCAAAAAACCTACAGCCTGAAAGAGGAGAGGAAAGGACTTCAAAATCTCGAGGTACCCGCTGACAGGTGTGACGGAATCTGAGTCAACCAAACCTCCAGATTCCTGGCCACACAAGTGGAGGCTAGAGCTGGTTTCAGGTTCCCAACCGCTGAGTCCCAGGCTCTGTGGAGAAGGATATCCCCCTTCTTGTCCATCGGATCCTTAAGCATGCCCATATCATGGAACGCTAGGTCCGAATTTTTTGAAACCTTTGAAAGAGGTGTGTCCAGTTTTGTTTTTTTCTTCCATGGCTGCGCAGTGTCCTCATCAAAAGGAAACCTTCTTTTTAGGTTACTAGAGAAGAATGGTTTTCTCTCTGGGTTATCCCATTCCAGTTTAACAGTATCAACCAATGAACTATGGACTGGAAAAACTCTAGGTTTTTTCGTATGCAATCCCTTATACATAAGATTGTGTTTGGATAACAACCTCCTCCTCTCTCAATTCAAGGGTGGTATAGATAGCCTTTAACAAGTCATCCACATCCTCTACAGATAACTTAAATCTTGAGCCTCGAGTGGATTCTCTATCCCTGGGCTCTATATCTGACCTTGATTCTTCAGGGAAGAACGGGTAGATCTGACCTCAGAGTCTTCACTCTCTGCCTGAAGCTCTGTGTGGACGGACCCTCTACTGGGGTCTGGAGCTTGTCAATAAGTGTTCTAAAAGAACTAAAGGTGGACACAAGCACGTCCCTAACAGAGGTTAGCATTTTCTGACAAGAGCTAACCAGGTCATCCTTTACAAGGCCATCTATACAGCTGTGACAAATGGCTTTGCTCCACGAGGAGCTCAATTTGTTTGCACACATAGCACATTTCTTTTTAGGTGGCTGCGCTTGAGTCTTGGTCTGTAAGACAAAAAGATAAGTGACCCCTAATGAGATTTACAGCCACCCCACCACTCCAAACCACCATGTGCAGGAGGTACAACAGAGAGGGGAGGGGGAGGGAACACACAGGGAGAGCAAGATAGTGACATACTACTTCAGGCTTACCTGTGAGGTGCTGGGCACATCGACTGCCTGTGTAGGAACTGCAGATTCATCCGTCTTGCCCCTTTCTGGCTTTCCACAGCCTGGCTGCTTTCACCAGAAGACACCAGCGGCCAGTGTCTCCTGTTCAAGCCGTTTAAGGAGACTGGAACCGGCGTCGTCATGCCCTGGAAGAGACCTGCTCTCAGTACTTCCTGTGGGCCAGCTTGGTGCGCAGAAGTCCCGCCCCCTACTTGAGCACCACAGCTTCCTGCTTCTCCTCACACAACTAGCCACACTGCCTGTGAGGAGAGGAACTGCTGCTTTCCTAAGAACAGCGCTATGGGAGCTGACACCATGCCGGTCCTGGCCCTCTCCAGGCACTGAGACACAGGAGACTGCAGCACAGCCAACCTCTCCAGCAGAGTGCTGCTACTGGCAGAGGAGAGGTTAGTGAAATGCCCCAAATAGCTCTATAGAGCCCCTGCTCATGAGACCTAGGGACCAGGTTCCAGGAACAGGTTACCCCCCGTCTGGAGGAAACACAAATAACTAACATGGGCCTGGAGGATCGCCCTTTTATCTGGTGTGGGGGGGGGGGGGGGGGGGTTTGACACGTTTCCTGTCCTGGTAGGATGAGCCCAAGGTCTCATGGGCTGTCCTGGAAGACGCTTGGAGAAAAACCTTCTTATCCCAAGGCTTTCTTCCTCCATTGTGATGTCCCTCACTGTCTGAAATCTTCTATAGCCATCTGATATCAGCCAGAGAGCCCATCCCCTTGTTACATCACAAGAGGCAGGCTCTGCAGTTGACATCCTCACATGGCCATGGCTATATAAGATATGTCAGACAGAGTGGCATGTCACAACAGAGGAAGACAGCCTCAGGACAAGAGAAGCCTTTTGTTTTTAGCAGGACAGTGGTGAGGAAGACGGCGGTGGGAGAGATGACTCGGGGAGAAGACAGCACCATTTTTAATAAATAAAGGACTTGTCAAGAAACCGGCTCCTGTTTACATTCCATTTTGGTGAACGAGTAGGGGTAAGATGTACCGATACCCATTAACATAGGGGGTGGGATCTGGGGGTCCCCTTGTTAAAGGGGACTTCCAGATTCTAATAAGCCTCCCATAGACTTTGGCAACCACCAAGCAGGGCTTGTTTAGCAAAAAAATCTAAAAAAAAAATAAACCCAATAGCAATTAAATACCACCAAAAGAATGCAGTCTCAAAAAAAAAAAAAAAGTTTGGGTGCAGTGTTCCATGACTGCCTAATTGTCAAAGTTGCAGGGCTGAAAATTGACCTGGGCAGAAAGGGGTGAAAGTGCCCAGCGGGCAAGTAGTTAAAATTCCTACCCCTAGCACTGCATAAACTAGGGTTCTACAACATTCACTGCCACAACTAATGCCTGCACTGGGCAAATCCATTGCAGCTGCTCTTTCTGTACTTACATAGAGCTTGGACCTTGTGAAATTGCATTTTTTCAGCATGCAATGGTTATTGTTGAAAGTTAAGGATTAAAGATTGGAATAACATTCTGTATACAGCTTTGTCTGGAGCCAGAAAGAAAATTTGTATCCGCTTTACTGGAAATCAAGAAATCAGACTATGTAGACAGAAGGTAGCATTAGCACCTGTGTTGGTTACCTTGTGTCTTTTAAAAGCAATGCAACAAACCTCCAGCAGGGGGCGCTATGCAGCAATTTGTTAACTATAGCAATCTAAAGTCAGTTTAGCACCAAATAAAATGATTGATCAGACACAATAGAGCTCATCGGATTTTATTTGAAATGAAAACACATTGTGCTTTGTTCAGTCTACATGAGCAGAAAGGATGCAGATTAGGAGGGTGTTACAAAACAGGGCAAAAGAATCTCTTCATCCACTATGGCCATTTTGAGGAGCCTAGATATGGACACGTGGGACAGGCAGGTCCTCTGGTGGCTCCTCCTTCATTTTAGTGTGATGGATTTGGGCTGGAGGCCTCCCATGTCCAAGTATGAGATCTCCTCTATGGGAGAGCGGACTGCAAATGACAGAGGATTTCCGGTAGGCAAGTGAATGGTGATCATGTCTTGCTCAAACTGGAAGCAAACCTATAAGACAAAAGACAAAAAGACAAAAAAAAAAAAAAAGTCAGCTTGTTGGACTATAAAGTGTCAATGAGTGTTGGCCTTAGAGACAGACAACCACACTTTTCATTTCACCAAAAAAACCTTTCACAAGATGTGCATGTCTTATGCATTCTTTATTTAGGTGTTGGAGAAAAATACAAGGATGGACTTCTGTGCTGCAATGTTTTAGTGACAGGGTCTGAGGATGGTGTATCTGTCACCTAGATGAATGACTGGAGCCCTCAGGAGGTCAATAGCCATTGGCCAGTTTGAGTCTCGGTATGCCAGCCATTCTCACCCAGGGTTCCTTCTGGAGGTTTGAGGTTCCTTGAGCTATGGCTGATTTACCTCCCATTTGATGGTGTCTGCTTATTTCAGGGCCCCACACCACTTGGCAGAGCCAGCTTCATGACACCAATGATTTTTCACTGCTTGCGTGGCATTTTTACCACCACTATAGGTGAGGCAATCTTACCACTGGCCACCAAAGAGGCATTTCCACCCCCCCCCCCCCCCCCCCGACTACCAATTGGTTTTAGCAGAATATCCCAAAGACCTGAAAATTGCAATAGAGCCTCTGGGGCAAAAAGGTTGAAAAAGCTGCTGGAGGCCATGCATCTACACTATATGCTAAAAAGGTGAGAACTGTGCAGGAGTGCCGTGACTCAATTGTGCACTGAGGCTCTGGCATTGGACAGCAAATCCTAAGGGGCAGGGCTTAACATTTGAGGTGAGGAAGAAAAAAAAAAAAAAAAAAAAAAAAAAAAAAGCGGTAGAGCTGTCTCTCACCCGTGATTCTGGCTTACCTCCTGCAAAAATTAATTTTATCATGGAACTTCTATATTACACTGCCAGCCACAATTACTTTTGGTTTGAGAACCAGTTCTACCACCAAGACTGTGGTGTGGCCATGGGGGCAAAATACGCTCCGAGCTTGGCCAACCTTTTTATGGCTAAGTGGGAGGAGGATGTCGTTGATGCACCCAGGAGACTGGAGGTGCTCCTGTGGGCCAGATACAATCGACATCCTCCTCCTGTGGGATGGCTGTGAATTGGAGTTACGGAATTTTATGACATCCTTAAAATGATAACAGGGGTATCAAGTTTAATTTTGAGGCCAGTCACGATATTATCCACTTTCTGGATCTGAAGATCCAGATAGTGGATGATCATTTTGTGATATCAGCTCACTTTAAGGCGACCGACAGGAACTCTTACATCCCTGTAGATAGTTGTCATTATGAACCTTGGCTCAGGGCCATTCCCCAGGGCCAATTTTTACGCCTGAGACGTAATTGTTCAGACATTAACACCTTTAACGAACAAGCATCAGTCCTTATGGATAGGTTCATTGAGAAGGGGTATGATCGAGCGTCTGGCTGTGAAAACGGCACAAGACAGACCGATCTTTACTTTTGTCCGATGTACCCCGACACAATGCTGCTGTATCAGATGTTGTGCCGTTTATTACTAACTATTCGGTACAACATTGCAATATCAAAACAATTGATACAGAAACACTGGCAGCTGTTAGGTAGCGACAGTCTTGGGCACTGTCTTGCCAGCCAGACCTAGAGTGGTCTTTAGTGGGGGTGGCTTCCCTTGGGAGTAGAGTAGCTCCCTCTGTCCAAGATCCTCCATGCGAGAATCGCAATTTTTTCCAGAATCTCACTGGCTACTACAAATGTGGAAAATGCCAAGTCTGTCCTTTAAATGCCAATAGAGCTAGGCAAATTACCACGTTTACATCTACCAGCACTTTGGGATCATATGAAATCAAACCCTTCGTTACATGCACCTCAGTAGGGGTGGTCTCTTACAGTGCCCCTGTGGGCTTCAGTATGTGGCGAGGACCAAAAGGGCATTGCGGGTTCGCTTGAATGAACATATAGGGAATATAAAGAGGTTATGACAAGCACCCTGTTTCCAGACACTACGACCAGGTACATAATAGGGACCCCTCTAACACCCTGTTTGTGGGTATCGATAAGTATAGACCACATTGGCGAGGTAGCCTGCTGGTTAGGGAGATCTCCAAGAGTGAGATGTCCTGGATCCACAGGCTTAAAAGCTATGTACCATACGGCATGAACGTGGACGTGAATGCCTTTATTAATAACGCTTAATGGGGGGGGGGGGTACACTTCTTGACATCTACCATTTATATAGGATGTGGGCAGCTCAATCCTCTAGGTCTTGGGTGTGTTGTGTCTGGAAGATGGTATTGCATTTCATTGTTTAACCTGTGGCCTTAGAGAATCTTTGTGAAGGCCTAGGCTTTAACTTCCCATCCATCTAGACTATCTAGATGGTCCTAGTGACAAGGTGGTGGGATAAATACACCGTCCTTCACTTCCACTACCTTCTGATGCCCCCCTTGACCCCTACTCAAAATATTATTTATGTGTTTTTGGATTTACTTTTGGAATGTTTTCCAATTTTATTAGTTCAATTCCAGTTCAGTTTGGCATGACTGTTTTTCATTAAAACTTCCCCTAAGATGAATTTCGGGATTATAATTCTATTATAGTTATAATTATGTTTACTGGTTCCAATTGATTCAATATATTTCTGATATTAATTTATTGTGACTTGTTTGAAAT
Organism: Aquarana catesbeiana; assembly: GCF_042186555.1. Taxonomy (NCBI): domain Eukaryota; kingdom Metazoa; phylum Chordata; class Amphibia; order Anura; family Ranidae; genus Aquarana; species Aquarana catesbeiana. The sequence goes on from NC_133330.1 coordinate 8,780,567, forward strand.
GGTTTTATAGTGCTGTGTCTTTTTAATATGGCCACCAGGTGGCTACTGTGCTTTTTCAGATCTGTCCCCCTATGTCTGTATTAAGCTGGGTCCAGTCTGAGACACGGACCGCGCTGAAAGAAACGACTAACATATTTAGGATTATATCGAGCCCCCTTTTTTTTCAGCCTTGAATTTTATTTATATAATATAGGTTTGCCATTTGTGTGTCCCTATGAACTCACATCTGTTATCCATGTTCTATTTTTACTTTGTAATTTTTTACTATGGCCACTGGGTGGCCATCTTCTATTCTTAGTATGTTCCCCTATGTTTATATTAAATCAGGTCCAGTCTGTGACACGGATCGTGCTCGATGACTTTATTATTTAGTGCCTGGTTGGCATTTTACTTAATCTCTGGGGTACCTAACTCTGAGGTTTATGGTTCCCAGATACCTGACCTTAAAACCCACTTCCAGTCAGTGGGGTTTTGCCATTTTATGTGTAAAATCGTATCCCCATTGATTGTGTACGCACCTGCACACTTGACAGTACTCAGTGTTTGGGATTATCAGATCTGGGTAAGTTCGCTGATGGAGCAGTACCCATAGTGAGGCTTGGTCAAGTGAGGCACCACTCAGCGCTTGGGACTATTTGATCCTCTGCGCAAGTCCGATGGAGCGGAATTCAAAGCGAGGCTTGGTCAGGCTCTTTGTGCTATAAAGGGAGGTGATGAGATGCGCCGCCCGTGCCCCTAGATGACGTGACTATCACGAAACGCTGCGTAGGGCAGAGCGACGTGTTCTCGTCACCTCCCATTGCTGCTGTTGCTTCCAGTAGGACGGGCTGTCTGAGCTTCCGGCCAGCGCTCCAGACTACACAAACGCCTACTATTGTCTACCAACATGAGTTTAATCCTTTTACTTATTTTAATAAAGTCAATGATTTTACACTATATGGAGCCGTTTTTCTTTCATGCCATATCTGCAATGCTGTGGGCTGATGTCTGAGTACCCGTCAGTGTGAACATCCTAGTATGATACCAAGGTGCCTGATGTCTCATCTCGGTACAAGGCTTCTGGTCCATTGGTCGTGGTTCGAATCATTATTGATTAACAGCTCTCTCTGATCCTCTGTAACGGGAGATCATGAGTTTCTGGTAAGCGTCCAATCTCATTTGTTGGTGGTGGAACAAGCACTTTTTTTTCCCCCCTTACATTTTTTTCTTCTCACAGCAAGAAGTTGTGTTTTTTGGAACTTTGAGAATTATATATATTTCTTGGGTGATTCATATTTTTGTATATGGACTCTTATAATAGTGTCTTGAATTTCATGTTTAATGCATGGATGGGGATTCTTTCACTCATCCTTTAATATTTGGTTTGGCGATGATGTGTATGATCAATAATCCTCTCTAGCGCGATTCAACCCCCCCCCCCCCCCCCCCCCCAGCACTCCCATTGGTCACTTCATAACAGAATTGTAGCAGGATGCCAAAGAGCTTCAGTTCCTGGCCAACACCCCCCCACTAATCGCCAGATGGAGCCTTTACAGGGGATTTCATAGAGAGTCCATGTCAGTGATTGGCTGATCCCAGTTTCCTCCTTTCTATAAATAGCTCAAACATTCAATAAGACATGCATACACAAAATAGAACTGAAATGTTACGCAAAAAATTTTGCACGCCAAAAATTCTGACAATCAGTGATCTAACCATTCGCTAGGCAGTATATAATAGCACACAATGAAATCCATTGGACCTGAAGGGGGCGATCATAGCAAAGCCTATATACCCTTCCTAAGCCTTTACTGACTGCCTACTACATTCAGAGATGGATATTATGTGTCCAATATAAACAGTGATGCCACATTGCCCAATCCAACATTTGTCTTGCCCCTCCCAGCATAGACCTACCGTGGTGTCTGACCCCAGATGGAATGGGAAGAAGCTTTCCCTCAGCTCCTCTCCCCAGACACCGTTCACCATCGAGTTCAGGATTATCGTGCGGTCGTCTTTGAGGTAATCAAACCGAGGGTTAAAGTGTAACACAAAGTTCTTGTCATCTTTTCCCAAGTTGATGGAAAACCTAGAAAGAAACAATTACTCTTCTTAGCTGACCTTGTTGGATATTTGCTTGGAAGAAAAAAAAAAAAAAAAAAAAAAAAAAAATTGAGTTAGACTTACCGGTAACTCCTTTTCTGAGTGTCTTCCAGGACAGCCCATGAGACCTTGGGCTCCTCCTAGCAAGACAGGAAACACGTCACCCCCACCAGATAAAAGGGCGGTCCTCCAGGCCCATGTCAGTCTTCTCAAGAACCGTAGGACCCTGCAAAACATATGCATAATACACATAACTTCAGACAATACCAGGTGGGAATCCGGCTGTCCTGGAAGACTCTCAGAAAAGGAGTTACCGGTAAGTCTAACTCAGCTTTTCTCCAAGCGTCTCCCAGGACAGCCCATGAGACGATGAGCCAGAACTTACCAGTCTAGGGAGGGACAACTGCCTGAAGGACCTTACGACCAAACGCCTGCTCCTGAGCTGATAGGAGATCCAGGCAATAATGTTTAATGAAGGTCAAGTAACTGGACCAAGTGGCAGCCCTGCAAATTTGTTCCGGTGAGGCACCAGCCTTCTCAGCCCAAGACTTAGACAAGGCTCTAGTTGAGTGCGCAGTAACAAAAGGTGTAGGAACCTCCCTAATTTTGTAAGCTTCCAAGATGGCTTGCTTTATCCATCTAGCCAATGTGGCTTTAGATGCACTATTCCCCTTGTGAACTCCAGAAAAGACAAATAAGGCATCAGTTTTCCTAAAGGTCTTGGTGACCTCAAGATAGACTAAGAGAATCCTTACATCTAGAAAACTAAATTTTCTTTCTAAGTCGCCCTGTGGCGAACTACAAAAGGTTGGCAATACAATGTCCTGAGATCAGTGGAATGTACTTACCACCTTGGGCAAAAAGCCTGGATCGGTTCGCAAAACAACTCGATCCTCAAAAATCGTGAGGAAGGGCTCCCTTACTGATAGGGTAAGTGAGTTGCAGGCCCTATGAGCTGAGGTAACAGCTATAAAGGAACAGTTTTTAATGTAAGTCACTTAACTGACATACTTCCCAGAGGCTCCAACGGAAATTCTACCAGAGTTTGAAGTACTAGGGACAGGTCCCACGTTGGACAACTTCTCACCACTACTGGTCTGGCCCTAGAGATAGATTTGAAAAATCTGGCTATAGTGGGATTTTCCAGGAGAGAAAACTGGAGGAACACACTAATAGCTGCTGCCTGTACCTTTAAGGTACTAACAGAAAGACCTTTATCGACACCCTCTTGGAAAAATTCCAAAATATACGGAATATCATGAGTTAATCTTTCATTTTCTGATAACCATGAGTTAAACCTTTTCCAAACTTTGAACTATATGGCTCTAGTAACCAGCTTCCTGCAAATTAACAAGAGTCCTGACTACCTTGTCAGAGAACCCTTGGGCGCTCAGTATCTTTTCTTCAGATACCAGGCCATCAAGTTTAAGGAAACCACCTGAGGGTGTGATACTGGACCCTGCAATAGTAGGTCTTCCCTTTTCGGAAGACTCCGGAGGCTCTGAAACCAGAGACTGTAGCAGAGAAAACCATGGCCTCTTGGGCCAAAATGGGGCAATTAGAATCAGATCTGTCTCTTCCAGCAGAAACTTCCGGAGGACTTCTGGAATCAGTCTGATTGGCAGGAAGGCATAACATTGGCCTGGAGGCCACGGGTTTGCCAGAGCATCGATCCCCAAGGCTTGGTCTGCCGGGTTCATGGAAAAGAATATCTCCATCTTGCGGTTGTTTCGGTTTGCGAACGAATCCGCTACGGGATAACCCCATCTCTCGGTGAGGTCTGCAAAGACTTCAGGATGAAGGGACCAGTTGTCTCGGTCTATCCTGTGACGGCTGAGATAATCTGCCAGGCAATTGTTTGTCCCTTTCAGGTGTACAGCAGAAATAGAAGCTAGATTCCCCTCTGCCCATGGAAGGAAGGATCTCCTGGGCAATGGATTGAAGCCTCCGGCTTCTCGTGCCTCCCTGCTTGTTGATATACGCAACTGTCGTGATATTGTCTGACAGAATTTGGAACACTTTGGTAATCTTCTCCTGAGGAAGAAAAACTTTGGTTCACTGAGAAAAAAAAAAAAAAAAAAAAAAAATCGTAACCCAGATAAGTTACTTTCTGGGCCGGAATCAAGGACGATTTCTCTTTGTTTATCAGCCAGCCTAGGGACTGTAAGAAGTCCTGTACAGCCTGGAGATCCTCCAACAGCCTTTGGTATGATTTTGCCACTATCAGGAGGTCGTCTAAGTAAGGGATAACAGTTATCGCCTTTAACCTTAGTGGAGCCAGCGCTTCCCAACACCTTCGTAAAGATGCGTGAGGCTGAGGAAAGACTGAAAGGGAGGGCTTGAAATTGAAAATGTCGGGTTCCCATACCAGTCTTCACTGCCAATCTCAAAAACTTTTGGAAGGCTGGATGGATAGGGATGTGAAGATAGGCATCCCTTAAGTCCAACGTGGCCATAAAGCAGTTTGGGTATAGTAGGTTTGATTGTAAAAACCATCTCCATACGGAAATGCTTGTATCTGATGGACTTGTTTAAGGTCCGGAGATTCAGGATAAGTCGAAACTTTCCTGCCGGCTTTCTGACCACAAATACATGGGTATAGAATCCCTTGCCCTGCTCCGACTGAGGAACAGGAATCAGGACTTTTTGATCTAATAAGTCTCCGATCTGGAGACCCAGAGCCCTCGCTTTCTCCCGATCTTGGAGGAAATGTGACCAACAAACGTTCTGGTGGTTGGTGAACAAACTCCAGCCTGTACCGGTTGGTCACTAGGTCCAGGATGAAGGGGCTCAGAGTGACTGCTGCCCACTGTGGGATGAAGGCCCTCAATCTCCCTCCCACCAGGGAACACAAGTCACTGTGGCTTTGCGGGCTGTTGAGGGTTAAACAGCACTCCCCTTTGCCTTTGTGCCCAGTCCAATGCTTTTTTGGCCTGCTGTCCTTTTCTCTAGGACTCTGTTGCCTGCTTTGGCCACGAAAAAAATTCTGGCTGTCGGAACCCTCTCTGGAAATGCCTTTTTCTTATCAGTCATGCGTTCCAGTGCCTCCTGTAGACCTGGGCCAAATAAATGATCGCCAGTTAAAGGAAGGCCACAAAGGCGCAACTTGGAGGCTGAGTCCCCTGACTAGGTCTTAAGCCAAAGGCTTCTCCTGGCAGAGTTCACTAGAGCCGAAGTCCTGGCCAACATTCTTACCGGCTCAGCGGAAGAATCTGCCAAAAAACCCACTGCCTGAAATAGGAGAGGAAAAGACTTTAAAATTTGCTCTCTGGAGGTACCTGCTGATAGATGTGTCTGAATCTGAGTCAACCAAACCTCCAGATTTCTGGCCACACAAGTGGAAGCCAGAGCTGGTTTCAGGTTTCCAACCGCTGAGTCCCAGGCTCTGGAGAAGGATATCCCCACTCTTGTCCATTGGATCCTTAAGCGTGCCCATATCATCGAACGCTAGGTCAGAGTTTTTTTAAACCTTTGAAAGAGGTGCATCTAACTTGGGATTCTTATTCTATGGCTGCGCAGTGTCCTCATCAAAAGGAAACCTCCTTTTTATAGGTTACTAGAGAAGAATGGTTTTCTCTCAGGATTATCCCATTCCAGTTTAATAGTATCAACCAAAGAACTATGAACTGGAAAAACTCTCGATTTTCTCATATGCAATCCTTTATACATAAGATCATGTTTGGATAACTGAACCTCTTCCTCTTTTAATTCAAGGGTAGTATAGATAGCCTTTAATAAGTCATCTACATCCTCAACAGATCACTTAAATCTTGAGCCTCGAGTGGATTCTCTATCCCTGGGCTCTGTATCTGACCCTGATTCTTCCAGAGAATGGGTAGATCTGACCTCAGCCTCAGAGTCCTCACTCTCTGCCCGCTGCAGAGTGCTGACTGACGCCTTCAGTGAAGATGGACTCTCTGCTGGAATCTGGAGCTTGTCAATAAGCGTTCTAAAAGAAATGAAGGTGGACGCAAGCTCATCCCTAACAGAAGTAAGCATCTTCTGGCAAGAGGCAACCGGGTCATCTTTTACTAGGCCTTCTATACAGGTGCGACAAACTGCTTTGCGCCATGAGGAGCTCAATTTGTTTGCGCAAACCACACATTTCCTTTTAAGTGGCTGCGCTTGGGCCTTGTCCTGAGTCTTGGTCTGCAAGACAAAATAAATGACCCACAATGTAATTAAAGCCACCCAATCACTCCGTAACACCACGTGCAGGAGGGAGGAAATGTGTCCCCTTACACCCACTACTACAGGGGGGGAGGGGGAGGGAACAGTCACAGGGATAGCAAGGTGGTGACAGAACACCCCAGGCTTACCTGCAAGGTGCTGGTGTTGGGAAACCACATCCGCGGCCTGTGCAGGTACTGCAGGAAGATCCATTCTGCCCCTCTTGGTCGTCCACAGCCTGGCTGCTTTACACCAAGAAACACCAGCAGCCAGCGTTCTCTGTTCGTGCCGTTTATGGAGACTGGAACCTCGTCTCCGGCACCTGATGATTACATCATATGCCCCGGAAGTAACCCTCTCCAGGCACTTCCTGTGGGCCAGCTTGGAGCGCAATAGCTCCACCCCCTCGAGCGCTGCGGCTTCCTCCATTCCCTGCTCAGATCAGCCACGCTGTCGGCAGGGAAGGACAACCGATGCTCACCTGAGCTATAGTGCAATTCACTGCACTAGGGGCCCGACCTCACACTGGTCCTGGCCCTCTCCAGGCACTGAGGACCGAGTACAGCAGCACAGCCAACCTCCCCAGCAGTGTGCTGCTTCTGGCAGAGGAAGGGGTAAGAGATATGCCCCAGAAAATAGCCATACAAAGCCCCTGCTTATAAGGCCTATGAGAGCAGGTTCCAGGTAATACATATCCCCATACCTAAAGTGAACCTGTAACCTGGATATTTACATAATAAAATAAGTAAATAACCGTATTAAGTGGTAAGTAAGCTTTAAGACAATTAGTAACTGACATTTGTAATTGTAGCCACTGTGGAACAATACTAAAAGTTCATAAGAGAAACAGTGAAGTCATTCAAGTCTGGTCTCCCATCCTACTAGTGATAGAGGGAGAAGAGTGATCTGAGCAACTGCTGGGAGAAGGAGCAGGGGGAGCCGAGCTGCTGAGACTGCCAAGTCACTGCTGTGGGAGGGAGAAGGAAGAACTGAGAAGTCACTACTAGGAGGGGGGAGCTGAACTAAAGTTAAAACTGGGAAAGTGAGCTGCCAAGTCACTGCTGGGAGATGGAGCAGTGAAGTTACTAGTACTTTGTGCCCTTACACTCCCCGCTGCCATTCCTGGTGTGTTTGGACCTCCAACTAGGCGTGTTAATAGTGAAGTAGGGCATTCTACTGTAAATATTGAAGATTACATTTCTCCACAGTGCCTGCAGCTACTGTATACAGGTTAGTGGGGTCCATCAGGTGGGAAAGACAAGTCTGTCAGTTGTCATATTTCAGATGATGGCTGATAAGTCAGACAAGTTTTATCCAGGATGACATTTTGTCACAATGTAGAAGCACAAATGTTTGAGCTAAACTTGCTCTGAGAAAAACAATCTGATGTCAGGTATTTGAGGGACCACACACCCCAAATTCCCAGTGAGGGGTCAGTAGGATGTACTGTACACAGAGAACACTTTTCTACCATTTGTAGACCTGGTAAATCACTGTATTATACAGAGAGCAGACATATTATACAAGTAGCTGAGGCTAGAACCATAACTTACTGTTTACAGCCCTCCGGAATGAAGCCCTCCACCTCTATGGCGTGACCGGGTTTGAGGCTGAAATTACGCAAGAAAAAGGTCTGCATGGGAGAAAGGAGAGAACATTACACCCTGTACAATAGAGAGTGGGGATGATTATTACACCGAAACATACAAGATATCCAGGCACATGGACAGCTACCCAAGTGTATAAGAACTACAGGTACTGCTATCCAAAACTCAGACCGCACCGTACACATCCAGTCTTGGGTAAATAAAAGCAATAGTGTTTATTTTAACCCTTTCATGACTAAGCCTATTTTTGAAACTTGGTGTTTACAAGTTGTAATCCGTATTTTTTGCTAGAAAATGACTTCGAACATACATATATACAATATTTTTTAGCAGAGAATAAAAAGGCGATTGTTGCAATATTTTATATCACACGGTATTTGTGCAGCGGTGTTTTAAACGCAAATTTTTGGGAAAAGGGACACTTTCATGAATTTTAAAAAATCCAAACAGTAAAGTTACCAATTTTTTTGTATAACGTGAAAGATGATGTTACGCCGAGTAAACAGATACCAAACATGCCACGCTTTATAATTGCACGCACTAGTGGAATGGTGACAAACTACAGTACCTAAGAATTTCCATAGGCGAAGCTTTAATTTTTTTTTACAGTTACCAGGTTAGAGTTACAGAGCAGGTCTAGAATTATTGCTCTCTCTCTGACGATTGCGGCGATACCTCACATGTGTGATTTGAACACCATTTACATATGCGGGCGCGACTTCCAAATGCGCTTTCTTTGCTGCGCGAGCTCGCGGGGATGGGGGTGCTTTAAAATTTTTTTTTTTTCTTATTTTATTTTTATAAATTGTTTAAAAAATTGTTTTTTTTATCACTTTTATTGCTGTCACAAGGAATGTAAACATCCCTTGTGACAGTAATAGGTGATGACAGGTACTCTTTATGGAGGGATCGGGGGGGGGGGGGGTCTAAAAGACCCCCGATCCCTCTTCTGCACTTCACAGTATTCAGATTGCCTAAAACGGTGATTCTGAATACTGTATCTTTAAAACTGGAGGCATTGGCAGCCGAGTAAACAGGAAGTGACATCATGACGTCGCTTCCACATTTACAATTAGAAGGCTGAAACAAAGCCGCCCACAGCTTCGTTCCAGCCCGCCCCCAGCCACTGGAGGCAGCTGGGTACAGTGGCGTTGTTAGGTGGGTGCGGGCCGCACCGGGTGACATCCGCCAGAGGGGTGACACCCGTAGGTAGCGGCACACACCGCTACACTGCCCGCTGCGGCTTGTGCTGTGTCCCTCAGCACAGCGGACTGAAGCCGCCTCCCCCTCCTCTCTGTTTACTTCACACAGGAGGAGGAGGAGGAGGAGCCTGAGGGACACACACGGCTGTGTGCATCTGTACGCGCTGTTCTGAGGTCTGTAAACTTTAGGCATTACATACAGTATGTGGGTGGACATCATGTGCAGGGGGATTCTATACTAATGGGGGGCGCTGCACTGAGGGGGATGTCTATACTAATGGGGGGGCTCTGCACTGAGGGGGATGTCTATACTAATGGGGGGGCTCTGCACTGAGGGGGATGTCTATACTAATGGGGGGCTCTGCACTGAGGGGGATGTCTATACTAATGGGGGGCTCTGCACTGAGGGGGATGTCTATACTAATGGGGGGGCTCTGCACTGAGGGGGATGTCTATACTAATGGGGGGGCTCTGCACTGAGGGGGATGTCTATACTAATGGGGGGGCTCTGCACTGAGGGGGATGTCTATACTAATGGGGGGGCTCTGCACTGAGGGGGATGTCTATACTAATGGGGGGGCTCTGCACTGAGGGGGATGTCTATACTAATGGGGGGGCTCTGCACTGAGGGGGGTGTCTATACTAATGGGGGGCTCTGCACTGAGGGGGATGTCTATACTAATGGGGGGCTCTGCACTGAGGGGGATTCTATACTAATGGGGGGCTCTGCACTGAGGGGGATTCTATACTAATGGGGGGCTCTGCACTGAGGGGGGGGATTTTATACTGATGGGGGAGTCTGCACTGAGGGGGGGGTGTATGTACTGATGGGGCGGTCTGCACTGAGGTGGGAGGTTGATACTGATGGAGGGGGGTCTGCAGACTCTGTACTGAGGGAGGGTTTCTGTACTGATGGGAGGTCTGTACTGAGGGAGGGGGTCAGTACTTAGTGGGGGGTCTATACTGAGGAAAGGGGGTCTGCACTGAGCGGGGGTCTATATTGATGGAAGGGGGTCTGTACTGAGGGAGGGGGGCTATATTGATGGAGTGGGGTCTGTAGTTAGTGGAGGGGGTCTGTAGTGAGGTAGTTGGTGGAGGGGGGTGACACCAATTTTTTTGGCACCGGGTGACACCAACCCTAGTGACGCCACTGGCTGGGTAGTCACCAGGCCTCCCGATGGCACGGGAGGGGGGATATCCCCTCCCGCTCCTCTGGTATAACAGCCAAGCAGGTTTTAGCCGCATCGGTTGTTATATCTGGATAGCCGATCGCCCGATGTAAACAACAGTACTGGGATGATGCTTGAAGCTGCAGGCATCATCCCGGTATAGCCCCGGAAAACCGAGTATGCACATCTGCGTACGCTCGGCAGGAAGGGGTTAAGGGAGATAAACATTGAATATTAAGGCAAACAGCAGTCATGGAGCGGCCAACTAGTGGACATTGGACTACAACAAAGTGATCCATGCAGCTCCACCTTGCAGGTACTTGCATCGCATTGCGGTAGTCTACAAGGTCCACAGGTTGGCCACGCCATGACTGCTGTATGCCTTAATCTTCAATTTTCATCTCCCTTAAAAGAAACGCTACTGCTTTTATTTACCCAAGACTGGATGTGTATCAATTTGATATGGTACAGCAGGATAATTATTAAACCCTGTACAATAGTGAGGAGGGGAGATGATTATTACACATTGTATATAGACAGAAGACACATCTCATGGCTGCAGTTACATCCCCCCCACCTTCCATCCTGCATGGAGAGAGGTAATGATCTGCCACAATGGAGTAACCCAGAGGGACTGGACATGTCACATCTCAGAATAGGACCATTAGATTTATAAAACTGCACAGCAAATGGTTAACACTCTAAAAGGACAAGTGCCAAGGAATGTCTGAGCCATCCCAGTATATACCGTATACTAAGAGTACCCAGGATGGCAGACCCAGCTCTGTGCCAGGATATCAAAATACATTCATCACACCCTAAATAATCTGAATAAGTGGAAGGGCAAGAACTTTAATCCTGACCTACACCCAGCAACCCCCCACCAACCTATGTCCAGCCCAGCAGCTCTATAGCAATGATTACCTAAAGCCCACACAACCCATTTGCAGCTTCCATCGGTGCTCATACTCACATTATCTGCCATTCTGCTTCCTTATCAGACAAACTTGTGATCAGCTGCACTTCTACCTCTTCATATATAGGAGGTCTGCTGAGGGCGGAGCCAGTCAGGAGGGAGGAGTCACCCCGCCCAGAAGTATAACCCCGCCCAGTGCTCCCTGGACTGAGAATTATTCCAGAAGCGCTCATTACAGAGAATGAATGAAATGTGGATCCGGTGTGACTGAGCATGGGGCGTCCATCGTCACTCTGCTGGGATGTCACCACTCACCACAAACAGCAAGGGGGCAAAAGATGACTATCCTCAAAGTCATTTCTACAACACAAAGGGGGAGATTTACTAAAACTGGAGAGTGCAAAATCTGGTGCAGCTGTGCATGGGAGCCAATCAGCTTCTCACTTCAGCTTCTTCAATTAAGCTTTGCCAAAAAAATCCTGGAAGCTGATTGGTTTCTATGCAGAGCTGCACCAGATTCTCTACTCTCCAGTTTTAGTAAACCGACCCCAAAGTAACAATTTCCATTCCCTGCCCCCCACCTCACATCCCGATACCAACCACTACATCCCCACCAGCAACACTATACTGATACACATGACATCACATGAGACGCATGACATCACATGACATCACATAAGACACATGACATCACATGAGACACAAAAGAAACATAAAAACAGAAATAAGTGACAGCAGAATAAAAAACAAATGGTCCTTTATTTTATTTGTTGATTAATATTTTTTGTCTGAATAAAGGCTGCAAAAGGTAACTGAAAGAAACATTGTAAGTAAAACCAGGTGATGTGTTTGTGAGATGTGGGAACTTTGTAATAGTTTTATTATATCATAAGAAGGAAGATTCGGAATTTTCGTGGTATTTTCTATAATAAAATGATTTTCTCTTTGTCAGACCTTCCTCTGTAAACCCGAGAGATGGTTGTGTGTGAAATTCCCAGAAGATCCAAAGTTTTCAAAAACCTCAGAGCAGCCCGTCTGGCACCGATAGCCATGCCACATTCAAAGTCACTTAAAGCGGAGTTCCTCCCAAAAATGGAACTTCCGCTGTAAGTACTGGTGACCCCCTGACATGCCACATTTGGCATTTTTTTGGGGGGGGGGGGGAGCGGGTACCTAGTTTTGACAGGCACCCAGCTTCTGCTTCCTCCCGGGGCGCTGCAGCACCAGAAGGAAGTTCACCTCTCCCCCCCGCAATCTTCTGGGACACGTCACAGGTCCAAGATTGCCCAGCCATTCACAACACGCAGCGTGGAACGCGCATGCGCAGTGTGTGCCCGGCAATGAAGCCACAGCCCGGCGCCCACAGTTACAATGCCGGCACCACAGAGAGGAAGGGGAGAGGAGCGGGGCTTCGGGGTCGCATCGCTGGACCGTGGGACAGGTGAGAGTCTGTTTGTTAAAAGTCAGCAGCTTTCAATATGAAGCCAAGATGAAGAACACGGGACATGACCTCCAACTAACTGGAGGAAAGTTCCAAATATTTTACTGAAAGGGTAGTTGATGCTCGGAATAGACCTCCAGCAGAGGTAGTAGAGGTAGAGTCCGTCAGCAGGAAATGGCTTTCCTGGGACAAACAGAGATCTATACTCAGACAAAGAAGTTATAAAAACCCCAAAAATTCAAAATGGAGCACTTGGTCTTTTCTCTGCTGTCACTTATCTTTGTTTTTATGTTTCTTTTGTGCGTCTCATGTGATGTCATGCGTCTCATGTGATGTCATGTGTGTCATGTGATGTCATGTGTGTCATGTGATGTCATGTGATGTCATGCGTCTCATGTGATGTCATGTGTGTCATGTGATGTCATGTGTCTCGTGTGATGTCATGTGTCTCATATGATGTCATGCATCTCATGTGATGTCATCTGTCTCATGTGATGTCATGTGTCTCATCTGATGTCATGTGTCTCATGTGATGTTATGTGTCTCATGTGATGTCATGCGTCTCATGTGATGTCATGTGTCTCATCTGATGTCATGTGTCTCATGTGATGTTATGTGTCTCATGTGATGTCATGTGTCTCATCTGATGTCATGTGTCTCATGTGATGTTATGTGTCTCATGTGATGTCATGCGTCTCATGTGATGTCATGCGTCTCATGTGATGTCATGTGTCTCATCTGATGTCATGTGTCTCATGTGATGTTATGCGTCTCATGTGATGTCATGTGTCTCATCTGATGTCATGTGTCTCATGTGATGTTATGTGTCTCATGTGATGTCATCTGTCTCATGTGATGTTATGCGTCTCATGTGATGTCATGCGTCTCATGTGATGTCATGTGTCTCATGTGATGTCATGTGTATCAGTATAGTGTTGCTGGTGGGGATGTAGTGGTTGGTATCGGGATGTGAGGTGGGGGGCAGGGAATGGAAATTGTTACTTTGGGGTCGGTTTACTAAAACTGGAGAGAAGAGAATCTGGTGCAGCTCTGCATAGAAACCAATCAGCTTCCAGGATTTTTTTGGCAAAGCTTAATTGAAGAAGCTGAAGTGAGAAGCTGATTGGCTCCCATGCACAGCTGCACCAGATTTTGCACTCTCCAGTTTTAGTAAATCTCCCCCTTTGTGTTGTAGAAATGACTTGACTTTGAGGATAGTCATCTTTTGCCCCCTTGCTGTTTGTGGTGAGTGGTGACATCCCAGCAGAGTGACGATGGACGCCCCATGCTCAGTCACACCGGATCCACATTTCATTCATTCTCTGTAATGAGAGGTTCTGGAACAATTCTCAGTCCAGGGAGCACTGGGCGGGGTGATTCCTCTGGGCGGGGTGATCCTTCTGGGCGGGGTGATCTCTCTGGGTGGGATGATCCTTCTGGGCGGGGTGATCCTTCGGGGCTGGTTGACTCCTCCCTCCTGACTGGCTCCGCCCTCAGCAGACCTCCTATATATGAAGAGGTAGAAGTGCAGCTGATCACAAGTTTGTCTGAAAAGGAAGCAGAATGGCAGATAAAGTGAGTATGAGCACCGATGGAAGCTGCAAATGGGTTCTGTAGGCAGTGGTTGGTATAGTGATGTGGGAAGTGGTGTGTATGATGCTGTTGGGTAAGGGCAGTGGTTGGTATGGGGCAGATGGATGTGGGTAGTGGTGCTGGTGAGGGTAGAGGGTTGTTGGGTGTAGGTCAAGGTTTTGGTTCTTGTCCTTCCAGTTATTTATATTTAGGGTGTGATGATTGTATTTTGATATCCTGGCACAGAGCAGGGTCACCCTATCTGGGTATTCTTAGTATAAAGTATATACTGGGATGGCTCAGACACTCCTCTCCTCCACATCTGCCCTTAGTGACCCATCATTGCCATGTTTTTGCCTCCTTATCATTCATGTATGAATAATTATATTAACCATTTGCTGTGCAGTTTTATAAATCTAATGGTCCTATTCTGAGATGTGACATGTCCAGTCCCTCTGGGTTACTCCATTGTGCCAGATCATTACCTCTCTCCATACAGGATGGAAGGTGGGAGTTAGAGCAGGCCTTGTGCCCGTCAGTAATTGGCACCGTCTGGCTGTCTGTAGATAGGACTGTAACTTGTATAAAGATCTGGGCAGCCGGCATACATGACATGAACATTATAAGAGAAAATGTATATATTGTCAAGTCATTGATCTGTCATTAGAAGACATTTGTGATCTGCTGGGGATGTCTGAGCTCCCTCCCCTCCCCTCCCCCACACAAAGGATCCAACAAAGTGCTGCGACCCACGAAAATCCCAAACTTATGGGGGTGGTGTAGTGGGTAGCACTCTCGCCTAGCAGCAAAAAGGGTCGCTGGTTCTATCCCAACCATGACACTACCTGCCTGGAGTTTGCATGTCCTCCCTGTGCCTGCGTGGGTTTCCTCCAGGTACTCCAGTTTCCTCCCACACTCCAAAGACATGCTGGTAGGTTAATTGGCTTCTGTCTAAATTGGCCCTAGTATATGAATGTGAGTTAGGGAGTTTAGATTGTAAGCTCCTTGGGGGTAGGAACCGGTGTGAATGTACAATGTATATGTAAAGTGCTGCGTAAATAATATTATTTTATTATAATATTTTCTGTCTATATACAGGGTGTAATAATAATCTCCCTTCTCTCTATTATAGAAGGTGTAATAATTCTCTTTTCTCCCATACAGACGATTTACTTCTATAACTTCAGCCTCAAACGCGGTCACTGTGTGGAGGTGGAGGGCTTCATTCCGGAGGACTGTAAAGAGTAGGTGAAGATGCTAACCTTGGCTACTTCTTATATAATGTCTGCTCTCTGTATAATACAATTTACCAAAAGTACAACTTACAAAAGTAGAAAAGTGTGTTCTGTGTACAATACATCCTACTGACCCCTCATTACTGGGAATTTGGGGTGTGTGGTCCCTCAAATAATACCCAACATCAGATTGTTTTGCTCAGAGCAAGTTTAGTTTCAACATTTGTACTTCTACATTGTGACAAAATGTCATCCTGGATAAAACTTGTCTGATGACTTATGAGCCATCATCTGAAATGTGACAACTGACATACATTCTGTCTTTCTTTAATCCTGGACCCCACTAACTTGTATAGCTGCAGGCACTGTGGAGAAATTCATCCTCAAATTTTACAGTAGAAAGCACTTCATCACTAACACATACTTGGAGGTCCAAACATCCCTGAAATGGCAACAGGGAGTTAAATGGCACAAAGTGGTGGTGACTCCTCAGTTCAGCTCCAACCTCCTAGTAGTGTCTCCTTAGCCCAGTTACACCTTCTCCTTCCTACAGCAGAGACTTTGGAAGTCTTGGCTCACTTTGCTCTTTCTCCAAGCAGCAGCCCATCTCTCCAAGCTCCCTTTCCCAGTTGCTCGGGTCACTCTGCTCCCTCATCAGTGACTCGGCAGCTCAGATCTCCTTCTCCCTCTCACTAGTAGGATGGGAGAGCTGAGACCAGACTTGAATTGAATTCACTGTTTATTGTGAACTTTCAGGAAGAATTGTTCCACAGTGGCTGCAACTACAAATCACAAAAGCGTTCGCACCGACCTAGTGCATTACTATAAATCTATTTTATTAGGTAAATAAGTGGCAAATTAATATTCAAACATCATACATAGGCATATCTAAAAAGCTGATCAGACCACCTCCAGTCCACCATAATCCCCAGATGGAATGGGAAGACCTCATAGTGTACAGGAAGGGCTGACGTGTTTTGAGGTTCAAGATTTCTTCTCAGAGCAAAATACATGTGTAACAGAATACCATTTTAAATATTAAAATGTGCTATTGACAAAAACTGAGCCCCCCCTGGTGCAGGGTAACACAGGTTACATGAGCACTTGAAAAATAAAATCCCCAAACACAATGCACAAGTATAGGGTTAAATGTATGTAGTGAAGTCCTGAGCCCCTTTTGGTTTAATGAGAACCTCCAGAGTCAGGGACAGCTGACACCCTTCTATATAGAGTGGGTTACAAGGCATGGTGGGTGTAATGAATTGGAGCAGAGACTGCGAGCCAGGCCTTCTCGTCCAACATCAGTGCCTGACCTCACAAATACCCTTCTGGAAGATTGGTCAAACATTTCCATAGACACTCCTAAACCTTGTGGACGGCCTTCCCAGAAGAGTTGAAGCTGTTATAGCTGCAAAGGGTGGGCCAACTCAATATTGAACCCTACGGACGAAGACTGGGATGGGACTAAACTTCATGTGTGTGTAAAGGCAGGTGTCCCAATACTTTTGGTAATGTCTGTATAGTCATGAGATTTTTTTTTTTTGTAAAATTGGATAGATAATAAATATATGTGATAGAAAATATTCAATGGCAAAAGATCAAAAGATAGTCAAATTGGTCTATAATTTGGCATTCTGTAAATAAACAAATAAAGAAAGATTGAAGCGCTTCACTGCGTGATCAGTAAAAATAAATAAATAATGAAATAAATAAATAAATAAATAAATAAATAAATAATATAACCCACATACAAAATCAGTTAAACAAATCCAAATACTGTGCAATGGTCACGGATTTTAGCTGCATTTTCATTGCACAGTATTTGGATTTGTTTAACTGATTTTGTATGTGGGTTATATTATTTATTTAATTATTTATTTATTTTTACTGATCACGCCGTGAAGCGCTTCAGTCTTTCTTTCTTTCTTTATTTTTAGTGATTCTGAGCACTCTTTATTGATAGCAGCCTCACAGATTTATTTGATCTTTGGAGTTTTATCTTAAATAACTATCACAGCGCTTTGTGGTTTTATACACTATATTGTAAATACACAAATCCATTGTGAACAAGTCTACATGATAGGAGTGTGAAGATATACATACAGTGACTTTCTCCATATAGAGAAGTGGAGGGGTTCCTCATGTGCAGCCCATTGGGGGGCACCTGTATAATACCACCATGGCCCATGGGGAGCTCATAGGTCAATCCTTAACTATATGTCCTCTCAATAAGTGCGCATTCTTCTGTATTTTATAGTTTTTGCTTAAAGATTCTTTATAGTCCTGAGAGAGCAGCAAGACTGTCGTGAAAGTTTAGCCAAGAGGACAACTTTATTTTTTTCTCTTAAGCACCACACCTGAGTGCAGGAGGTTACTGTTTTGCTGCAACTAGAAATGTCAGTGAGGGATTGTCTGAAAGCTTACTTACCGCTTGTTAAGAATATGTAAATACCCGAATGTCCATGTCCATGTCCATGCATCAAATATATGTCAAAGAGAAATTTGCAGCGATCTACAGAGTCGGCTTATCCTCGTCTGTCCTTCCCGGGAACACTGCGGGAGCGCTGATAGGTTAGAGGGGAACGCACGACTGACATAGTATTGATGTTACAGGCCCTTATAATATACAAACATTGTGAGTTTTTTTTGTGAGATCATTTTAAATTGATAAATAATTGTTGTACTGGATTACGCTATGTGGAATTTTTTAATCTGTTGCTTGCAATTGTAGTGATATAATATATCGGGTGGTATAGTAGTATAGTGGTATGGTGGGTATGATAATTAATTAGTAAGTACTCTTCCGCAGCAACCCAATTCTTCCAGAGAGATGCACTTTATTGACTTCCAACACAGAACAAAGTCCACAGATGACAAAAAATCAGACAGAGTAGATATAATTCAGAGCCCCATGTTCCTAGGTCTGTGTGTCCATACACAGACAAGCCTCACCTAAACTATAGACTGAATGCCGTGTTATATTCAGTAGACACTGAATGGCTGAGCAATTTGACTGGCCGTTTCAATTTAGGACTTTGATAAGCTTTAGTCTATCAGACAGACAACAACCCCCAGCCGTGAGCAGCTGTAGTCATAAACCGCCCCAATTTGCACTCCCGCATATCAACATCAACAAGTCCCCTTAGATATGTGTAATTAGATTAACAGATACAACCTGAACACCCTTTTGAGCCCTTGGAATACCTACATTCCTAATCTGCATTCTTGTATATTAATATCAACAAGTCCCCCTGATATATTAGCCTCCCCAGGAGGGAGCCTCCGCTAGGCCAACCCAAAACACTCCTCGATCCCATTGTTACCCCCTCAAGTCTAATTACCATCAATAAATACTTCTTCTATGGTCCTTTAAACAATCTACCCTCTAAAATCTTCAATTAGGTTAACAGCCCATACCTCACACCCCTAGGTAGACTTGAATAAGACTAACACATCAAAGGGTCTTCAGCTGTTATATTAAAATTGAGTTGGCTTGGACAAATCGACCATTGTCAACTCAATTCTGGCCTGGTTAATATTGACTGTATGTGTACATACATGTAATAATGTCCCACATAAATCGGTGAACATATTACAACAGCAATGAGCATAATACAGATGAAAAGTGTCCAGTGATCAGCAATTATCCCTGTGAGCGTGTTAATCAGCAGGGTCTGCTAAGTGGATTACCTACAGGGCTGTGGCACAAGTGGTGTGGTGATGGAGACTTGAGATCGCTGCTAATATTTTCTTCCACGATCGTCTAGTTTATACACTCCTGCCTTTTCTTAACCACTTGCCGACCGCCTAACGCAGATATACTGCGGCAGAATGGCACGGGCAGGCAAAATCACGTACCTGGTAGGTCGGCATCGTTAGGGGAGCGATCAATGCTGAGGGGGGGGGGGCACTCGTTCGTGGCCACCCCCTCGCGATCGCTCCCAACGAATGAAAATCTTCCTCTGCCGCTGTAATGTAAACAGCGGCAGAGGAAGTGATGTCATCTCTCTTCGTGAAGCCTTTTTGTTCTGGCACCGAGGAGAGAAGACATCCAAGTAAGTGCATCAACACTACACATTACAGTAGAACAGTGTTTCTCAACTCCAGTCCTCAAGGCGCCCCAACAGGTCATGTTTTCAGGATTTCCCTCAGATGAAACGGCTGTGGTAATTACTAAGGCATTGAAACTGATCAAATCACCTGTGTAAAATAACGGAAAGCCTAAAAAACATGACCTGTGGGGGCGCCTTGAGGACTGGAGTTGAGAAACACTGCAGTAGAACACTCTAGGCACACTTATCACCCCCCTGTACCCCCTGTCAGTGACACCAATAGCAGTTTTTTTTTAAGTTTTTTTTTATTACTGCATTGGTGTCATTTGTGACAGTTATAAGTGGTAGGGCAGTTAGTGTTAGGCCCCTTAATGTCTAGGGTACCCCCCTAATAAAGTTTTAACCCCTTAATCACCCCCCCCATCACCAGTGTCACTAAGCGATCGTTTTTCTGATCGCTGTATTAGTGTCACTTGTGACGCTAGTTAGGGAGGTAAGTATTTAGGTTCGCCGTCAGCGTTTTTATAGCGTCAGGGAATCCCATATACTACCTACTAAAGGTTTTTAACTCCCTAAATGCCCCCTAGTTAACCCTTTCACCACTGATCACCGTATAACTGTTAGGGTGACGCTGGTTAAATAACTATATGTGGAATCACACCCCAAAATACATTCTGTTGCTTCTCCTGAGTACGGAAATACCACATGTGTGGGACTTTTCGGGAGCCTAGCTGCGTACGGGACCCCGAAAACCAAGCACCGCCTTCAGGCTTTCTAAGGGCGTAAATTTTTTATTTCAATCCTCACTGCCTATCAGTTTTGAGGGCCATGGAATGTCAAGATGGCACAACCCCCCACAAATGACCCCATTTTGGAAAGTAGACACCCCAAGCTATTTGCTGAGAGGTATAGTGAGTATTTTGCAGACCTCGCTTTTGGTCACAAAGTTTCGAAAATTGAAAAAAGAAAAAATACATCTTTTCTTTCTTCATTTTCAAAAACAAATGAGAGCTGCAAAATACTCACCATGCCTCTCAGCAAATAGCTTGGGGTGTCTACTTTCCAAAATGGGGTCATTTGGGGGGGTTTGTACTGCCCTGCCATTTTAGCACCTCAAGAAATGAGATAGGCCGTCATAAACTAAAAGCTGTGTAAATTCCAGAAAATGTACCCCAGTTTGTAGACGCTATAACTTTTGCGCAAACCAGTAAATATACGCTTATTGACTTTTTTTGTTTTTTACCAAAGACATGTGGCTGAATACATTTTGGACTAAATGTATGACTAAAATTGAGTTTATTGGATTTTTTTTTTTTAACAAAAAGTAGAAATTTATTTTTATATTTTTTTTCAAAATTTTCGGCCTTTTTCCGTTTATAGCACAAAAAATAAAACCCGCAGAGGTGATCAAATACCATCAAAAGAAAGCTCTATTTGTAGGACGCAGATTTTGTTTGGGTACAGCATTGCATGACCGCGCAATTAGCAGTTAAAGCGACGCAGTGCCAAATTGTAAAAAGTGCTCTGGTCAGGAAGGGGGTAAATTCTTCCGGGGCTGAAGTGGTTAATGGACTTTCACTGAGTGGATCACCATTTGATACTTTGTTTAGGTGGGCTCTTAAGCAATTTCTTTGATATTTTTAAATATTTGCTATTTTTGCACTAGCGCTGCTAATGTGTTAGAAAATTTTCTTTGACATATATTTGCATCTCATTTTAGTATAGCAGCTGCTGACTATTTTATCAATATTTGCTCTGTGCGCTGAGGGAGGGATACTGAACAGTTTTTTTTTATTTTTTATCTCTCATTCTTTGATACCCGTATGTCCATGTCCAGGCTACAGGTTCACTTTAGGTATTTTATGGTTTGGGGACGTGTATTACCAGGACCCCATTTGTTTATAAATGTGTTAACCATTATAGTTTTTAAAGACTCCAAAAATATTTGTGTGTGTGTGTATATTTATATATTGCTATTATGACTTAAGTTGTAGAAGTACCTCTGATACCCATGGGAGGACCACTGGTGAATGACTCCAGTACGATATCCAACAAGGTCAGCTGAGAAGAATAATTGCTGTTTCTGTCTTTCTAGGTTTTTCATAAACTTGGGAACAGATATAAAGAATTTTGTGATACACTTTGATGTTCGCATTGACTACAGAGGATACAAGCGCGTCATAATCTTGAACTCGTTTAAGGACGGTGTCTTTGGAGAGGAGCAGAAGGAAACGGTCTTTCCCTTCCAGGTTGGGACGGACACCAAGGTATGTCTATGCTGGGAGGGGCAGGACTAATGTTGATGGGGCAAAGTGGCATCACTGTTCATATTGGACCTCTATTATATCTCCAAATGATGCAGTAGGCAGCGATGTCTTAGGTCAAAGGCATGTAGGCTGTTATGATGGTTGTCCCTTCAGCTCATTTCATGAATGATCCATAGGAAGATCCAATGGATACCATCATGCTGCCATTGTGTGCTATGATAAAATTGGCTTGCAAAATTTTTTAGTGTAACATTTCTTTTGTGTATGCATGTATTATTGAAAATGTTATGTTTGTGCAAGGCTTTTTTTCTCAAACAATAGGTGCTGGAACTTAACCACGGCCCCACAAAACCCCTCCCCCCACACACACCCTCCAAATCACATCAAATAGTGGGTGTGTTCAGTCAAATTTCACGAAAACAGTAGGAGGGTCTTAAAGGGGCATTAAATACCAGGATTGCATTACATACAGAGTGCAGGGCTGTCACTTGTAAACACAGAAACCAGACTTCTGTGTTTACAAGTGATTGTGGTGAGCAGGCACCAATGGGTCTGAGCCAGAGGTGGTGGAACTCAGTTCCACCAAGTTCCCCCTGAAAAAAAGCTCTGTGTTTGTGAGATGATTATTATAGGAAGAGGAAGGAACAGGGATCAGGAAATCCCTGACATGGAATGTTACTAAAAAGTCTCCTATAAAGGCTCAATCTGGGGAGTAGTGGGGGGGGGGGGGGGGGGGGGCGGGAACTGAAGCTCATCAGTCTCATGCTACAACTGTTATGAAGGGACCAATGTGTGTGTGTGCTGGGGACGGGTGAATGCTCTGCTCATCTAAATTCATCTCTGGGGAAATAATTAATCAAACTATAAAAGTGACGAGGCTTAATTCTATTTGGGGTAGCATAAAAAATAACTGACCCAGAATAATCGTGTTCTCATTTACCCCAAGTCAGTCATGGTAGATGGGACCCTTTCTGGAAAAGGGAGATTATTTATCAGTATCGAAAGATTCAAGAATTACATACTTTTGCAGATGACAAACTGTATTGAAAATAACAACCAAAAGGCATAAGATTCCCTTTGTTATACATATGTAGCGGTACCCTCGTGATGGCTGCTGAGTTAGTTATAGCAATCCGCCCATCGCCCTGCTGCCGACCTCCCATCGCCAGGTAGATGACATTAAAGCGGAGTTCCACACAAAACTGGAACTTCCGCTTTTCGGAACCCTCCCCCCCTCCGGTGTCACATTTGGCACCTTTCAGGGGGGAGGGGGGTGCAGATACCTGTCAAAGACAGGTATTTGCACCTACTTCCCGCATAGACTCCCAAGGGAGTCTATGCTTCTTCCTGTCCCGACCGCGCTGTCTGCTGGGAACACAGAGCTCCCAGCAGAGAGCGGGGACCACTAGGGACGCGCAGCGCGACTCGCGCATGCGCAGTAGGGAACCGGGAAGTGAAGCCGCAACGCTTCACTTCCTGATTCCCTCACCTAGGATGGCGGTGGCAGCTGCCGAGAACCGAGCGGGTTCTCGGCGTCCCCTGCCGACATCGCTGGACCCCGGGACAGGTAAGTGGCCATGTATTAAAAGTCAGCAGCTGCAGTATTTGTAGCTGCTGGCTTTTAATATTTTTTTTTTTTTGGCGGTGTGGGTGAACCCCCGCTTTAACCAGTCAATGATTTCGTTTCCTTTCTCTTTATTACCAAGGTATATGAGATGCCCATAGAAAGTTTACTTTAATGGGAATCATCCATGGCCTTGGCCTAGTAAATGGATTTTCCCTGTAGAATCTTCACTGCAGACTATTGCTTCTTCTATTGCTTGGCATATCTGTCTGAAGATTTTCTACTTAATGCTTCCAGTTAAACGAAAAGAATCACTCTGAATAATTCCCCTCTAGACTGACGTGGTTGTCCTGTTAGATGTCATAGAGCCAAAGGCCTATACCACCTATCTTCCATGGCTCAACGAACTAAACAGCCTCAGTGTCTGGAAGTTACTGTCCACTTCTGTTCATACTGTGTTCCTTGGCCACACGGCACGCTGCACTACTCACTCCTGCTCTTGCTTCTTTATGTTACACTGACCTTCTACTTTGGATCAAAGTCATGTGTTCCCCGGTCACAGGACGCTGATCTACTTTCGCCACTTCACTGCTACTTCTTCTGCTTTATCTTCTCCAGCATGCAAGTCCTGTGTTCCCCAGTCACAGGACGCTGATCTACTTTCGCCACTTCACTGCTACTTCTTCTGCTTTATCTTCTCCAGCATGCAAGTCCTGTGTTCCCCGGAAACAGGATCTTGATACTTTCTCATGGAGATGAAGATCTTCCCTTTGGACTCCTTCCTAGCAGCTCCTTCATTCCTTTCCCACACATGGCGCATCCCCCCATGGGGACGCCTGATGTGACACCTCCATACTACATGCCGTCTGCTCCTCAAATCTCTCCCCCCGGAAGCATGTGACCCCAACCCCTGTCGGAGGCCTTCCCCCTGCCAACACCAAAAATGAGTGACAGGCAGCCCATGTGAGGAGCCCTAACCAATTAAGTCAAGGTCCAACCCCCCCCCCTTCATAAACAATTCCTATGTAAGCAGAGGTGGATCCCTGAGCCAGAGTATAGGTGGCCACACCCCCCCTTATGCTGACACTCCCATTCTCAGATTAAGATGACCAAGCCTGAAATGAAACACGGGTCTAGCCAAATTTACCTGCACCTAAGCCCCACCAGCTAGAAAAATACTAATCTAGCACCTACCTGTAAGTAGAGGGTGCTACACACACACATCAAATGTTAAGCCCAGCCCCCTAGAATTCACTGTCAAATGTCAGAGCATCAGTGCACAGTCAAGTCAAAGGACTTCTGCATGGTTCTCACCTTTTGGCATGTAATGTAGACACTATATAGTTGGCATGTCATGCAGTAGCCTTTCACAACCCCCCCGGGAACCCTTAAATCTTTTTTAGGTGGTGGGGAATGGCCCTTGCATTGGTGGCCAGTGTTAAGAATGTCCCACTTACAGTGTTGGTCAACATGCCACTCTTATAGGCAGCAAAAAAGCATTGGTGTCGTGAAGCTGGCCCTGAAGTAAGTGGGCACCATCAAATGGGAGGTTAATCGGCCACAGCTTAAGGACCCCTAGAAACTTCTGAAGGAACCCTGGGTGAGACTGGTTCTCATACCAGCAAAACTGGCCATCTGCTATTGATCTCCTGAGGGCTCCAGTCATTGTTCTAGGTGACTGATCAGTTCTCAGAGACGCTGTCACTAAAACATTGCAGCACAGAAGCACCTCCCATTTTTTTTTACCTTTCCATCAACAGTTTTCTGGCACACATAAAGAATACATAAGACGAGCTACGTGCAAATATCATCTTGTGGAAAGATTTTTGTTGAAATGACCGGTTTGGTGGTAGTCTGTTTCTATGGCCAACACTCATTGACTTTTTATTGTCCAGCAAGCTGACACTGTGCCATCTCTTTTCTTACAGGTTTGCTTCCAATTTGAGCAAGACAAGATCATCATACTATTACCTGCTGGCAACCATTTCTCATTTCCAGTCCGCTTTCCCATAGAGGAGATCTCCTACTTTGAAATGGGACACCTCCAGCTAAAGTCCATCACACTAAAATGATGAATCCCGCAATAGAGGAGCCGCCTGTCCCACATGTCCATATCCAGGCTCTCTGAAATGACCATAGTGGATGAAGGGGGAAGTTCTTTAATCGTGTTTTGTAACCCCCTCCCCCCAATCTGCATCCTTTGCTGCTCATGTAAACATACATTGTGCTTTGCTCAGTACTAGAAATGAATTCAATCCACATTTCAAATAAAATCCAATGAGCTCTATTGTGTCTGATCAATCTTCTTTTTTTATTTATCACTAAACTGACTTTGGATCGATTGCTGTAGTTGATGGCAAATCACTGCCTGCTGCATAGCGCCCCCTGCTGGAGGTTTGTTGCATTACTTTTAAAAGTTAGTCACCAGCAGAGGGTGCTAATACTACATTTTCTGCCTGCATAGTCTGATTTCTTGGATTTCTAGTAAAACAATAGAAATCCTTTATCTTATATTTTTGTGGCTCCAGACTGAAAGCTGCACCCAGATAGTATATCCCAAGCTTTACCCATAAACTTTCAACACAAACAATTGCAGGCTGAAAATTGCAATTTCACAACATTTAACTGTCTGTAAATTACAGAAATGGAAGCTGCCATGGATTTGCCCAGTACAGGCCGTGGTTGGGTATGGGCAGTGAATGAAGTAGTACCCCAGTATGGGCAGTGCTGGGGGTAGTTGTTACTGGAGCAGCTTTAGTCTCAGTGTAAGGGTAATAGATTAGAGAGCAATAGATTAGGGGTAGTAGTAAAAACAGGGCTTTTTTTTCTCAGAGAAATGGTGCAGGAACTCGCCCTCTCCATCCAACTCTCCGCCCCAACCACCCCTCAGCCACACCTTCCTCAGAGGAGAGAATTACAACGGCGCCAAAAATTGTAATTAGTTAAGGAGGCTTAGAACTGTGTATCACATTAGGCAAAATAAATTAAATGGTAAATTTCACCATGGAATGTTTAATTGTTGACATAGATATACAGACAGTAAAAAATTAGTTTCATATACATAAGAAACGCGCACAGGGCATAAACATGGTAAAAAAGTACACATATAGCAACACATGATTCTGATGGTAAGTAGATTGAATAGTATAGCATAAAAATGTCAAT
The DNA here is from genome assembly GCF_042186555.1 of Aquarana catesbeiana. Taxonomy (NCBI): domain Eukaryota; kingdom Metazoa; phylum Chordata; class Amphibia; order Anura; family Ranidae; genus Aquarana; species Aquarana catesbeiana. The sequence continues at coordinate 8,807,009 of NC_133330.1, forward strand.
GGCAGTATCCCAGTATGCCCGATACCGACAAGTGTACCCACACGATAAGTATGCATCCACTAAATAGTATAGAAGTAGCATAATTGAGTATATAAGATAGTAGTTTGATAAGTATGATTCCGTATAAGATGTAACTGGGGCATCAAAACAGATCTTGACGCGTTTCGTGGATATGTCCACTCATTAGGAGCCGATGCGGCCAAAATTCCTATGGAATGTATATAGAAATATGATGAACCATACTATTAATGTAAAGAGAGTATCAAGGTGAATGAACATTTAGTGTGTATAGATGGTTAACCAACCACACTCACCAACTCAGACAGCGAGTGCAGTGCGCGGTGGTGGGTGCAGGGTGAGCTAGGAGCTCTCTGAACATATTCCCCCTCCCCCACACACTCTCACAGTGCCCTCCTCTCTGTCTCTGCAAAGTTCTCCCTCCTTTTCACAGTGATGGATCCCTCACCCTTCCCCCATCACCGCTCTCCATGTTATGTGCGGGCTTTTATTTCTGCACAGTGCAGTGGACCGGAGAGTTCCACCTCCTGTAGCACAGAGCTGAGGAGATGTTTCGGGGCTCCTCGGCTCCGATCTACAACGACTGATTACCGGCGGTAGGCAGGGATGGAAGCTTCCTCCCCAATCACTGCAGCAGCTGAAGGTTGGGACCTCGCCAGTGATCGAGGACAGCAGCTGTAGGTTTGGGACCTCGACGGTGATCGAGGGCAGCAGCTGAAGGTTGGGACCTCTCCGGTGATCGAGGGCAGCAGCTGAAGGTTGGGACCTCTCCGGTGATCGAGGGCAGCAGCTGAAGGTTGGGACCTCGCCAGTGATCGAGGGCAGCAGCTGAAGGATGGGACCTCGCCAGTGATCGAGGGCAGTAGCCCTGAGTGTGCAGCGCCAGCACAGAGAAGCCAGGAAGTGAGCTGGGCAGAAAACGTCCTCTACTGGCTTCAGTATTAAATGACAGGCTGGAGGAGGAGAGGGCTGCCAAAGGTTCCGGAACGCATTTCGGGTGCGTTCTGGCTGAAAAAAAGCCCTGAGTAAAATCCTAGAAAGAGTAGTGGTAGCAGTAGCAGCACTGTGATAGTTAGGATGGTTTGGGTGAGGTGGTAGTAGGTAATAGAAGTTGTAGCAGATTAAGCCTAGATTTACACTACTGCGACCGGAAAGTCACACGATTCTGCCACCATTTTTTTTTCCTCGATTTTGATGCACCTTGAAGCAATGCCTGTGTGATCTTGAGGTCTATGGACATCAAAGTCAGACCAAACTAGTGCAGCAACTACTTTGAAGTCGCACAGATATGAACGGTACTCATTGGAAATCATGGAGTATAACTTGTCATGCAACTTTGCAGTCCCAAGTCGCAGGACAAGTTGCACGAGTGGAAATGGAGCCTTAAGGATAAGCATCTCTTTGCAGGTAAAAAAATGAGCATTTATGTAACTTTCTTTACTAGGAGCCTGGAAAGCATCGCACCCACGATAAGCAGATCGCAGGTGCCATGCAGCCCTCCTGCAGGTTGTCAGTGTAAGCTGTCTGCTAGTATCCAGGGCAGCCATCAGAAATTCTTGGGCGCCTTACACAGCTCCCCCCCCCCAAGCCTGACCACGAACATTCCCCAGGCTTTGCCCACTGGCCACCTCACCTTTATGCACTCAGACCCCCAATCCTGTATATATGTTAGCCCCCCCCACACACACACACACCTGTATATCATCACATTCCCCCCCTCATATATACACGCCCCAAGGACGGGTCCTTCAAAGCCGCTCCCCCACACACACACACCACCATTCTCGTCCTTTATCGATGACTGCTACAAGATCAATTAAAAACATATCTCCACACACGAGAACACTGAAAATAACTGGCTTTTATTGTACAGACTGAAAATACTCTGTAATGCAGAAAATGCCTTTTAAAGATTATGGCAGTAAGAAACTCCCTACAATTTTTTAATTCTAACTTTTCTTTTGGCAAACTCATCGATAATATCTTTGTAGGACAAAGTATTTAAAAGTTTTGACTCAATGGCAAGTAAAGGCTGCGGACATACCACAGGAGGTGGACAGAGGCTGCGGACATACCACAGGAGGTGGACAGAGGCTGCGGACATACCACAAGAAGTGGACAGAGGCTGCGGACATACCACAGGAGGTGGACAGAGGCTGCGGACATACCACAGGAAGTGGACAGAGGCTGCGGACATACCACAGGAGGTGGACAGAGGCTGCGGACATACCACAGGAAGTGGACAGAGACTGCGGACATACCACAGGAGGTGGACAGAGGCTGCGGACATACCACAGGAGGTGGACAGAGGCTGCGGACATACCACAGGAAGTGGACAGAGGCTGCGGACATACCACAGGAGGTGGACAGAGGCTGCGGACATACCACAGGAAGTGGACAGAGGCTGCGGACATACCACAGGAGGTGGACAGAGGTTGCGGACATACCACAGGAAGTGGACAGAGGCTGCGGACATACCACAGGAAGTGGACAGAGGCTGCGGACATACCACAGGAGGTGGACAGAGGCTGCGGACATACCACAGGAAGTGGACAGAGACTGCGGACATACCACAGGAGGTGGACAGAGGCTGCGGACATACCACAGGAAGTGGACAGAGGCTGCGGACATACCACAGGAGGTAGACAGAGGCTGCGGACATACCACAGGAGGTGGACAGAGGCTGCGGACATGATAGTGTCCTCCTCAACCCCTCACAGTAGCTTCTCTGTCCACCATCATATTACTTCTCCACATCATCAGTGTGCTGTGTCCTCCTCCTGTGCCCCTTTCACCTCTCCACAGGTCAGGGCAGCACAGTGCCCTGACCTGTGGAGAGGTGAAAGGGGCACAGAAGGACACAGCACATTGATGAATGATGTGGACTGGAGAAGTAATATGATGGATGGTGGACAGAGCACATCAGTCTCTGTCCCCTGCATGGCATGGCTTCTGCCTCCCGGGGCTCCCAGTAACATCCTCCTCTCTCTCTCTATTCCCTTTTTTTACTATGGATATCTCCCCAGCTTTACTCTCCTCCTCCTCCTCAGTGTCCTCCTCACCATCACCGGCTGCTCGGCTCCTCCGCTGCTTTCCCTATGATGAGTGCACTGCACAGTCGCCGGCCGCCGTGGTCTAGACTCTCATAGTTACATAGTTGCATAGTAGGTGAGGTTGAAAAAAGACACAAGTCCATCAAGTCCAACCTATGTGTGTGATTATGTGTCAGTATTACATTGTATATCCCTGTATGTTGCGGTCATTCAGGTGATTATCTAATAGTTTCTTGAAGCTATCAATGCTCCCCGCTGAGACCACCGCCTGTGGAAGGGAATTCCACATCCTTGCCGCTCTTACGGTAAAGAACCCTCTACGTAGTTTAAGGTTAAACCTCTTTTCTTCTAATTGTAATGAGTGGCCACGAGTCTTATTAAACTCTCTTCTGCGAAAAAGTTTTATCCCTATTGTGGGGTCACCAGTACAGTATTTGTAAATTGAAATCATATCCCCTCTCAAGCGTCTCTTCTCCAGAGAGAATAAGTTCAGTGCTTGCAACCTTTCCTCATAACTAAGATCCTCCAGACCCTTTTTTAGCTTTGTTGCCCTTCTTTGTACTCGCTCCATTTCCAGTACATCCTTCCTGAGGACTTGTGCCCAGAACTGGACAGCATACTCCAGGTGCGGCCGGACCAGAGCCTTGTAGAGCGGGAGAATTATCGTTTTATCTCTGCAGTTGATCCCCCTTTTAATGCCAATATTCTGTTTGCTTTATTAGCAGCAGCTTGGCACTGCATGCCATTGCTGAGCCTATCATCTACTAGGACCCCCAGGTCTTTTTCCATCCTAGATTCTCCCAGAGGTTCTCCCCCCAGTGTATAGATTGCATTCATATTTTTGCCACCCAAATGCATTATTTTACATTTTTCTACATTGAACCTCATTTGCCATGTAGTCGCCCACCCCATTAATTTGTTCAGGTCTTTTTGCAAGGTTTCCACATCCTGCGGAGAAGTTATTGCCCTGCTTAGCTTAGTATCGTCTGCAAATACAGAGATTGAACTGTTTATCCCATCCTCCAGGTCGTTTATAAACAAATTAAATAGTATTGGTCCCAGCACAGAACCCTGGGGAACCCCACTACCCACCCCTGACCATTCTGAGTACTCCCCATTTATCACCACCCTCTGAACTCGCCCTTGTAGCCAGTTTTCAATCCATGTACTCACCCTATGGTCCATGCCAACGCACCTTATTTTGTACAGTAAACGTTTATGGGGAACTGTGTCAAATGCTTTTGCAAAATCCAGATACACCACGTCTACGGGCCTTCCTTTATCTAGATGGCAACTCACCTCCTCATAGAAGGTTAATAGATTGGTTCGGCAAGAACGATTCTTCATGAATCCATGCTGATTACTGCTAATGATATTGTTCTTATTACTAAAATCTTGTATATAGTCCCTTATCATCCCCTCCAAGAATTTACATACTATTAATGTTAGGCTAACTGGTCTGTAATTCCCAGGGATGTATTTTGGGCCCTTTTTAAATATTGGTGCTACATTGGCTTTTCTCCAATCAGCTGGTACCATTCCAGTCAAAAGACTGTCTGTAAAAATTAGGAACAACGGTCTGGCAATCACTTGACTGAGTTCCCTAAGTACCCTCGGGTGCAAGCCATCTGGTCCCGGTGATTTATTAATGTTAAGTTTCTCAAGTCTAATTTTAATTCTGTCCTCTGTTAACCATGGAGGTGCTTCCTGTGTTGTGTCATGAGGATAAACACTGCAGTTTTGGTTACTGAAGCCCCCCGATTCCCTCGTGAAGACTGAGGAGAAGAATAAATTCAAAACCTTCGCCATCTCCCCATCCTTTGTAACCAGATGTCCTTCCTCATTCTTTATGGGGCCAATATGGTCTGTCCTCCCTTTTTTACTGTTTACATACTTAAAGAATTTCTTGGGATTTTTTTTGCTCTCCTCCGCTATGTGTCTTTCATGTTCTATCTTAGCTGTCCTAATTGCACCCTTACATTTCTTGTTGCATTCTTTATAAAGTCTGAATGCTGAGGATGATCCCTCAACCTTATATTTTTTGAAGGCCTTCTCCTTTGCTTTTATATGCATTTTTACATTGGAGTTAAGCCATCCAGGATTTTTGTTCGCTCTTTTAAATTTATTACCCAATGGGATACATTGGCTAATGCCCTTATTTAATATGCTCTTAAAGCAAACCCATCTCTCCTCCGTATTCTTTGTTCCTAATATTTTATCCCAATTTATGCCTTTTAGCAAGGTTTGTAGTTTAGGGAAGTTGGCTCTTTTGAAATTCAGTGTCTTTGTGTTCCCTTCATGTTTCGTATTTGTGTGATTTATACTATATAATTGACCTGTGATCGCTGTTACCTAAATTGCCCCGTATTTCCACATCCGTGATCAGGTCTGTATTGTTGGTAATCAGTAGATCCAGTAATGTTTTATTTCTAGTTGGTGCGTCTACCATCTGACCCATAAAATTGTCCTGCAAGACATTAAGGAACTGGCGAGCCTTAAATGAATGCGCGGTTCCCTCCGCCCAGTCTATGTCTGGATAATTAAAATCCCCCATTATGATAACACTTCCCATCCTTGCTGCTAATCCTATTTGTGATAGGAGATCCGTCTCCACTTCCTCCCTCAGGTTAGGGGGCCTATAGCATACTCCCAGTATTATTTTCCCCTTAGCTTCATCCCTTTGGAGCCCTACCCATAAGGATTCAACCTCCTCTCTAGCTCCCTCAGTGATGTCATCTCTCACATTCACTTGTACATAATTCTTGATATATAGGCATACCCCTCTCCCTTTTTTACCCTCTCTATCCTTGCAGTATAGGGTATACCCTTGAATGTTTGCCAGCCAATCATGAGAGCTGTTGAACCAGGTCTCTGAAATTCCCACAAAATCCAAATCCTCCTTGTACAACAGTATCTCTAGTTCACTCATCTTGTCCGCCATGCTCCTGGCATTGGTGAACATGCCACATAGTTTAGACTTGTCGCATATTGTCCTAGTATTGGGTGTTTTGAGATTGCAACTAGGACTTGCTACTATACTCACCTTGTGTTTTTGTGCTTTGGTTAACCTACCACTAATGCCCCCAATACTACCCTCTGGAATATCTTCCGCGCTGGCTATCTCTGTGTCTGGACCCTCCCCCCCATCGCCTAGTTTAAAAACCCCTCTAACTTTTTGGCCATCTTCATTCCCAGCAGATCTGCACCCACCTCATTTAGGTGCAGTCCGTCCCTTCTATAGTACCGGTTACCGACTGAGAAGTCGGCCCAGTCCTCCAGGAACCCAAACCCCTCCTTACTACACCAGCTCTTAAGCCACTTGTTTACTTCCCTAATCTCCCTCTGCCTTTCTGGTGTGGCTCGATGTACCGGTAGTATTCCTGAGAATACTACCTTGGAGGTCCTTTTCCTCAATTTAGCTCCTAAGTCCCTAAAATCGTTCTTTAGGACACTCCATCTGCCTCTGACTTTGTCATTGGTGCCAACATGCACCATGACAGCTGGGTCTTCCCCAGCCCCTCCCAGTAATCTGTCCACTAGATCCGTGATGTGCCGAACACGAGCGCCCGGTAGACAACATACTGTTCGGCGCTTCAGGTCTTGGTTACAGATTGCCCTCTCTGTCCTTCTAAGAATTGAGTCCCCTACCACCAGAATCTGTCTTTCCTTTCCCTTTGCTGCCCCCCCCCACTCTCACTGGAGGAGTTCTTCCCCTGGCAGCTAGGAGAGTCCCTCAGCTCCAGCAGTGCTGGTCCCTGACTGGTTCCACCAATGTCACTAGTGCTTCCTGGCACTAATACTCCAGACAATACACAGGTACACAACAAGACAATACACAGGTACTCACAGACCTACTTGCACTCGCAGAACAGTCGCAGAACAGTCGCAGACCTACGTGCACTTGCAATACTCAAGTATACAGTACACAATATACAAGTACTAACGATCCACACACACTACTCAGAAAACACTCAGGTACTCACACTACACAGGTACTATGACCCCTGTTATAACCTCCTGTTTTAAACACTGGTTTTAACTCACCACTTAGACCAGTTCCACTAACTCTGGTTTTAACTCACCACTTATACCAGTTCCACTAACTCTGGTTTTAACTTACCACTTATACCAGTTCCACTTGGACAGAGTTCCAACAGACCCACAAATGAGCAGGCTCACTATGAGTTCTACACAAGGTTATATAGGCCTCAAGCACCTGTGAGCAATTAACCACTCCCCTTAATTAGTAGTCTGAAGGAATCAAAGAAAAAAAAAAAAGAGCTGTTTAAAAAGTGACAGAAAAAGGTAATTAAAAAGCTACAAGGAAAGCCCCAAAAATGCAACCCAGCAAACCCAGCAAACAAAAAGCAAGACTTGTTCACTCTAACTCTGGTTTTAACTCACCACTTAGACCAGTTCCACTTACACTGAGTTCCACAGCCTCAGACTGAGCACGCTCAGATTGAGTCCTACACCCAGTTATATCGGCACCTGTGAGCAATTAACCACCCCCCTTAATTGATAGACTAAAGGAACCAGAGAGAAAAAAAAAAAAAAGAAGCTATTTAAAAAGTGACAGAAAAGGCGATTGAAAAATTAAAAGGAAAAGCCCAAAAAATGCAACCCAGCAAACCCAGCAAACAAAAAGCAAGACTTGTTCACTCTAACTCTGGTTTTAACTCACCACTTAGACCAGTTCCACTTACACTGAGTTCCACAGCCTCAGACTGAGCACGCTCAGATTGAGTCCTACACCCAGTTATATAGGCACCTGTGAGCAATTAACCACCCCCCTTAACTGCATAAAAAATGAAAGAAGAACCCCCTGACGGGGCTTTAAAGCAGCCAATAAAAAACAAAATGAATGGTCAAAACGTAATTTTATTAGTATAAAAAAGGTAATGGTAAAGGTAAAAAATGTAAAACGGGTAAATAAATTCTGACCTATAGAGTCAGGACATGAACTGGATTACAATATTAAATAAGCAAGAATAGAATAAAAAAGAAAAGTGAGACAAGTTAGATACAAGTGAGAGAGTGACATGGTGAAACAGACAAACACCAAATCCCCTGCAACCCCTACAGAGGCATAGAGTAACGAGGTTAGAGATGTTAGTACTAGCCATGCACCAGTGCAAAAAAATGATATATAAGGTGAAGGAGACCAGCCTAGGCTGGAGAAAAAGAGAAAGAAAACAAAAGACAAAGAGAAAAAGAAAAAGGGGGTGGAAGTGGTGCAGTGATAGGGTAGAAAAAGGAGTGAATGAAAGTGAAGTGATAGGACGCAGTTATGTAAGTGAGACCCTACAACAACAACCACCCACAGGATATTGTGAATTGAAATAAAACAAAACAAAGTGAAACAGAAACAAAACCACAAAGTGCAAGGTGTATAGTGAAATGAAGGAGTGCATGAGGTGACAGCAGTGCTTGTTACCTAGTACTATGGACCGGGAAAGCTTGAATTAATTAGTCCGGTTCTGAAACATATAATGTCAGCATCAGACATCAATTGGATACAAGAGGGGGTATAATGATATAGTGCTCCTAATGGCGGTGGTCTACACCACACCTAAGGGAAAGCAATTTCAAACATTTCAAAAGTACTTACCACTCAATACGAGCGGTGGTTGTGTGCCTGCATATGCCAGGCTGAGGAGAGGATCAATGAGCCTCCCCTGTGCCTGGACTGCTTTATAAGGAAGTGGTGGTTAATTGACTCGTCAGGTGTGGGTGCCTCGCCGCTCCCCTCCCCCCTCCCCACCCACCGATTAGGGGGAAGAGCAACACAGGTGCTGACACCTAGTGGGCGCATTGTAGAGACCTCCTGTATATACTTTTGTCTCCCCTTGACGGGTTGTGTTCTCCTTTAGGGGGCGGAGCTACGCCACACATGCCTTCCTGGCAGGACAAGAGGGGAGACGCTTGGGCCCCGCGTCTCTACAATGCGCCCACTAGGTGTCAGCACCTTGGTTGGGCGCTTCTTGCCTGCCAGCGGCATCCCGGATCCCTTCCAGACCCCGTGCGCACGCGCGCACGACCTGGTGCGCGTGCGTGTGACGTCACGTCGGTTGCGGCGGAAGCGACGGTGGACCCGAGAGCATTAGCTCTTCCGGAACGCCGGGGGGGTCACACAGTGAGCACATTCCTGTGTTGCTCTTCCCCCTAATGGGTGGGTGGGGAGGAGGGAAGGGAGCCGCGAGGCACCCGCACCTGACGAATCAATTAACCAGCACTTCCTTATAAAGCAGTCCAGGCACAGGGGAGGCTCATTGATCCTCTCCTCACCCTGGCATATGCAGGCACACAACCACCGCTCGTATTGAGTGGTAAGTACTTTTGAAATGTTTGGAATTGCTTTCCCTTAGGTGTGGTGTAGACCACCGCCATTAGGAGCACTATATCATTATACCCCCTCTTGTATCCAATTGATGTCTGATGCTGACATTATATGTTTCAGAACCGGACTAATTAATTCAAGCTTTCCCGGTCCATAGTACTAGGTAACAAGCACTGCTGTCACCTCATGCACTCCTTCATTTCACTATACACCTTGCACTTTGTGGTTTTGTTTCTGTTTCACTTTGTTTTGTTTTATTTCATTTCACAATATCCTGTGGGTGGTTGTTGTTGTAGGGTCTCACTTACATAACTGCGTCCTATCACTTCACTTTCATTCACTCCTTTTTCTACCCTATCACTGCACCACTTCCACCCCCTTTTTCTTTTTCTTTTTCTTTTTCTTTTTCCCTTTGTCTTTTGTTTTCTTTCTTTTTTCTCCAGCCTAGGCTGGTCTCCTTCACCTTATATATCGTTTTTTTGCACTGGTGCATGGCTAGTACTAACATCTCTAACCTCGTTACTCTATGCCTCTGTAGGGGTTGCAGGGGATTTGGTGTTTGTCTGTTTCACCATGTCACTCTTTCACTTATCTCACTTGTCTCACTTTTCTTTTCCACTTCTCTGCCTTCACCTACCTTATTCAGTCTTCCCTTCCCCATTTCCTCTCCCCCTCTCCCCCCCCCCCATTCTCTCTCCCCCCCACTTCCTTGTTTTTCCCCCTTTCCCCCTCCCTTTTTGTTCCTTTCTCTATCGTTGCTATACCTCTGCTCCCCTGCATGCCTTTGTATCCACACTCCAATATCAACAAACTGTTCTGTATTAAGGGAACCATCATTGATTTAGGAAAATTATTTATTTCCTGCTCTTAATTTGATTTTAGCATCATCGTCACTCCACCCTGGGTGCAGTGTATGCCTCTCGCTGTTCGCCTTCATACTCTTCCTCCCCCACGTGTTTGTGGGGGGCAATATATGCGTGATCCCTCGCAAGGCATGTGTTGGTCTACCATCTGCTTCTTGAGGAGCTGACCGGTTATTGGGGAGACAGAAGACACAGGAGTGACTATACCCGTTTTTCGTCATGAACACTTTGAACTATCGGAAACCTTCTGGTTGGTAATTATACAATTTTGGTAGATATGCTGTGTTACATATGCAAGCCTGTCATTGCTGAGTCTTATATTTGGTTTGATACATGCTTCCCACAGTTAACAATTATCCTCTGAAGAAGACCCAAACAGGGTCGAAACGCGTCAGGATTCCAATATCTATGATCTTGTGGTCAATAATACATTGTATTGCACATTGTTCCCAACAACGGGCACCGTCCGCTGTGTGTGTTTTTTATTCTATTCTTGCTTATTTAATATTGTAATCCAGTTCATGTCCTGACTCTATAGGTCAGAATTTATTTACCCGTTTTACATTTTTTACCTTTACCATTACCTTTTTTATACTAATAAAATTACGTTTTGACCATTCATTTTGTTTTTTATTGGCTGCTTTAAAGCCCATGCAATTAAGGGGGGTGGTTAATTGCTCACAGGTGCCTATATAACTGGGTGTAGGACTCAGTCTGAGCGTGCTCAGTCTGAAGCTATGGAACTCAGTGTAAGTGGAACTGGTCTAAGTGGTGAGTTAAAACCAGAGTAATGCCCCGTACACACGGTCGGATTTTCCGCTGGAAAATGTCCGATCGGAGCGTGTTGTCGGAAATTCCGACCGTGTGTGGGCTCCGTCAGACATTTTCCATCGGATTTTCCGACACACAAAGTTGAAGAGCAGGAGATAAAATTTTCCGACAACAAAATCCGTTGTCGGAAATTCCGATCGTGTGTACACAAATCCGACGGACAAAGTGCCACGCATGCTCAGAATAAATAAAGAGATGAAAGCTATTGGCCACTGCCCCGTTTATAGTCCCGACGTACATGTTTTACGTCACCGCGTTTAAAACGATCGGATTTTCCGACAACTTTGTGTGACCGTGTGTATGCAAGACAAGCTTGAGCCAACATCCGTCGGAAAAAATCCTAGGATTTTGTTGTCGGAATGTCCGAACAAAGTCCGACCGTGTGTACGGGGCATTAGAGTGAACAAGTCTTGCTTTTTGTTTGCTGGGTTGCATTTTTGGGGCTTTTCCTTGTAATTTTTCAATCGCCTTTTTCTATCACTTTTTAAATAGCTTTTTTTTTTTTTCTCTGGTTCCTTCAGTCTATCAATTAAGGGGGGTGGTTAATTGCTCACAGGTGCCTATATAACTGGGTGTAGTACTCAGTCTGAGCGTGCTCAGTCTGAGGCTGTGGAACTCAGTGTAAGTGGAACTGGTCTAAGTGGTGAGTTAAAACCAGAGTTAGAGTGAACAAGTCTTGCTTTTTGTTTGCTGGGTTTGCTGGGTTGCATTTTTGGGGCTTTCCTTGTAGCTTTTTAATCACCTTTTTCTGTCACTTTTTAAACAGCTCTTTTGTTTTCTTTGATTCCTTCAGACTACTTATTAAGGGGAGTGGTTAATTGCTCACAGGTGCTTGAGGCCTATATAACCTTGTGTAGAACTCATAGTGAGCCTGCTCATTTGTGGGTCTGTTGGAACTCTGTCCAAGTGGAACTGGTATAAGTGGTAAGTTAAAACCAGAGTTAGTGGAACTGGTATAAGTGGTGAGTTAAAACCAGAGTTAGTGGTACTAGTCTAAGTGGTGAGTTAAAACCAGAGTTTAAAACAGGAGGGTATAACAGGGGTCATAGTACCTGTGTAGTGTGAGTACCTGAGTGTTTTCTGAGTAGTGTGTGTGGATCGTTAGTACTTGTGTATTGTGTACTGTATACTTGAGTATTGCGAGTGCACGTAGGTCTGCGACTGTTCTGCGACTGTTCTGCGAGTGCAAGTAGGTCTGTGAGTACCTGTGTATTGTCTTGTTGTGTACCTGTGTATTGTCTGGAGTATTAGTGCCAGGAAGCACTAGTGACATTGGTGGAACCAGTCAGGGACCAGCACTGCTGGAGCTGAGGGACTCTCCTAGCTGCCAGGGGAAGAACTCCTCCAGTGAGAGTGGGGGGGGCAGCAAAGGGAAAGGAAAGACAGATTCTGGTGGTAGGGGACTCAATTCTTAGAAGGACAGAGAGGGCAATCTGTAACCAAGACCTGAAGCGCCGAACAGTATGTTGTCTACCGGGCGCTCGTGTTCGGCACATCACGGATCTTGTGGACAGATTACTGGGAGGGGCTGGGGAAGACCCAGCTGTCATGGTGCATGTTGGCACCAATGACAAAGTCAGAGGCAGATGGAGTGTCCTAAAGAACGATTTTAGGGACTTAGGAGCTAAATTGAGGAAAAGGACCTCCAAGGTAGTATTCTCAGGAATACTACCGGTACATCGAGCCACACCAGAAAGGCAGAGGGAGATTAGGGAAGTAAACAAGTGGCTTAAGAGCTGGTGTAGTAAGGAGGGGTTTGGGTTCCTGGAGGACTGGGCCGACTTCTCAGTCGGTAACCGGTACTATAGAAGGGACGGACTGCACCTAAATGAGGCGGGTGCAGATCTGCTGGGAATGAAGATGGCCAAAAAGTTAGAGGGGTTTTTAAACTAGGCGATGTGGGGGAGGGTCCAGAGACAGTGATAGCCAGCGCGGAAGATATTCCAGAGGGTAGTATTGGGGGCATTAGTGGTAGGTTAACCAAAGCACAAAAACACAAGGTGAGTATAGTAGCAAGTCCTAGTTGCAATCTCAAAACACCCAATACGAGGACAATATGCGACCGGTCTAAACTATGTGGCATGTTCACCAATGCCAGGAGCATGGCAGACAAGATGGGTGAACTAGAGATACTGTTGTACAAGGAGGATTTGGATTTTGTGGGAATTTCAGAGACCTGGTGCAACAGCTCTCATGATTGGCTGGCAAACATTCAAGGGTATACCCTATACCGCAAGGATAGAGAGGGTAAAAAAGGGGGAGGGGTATGCCTATATATCAAGAATAATGTACAAGCGAATGTGAGAGATGACATCACTGAGGGAGCTAGAGAGGAGGTGGAATCCTTATGGGTAGAGCTCCAAAGGGATGAAGCTAAGGGGAAAATAATACTGGGAGTATTCTATAGGCCCCCTAACCTGAGGGAAGAAATGGAGACGGATCTCCTATCACAAATTGGATTAGCAGCAAGGATGGGAAGTGTTATCATAATGGGGGATTTTAATTATCCAGACATAGACTGGGCGGAGGGAACCGCGCATTCATTTAAGGCTCGCCAGTTCCTTAATGTCTTGCAGGACAATTTTATGGGTCAGATGGTAGACGCACCAACTAGAAATAAAACATTACTGGATCTACTGATTACCAACAATACAGACCTGATCACAGATGTGGAAATACGGGGCAATTTAGGTAACAGCGATCACAGGTCAATTAGTTTCAGTATAAATCACACAAATAGGAAACATGAAGGGAACACAAAGACACTGAATTTCAAAAGAGCCAACTTCCCTAAACTACAAACCTTGCTAAAAGGCATAAATTGGGATAAAATATTAGGAACAAAGAATACGGAGGAGAGATGGGAGATGGCGAACAAAAATCCTGGATGGCTTAACTTCAATGTAAAAATGCATATAAAAGCAAAGGAGAAGGCCTTCAAAAAATATAAGGTTGAGGGATCATCCTCAGCATTCAGACTTTATAAAGAATGCAACAAGAAATGTAAGGGTGCAATTAGGACGGCTAAGATAGAACATGAAAGACACATAGTGGAGGAGAGCAAAAAAAATCCCAAGAAATTCTTTAAGTATGTAAACAGTAAAAAAGGGAGGACAGACCATATTGGCCCCATAAAGAATGAGGAAGGACGTCTGGTTACAAAGGATGGGGAGATGGCGAAGGTTTTGAATTTATTCTTCTCCACGGTCTTCACGAGTGAATCGGGGGGCTTCAGTAACCATAACTGCAGTGTTTATCCTCATGACACAACACAGGAAGCACCTCCATGGTTAACAGAGGACAGAATTAAAATTAGACTTGAGAAACTTAACATTAATAAATCACCGGGACCAGATGGCTTGCATCCGAGGGTACTTAGGGAACTCAGTCAAGTGATTCCCAGACCGTTGTTCCTAATTTTTACAGACAGTCTATTGACTGGAATGGTACCAGCTGATTGGAGAAAAGCCAATGTAGCACCAATATTTAAAAAGGGCCCAAAATACATCCCTGGGAATTACAGACCAGTTAGCCTAACATCAATAGTATGTAAACTCTTGGAGGGGATGATAAGGGACTATATACAAGATTTTAGTAATAAGAACGATATCTTTAGCAGTAATCAGCATGGATTCATGAAGAATCGTTCTTGCCAAACAAATCTATTAACCTTCTATGAGGAGGTGAGTTGCCATCTAGATAAAGGAAGGCCCGTAGACGTGGTGTATCTGGATTTTGCAAAAGCATTTGACACACTTCCCCATAAACGTTTACTGTACAAAATAAGGTCCGTTGGCATGGACCATAGGGTGAGTACATGGATTGAAAACTGGCTACAAGGGCGTGTTCAGAGGGTGGTGATAAATGGGGAGTACTCAGAATGGTCAGGGGTGGGTAGTGGGGTCCCCCAGGGTTCTGTGCTGGGACCAATCCTATTTAAATGGTTTATAAACGACCTGGAGGATGGGATAAACAGTTCAATCTCTGTATTTGCAGATGATACTAAGCTAAGCAGGGCAATAACTTCTCCGCAGGATGTGGAAATCTTGCAAAAAGACCTGAACAAATTAATGGGGTGGGCGACTACATGGCAAATGAGGTTCAATGTAGAAAAATGTAAAATAATGCATTTGGGTGGCAAAAATATGAATGCAATCTATACACTGGGGGGAGAACCTCTGGGGGAATCTAGGATGGAAAAGGACCGGGGGGTCCTAGTAGATGATAGGCTCAGCAATGACATGCAATGCCAAGCTGCTGCTAATAAAGCAAACAGAATATTGGCATTAAAAGGGGGATCAACTGCAGAGATAAAACGATAATTCTCCCACTCTACAAGGCTCTGGTCCGGCTGCACCTGGAGTATGCTGTCCAGTTCTGGGCACCAGTCCTCAGGAAGGATGTACTCGAAATGGAGCGAGTACAAAGAAGGGCAACAAAGCTAATAAAGGGTCTGGAGGATCTTAGTTATGAGGAAAGGTTGTGAGCTCTGAACTTATTCTCTCTGGAGAAGAGACGCTTGAGAGGGGATATGATTTCAATTTACAAATACTGTACTGGTGACCCCACAATAGGGATAAAACGTTTTCGCAGAAGAGAGTTTAATAAGACTCGTGGCCACTCATTACAATTAGAAGAAAAGAGGTTTAACCTTAAACTATGTAGAGGGTTCTTTACTGTAAGAGCGGCAAGGATGTGGAATTCCCTTCCACAGGCGGTGGTCTCAGCGGGGAGCATTGATAGCTTCAAGAAACTATTAGATAATCACCTGAATGACCGCAACATACAGGGATATATAATGTAATACTGACACATAATCACACACATAGGTTGGACTTGATGGACTTGTGTCTTTTTTCAACCTCACCTACTATGTAACTATGTAATTATGTAACTATGAGAGTCTAGACCACAGCGGCCGGCGACTGTGCAGTGCACTCATCATAGGGAAAGCAGCGGAGGAGCCGAGCAGCCGGTGATGGTGAGGAGGACACTGAGGAGGAGGAGGAGAGTAAAGCTGGGGAGATATCCATAGTAAAAAAAGTAGATAGAGAGAGAGAGGAGGATGTTACTGGGAGCCCCGGGAGGCAGAAGCCATGCCATGCAGGGGACAGAGACTGATGTGCTCTGTCCACCATCCATCATATTACTTCTCCAGTCCACATCATTCATCAATGTGCTGTGTCCTTCTGTGCCCCTTTCACCTCTCCACAGGTCAGGGTAGCACTGTGCTGCCCTGACCTGTGGAGAGGTGAAAGGGGCACAGGAGGAGGACACAGCACACTGATGATGTGGAGAAGTAATATGATGGTGGACAGAGAAGCTACTGTGAGGGGTTGAGGAGGACACTATCATGTCCGCAGCCTCTGTCCACCTCCTGTGGTATATCCGCAGCCTCTGTCTACCTCCTGTGGTATGTCCGCAGCCTCTGTCCACTTCCTGTGGTATGTCCGCAGCCTCTGTCCACTTCCTGTGGTATGTCCGCAGCCTCTGTCTACCTCCTGTGGTATGTCCGCAGCCTCTGTCCACTTCCTGTGGTATGTCCGCAGCCTCTGTCCACCTCCTGTGGTATGTCCGCAGCCTCTGTCTACCTCCTGTGGTATGTCCGCAGCCTCTGTCTACCTCCTGTGGTATGTCCGCAGCCTCTGTCCACTTCCTGTGGTATGTCCGCAGCCTCTGTCCACTTCCTGTGGTATGTCCGCAGCCTCTGTCCACTTCCTGTGGTATGTCCGCAGCCTCTGTCCACTTCCTGTGGTATGTCCGCAGCCTCTGTCCACTTCCTGTGGTATGTCCGCAGCCTCTGTCCACTTCCTGTGGTATGTCCGCAGCCTCTGTCCACTTCCTGTGGTATGTCCGCAGCCTCTGTCCACCTCCTGTGGTATGTCCGCAGCCTCTGTCCACTTCCTGTGGTATGTCCGCAGCCTCTGTCCACCTCCTGTGGTATGTCCGCAGCCTCTGTCCACTTCCTGTGGTATGTCCGCAGCCTCTGTCCACCTCCTGTGGTATGTCCGCAGCCTCTGTCCACCTCCTGTGGTATGTCCGCAGCCTCTGTCCACCTCCTGTGGTATGTCCGCAGCCTCTGTCCACTTCCTGTGGTATGTCCGCAGCCTCTGTCCACCTCCTGTGGTATGTCCGCAGCCTTTACTTGCCATTGAGTCAAAACTTTTAAATACTTTGTCCTACAAAGATATTATCGATGAGTTTGCCAAAAGAAAAGTTAGAATTAAAAAATTGTAGGGAGTTTCTTACTGCCATAATCTTTAAAAGGCATTTTCTGCATTACAGAGTATTTTCAGTCTGTACAATTAAAGCCAGTTATTTTCAGTGTTCTCGTGTGTGGAGATATGTTTTTAATTGATCTTGTAGCAGTCATCGATAAAGGACGAGAATGGTGGTGTGTGTGTGTGGGGGAGCGGCTTTCAAGGACCCGTCCTTGGGGCGTGTATATATGAGGGGGGGAATGTGATGATATACAGGTGTGTGTGTGTGTGGGGGGGGCTAACATATATACAGGATTGGGGGTCTGAGTGCATAAAGGTGAGGTGGCCAGTGGGCAAAGCCTGGGGAATGTTCGTGGTCAGGCTTGGGGGGGGGAGCTGTGTAAGGCGCCCAAGAATTTCTGATGGCTGCCCTGGATACTAGCAGACAGCTTACACTGACAACCTGCAGGAGGGCTGCATGGCACCTGCGATCTGCTTATCGTGGGTGCGATGCTTTCCAGGCTCCTAGTAAAGAAAGTTACATAAATGCTCATTTTTTTACCTGCAAAGAGATGCTTATCCTTAAGGCTCCATTTCCACTCGTGCAACTTGTCCTGCGACTTGGGACTGCAAAGTTGCATGACAAGTTATACTCCATGATTTCCAATGAGTACCGTTCATATCTGTGCGACTTCAAAGTAGTTGCTGCACTAGTTTGGTCTGACTTTGATGTCCATAGACCTCAAGATCACACAGGCATTGCTTCAAGTTGCATCAAAATCGAGGCAAAAAAAATGGTGGCAGAATCGTGTGACTTTCCGGTCGCAGTAGTGTAAATCTAGGCTTAATCTGCTACAACTTCTATTACCTACTACCACCTCACCCAAACCATCCTAACTATCACAGTGCTGTTACTGCTACCACTACTCTTTCTAGGATTTTACTCAGGGCTTTTTTTCAGACAGAACGCACCCGAAATGCGTTCTGGAACCTTTGGCAGCCCTCTCCTCCTCCAGCCTGTCATTTAATACTGAAGCCAGTAGAGGACGTTTTCTGCCCAGCTCACTTCCTGGCTTCTCTGTGCTGGCGCTGCACACTCAGGGCTACTGCCCTCGATCACTGGCGAGGTCCTAACCTACAGCTGCTGTCCTCGATCACCGTCGAGGTCCCAAACCTACAGCTGCTGCCCTCGATCACTGGCGAGGTCCTAACCTACAGCTGCTGCCCTCGATCACTGGCGAGGTCCCAACCTTCAGCTGCTGCCCTCGATCACTGGCGAGGTCCCAACCTTCAGCTGCTGCCCTCGATCACTGGCGAGGTCCCAACCTTCAGCTGCTGCAGTGATTGGGGAGGAAGCTTCCATCCCTGCCTACCGCCGGTAATCAGTCGTTGTAGATCGGAGCCGAGGAGCCCCGAAACATCTCCTCAGCTCTGTGCTACAGGAGGTGGAACTCTCCGGTCCACTGCACTGTGCAGAAATAAAAGCCTGCACATAACATGGAGAGCGGTGATGGGGGAAGGGTGAGGGATCCATCACTGTGAAAAGGAGGGAGAACTTTGCAGAGACAGAGAGGAGGGCACTGTGAGAGTGTGTGGGGGAGGGGGAATATGTTCAGAGAGCTCCTAGCTCACCCTGCACCCACCACCGCGCACTGCACTCGCTGTCTGAGTTGGTGAGTGTGGTTGGTTAACCATCTATACACACTAAAAATAAATTCAAATAAAAATAATAGTAGTAATAATACCAGCCTGCCTATATATCTAATGTGAACAAAATTCAAAAGTGCACAAGGATAACTGTACAATCGTGACATAAAGTGTCAAAAAATATAAAATAATTGTGTATCAAATAAGAATTAACATCAATAACAGAGTCCATCAAAAATTGGTGTAAAATCCTGATGTAAATCTTTGATAACAAAAACGTGAGCAGCAAAATCCCTTCACCATCACTGAAAAGACCACACCAATGTGCTCATGGAAATGGGTGTCCGCTTACCAGATGGAGTTGACCAATTTAATTAAAAAAAGGTCAAATAGGCTTTAGCAAGATAATGCTTGCTGCAATGGAGAAATATATACCAGACTCTTGTCCTCACATCACAGGATCTCACGCATGGGATATAAAATAGATGGAGAGGAACCGAACATAGTGTAACACCATTTATTTAAAAATGAAAATTAAAACAGAACATATTTTGAATTTATTATTTTTATTTGAATTTAATTTCATTTAAGGGAATTTTTTTCATCTTATATGTACCAATATTTTCTTGGTTTAAATATCTAGCGCTCCCCAACCCCTTTCCCTTCACATTTATGCATTTATGGGTTTTCCCATTTTTTGCTTAAGGGTGTAGCTGCTTCACTTCAATATATATATATATATATTTTTATATATATATAATTTTTTATATTTTTTTACAATTTTTTCACTATTCTTATATGTGGCGCGGAATTATTCACTATTGATTCATCTATACACACTAAATGTTCATTCACCTTGATACTCTCTTTACATTAATAGTATGGTTCATCATATTTCTATATACATTCCATAGGAATTTTGGCCGCATCGGCTCCTAATGAGTGGACATATCCACGAAACGCGTCAAGATCTGTTTTGATGCCCCAGTTACATCTTATACGGAATCATACTTATCCAACTACTATCTTATATACTCAATTATGCTACTTCTATACTATTTAGTGGATGCATACTTATCGTGTGGGTACACTTGTCGGTATCGGGCATACTGGGATACTGCCATTGACATTTTTATGCTATACTATTCAATCTACTTACCATCAGAATCATGTGTTGCTATATGTGTACTTTTTTACCATGTTTATGCCCTGTGCGCGTTTCTTATGTATATGAAACTAATTTTTTACTGTCTGTATGTCTATGTCAACAATTAAACATTCCATGGTGAAATTTACCATTTAATTTATTTTGCCTAATGTGATACTCAGTTCTAAGCCTCCTTAACTAATTACAATTTTTGGCGCCGTTGTAATTCTCTCCTCTGAGGAAGGTGTGGCTGAGGGGTGGTTGGGGCGGAGAGTTGGATGGAGAGGGCGAGTTCCTGCACCATTTCTCTGAGAAAAAAAAGCCCTGTTTTTACTACTACCCCTAATCTATTGCTCTCTAATCTATTACCCTTACACTGAGACTAAAGCTGCTCCAGTAACAACTACCCCCAGCACTGCCCATACTGGGGTACTACTTCATTCACTGCCCATACCCAACCACGGCCTGTACTGGGCAAATCCATGGCAGCTTCCATTTCTGTAATTTACAGACAGTTAAATGTTGTGAAATTGCAATTTTCAGCCTGCAATTGTTTGTGTTGGAAGTTTATGGGTAAAGCTTGGGATATACTATCTGGGTGCAGCTTTCAGTCTGGAGCCACAAAAATATAAGATAAAGGATTTCTATTGTTTTACTAGAAATCCAAGAAATCAGACTATGCAGGCAGAAAATGTAGCATTAGCACCCTCTGCTGGTGACTAACTTTTAAAAGTAATGCAACAAACCTCCAGCAGGGGGCGCTATGCAGCAGGCAGTGATTTGCCATCAACTACAGCAATCGATCCAAAGTCAGTTTAGTGATAAATAAAAAAAGAAGATTGATCAGACACAATAGAGCTCATTGGATTTTATTTGAAATGTGGATTGAATTCATTTCTAGTACTGAGCAAAGCACAATGTATGTTTACATGAGCAGCAAAGGATGCAGATTGGGGGGAGGGGGTTACAAAACACGATTAAAGAACTTCCCCCTTCATCCACTATGGTCATTTCACAGAACCTGGATATGGACATGTGGGACAGGCAGCTCCTCTATTGCGGGATTCATCATTTTAGTGTGATGGACTTTAGCTGGAGGTGTCCCATTTCAAAGTAGGAGATCTCCTCTATGGGAAAGCGGACTGGAAATGAGAAATGGTTGCCAGCAGGTAATAGTATGATGATCTTGTCTTCCTCAAATTGGAAGCAAACCTGTAAGAAAAGAGATGGCACAGTGTCAGCTTGCTGGACAATAAAAAGTCAATGAGTGTTGGCCATAGAAACAGACTACCACCAAACCGGTCATTTCAACAAAAATCTTTCCACAAGATGATATTTGCACGTAGCTCGTCTTATGTATTCTTTATGTGTGCCAGAAAACTGTTGATGGAAAGGTAAAAAAAAATGGGAGGTGCTTCTGTGCTGCAATGTTTTAGTGACAGCGTCTCTGAGAACTGATCAGTCACCTAGAACAATGACTGGAGCCCTCAGGAGATCAATAGCAGATGGCCAGTTTTGCTGGTATGAGAACCAGTCTCACCCAGGGTTCCTTCAGAAGTTTCTAGGGGTCCTTAAGCTGTGGCCGATTAACCTCCCATTTGATGGTGCCCACTTACTTCAGGGCCAGCTTCACGACACCAATGCTTTTTTGCTGCCTATAAGAGTGGCAAGTTGACCAACACTGTAAGTGGGACATTCTTAACACTGGCCACCAATGCAAGGGCCATTCCCCACCACCTAAAAAAGATTTAAGGGTTCCCGGGGGGGGGTTGTGAAAGGCTACTGCATGACATGCCAACTATATAGTGTCTACATTACATGCCAAAAGGTGAGAACCATGCAGAAGTCCTTTGACTTGACTGTGCACTGATGCTCTGACATTTGACAGTGAATTCTAGGGGGCTGAGCTTAACATTTGATGTGTGTGTGTAGCACCCTCTACTTACAGGTAGGTGCTAGATTAGTATTTTTCTAGCTGGTGGGGCTTAGGTGCGGGTAAATTTGGCTAGACCCGTGTTTCATTTCAGGCTTGGTCATCTTAATCTGAGAATGGGAGTGTCAGCATAAGGGGGGGTGTGGCCACCTATACTCTGGCTCAGGGATCCACCTCTGCTTACATAGGAATTGTTTATGAAGGGGGGGGTTGGACCTTGACTTAATTGGTTAGGGCTCCTCACATGGGCTGCCTGTCACTCATTTTTGGTGTTGGCAGGGGGAAGGCCTCCGACAGGGGTTGGGGTCACATGCTTCCGGGGGGAGAGATTTGAGGAGCAGACGGCATGTAGTATGGAGGTGTCACATCAGGCGTCCCCATGGGGGGATGCGCCATGTGTGGGAAAGGAATGAAGGAGCTGCTAGGAAGGAGTCCAAAGGGAAGATCTTCATCTCCATGAGAAAGTATCAAGATCCTGTTTCCGGGGAACACAGGACTTGCATGCTGGAGAAGATAAAGCAGAAGAAGTAGCAGTGAAGTGGCGAAAGTAGATCAGCGTCCTGTGACTGGGGAACACAGGACTTGCATGCTGGAGAAGATAAAGCAGAAGAAGTAGCAGTGAAATGGCGAAAGTAGATCAGCGTCCTGTGACCGGGGAACACAGGACTTTGATCCAAAGTAGAAGGTCAGTGTAACATAAAGAAGCAAGAGCAGGAGTGAGTAGTGCAGCGTGCCGTGTGGCCAAGGAACACAGTATGAACAGAAGTGGACAGTAACTTCCAGACACTGAGGCTGTTTAGTTCGTTGAGCCATGGAAGATAGGTGGTATAGGCCTTTGGCTCTATGACATCTAACAGGACAACCACGTCAGTCTAGAGGGGAATTATTCAGAGTGATTCTTTTCGTTTAACTGGAAGCATTAAGTAGAAAATCTTCAGACAGATATGCCAAGCAATAGAAGAAGCAATAGTCTGCAGTGAAGATTCTACAGGGAAAATCCATTTACTAGGCCAAGGCCATGGATGATTCCCATTAAAGTAAACTTTCTATGGGCATCTCATATACCTTGGCAATAAAGAGAAAGGAAACAAAATCATTGACTGGTTAAAGCGGGGGTTCACCCACACCGCCAAAAAAAAAAAAATATTAAAAGCCAGCAGCTACAAATACTGCAGCTGCTGACTTTTAATACATGGCCACTTACCTGTCCCGGGGTCCAGCGATGTCGGCAGGGGACGCCGAGAACCCGCTCGGTTCTCGGCAGCTGCCACCGCCATCCTAGGTGAGGGAATCAGGAAGTGAAGCGTTGCGGCTTCACTTCCCGGTTCCCTACTGCGCATGCGCGAGTCGCGCTGCGCGTCCCTAGTGGTCCCCGCTCTCTGCTGGGAGCTCTGTGTTCCCAGCAGACAGCGCGGTCGGGACAGGAAGAAGCATAGACTCCCATGGGAGTCTATGCGGGAAGTAGGTGCAAATACCTGTCTTTGACAGGTATCTGCACCCCCCTCCCCCCTGAAAGGTGCCAAATGTGACACCGGAGGGGGGGAGGGTTCCGAAAAGCGGAAGTTCCAGTTTTGTGTGGAACTCCGCTTTAATGTCGTCTACCTGGCGATGGGAGGTCGGCAGCAGGGCGATGGGCGGATTGCTATAACTAACTCAGCAGCCATCACGAGGGTACCGCTACATATGTATAACAAAGGGAATCTTATGCCTTTTGGTTGTTATTTTCAATACAGTTTGTCATCTGCAAAAGTATGTAATTCTTGAATCTTTCGATACTGATAAATAATCTCCCTTTTCCAGAAAGGGTCCCATCTACCATGACTGACTTGGGGTAAATGAGAACACGATTATTCTGGGTCAGTTATTTTTTATGCTACCCCAAATAGAATTAAGCCTCGTCACTTTTATAGTTTGATTAATTATTTCCCCAGAGATGAATTTAGATGAGCAGAGCATTCACCCGTCCCCAACACACACACATTGGTCCCTTCATAACAGTTGTAGCATGAGACTGATGAGCTTCAGTTCCCGGCCCCCCCCCCCACTACTCCCCAGATTGAGCCTTTATAGGGGACTTTTTAGTAACATTCCATGTCAGGGATTTCCTGATCCCTGTTCCTTCCTCTTCCTATAATAATCATCTCACAAACACAGAGCTTTTTTTCAGGGGGAACTTGGTGGAACTGAGCTCCACCACCTCTGGCTCAGACCCATTGGTGCCTGCTCACCACAATCACTTGTAAACACAGAAGTCTGGTTTCTGTGTTTACAAGTGACAGCCCTGCACTCTGTATGTAATGCAATCCTGGTATTTAATGCCCCTTTAAGACCCTCCTACTGTTTTCGTGAAATTTGACTGAACACACCCACTATTTGATGTGATTTGGAGGGTGTGTGTGGGGGGAGGGGTTTTGTGGGGCCGTGGTTAAGTTCCAGCACCTATTGTTTGAGAAAAAAAGCCTTGCACAAACATAACATTTTCAATAATACATGCATACACAAAAGAAATGTTACACTAAAAAATTTTGCAAGCCAATTTTATCATAGCACACAATGGCAGCATGATGGTATCCATTGGATCTTCCTATGGATCATTCATGAAATGAGCTGAAGGGACAACCATCATAACAGCCTACATGCCCTTGACCTAAGACATCGCTGCCTACTGCATCATTTGGAGATATAATAGGGGTCCAATATGAACAGTGATGCCACTTTGCCCCATCAACATTAGTCCTGCCCCTCCCAGCATAGACATACCTTGGTGTCCGTCCCAACCTGGAAGGGAAAGACCGTTTCCTTCTGCTCCTCTCCAAAGACACCGTCCTTAAACGAGTTCAAGATTATGACGCGCTTGTATCCTCTGTAGTCAATGCGAACGTCAAAGTGTATCACAAAATTCTTTATATCTGTTCCCAAGTTTATGAAAAACCTAGAAAGACAGAAACAGCAATTATTCTTCTCAGCTGACCTTGTTGGATATCATACTGGAGTCATTCACCAGTGGTCCTCCCATGGGTATCAGAGGTACTTCTACAACTTAAGTCATAATAGCAATATATAAATATACACACACACACAAATATTTTTGGAGACTTTAAAAACTATAATGGTTAACACATTTATAAACAAATGGGGTCCTGGTAATACACGTCCCCAAACCATAAAATACCTAAAGTGAACCTGTAGCCTGGACATGGACATACGGGTATCAAAGAATGAGAGATAAAAAATAAAAAAAAACTGTTCAGTATCCCTCCCTCAGCGCACAGAGCAAATATTGATAAAATAGTCAGCAGCTGCTATACTAAAATGAGATGCAAATATATGTCAAAGAAAATTTTCTAACACATTAGCAGCGCTAGTGCAAAAATAGCAAATATTTAAAAATATCAAAGAAATTGCTTAAGAGCCCACCTAAACAAAGTATCAAATGGTGATCCACTCAGTGAAAGTCCATTAACCACTTCAGCCCCGGAAGAATTTACCCCCTTCCTGACCAGAGCACTTTTTACAATTTGGCACTGCGTCGCTTTAACTGCTAATTGCGCGGTCATGCAATGCTGTACCCAAACGAAATTTGCGTCCTACAAATAGAGCTTTCTTTTGATGGTATTTGATCACCTCTGCGGGTTTTATTTTTTGTGCTATAAACGGAAAAAGGCCGAAAATTTGGAAAAAAAAAAAAAAAAAAAATTTCTACTTTTTGTTAAAAAAAAAAATCCAATAAACTCAATTTTAGTCATACATTTAGTCCAAAATGTATTCAGCCACATGTCTTTGGTAAAAAACAAAAAAAGTCAATAAGCGTATATTTACTGGTTTGCGCAAAAGTTATAGCGTCTACAAACTGGGGTACATTTTCTGGAATTTACACAGCTTTTAGTTTATGACGGCCTATCTCATTTCTTGAGGTGCTAAAATGGCAGGGCAGTACAAACCCCCCCAAATGACCCCATTTTGGAAAGTAGACACCCCAAGCTATTTGCTGAGAGGCATGGTGAGTATTTTGCAGCTCTCATTTGTTTTTGAAAATGAAGAAAGAAAAGATGTATTTTTTTCTTTTTTCAATTTTCGAAACTTTGTGACCAAAAGCGAGGTCTGCAAAATACTCACTATACCTCTCAGCAAATAGCTTGGGGTGTCTACTTTCCAAAATGGGGTCATTTGTGGGGGGTTGTGCCATCTTGACATTCCATGGCCCTCAAAACTGATAGGCAGTGAGGATTGAAATAAAAAATTTACGCCCTTAGAAAGCCTGAAGGCGGTGCTTGGTTTTCAGGGTCCCGTACGCAGCTAGGCTCCCGAAAAGTCCCACACATGTGGTATTTCCGTACTCAGGAGAAGCAACAGAATGTATTTTGGGGTGTGATTCCACATATAGTTATTTAACCAGCGTCACCCTAACAGTTATACGGTGATCAGTGGTGAAAGGGTTAACTAGGGGGCAATCAGGGAGTTAAAACCTTTAGTAGGTAGTATATGGGATTCCCTGACGCTATAAAAACGCTGACGGCGAACCTAAATACTTACCTCCCTAACTAGCGTCACAAGTGACACTAATACAGCGATCAGAAAAACGATCTCTTAGTGACACTGGTGATGGGGGGGGTGATTAAGGGGTTAAAACTTTATTAGGGGGGTACCCTAGACATTAAGGGGCCTAACACTAACTGCCCTACCACTTATAACTGTCACAAATGACACCAATGCAGTAATAAAAAAAAACTTAAAAAAAACTGCTATTGGTGTCACTGACAGGGGGTACAGGGGGGTGATAAGTGTGCCTAGAGTGTTCTACTGCAGTGTTTCTCAACTCCAGTCCTCAAGGCGCCCCCACAGGTCATGTTTTTCAGGCTTTCCGTTATTTTACACAGGTGATTTGATCAGTTTCAATGCCTTAGTAATTACCACAGCCGTTTCATCTGAGGGAAATCCTGAAAACATGACCTGTTGGGGCGCCTTGAGGACTGGAGTTGAGAAACACTGTTCTACTGTAATGTGTAGTGTTGATGCACTTACTTGGATGTCTTCTCTCCTCGGTGCCAGAACAAAAAGGCTTCACGAAGAGAGATGACATCACTTCCTCTGCCGCTGTTTACATTACAGCGGCAGAGGAAGATTTTCATTCGTTGGGAGCGATTGCGAGAGGGTGGCCACGAACGAGCGCCCCTCCCCCCCCCTCAGCATTGATCGCTCCCCTAACGATGCCGATGCCTGCCCGTGCCATTCTGCCGCAGTATATCTGCGTTAGGCGGTCGGCAAGTGGTTAAGAAAAGGCAGGAGAGTATAAACTAGACGATCGTGGAAGAAAATATTAGCAGCGATCTCAAGTCTCCATCACCACACCACTTGTGCCACAGCCCTGTAGGTAATCCACTTAGCAGACCCTGCTGATTAACACGCTCACAGGGATAATTGCTGATCACTGGACACTTTTCATCTGTATTATGCTCATTGCTGTTGTAATATGTTCACCGATTTATGTGGGACATTATTACATGTATGTACACATACAGTCAATATTAACCAGGCCAGAATTGAGTTGACAATGGTCGATTTGTCCAAGCCAACTCAATTTTAATATAACAGCTGAAGACCCTTTGATGTGTTAGTCTTATTCAAGTCTACCTAGGGGTGTGAGGTATGGGCTGTTAACCTAATTGAAGATTTTAGAGGGTAGATTGTTTAAAGGACCATAGAAGAAGTATTTATTGATGGTAATTAGACTTGAGGGGGTAACAATGGGATCGAGGAGTGTTTTGGGTTGGCCTAGCGGAGGCTCCCTCCTGGGGAGGCTAATATATCAGGGGGACTTGTTGATATTAATATACAAGAATGCAGATTAGGAATGTAGGTATTCCAAGGGCTCAAAAGGGTGTTCAGGTTGTATCTGTTAATCTAATTACACATATCTAAGGGGACTTGTTGATGTTGATATGCGGGAGTGCAAATTGGGGCGGTTTATGACTACAGCTGCTCACGGCTGGGGGTTGTTGTCTGTCTGATAGACTAAAGCTTATCAAAGTCCTAAATTGAAACGGCCAATCAAATTGCTCAGCCATTCAGTGTCTACTGAATATAACACGGCATTCAGTCTATAGTTTAGGTGAGGCTTGTCTGTGTATGGACACACAGACCTAGGAACATGGGGCTCTGAATTATATCTACTCTGTCTGATTTTTTGTCATCTGTGGACTTTGTTCTGTGTTGGAAGTCAATAAAGTGCATCTCTCTGGAAGAATTGGGTTGCTGCGGAAGAGTACTTACTAATTAATTATCATACCCACCATACCACTATACTACTATACCACCCGATATATTATATCACTACAATTGCAAGCAACAGATTAAAAAATTCCACATAGCGTAATCCAGTACAACAATTATTTATCAATTTAAAATGATCTCACAAAAAAAACTCACAATGTTTGTATATTATAAGGGCCTGTAACATCAATACTATGTCAGTCGTGCGTTCCCCTCTAACCTATCAGCGCTCCCGCAGTGTTCCCGGGAAGGACAGACGAGGATAAGCCGACTCTGTAGATCGCTGCAAATTTCTCTTTGACATATATTTGATGCATGGACATGGACATGGACATTCGGGTATTTACATATTCTTAACAAGCGGTAAGTAAGCTTTCAGACAATCCCTCACTGACATTTCTAGTTGCAGCAAAACAGTAACCTCCTGCACTCAGGTGTGGTGCTTAAGAGAAAAAAATAAAGTTGTCCTCTTGGCTAAACTTTCACGACAATCTTGCTGCTCTCTCAGGACTATAAAGAATCTTTAAGCAAAAACTATAAAATACAGAAGAATGCACACTTATTGAGAGGACATATAGTTAAGGATTGACCTATGAGCTCCCCATGGGCCATGGTGGTATTATACAGGTGCCCCCCAATGGGCTGCACACGAGGAACCCCTCCACTTCTCTATATGGAGAAAGTCACTGTATGTATATCTTCACACTCCTATCATGTAGACTTGTTCACAATGGCTTTGTGTATTTACAATATAGTGTATAAAACCACAAAGCGCTGTGATAGTTATTTAAGATAAAACTCCAAAGATCAAATAAATCTGTGAGGCTGCTATCAATAAAGAGTGCTCAGAATCACTAAAAATAAATAAATAAGGAAAGATTAAAGCGCTTCACTGCGTGATCAGTAAAAATAAATAAATAAATAAATAAATAAATAATATAACCCACATACAAAATCAGTTAAACAAATCCAAATACTGTGCAATGGTCACGGATTTTAGCTGCATTCTCATTGCACAGTATTTGGATTTGTTTAACTGATTTTGTATGTGGGTTATATTATTTATTTATTTATTTATTTATTTATTTATTTATTTATTTTTACTAATCACGCAGTGAAGCGCTTCAATCTTTCTTTATTTGTGTATTTACAGAATGCTAAATTATAGACCAATTTGACTATCTTTTGATCTTTTGCCATTGAATATTTTCTATCACATATATTTATTATCTATCCAATTTTACAAAAAAAAAAAAAAATCTCATGACTATACAGACATTACCAAAAGTATTGGGACACCTGCCTTTACACACACATGAAGTTTACTCCCATCCCAGTCTTAGTCCGTAGGGTTCAATATTGAGTTGGCCCACCCTTTGCAGCTATAACAGCTTCAACTCTTCTGGGAAGGACATCCACAAGGTTTAGGTGTGTTACTATGGGAATGTTTGACCATTCTTCCAGAAGGGTATTTGTGAGGTCAGGCACTGATGTTGGATGAGAAGGCCTGGCTCGCAGTCTCTGCTCCAATTCATTACACCCACCATGCCTTGTAACCCACTCTACATAGAAGGGTGTCAGCTGTCCCTGACTCTGGAGGTTCTCATTAGACCAAAAGGGGCTCAGGACTTCACTACATACATTTAACCCTATGCTTGTGCATCGTGTTTGGGGATTTTATTTTTCAAGTGCTCATGTAACCTGTGTTACCCTGCACCAGGGCGGGGGGGGGGGGGGGGGGCAGTTTTGTCAATATCACATTTTAATATTTAAAATGGTATTCTGTTACACATGAATTTTGCTCTGAGAAGAAAGCTTAAAACTCAAAACATGTCAGCCCTTCCTGTACACTATGAGGTCTTCTCATTCCATCTGGGGATTATGGTGGATCTGGAGGTGGTCTGATCAGCTTTTTAGATATGCCTATGTATGATGTTTGAGTATTAATTTGCCACTTATTTACCTAATAAAATAGATTTATGGTAATGCACTAGGTCAGTGCGAACGCTTTTGTGATTTGTAGTTGCAGCCACTGTGGAACAATTCTTCCTGAAAGTTTAGTGAAGTCATTCAAGTCTGATCTCAGTTCTCCCATCCTACTAGTGAGAGGGAGAAGGAGATCTGAGCTGCTGAGTCACTGATGAGGGAGCAGAGTGACCCGAGCAACTGGGAAAGGGAGCTTGGAGAGATGGGCTGCTTCTTGGAGAAAGAGCAAAGTGAGCCAAGACTTCCAAAGTCTCTGCTGTAGGAAGGAGAAGGTGTAACTGGGCTAAGGAGACACTACTAGGAGGTTGGAGCTGAACTGAGGAGTCACCACCACTTTGTGCCATTTAACTCCCTGTTGCCATTTCAGGGATGTTTGGACCTCCAAGTATGCATTAGTGATGAAGTGCTTTCTACTGTAAAATTTGAGGATGAATTTCTCCACAGTGCCTGCAGCTATACAGGTTAGAGGGGTCCAGGATAAAAGAAAGACAAAATGTATGTCAGTTGTCACATTTCAGATGATGGCTGATAAGTCATCAGACAAGTTTTATCCAGGATGACATTTTGTCACAATGTAGAAGTACAAATGTTGAAACTAAACTTGCTCTGAGCAAAACAATCTGATGTTGGGTATTATTTGAGGGACCACACACCCCAAATTCCCAGTAATGAGGGGTCAGTAGGATGTATTGTACACAGAGCACACTTTTCTACTTTTGTAAGTTGTACTTTTGGTAAATTGTATTATACAGAGAGCAGACATTATATAAGAAGTAGCCAAGGTTAGCATCTTCACCTACTCTTTACAGTCCTCCGGAATGAAGCCCTCCACCTCCACACAGTGACCGCGTTTGAGGCTGAAGTTATAGAAGTAAATTGTCTGTATGGGAGAAAAGAGAATTATTACACCTTCTATAATAGAGAGAAGGGAGATTATTATTACACCCTGTATATAGACAGAAAATATTATAATAAAATAATATTATTTACGCAGCACTTTACATATACATTGTACATTCACACCGGTTCCTACCCCCAAGGAGCTTACAATCTAAACTCCCTAACTCACATTCATATACTAGGGCCAATTTAGACAGAAGCCAATTAACCTCCCAGCATGTCTTTGAAGTGTGGGAGGAAACCGGAGTACCCGGAGGAAACCCACGCAGGCACAGGGAGGACATGCAAACTCCAGGCAGGTAGTTTCATGGTTGGGATTGAACCAGCGACCCTTTTTGCTGCTAGGCGAGAGTGCTACCCACTACACCACCCCCATAAATTTGGGCTTTTCGTGGGTCGCACTTTGTCGGATCCTTTGTGTGGGGGAGGGGAGCTCAGACATCACAAATGTCTTCTAATGACAGATCAATGACTTGACAATATATACATTTTCTCTTATAATGTTCATGTCATGTATGCCGGCTGCCGAGACCTTTATATAAGTTATAGTCCTATCTACAGACAGCCAGACGGTGCCGATTACTGACTGGCACAAGGCCTGCTCTAACTCCCGGCTTCCATCCTGCATGGAGAGATGTAATGATCTGCCACAATGGAGTAACCCAGAGGGACTGGACATGTCACATCTCAGAATAGGACCATTATATTTATAAAACTGCACAGCAAATAGTTAATATAATTATTCATACATTAATGATAAGGAGGCAAAGACATGGCAATGATGGGTCACTAAGGGCAAATGTGGAGGAGAGGAGTGTCTGAGCCATCCCAGTATATACCGTATACTAAGAATACCCAGGAAGGCAGACCCAGCTCTGTGCCAGGATATCAAAATACATTCATCACACCCTAAATATAAATAACTGGAAGGACAAGAACCAAAACCTTGACCTACACCCAACAACCCTCTACCCTCACCAGCACCACTACCCACATCCATCTGCCCCATACCAACCACTGCCCTTACCCAACAGCATCATGCACACCACTTCCCACATCACTATACCAACCACTGCCTACACAACCCATTTCCAGCTTCCATCGGTGCTCATACTCACTTTATCTCCCATTCTGCTTCCTTATCAGACAAACTTGTGATCAGCTGCACTTCTACCTCTTCATATATAGGAGGTCTGCTGAGGGCGGAGCCAGTCAGGAGGGAGGAGTCACCCAGCCCCGAAGGATCACCCTGCCCAGAAGGATCATCCCACCCAGAGAGATCATACCACCCAGAGGAATCACCCCACCCAGAAGGATCATCCCACCCAGAGAGATCATACCACCCAGAGGAATCACCCCGCCCAGACGAGTCAACCCGCCCAGTGCTCCCTGGACTGAGAATTGTTCCAGAAGCGCTCATTACAGAGAATGAATGAAATGTGGATCCGGTGTGACTGAGCATGGGGCGTCCATCGTCACTCTGCTGGGATGTCACCACTCACCACAAACAGCAAGGGGGCAAAAGATGACTATCCTCAAAGTCATTTCTACAACACAAAGGAGGAGATTTACTAAAACTGGAGAGTGCAAAATCTGGTGCAGCTGTGCATGGGAGCCAATCAGCTTCTCACTTCAGCTTCTTCAATTAAGCTTTGCCAAAAAATCCTGGAAGCTGATTGGTTTCTATGCAGAGCTGCACCAGATTCTCTTCTCTCCAGTTTTAGTCAGGCTGCTTTCACACTGATCCGTTTTTCTTGAAGTGGAAAAAGCGGAATGCATTTCTGGTGCAGCAAAAAAAAAAAACACACTAAAAACGCACTTCCTCTGAAATTAATGCAAACCACATCAAAAACGTGGCAAAAACCCATAAAAAATGCACCTGCGGTTGTGTTTTTGGTGCAGCCTTTAAAGTCACATTTTTAAAAAATTTTTTCACAGGTGCAAAATGCACCAAAATTGCGGCCAAAACAATATAAAAAAGTAGCAAACACACGTGTGTTTTTCCTGAGTTTTTGAAAGGAAGAAATGTGCAAGTAGCTTTACTCTCCCCCAAAGTAACAATTTACATTATCTGATACACATGACATCACATGAGATTCATGACATCATATGAGACACAAGAGAAACATAAAATCAAAGATAAGTGACAGTATAAGCTCCTCTGTACAGAGACTGATGTGACTGTGGGGGGAGGGGATATTAGAGTGTAAGCTCCTCTGGTACAGAGACTGATGTGACTGGCTCAGTGATCTCTGTACAGCACTGCGGTATATGTCAGAGCTATATAAATGTATAATAATAATAGTGTGTGACGGGGGGGGGGACATTAGAGTGTAATTTTTTATTATAAAATCACACAAATATACAGCTCATTAATAAAAACATATTTACACAAAAATAAACAACTACTAAACAAAAACAAGCGTGCTTACATTAGCAAGTAAAGAAAACCGTTTCCTGACAAGATGACATAGAAAGAAACAACTACAAACCCCGAGCCTCAACTTAAACACAATCCAGGCTAAGAAACATTTTGAGATTTATTCACCATCAGGAAGCGATTCCAAACCCCCCCATTAACCCCTCCCCCCACATCATTCACCCCGACTTCCACATCATTCACCCCGACTTCCACATCATTCACCTTGCATTCTGCACCAGCCACCCTCATGCCCTTCCCAACTCCCCCCCCACCATCATCCAATCCATCCCTCACTCCACCCGCAACTTCTCATACGCAGAGGAGGAGGGGTTGGCACCACCATACATTCTGGTCCAGCACCTTCCGCTGCCTTCACTACACTAGGAGAAACAATAGGTGCAGACACAGACTTGACAACCACACTTTCTGACACTGACTGGGGGACCACAGACTGGGGGGACACTGACACCACAGACTGGGGGGACACTGACACCACAGACTGGGGGGACACTGACACCACAGACTGGGGGGGACACTGACACCACAGACTGGGGGGGACACTGACACCACAGAGGGCCTCACAGACACAGATTCTGATGGGACAGAGACACTAGCATCCCCTGGTACAACCTCCGCCAACCCAGACTCTTCTCTATCCCATTAGACATTAGAGTGTAAGCTCCTCTGGTACAGAGACTGATGTGACTGGCTCAGTGATCTCTGTACAGCACTGCGGTATATGTCAGAGCTATATACATGTATAATAATAATAGTGTGTGACGGGGGCAGAGACTGATGTGACTGGCTCAGTTTTCTCTGGATGTCTTGGAACATGTACATCTGGCTGTGGACAGTATGTTCTATTTATGAACCTGTTTTGGGTAGAATGAATTATCTCTGCATATGGCTGTGAGCAGCGTGGGACACCTATGTACCTGGGTATGAACAGTGTGCAATGTCTGTGCACCTGGCCATCAGCCTCATGGGACATCTGTTCACCTGGGTATAAGTAATGTGTAATGTCTGTGTATCTGGCTATGGGTGGCTTGTGATGTTTGCTCACCTGGCTGTGGAGGTTGTATGACATCTGTGTACCTGGCTATGGGTGGCTTGTAGATCTCGAGGTAAATAACGGGTGGGAAGAGAGTAAAGCTGGCAATAGACGGGCAGATTTTTCCTGAGAAAGGGAAGGACCTCACCTGTCTTTATCCTCAGTCGGGTCGGGACGACTCGCAGGGAAATCTCCGGGGATCGGAGGAGGATCGTGTTTTCTCCTCATCAGTACAGAAATGTCCCTGGGGGACAGATAACACCTCTCAGCCTCGGACAGCAGCAGCCATAAATTCCAATTATAATTGTTCAGATATTTCCTTCAGGCTAAATTGTATTATGTTACCAATATTAGATAAACAAGAGCCACATAAATACTGAAGACTTCTTTCATGTCCATCAATCATTATTAGATACTTCTTGTATTGCTTATGGCAAATTTCATTTTACTCTTTGAAAAAAAACTATTTATCACAAACCAGAAAATAAACATTTAAGGTGCCTTGAAAAAGTATTCATACCTCTTGAAAGACCAACACAAAGGGGCACATAATTGTGAAGTGGAAGGAAAACGATAAATAGTTTTCCAACATTTTTACAAATAAATGTGTGAAAAGTGTGGGGGGCATTTGTATTCAGCCCTCCTTTACTCTGATACCCCTAATTAAAATCTAGTGGAACCAATTGCCTTCAGACATCCTCTAAATAGTAAAGAGAGTCCACCTGTGTGTAATGTAATCTCAGTATAAATACAGCTGTTCTGTGAGGCCCTCAGAGGTTTGTTAGAGAACCTTAGTAAACAAACAGCATCATGAAAGCCAAGGAACACACCAGACAGGTCAGGGATAAAGTTGTGGAAAATGGAAAGAGTATGGCACAACTGCAAACCTACCAAGACATGGCCGTCCACCTAAACTGACCGGCCGGGCAAGGAGAGCATTCATCAGAGAAGCAGCCAAGAGGTCCATGGTAACTCTGGAGGAGCTGCAGAGATCCACAGCTCAGGTGGGAGAATCTGTCCACAGGACAACTATTATGCCGCGTACACACGATCAGGATTTTGGTCGGAAAAAGATTTGATGGCTTTTCCGACGGAATTCCTCTCAAGCTTGCCTTGCATACACATGGTCACACAAAAGTTCTCTGAACTTTCGACTGTCAAGAACGCAGTGACGTACAACAGATGAGAAAATGAAGTTCAACGCTTCCGAGCATGCGTAGGAATTTTGCACGTTAGATTTGCTACAGACGATCGCATTTTCGGATAGGAACTTTTTCCGACCGAAAAATTGAAAACATGCTCTCAATCTTCCGATGGAACATACACACGGTCGCATTTTCCGACCAAAAGCTCTCATTAGTCTTTTGCTGACCGAATTTCCGATCGTGTGTGCGCTGCATTAGTCGTGCACTCCACAAATCTGCCCTTTATGGAAGAGTGACAAGAAGAAAGACATTGTTAAAAGAAAGTCATAAGAAGTCCTGTTTGCAGTTTGTGAGAAGCCATGTGGGGGACACAGCAAACATGTGGAATAACCCTGGAACATATCCCACAGGATCCGTGCGGGGAAGATTGGGACAGGTGTATTTTACACAGAGAAATGAGGTGAATACATTCACTCAGGGCAACCCATGCCCCGGGGTTGAATGAAGCCACTTCCTTTAGGTCCTTTCTACCCGTCTAAGGGTTTTTTTCTTTTTTGACATATTCTTGTGTTTTTGTATGATTCATTTATTATGTGAAGGGATTACCATTTGCATCATGTGCCATGTTGGTTTTTGCTACTATGATATTTATTATGTCTATTGGAATGTCTGGAGATAAATGAATCCATATATAGATATATTTCTTTATTATATATAAAAATATTTCTTTTCTTTTTTTTTCTTCCGAGGGTTCTTTTACTGTTTTGTTTTCCAGGAGTTGCAATCCCTCCTGTCCACACTGCCTTCGGAATCCAGGGCTCCCCAAGCATCTGTCCTAGCCAGGTTCTATCTAGTGGATGTTTGTTTTGGGGTGTCCCCCGACGTGCGGTCTGGCTTTGTGTCCCCTTCCACTTCCACTCCTGGGAAAGGGTGGGATTAGCATTGTCTCCTCCCATTTCATGAGACAGTATATCTACTGCAGGCTGGGTGGTTTCTGGGTAAGTGACGCCATTGCATCGTGGCGCCCGCTGCCTTGCACATGCACGGTGCGGTCCATGCCCCGCTAATGCGCAATAGGGTCCCAGCCCAGGTGGGCAGACGCGGTGGATAATCATCGGCCGTGTCCTGTCCCAGACCTCAGTATGTTTGCCACAGGCCAGGTCACGTGGGAGGTGGTTTGCCACTGCCGCCCTTACACTGACCTGAGCCCCATGGCGGGTTTGCCGTCATTGTAATGCTGGAGGGGCGGGGTTACATGGAGATGTGGGTAGGGATGAGCTTTGAGTTCGACTCGAACATCGCATGTTCAATTGTTCTTCGATTTGCGAACGTTATGGGCCGTTCTCGCCAAATTAGAGTGGCGTGTCACGGCCCATAATTCACTGTGGCATCGCAGTGCATTGCTGGCTGATGATTGGCCAAGCATGCACTATGACCCCCATGCTTGGCCAATCACAGCGCCGTCTGTACAGAGAGCCGTAATTGGCCAAAACCAGGGTGACTTTGGCCAATTATGGCGCAGGGGGTTTAGTACACGCCACAGGCCGTAAGTTAGTGTACTGTGTCCTCTGCACAGTGTGCACCTAAAGCTACCTGAGACAATTGCTGGTGTTCTTCTGATCCTATTAGTACCACAGGCAGGCAGCTGCAGTATTTACAGTTAGTGTACTGTGTCCTCTGCACAGTGTGCACCTAAAGCTACCTGAAGACAATTGCTGGTGTTCTGATCCTATTAATACCACAGGCAGGCGGCTGCAGTATTTACAGTTAGTGTACTGTGTCCTCTGCATAGTGTGCACCTAAAGCTACCTGAAGACAATTGGTGGTGTTCTTCTGATCCTATTAGTACCACAGGCAGGCAGCTGCAGTATTTACAGTTAGTGTACTGTGTCCTTTGCACAGTGTGCACCTAAAGCTACCTGAAGACAATTGCTGTTGTTCTGATCCTATTAATACCACAGGCAGGCAGCTGCAGTATTTACAGTTAGTGTACTGTGTCCTATGCACAGTGTGCACCTAAAGCTACCTGAAGACAAATGCTGGTGTGCTTTTGATCCTGATATGGAACCACAGGCAGGCAGCTGCAGTATTTACAGTTAGTGTACTGTGTCCTTTGCAACGTGTGCATCTAAAGCTACCTGAAGACAATTGCTGCTGTTGTTCTGATCCTATTAATACCACAGGCAGGCGGCTGCAGTATTTACAGTTAGTGTACTGTGTCCTCTGCACAGTGTGCACCTAAAGCTACCTGAAGACAATTGGTGGTGTTCTTCTGATCCTATTAGTACCACAGGCAGGCAGCTGCAGTATTTACAGTTAGTGTACTGTGTCCTTTGCACAGTGTGCACCTAAAGCTACCTGAAGACAATTGGTGGTGTTCTTCTGATCCTATTAATACCACAGGCAGGCAGCTGCAGTATTTACAGTTAGTGTACTGTGTCCTTTGCACAGTGTGCACCTAAAGCTACCTGAATTGCTGGTGTTCTCATACTAATAATACTACAGGCAGGCAGTTGATTCTGCTAGCTCCAGTATAATCAGTATATATATATACATCCCAGCTTTGTGCAGCTACATCTCACTGCAGGCCATTAGTATGTCTGGAAGGCCAACAAGGAGAGGCAGTCACAAGCCAATAAAAGAGGGCAATCAGGCTCTGTGTCTAGAGGCAACAGTGCTGGTCGTGGAGGCGGTGCATCCTCATCAGCACGTGGCCGTGGGACACGCTTGTCCTTTTTTTCGGCAGCTGGCCGCGTTGAGCCGCAACATGCCGAAGACTTGGTAGAGTGGATAACCAAACCTGCTTGGGCACCACATGCTTGACCAGACATATGTCGACCTGCCATGCAGTTCGTTGGCAAGCGTACCTAAAAGACCCACACCAAAGAACAAAGCGGACCTCTCCTTGCTCCTCATCAGCTGGGATCTCCAATCCCACTATACCTTCAGTCCTCTCTGAAACCTGCACTGAGAGGAATGAAGGTGTAGAATTAGGTGTGTCACAGCCAAGTACTTGCGGGCAATCTGCTATCAGTACACCAACGTCAGATTGTACCAGGCAAATTTCCCTGCCCCAGCTGCTGCACCGCCAAAAGAAGTTCACTCCCAGCCATCCACATGCACAGCGGGTGAATGCTAGCTTGACTAAATTTCTAGCACTTCAACTGCTGCCTTTTCAGTTGGTAGACTCTGCCCCCTTCCGTGAGTTTGTGGAATGTGCGGTTCCTCATTGGCAGGTTCCCAAATGCCACTTTTTGTCACTGAAGGCGATTCCGGCTCTCTACCAGCATGTGTATGGCAATGTCTTGGCCTCGCTGGACAGGGCGGTCAGCCGTAAGGTGCATATTACTGCTGACTCATGGTCCAGCAGGCACGGACAGGGGTGTTACCTATCTTTCACAGCGCATTGGGTGACTCTGCTGGCAGCTGGGAAGGATGCAGCACAAGGTGCAGTAGTGTTGGAGGTTGTTCCGCCACCACGCCTCCAAAATGCTACTACTGGCGATCCTGACACACCTCTCTCCTCCACCCCCTCCTCTTCTTCTTCCTCCATGGCCTCTTCCTGTGCTTTGTCCTCGGAACTAGGGGCTACGCAAGTACGCAGGCAAAAAGATGCCATGCAGTGCCTGAGCTGGTGTGCTTGGGGGACAGGAGCCACACTGGGGCAGAGATTCTGTCAGCTCTGCAGGGGCAGGCTCAGAGGTGGTTGACGCCATGCCAGCTTAAGCCAGGAATAGTGGCTTCCGACAATGGCACCAACCTCCTCTCTGCCCTCTGACAGGGACAACTGATCCATGTGCCCTGTTTGGCTCACATCCTTAACTTGGTGGTGCAGTGGTTCTTGGGCAGGTACCCGGGCTTACAGGATGTCCTGAGGCAGGCCAGGAAAGTCTGTGTGCATTTCCGCCGGTCATATAATGCCAGTGCTCAGCTGGCTGACCTCCAAAAGGAATTAAACCTGCCCAAGAACCGCCTAATCTGTGACATGCCCACCAGGTGGAACTCAATGTTGGCCATGCTGCAGCGGCTGCACACGCAGCAGAGGGCCATCAATAAGTTCCTGTGTGACTATAGCACCATGACAGGGTCAGAGGAGCTTGTTTTTTTTCCCCACGCCAGTGGGCTATGATCAGGTATGCCTGGCACTGTCCTGTCACCATTTGAAGAGGCCACGAGGATGGTGAGCAATGACAGTGCATGCATCAGTGACACTGTCCCTCTTGTCCACCTGTTGGAGCACACGCTGCATGGAATAATGGACAGGGCACTTGAGGCAGAACAGAGGGAGGAAGAGGAGGACTTCCTTACCTCTCAAGGCCCCCTTTATTCAGACAGTGTTCCTGCGTGCCCGCCGATCACACAGGGAGAGGATGAGGAGGAGGATTGTGTCAGCATGGAGGTGGAGCCTGGCACTCAGCATAAGCAGCAGTCTTCAAGGGATCATATACAGTCCGAAGAAACCCATGGACTTGTACGTGACTGGGAGGAGGTGGCTGTCATCCTTAGTGACCCAGAGGACTCTGGACTGAATGCCTTAGCAAACCTACACTGCATAGCCTCCCTGATCCTGAAAAGCCTGCGGAAGGATCCTCGTATATTTGTGGTATCAAGGGGAGGGATCATTACTGGCTGACAACCCTCCTTGATCCACGTTACAAGGGTAAGGTTGCGGACATTATCTTGCCATCGCAGAGGGAGCAGGGGATGAAACATCTTCGGGAGGCCTTGCAGAAAGGTTTTTGCAACGCGTTTCCAGAGCCTGGGAGGTTACAATTTCCTGGTCCTCCTGGACAACATGTTGCTGAGGCTTCGGTCAGTCACAGAAGGAGCGGTGGAGAAGGTGGCCATCTGACCGATGCGTTCAGACAATTTTTTAGTCCGCAGCCCCAAGGTATGATCGGTTCCAGCAACCATCGCCAGCGTCTGTTTCACATGGTGCAAGAATACCTATGGGCAAGTTCAGACTTGGACACCTTTCTCACCGAAAATCCTATGGGTTACTGGGTCTTGAGGATGGATCACTGGCCAGAGCTTGCACAGTATGCAATTGAGCTACTGGCCTGTCCTGCATCCAGCGTTCTTTCGGAACGCACATTCAGTGCTGCTGGAGGCTTTGTAACCGATCACAGGGTGCGTCTGTCCACCGACTCGGTCGATCGACTGACCTCCATAAAAATGAATCAGTCTTGGATCACCACCAGCTACCAAGCACCTGATGCTGATGTAACCGAATAATTTTTTTTTAAATCTCAGATCCCTTCAAAGACTGCCTATGCTGATGCTGAGTGACTATCCCTGAGTAATTATCCTCTTCCTCCTCAATCATCACGCTGATAGCTTGTAAGAAAATTTTTGGTTCTGGGCGCCACCACCAGTGCCTAAGGCCCAATTTTTCAGCCCCTGTTTAACAGGGGCGTGTAATTACAATTTTTGATGCAATACTTTGCAGCAGGGCTCATTTCTGCGTTACAACTAGAGTATCTGTGAGGGGTTGCAGTGTTGTGGCACCAGCACCAGTGCCTAAGGCCCAATTTTTCAGCCCTCATTTAACAGGGGCGTGTAATAACAATTTTTAATGCAATACTTTGCAGCAGGGCTCATTTCTGCGTTCCAACTAGAGTATCTGTGAGGGGTTGCAGTGTTGTGGCACCAGCACCAGTGCCTAAGGCCCAATTTTTCAGCCCCTGTTTAACAGGGGCGTGTAATTACAATTTTTGATGCAATACTTTGCAGCAGGGCTCATTTCTGCGTTCCAACTAGAGTATCTGTGAGGGGTTGCAGTGTTGTGGCACCAGCACCAGTGCCTAAGGCCCAATTTTTCA
The DNA here is from genome assembly GCF_042186555.1 of Aquarana catesbeiana. Taxonomy (NCBI): domain Eukaryota; kingdom Metazoa; phylum Chordata; class Amphibia; order Anura; family Ranidae; genus Aquarana; species Aquarana catesbeiana. The sequence goes on from NC_133330.1 coordinate 8,848,637, forward strand.
GCCCCTGTTTAACAGGGGCATGTAATTACAATTCTTGATCTAATATTTCACAGCAGGGCCCATTTCTGCGCCCACCAAGAGCGAGTGAGGACTTACAGTGTTGTGGCACCAGCACCACCACCACCACCACCAAAGGCCCAATTTTTCTGCCCTTGTTCATTAGGTGCATGTAATTACAATTCTTGATCTAATATTTCACAGCAGGGCCCATTTCTGCACCCACCAAGAGCGAGTGAGGACTTACAGTGTTGTGGCACCAGCACCACCACCACCACCACCAAAGGCCCAATTTTTCTACCCTTGTTCAACAGGGGCATGTAATTACAATTCTTGATCTCTAATATTTCACAGCAGGGCCCATTTCTGCGCCCACCAAGAGCGAGTGAGGACTTACAGTGTTGTGGCACCAGCACCACCACCACCACCACCAAAGGCCCAATTTTTCTGCCCTTGTTCAACAGGGGCATGTAATTACAATTCTTGATCTAATATTTCACAGCAGGGCCCATTTCTGCACCCACCAAGAGCGAGTGAGGACTTACAGTGTTGTGGCACCAGCACCACCACCACCACCACCAAAGGCCCAATTTTTCTGCCCTTGTTCAACAGGGGCATGTAATTCCAATTCTTGATCTAATATTTCACAGCAGGGCCCTGTGAGGGCTTACAGTGTTGTGGCCACAAAAACACCTAAGGCCCAAATTTCTGCTGAGTATTCAGGGCAGGCCCCTACTTTCAAACATCTAACTTACAAACGACTCCTACTTGCAAACGGAAGGAGACAACAGGAAGTGAGATGAAATCTACCCCTAGGAAGGGAAATTCTCTCCTGTAAGAGTTAATATGGGAAAAACATTTCTCCTTTCCACTGATGCTTTCCAATCCTTGTTCCACAAAAAACCCCAAATTTTCAAAAAACATTTGTCATTGGGACAAAAAGTGAGGTGAAATCTTCTGAAGAGGAGGACAGACAGCAAAACAAATGTTACAGGGGTGATAACCCTTCCCTATGTTTTCCAAAAAGCTTAAAAAAGATTTTTTGGCTGGAGCTAAACACGTTAAAAATGTACCCGTTCAAAATTGCAAAGAGATTCTACTTAACAACAAACCTACAGTCCCTGTCTTCTTTGCACCGCCTGTATACTGCTGTTCAGAGTATATAGGGCCTGGCGGCCCCACACCTTTCCTTATTTTAATTTGGGTGTGGGGTTCCCCTTAATATCCATACAAGACCCAAAGGGCCTGGTAATTGACTGGGGGGTACCCATGCCGTTTGTCTCACTGATTTTCATCAATATTGCCAGGACATTACATTAAAGCTGCAAGCAGTTTTAAATGAGATTTTTTCCTTTAAAAATGACATTTGGTGCAGGGACTGTTCTAAACACGGGAAACACGCGTCACTTTACAGGCATACTATAGACACCCCCCAGGTATGATATTTAAAGGAATATTTAACTTTTTTTTTTTTTTACTTTAAGCATCATTAAAATCACTGCTCCCGAAAAAACGTCTGTTTTTAAAAGGTTTTTTTGCATTGATACATGTCCCCTGGGGCAGGACCCGGGTCCCCAAACCCTTTTTAGGACAATACCATGCAAATTAGCCTTTAAAATGAGCACTTTTGATTTCGAACGTTCGAGTCCCATAGACGTCAATGGGGTTCTAACGTTCGTGCAAATTTTCGGTCCGTTCGCAGGTTCTGGTGCGAACCGAACCGGGGGGGGTGTTCGGCTCATCCCTATTGGACACTTACCTGTCCCTGGGTCCAGCGATGCGGGGGATCGAAGCCCCGCTCGTCTCCCCCTCCGTTCAACGGCGCCGGCATTGCAACTGTGGGCCCCGGGCTGTGGCTTCACAGCCTGGCACCCACTGCGCATGCGCGAGCGGCGCCGCGCGCCGTGATTGGCCGATCAGTCACCTGGGACCTGTAATGGGTCCCAGATGATTGACAGGAGGGAGAGAGCAGAGCGGAGCCCTTCTTGTGCCGAGGGGGAAGTGATGTCACCAGCCCAGGCACTGGAAGGGGCAGACTACGAGGGACCCCCTAGCAACAGGCATTTAGAGGTAAGTTAAAAAAAATATCCAAATTTTTTTTGTTTTTTTTTTAGGATTTTTCATGTATTTTTAGTTTTTTGGGTGGAACCCCACTTTTATATGCAAGTTATTGTCATAAAATGTGTTTGGGGACCTGGGTCCTGCCCCAGGGGACAAGTATCAATGTAAAAAAAGTTTTAATAACGGCCGTTTTTTTGGGAGCAGTGATTTTAATAATGCTTAAAGTGAAACAATAAATGTGAAATATTTCTTTGAATTTCGTACCTGTGTGGTGTGTATAATATGTCTGTAAAGTAGCGCATGTTTCCCGTGTTTATAACAGTCCGAGAGCAAAATGACATTTCTAAAGGAAAAGAAAGGCATCTAAAAGTACTAGCACTAGTGCCGGCTAATAATGAATTGTCGGTCCCGAACTCCGCGTCAAAATGAAAAAAAATGGCGTGGGGTTCCCCCCAAAAATCCATACCAAACCTGAAGGGTCTGGTATGGATTTTAAGGGGAACGCCGTGTCAAAATTTAAAAAATATGGCGTGGGGTTCCCCCAAAAATTCTCACGATGCAATGGAAATCCTGCATTGCATCAGAGGGGGGCGGGGTCACCCATACACGTCACTGGAAAACCCCGGCATTTCCCCTTGTCAGAGGGGGATAGGGTCACGTGATGGGTGGCCCCGCCGTCAGCTACATAAGAGCTGGGTGCCTCTGGTGGAGGCAGGATCCTGTGCACATTCCTCGCTGGAGTCGCTGGAGATCATCCATCGCTGGAGATCGAGAATTGGATTACATCGCTGGAGTAGGAGCATGGATTTATTATTATATATACATGTATGTATTAGATTACATCGTTGGAATCTCTTTTTTATTTTTTATTTTTTCATTTTCAATAAAGGACTTGACCCAAGCCGTCTCCTGTGGTTTTTTAACATTTTGACACCTTCTTTTTGTGAAATAGTAGGGGTACAATGTACCCCTTACCAATTCACATGGGGGGCGGGATCTGGGTGTCCCCCGCCCGCAGACCCCCACAACCACCGGGCAAGGGTTCTGGGGATGAGGCCCTTGTTCCCATCAACATGGGGACATCGTCCCCATGTTGAAGGCATGTGGCCTGGTACGGTTCAGGAGGGGGACGCTCTCTTGTCCCCCGCCTCTTTTCCTGCGACCTGCCAGGTTGCGTGCTCGGTTAAGGGTCTGGTGTGGATTTTTGGGGAAAGTACACGCCATTTTTTTTTTTTTTTTGGCGCGGAGTTCCCTAAATATCCACACCAGACCTGAAGGGCCTGGTAATTGAATTTTGGGGGACCCCTACGCATACTTTTTATTGTTCAATGACTTTCAATGACTTTTATGTGTATTGTCAGGACCGACAATTCATTAATAGCTGGCACTAGCGATAGTACTTTTAAATTACTTTTTTTTCCTTTAGAAATGCCATTTTGCTCTTACTTTGCTTTTACTTTACGGGCATACTCTGGACAACCCCCAGGTATGAAATTTGAAGGAATATTTCACTTTTATTGTTTCACTTTAAGCATTATTAAATCACTGCTACATGGTCCGATCACGCACCAGTTTCTATCACTATTGCTGCCTCCCCTACCGCTGCCCGACATACTATGTGGCGATTAAATGCCTCACATCTCAGCACTAGGGATTGGCCGAACACCCCCCTGTTCGGTTCGCATCCTCAACATGCGAACAGCCAAAAAATGTATATGAAAACGCAAACACCGTTAAAGGAGGTCCCGTAGCATAGGACCGAAGGGGATCAGCGCAGGGACAGCATGACATGTGCGGACTGCACAGTCACACTGTCTCACGCTGTTTCCCCTTTAAGAAAAAGGGGGAGTGGAGAGCAGGGCAGGAAGTGCGGTTAGAGTAAGAGGAGGAAGAAGGGGGAAGTGACATCAGTGGATAGCGACTAGGAAAAGATTCCCACCCACCCTCCCTGGTGTGCTTAAAAAAAATAAAAAAATAAAAAGGTGTAGACTATGGAGTCAGCTTGGGCAGTGGTTTGGGTCTGTGAGGAGGAGGAGATTTATGTTTTGGTGATTTTACATGGTTGGTACCCATATGTAATATGGGCTTTGTTATGTACCTTCTGGTTACGAGGTGTTAACCAGGAAGGGGTAAAGTTAGGTTACTGGGGAAGGTTGTTTACTGTCTCACAGTCTGGGGGTTTGCGACTGGAGACCAATAAGTTTTTAAGAAGTTTTTCGCAGTGACCTGTGGGTGGGTTCCCTTCCAAGACCCTAATAAGTACTGAGAAAGTTTATTATTAAAAAGGTATTTAAAAAGTTATTTAATATGTTATTTATATATTTTTATATTTTGTTAATAAAAGGCCGTCAAGGCCATTTACTCCAGCACCTTGTCACGTCTTTTGTGGGGAGAATTGGAGGGGTTTGGAGTATGTTTAAGGTGGGTGGCTAAGAAGACTGGGGGGTTAAGTCCTTCACAGGTCAAGTCTATGGGACACGAACATGAAAAATTTAAAGTGCTAATTTTAAAGGTTAATATGCAAGTTATTGTCATAAAAAGTGTTGGGGACCTGGGTCCTGCCCCAGGGGACATGTACAGTCAGGTCCATAAATATTGGGACATTGAAACAATTCTAATCTTTTTGGCTCTATACACCACTACAATGGATTTGAAATGAAACAAATAAGATGTGCTTTAACTGCAGACCTTCAGCTTTAATTTGAGGGTATTTACATCCAAATCAGGTGAACGATGTAGGAATTACAACAGCTTGTATTTGTGCCTCCCACTTTTTAAAGGACCAAAAGTAATGGGACAGATTAACAATCATCCATCAAACTTTCTCTTTTTAATACTTGGTTGAAAATCCTTTGCAGTCAATTACAGCCTGAAGTCTGGAACGCATAGACATCACCAGACGCTGGGTTTCATCCCTGGTGATGCTCTGCCAGGCCTCTACTGCAACTGTCTTCAGTTCCTGCTTGTTCTTGGGGCATTTTCCCTTCAGTTTTGTCTTCAGCAAGTGAAATGCATGCTCAATCAGATTCAAGTCAGGTGATTGACTTGGCCATTGCATAAAATTCCACTTCTTTCCCTTAAAAAACTCTTTTGTTGCTTTCGCAGTATGCTTCGGGTCATTGTCCATCTGCACTGTGAAGTGCCGTCCAATGAGTTCTGAAGCATTTTGCTGAATATGAGCAGATAATATTGCCCGAAAAACTTCAGGATTCATCCCGCTGCTTTTGTCAGCAGTCACATCATCAATAAATACAAGAGAACCAGTTCCATTGGCAGCCATACATGCCCACACCATGACACTACCACCACCATGCTTCACTGATGAGGTGGTATGCTTTGGATCATGAGCAGTTCCTTTCCTTCTCCATACTCTTCTCTTCCCATCACTCTGGTACAAGTTGATCTTGGTCTCATCTGTCTGTGGATCCCACGGTTTGTTATTATTAATTGATTGGGTCCCCCGAGCCCCCCTTATTACATCAGGTGCCCCCAGGTATCCCCTCATCCTAGTCCTCAGGTGTCCTTGCTGGGCAGAGCACAGCACTCTGCAGGGAGACCAGCAGACTATGATGTGGGCAAACCACAGCACTCTGCAGGGAGACCAGAGGATTAGGATGTGGGCAGAACACAGCACACTGCAGGGAGACCAGAGGATTAGGATGTGGGCAGAACACAGCACTCTACAGGGAGACCAGAGGATTAGGATGTGGGCAGAACACAGCACTCTGCAGGGAGACCAGAGGATTAGGATGTGGGCAGAACACAGCACTCTACAGGGAGACCAGAGGATTAGGATGTGGACAGAACACAGCACCCAGCAAGGAGACCAGAGGATTAGGATGTGGGCAGAACACAGCACTAGGGTTGCCACCTTTTCTTCAAGCCAAACCCGAACACTTTAGCAGCGCATGGTAAGAAATATTTTTTTTTGTAGTACATTAAATTCATTACCTCTGTACAATGCAATGAACTGCAATTTTTTATGTCATATACATATAGTTTTGTGATTAAATAACATTTCTGCAGGGTATAATGGGGGGTAGTATGTATGGGAGAGGAGTGCGGAGGGTATGATGGGGGTAGTATGTACTGGAGAGGAGTGCAGAGGGCACGATGGGGGTAGTATGTATGGGAGAGGAGTGCGGAGGGTATGATGGGGGTAGTATGTACGGGAGAGGAGTGTGGAGGGTATGATGGGGGGTAGTATGTACGGGAGAGGAGTGCGGGGGGTATGATGGGGGTAGTATGTAGGAGCGAGGAGTGCGGAGGGTATGATGGGGTAGTATGTAAATGAGAGAAGTGCAGAGGGTATGATGGGGGTAGTATGTACTGGAGAGGAGTGCAGAGGGCACGATGGGGGTAGTATGTATGGGAGAGGAGTGCGGAGGGTATGATGGGGGTAGTATGTACGGGAGAGGAGTGTGGAGGGTATGATGGGGGGTAGTATGTACGGGAGAGGAGTGCGGGGGGTATGATGGGGGTAGTATGTAGGAGCGAGGAGTGCGGAGGGTATGATGGGGTAGTATGTAAATGAGAGAAGTGCAGAGGGTATGATGGGGGTAGTATGTACGGGAGAGGAGTGCAGAGGGCATGATGGGGGTAGTATGTACGGGAGAGGAGTGCGGAGGGCATGATGAGGGTAGTATGTATGGGAGAGGGGTGCGGAATGTATGATGGGGGTAGTATGTATGGGAGAGGAGTGCGGAGGGTATGATGGGGGTAGTATGTATGGGAGAGGAGTGCGGAGGGTATGATGGGGGTAGTATGTACGGGAGAGGAGTGCGGGGGGTATGATGGGGGTAGTATGTAGGGGAGAGGAGTGCGGAGGGTATGATGGGGCAGTATGTAAAGGAGAGAAGTGCGGAGGGTATGATGGGGGGCAGTATGTAAAGGAGAGGAGTGCGGAGGGCATGATGAGGGTAGTATGTATGGGAGAGGGGTGCGGAGGGTATGATGGGGGTAGTATGTACGGGAGAGGAGTGCAGAGGGCATGATGGGGGTAGTATGTACGGGAGAGGAGTGCGGAGGGGATGATGGGGGCAGTATGTACAGGAGAGGAGTGTGGGGGGTATGATGGGGGTAGTATGTACAGGAGAGGAGTGCAGAGGGGATGATAGGGGCAGTATATATGGGAGAGGAGTGTGGGGGGTATAATGGGGGCAGTATATATATGGGAGAGGAGTGCGGAGGATATGATGGGGGCAGTATGTATGGGAGAGGAGTGCGGGGGGTATGATGAGGGCAGTATGTATGGGAGAGGAGTGCGGAGGGTATGATGGGGGTAGTATGTACGGGAGAGGAGTGCGGAGGGCATGATGGGGGTAGTATTATGGGAGAGGGGTGCGGAGGGTATGATGGGGGTAGTATGTATGGGAGAGGAGTGCGGAGGGCATGATGGGGGTAGTATGTACGGGAGAGGAGTACGGAGGGTATGATGGGGGGCGGTATGTATGGGAGAGGAGTGTGGAGGGTATGATGGGGCAGTATGTACGGGAGAGGAGTGCGAAGGGTATGATGGGGGCAGTATGTATGGGAGAGGAGTGCGAGGGTATGATGGGGGCAGGATATATGGGAGAGGAGTGTGGGGGGTATGATGAGGGCAGTATGTATGGGAGAGGAGTGTGGAGGGTATGATGGGGGCAGTATGTACGGGAGAGAAGTGTGGGGGGTATTATGAGGGCAGTATGTACGGGAGAGGAGTGCGGGGGTATGATGGGGCAGAATGTAAGGGAGAGGAGTGCGAAGGGTACGATGGGGGCAGTATGTATGGGAGAGGAGTGTGAAGGGTATGATGGGGGCAGTATGTACAGGAGAGGAGTGCGGAGGGGATGATGGGGGCAGTATGTACAGGAGAGGAGTGTGGGGGGTAGTATGTACAGGAGAGGAGTGCAGAGGGGATGATGGGGGCAGTATATATGGGAGAGGAGTGTGGGGGGTATGATGGGGGCAGTATATACGGGAGAGGAGTGCGGAGGGTATGATTGGGGCAGTATGTACAGGTGATGAGTGTGGGGGGTATGATGAGGGCAGTATGTACAGGAGAGGAGTGCAGAGGAGATGATGGGGGCAGTATATACGGGAGAGGAGTGCGGAGGGTATGATGGGGCAGTATATACGGGAGAGGAGTGCGGAGGGTATGATGGGCGCAGTATGTACAGGAGAGGAGTGCGGGGGGTATGATAGGGGCAGTATGTATGGGAGAGGAGTGCGGAGGGTATGATGGGGCAGTATGTACGGGAGAGGAGTGCGGAGGGTATGATGGGGCAGTATGTACGGGAGAGGGGTGCGGAGGGTATGATGGGGCAGTATGTATGGGAGAGGAGTGCAGAGGGTATGATGGGGATAGTATGTATGGGAGAGGAGTGCGAAGGGGATGATGGGGCAGTATAGGGGGAATTACTTGCAGTGTCTGTGGGGTGACCAGGGAATGATGTCCCTCAGCTGGGGGGTAGGAAGCAGCTCTGAGTGATGTCTATGATGTGGTCGGGGGGGTGATACAATCTGGGGGCAGTTGGGGGCTGAGAAGTGTATCAGATAGTAATGTCTATAATAAAAAAAAGCTAATGTGGTCATCTACTAAAATATAACTCAATGAAAACAATCTGTTATAAGGTAATTGATGACCATTCATATAACCCATGTTATCCAGGCTGAGTCTGGACAATCAGAGGTGTAGACTCACCACACACACGCGGAGTGAAGTGAATGGTTATAAATGACTTCATATAATCTGGACAGAGGATGGGGGAAGTTTGTATATATAGATATGTGTGCTGCTTGGGAGATACTGTGAGTTGGCTGTGATCATCGGGCTGCAGACTCCCCTCCTCCCCACACTCACTCGCTGTCTCTTTAGATTCTGCTCATCTTAACTCTTCAATGCAAAAGAAATCCTCCTGGAACTTTGCACCCCAGGAAACTTTCCCTACTAAAAAAAAAAGTCAGCTCAGCTCCTAGTGAGCAGCGGCCAGCCCGACAGCAGCTCCAGTGATCTCCTCAGCTCCGCCCCCCTCTAATCTCAGGACACGGCACTAGTGATTGGAGAGTAAGGATGAGCTCCGGCGTGTTCGCATGCTGCACGTGCCGAGCCCGCCAGGAAGTCGGCTTGGCGCAGCGCTAATCAAAGGCAGTGAGACATTTCCGATGTGCGGCTGCAGAGATCGGGAAATGTCTCACTGCTTGTGATTAGCGCTGCGCCGTGCCGACTTCCTGGCGGGCTCAGCACATGCAGCATGCGAACACGCCAGAGCTCATCCTTATTGGAGAGGGGGGTCAGATATAACAGAGACTGCAGGAGCCTGAAGGGGGGACAGAAAGGAGCTTCAGATTCCCAAAACACACACCAGCACAGTTTGTGTATTTAGTGAGAAGCAATGACACTGCCGCTGTGACTGTCTCCACAGTGGCAAGTATCCTAATGAAGCTCCCCCTCTGCCAGAATGGTCTGTCCGGGTTTCAGGCAGTGTGAAGACCGGACAGATGATTCAGAACCCGGACTGTCCGGGTGAATCCCGTTCAGGTGGCAACCCTACACAGCACCCAGCAAGGAGACCAGAGGATTAGGATGTGGGCAGAACACAGCACCTAGTTATTCCCTAGTCTATTGCCAATCATGGTGGAGTGTGACTTCATTTTGCAGATATCCCACACATTAGTGAATTCTGCATTCAGCTATTTCACCATATCTACCCCTGTTATAAACACACACAATACAGAGCGCACCTTTTCTTCCTGCCATCTGACACCTCTGTTACTTCAGTGTTTACACAAGCCTTGTAAAAGATTATTGAAGAGGGGCTGACTGTTCACTTTGCATGAAAAGAGACAGCATTTAGAAGTCAGGCACGGAGGGCTCAGGGTCAAGAGGAACAGTAATGAGAGGAAAGGATGAGAGTCATACAGCAGACAGTTAAACAAGCAGGAAGGGGGCGTGGCCAAGATGGCGCTGTGCGTGGTTGCTTCTTTAGTGAGTTCCGCTAGTCTATCAGCAAAATCCGGATCCATCGGCTCCAATACCCCAGTAATTGCACCCCAGCTGCCTAGGGGGGACTCAGGGACTCCCTACCTGTAAAGTACCAAGGAGATTTTTTTACTTTTGGCCCGAGATCGGCTCCCGGCCTACCGCGGGCGACTAGGCCGAAGCCGCGGTGGACCGGGAGGCCTCTGCCGCGATCGGATCTTTTCCTGGGCCTCATCAGATGCCGCAGACTGTGGATGGAGGCGGGTGAGCTGATTCTGGAAGGTAGATAGCCCGTGCTCTGGCCCTGACCTTCTCTTCTCTCCTCCCCATGTTTCACTAGGCAGCGGCCGCGGCCGCGGCCTCTCCTGGAGCTCCGAGCCGCCAGTTTGTCTGAAGGACCGTCGGATCCTCCTGCCCTGATAGAGGATACCCTGGGGTGGCTGGGGAGGATTGCCTGTTAACAAAACTGGATCCTACAGCACCCACATCCCTCCCATCCCGGCTGTGCAGGGGGGTGGATGGGCTGATCATCCCTGTTGGACTGTGTTGGCCTGCACTAGTCAGCTCCTGCACCATACACTTGCAGGAGGGGAGAGAACTACTAAAGGGGACAATTACTTTACCCTATCTATTGCCTGAGTACCCCTCACTCTGTGGACAGGTTCCCACAGCCAATTGCCGATAATTGCCCAGTTCTGGGCCACTGTCACCTGAATGAGGCACAGGAATTCCAGCGCAAAATATAACAAGGGGGGCAAGAAGCTGACCTTCCCGCCACAACCGGACTCTCCTCAGACGCTCAACTGTCCCCCCCGGAGACCCCCCATACACGCAGCACCCAAAGGGCCTTGCAGATAAACGCTATGGAGTCGGATGACTCTCGGCCCCCCTGGTTGGCGGATGTTATGGCGGCCATTGCCACATGCCAATCCACGCTAACAACAAAGATTGAAGCAGTCCAGCTGGATATGGGTCTAACTCGCCAAGATATTGATAAAATCAGATCGCGAGTCGCTGAGACGGAGCAAAGACTAAGTATCTCTGAAGACATCATTGCGGACCATGCAGCATCACTCCGTACGCTTCAAACCAAAGTAAAGGCCCTTGAGTACAGAGCCGATGACGCGGAGAACAGAAACCAGCGTAATAATCTTTGCATTGTTGGATTGCCGGAGGGGGCGGAGGGAAACAACCCTACCTCCTTTAAAGAGGGTCTACTTCGTGATCTCTTACCCGAGGCTCGCTGGTCTCCTTACTTCACGGTGGAGAGAGCCCACCGCATCCCGCCATCCTCCGTCTCCTCAATTTCAGAGACAGAGACGAAGTCCTCCGCGCCTCTAGAAATGTAGGGGACCTCCAATTCCAGAACACAAAGTTGATGGTCTTCCCTGACTATTCTGTAGAGACCCAGAAACTCAGGAAATCCTTTGACCAAGTTAAAGCGGCTCTGCGATCACGCAGCATTCGCTACAGTGTACTCTTTCCAGCTCGCCTAAGAGTCCAGGACGGTGAGACAACTCGCTTCTTCACCACTCCGAGAGAGGCTTCTGCCTGGCTGGACTCGCTACCACAGCTTCACTAAAGATCTACCTGGTATGTACTGTGTAACCCCTTTTGTTTACTTACCATAGCCTGGGCCCAGATCTGCGTTATCACACGAACTTCCACATGGATGACTTACTATGTTGCACAAGTTATGCCCAGTTCAATCCATGTTGTCTGCAGACTTGTGGGGGGATAATCCCTACCAGGAAAATACTAAGATAGCGCCCCTGCCAAAGAACTTGGTCAGGAGACCGTTGAAGTATAAAGCTTCTTCTAAATATGCTTGTTTCCTTGAGGAATGCTGGACTTCTGGTTTGGTATCTTCATCCAAAAGATGGATCGAATTCACTGTGGGGTGGCATTATGAGTTACTTCCCATCGTTTTACTTTCTAAGTCCTCACAGCCTGTTGTATCACAAGTGGAGATCTCACGTACATAAGCCGCTTGATCTACTACTTCCCCCCCGTGTGAAGTCTCTGGGGGGTAAGTTCGCCTCTTCCACGGACCCCCGGTTGCAGCCGGCGAGCTGAATAAGTTAGGGATTGAAACCCGCCTCAGTTCTGGGGGGTAGGGTGGGGTGAGGGGTGGGGTGGGGTAAGTTCCCCTAAGGGGGCTAGTTTCATCTACATTAGATTTTGGCATCCTTTATCTGTTGTTAGTTTGGTTTTGTTTTTGTTTGACTTTTGTATTAAAAATATTGACTCATCAGCATTACACTATTTACAGATGTGTCCACTTTGAGGGACGGGGTCCAGTCCGGGAGCCGTGAATTCTATTGATCCTAACACTCTTCATATCCCTGGTGGCCATGTCCTCCCTTAACATTATCTCTTGGAACACCAGGGGACTGAACTCCCCGGTCAAGCGTTCCCTGGTGTTCCAATTCATTAAAACCTATAACCCACATATATGTGTGCTCCAAGAGACACACCTAACAGGACGCAGGGTTCTGGCCCTAAAAAAACAATGGGTGGGACATCACTACCACTCCACGCACTCCTCATTCTCTAGAGGTGTTACTATACTGGTGTTGAAGTCACTTCCATTTCGGCTCTTGGACTTGGCCCTGGACCCTGATGGTCGGTATGTAATTATTCACGCTAAAATATATTCTCTAACGTGGACCATTGTGGGCTTATATTTGCCCTCCCCGGCCTCCTTGCTGGTACTCAATCAGATCACCGGCAGGATGGCCGACTTTGCATCAGACAACAATGTTATATTGGGTGATTTTAATCTGGTCCCTGACCAGGACCTTGACAGGCTGACTCTTGCGGGACATCATTGCTCTGGGTTGGCTGAGTGGGCGGACACCTATGACCTGACTGATGTTTGGAGGTGGCGTCACCCCCAGACCAGGGCATACACATGCCACTCGGGCTCTCATAGAACGTTTTCCCGCATAGACTTGGTCTTCGCAGGAAGTCAGGTCCTCCCACGGGTCACAGATATACAAATACTGCCTAGGGGAATTTCCGACCATGCACCTTTGTTGTTGTCATTGGACCTTTCCCTTGGCTCAGTAGAAAGGATATGGAGGCTCTCCAGATTGTGGATTTCAGACACTGCAGTAGACTCCCAATTCAGAACGGAAATGCTTGATTTTTGGGCTATAAATGAGGGCTCGGCTGACCCCGTAGTTGTGTGGGATGCCTTTAAAGCCACGGCGAGGGGATGTTACCAGACCATCATTGCCAGAGTCCGACGTGAGCGTAGGGCAGACTTGGTTAGGGCTGAGGGGGAGGCGAGTAGTGCGGAGGCTCTTTTTGTTCGTACCCGGGACCCTGCGCACTATTCGTGTCTACAACTCATGACGAAGGAGGTGGTACATCTCCGTACTTTTCTTACCCAGAAGAAAATGCTGGCTCAATCCCAATGGATTTTTGAGCAGGGAGAGCGGTCGGGTCGCCTGTTGGCCTGGCTTTCCAGGGAACAGGCAGGCGGGATGAGCATCTCACATATTAGGGACTCCTCAGGACAGTTGATACATACCCCGGAGGGGATTAACCGCTGTTTTGCGGAGTACTACGAATCCCTCTATGGGTCCAGGGTGGACTATAGATTGGAGGATCTGGTGGCGTACCTAGACGACATTGATATCCCAACCCTTACTGTAACATATCGTGACAAGCTTGATGCTCCAATCACCTCCTTAGAGATATTACAGGCTCTTAAATCAATGCAGACAGGGAAAACTCCGGGACCCGATGGCGTCCCTGTGGAGTTTTATAAACAATATGCTACGGAATTAGTTGATAAACTTCAGGGCCTCTTCTCTGCATCAACGCATCTCGGAAAGCTCCCAGACACTATGAGCGAAGCAATCATAGTGGTGATCCCCAAGCCGGGGAAGGACCCCACGTTGTGCTCCTCGTATCGCCATATATTCCTTCTGAATGTGGATGCAAAGGTACTGGAAAAAGTACTGGCCAGCAGGCTTAACCTGGTAATTACTGCTCTCATCCACAGGGATCAAACAGGCTTCATGCCCGGGAGAGGAACTGATATTAATATCAGACGCCTTCATACACACATAGACAGGGCGGACAAGGCGGCTAATGGAACGGTGGCCTCACTCGACGCGGAGAAGGCTTTCGACTCCATCGAGTGGGGCTACCTATGTGAAGTGCTCTCGAGATTCGGGTTTGGCCCGGGTTTCACGAAATGGCTCCGCATGTTATATCATTGTCCTTCAGCGAGAATACGTACCAACGGAAGCCTCTCGGGAAAATTCCAATTGTTTCGAGGCACGTGACAGGGGTCTCCCCTCTCCCCGGGTCTATTTGCTCTGGCGATGGAGCCCCTGGCTATATTGTTGAGGGCCGACCATGGGGTGAGGTGGGTCCCATTGAGGAGAAGTTATCACTATACGCGGATGACGTTCTGCTTTATTTAGCGGATGCGTCGTCCTCTTTGCAGACTGCACTCGAACTAATAGGCTTGATTGAATACTGGGTTATTTACTTTATATTATCTAAGAAATTTAAGATGATACGAGCCATGAGAAGTATGGTTAAGTGAAAAAATTCTCTTGTGTGCACATCTGGAACACCTGATAAACAGAAGTTATTGTTTCAGAGTAAATCTCACTGATGTTATTCTTAACGCTATGACTGTACTAATTTCTTGTACTGTAATGCTGATTTGTTTAATAAAAAATTTTCTGTTAAAAAAAAAACAAGCAGGAAAATCAGACTAGAAGAATCCGAAGGTGGTGAGAGCCAAAGTACAGGGAGAATCGGAAACACAAGGGGCTTCTACACAGGGGTGGACTGACCATTCGGGCACTCGGGCACTGCCCAAGGGCCCCATGCCACTAAGGGGCCCCATCAGGGTTGCCAGCCTCAATAAAACCAGGGACAGTATGAAAAAATCTGTGTTTTTTTAAAAATCCCAAGATTATAGCTGCCCCGCTTCCTCAGTACCTTTTCAGTGTGTGTACAGTAGGTGACCGCGATATTGTGTCAATCTCGCCACTGTTAGCAGCGATATTTTAAACCTGCGAGCCCTGTCGCGGGAGCCAGCGCCGAGCTGGCTCGCTCATCAGGAAAGGAAAACTTTTTTTTCCTTTCGCGATGAGCGACAGGCAGTGCTGACAGCTGTCTGGTATGAATCATGAGGGGGAACGCCGCGACAAATTTTAAATAAAAAAACAGCGTGGGTTCCCTCCCAGGGGGCATACCAGGCCCTTAGGTCTGGTATGGATTTTAAGGGGAACCCCCTACACCGAAAAATCAGCATGGGGGTCCCCCCCAAAATCTATACCAGACCCTTATTCGAGCACGCAGCCTGGCCGGTCAGGAAAGGGGGTGGGGAACAGGCAAATGTTTTGCCTGTTCACATGTTCTAGTGCGAACCGAACAGGGGGGTGTTCGGCTCATCCCTACTCTGATACCACTAAATAAAATCTAGTGGAACCAAATGTCTTCAGAAGTCCCCTAAATAGTAGAGTCCACCTGTGTATAATATAATTTCAGTATAAATACAGCTGTTCTGTGAAGCCCTCAGAGGTTTGTTAGAGAACCTTAGTAAACAAACAGCATCATGAAGGCCAAGGAACACACCAGACAGGCCAGGGATAAAGTTGTGGAGAAGTATAAAGCAGGGTTAGGTTATAAAAAATTATCCCAAGCTTTGAACATCTTACAGAGCTCTGTTCAATCCATCATCGGAAAATGGAAAGAGTATGGCACAACTGCAAACCTACCAAGACATGGCCATCCACCTAAACTGACCGGCCGGGCAAGGAGAGCATTCAACAGAGAAGCAGCCAAGAGGTCCATGGTAACTCTGGAGGAGCTGCAGAGATCCACAGCTCAGGTGGGAGAATCTGTCCACAGGACAACTATTAGTCGTGTTCTCCACAAATCTGCCCTTTATGGAAGAGTGACAAGAAGAAAGACATTGGTGAACGAAAGTCATAAGAAGTCCTGTTGGCAGTTTGTGAGTAGGGATGAGCTTCGAGTTCGAGTCGAACTCATGTTCGACTCGAACATTGGCTGTTCGCAAGTTCGCCTAACAGCGAACAATTTGGGGTGTTCGCGGCAAATTCAAATGCCGCGGAACACCCTTTAAAAGTCTATGGGAGAAATCAAAAGTGCTAATTTTAAAGGCTAATATGCAAGTTATTGTCATAAAAAGTGTTTGGGGACCCAGGTCCTGCCCCAGGGGACATGGATCAATGCAAAAAAAAGTTTTAAAAACTGACGTTTTTTCAGGAGCAGTGATTTTAATAATGCTTAAAGTGAAACAATAAAAGTGTAATATCCCTTTAAATAGTCTATAGTATGCCTGTAAAGGGGGGCATGTTTCCTGTGTTTAGAACAGTCTGACAGCAAAACGACATTTCAAAGGAAAAAAAGTCATTTAAAACTACTTGCAGGCTATTAATGAATTGCCGGTCCGACAATACACATAAAAGTTCATTGATAAAAACGGCATGGGAATTCCCCACAGGTTAACCCCGAACCAAAATTTGAAAAAAAAATGACATGGGGGTCCCCCTAAATTCCATACCAGGCCCTTCAGGTCTGGTATGGATATTAAGGGGAACCCCGTGCCAAAATTTAAAAAAAAAAATGACGTGGGGAATCCCTCTAAATTCCATACCAGGCCCTTCAGGTCTGGTATGGATATTAAGGGGAACCCCGCGCCAAAATTTTTTTTTAAAACGGCGTGGGGTCCCCCCAAGAATCCATACCAGACCCTTATCCAAGCACGCAACCTTGCAGGCCACAGGAAAAGAGGGGGGACGAGAGAGTGCCCCCCCTCCTGAACCGTACCAGGCCACATGCCCTCAACATTGGGAGGGTTCTTTGGGGTAACCCCCCAAAACACCTTTCCCCATGTTGATGAGGACAAGGGCCTCATCCCCACAACCCTGTCCGGTGGTTGTGGGGGTCTGCGGGCGGGGGGATTATTGGAATCTGGAAGCCCCCTTTAACAAGGGGACCCCCAGATCCCAGCCCTCCCCCCTGTGTGAAATTGTAAGGGGGTACAGAAGTACCCCTACCATTTCACTAAAAACTGTCAAAAGTTTTAAAAATGACAAGAGACAGTTTTTGATAATTCCTTTATTTAAACGCTTCTTCTTTCTTCTTTCTTCTATCTTTCTTCATCTTCTTCTTCTTCTGGTTCTTCTGGATCTTCTGGTTCTTCCTCTGGTGTTCTCGTCCAGCATCTCCTCCGCGGCGTCTTCTTCCCTTCTTCTCCTTGGGCCGCTCCGCATCCATGGCATAGAGAGAGGCTCCCGCTCTTCTCTTCATCTTCTTCTCTTCATCTCCTTTCGGGCCGCTCCGCATCCATGCTGCCATGGAGGGAGGCTCCCGCTGTGTGACACTTCTCCACTTCTGACGGTTCTTAAATAACTGGGGGCGGGGCCACCTGGTGACCCTGCCCCCTCTGACGCACGGTGACTTGACGGGACTTCCCTGTGGCGTCACGGGGAATGCCACAGGGAAGTCCCGTCATGTTCCCGTGCATCAGAGGGGGTGGGGTCACCGGGTGCCCCCCCCCATTATTTAAGAACCATCAGAAGAGGAGAAGCGTCACACAGTGGGAGCCTCCCTCCATGCCCACATGGATGCGGAGCGGCCCGAAAAGAAGATGAAGACAAGAAGATGAAGAGAAGAAGATGAAGAGAAGAAGATGAAGAGAAGAAGATGAAGAGAAGAGCGGGAGCCTCCCTCCATGCCATGGATGCGGGGCGGCCTGAGGAGAAGAAATGAAGAAGCTGCCGCGGAGGAGATGCTGGACGAGAACACCTGAGGAAGAACCAGAAGATCCAGAAGAACCAGAAGAAGAAGAAGATGAAGGAAGATAGAAGATAGCAGAAAGAATAAAGAAGAAGCACTTAAATAAAGGAATTGTCAAAAACTGTCTCTTGTCATTTTTGTACCCCCTTACCATTTCACACAGGGGGGAGAGCCGGGATCTGGGGGTCACCTTGTTCCAGATTCCGATAAGCCCCCCAGCCGCAGACCCACACAACCACCGGCCAGGGTTGTGGGGATGAGGCCCTTGTCCTCATCAACATGGGGACAAGGTTTTTTGGGGGGCTACCCCAAAGCACCCTCCCAATGTTGAGGGCATGTGGCCTAGTACGGTTCAGGAGGGGTGGGGCGCTCTTTCATTCCCCCCTCTTTTCCTGCGGCCTGCCAGATTGCATGCTCGGATAGGGGTCTGGTATGGATTTTTGGGGGGACCCCACGCCGTTTTTTCTTAAATTTTGGCACAGGGTTCCCCTTAATATCCATACCAGACCTGAAGGGCCTGGTATGGAATTTAGGGGGACCCCCCACGGCATTTTTTTTTTAAATTTTGGCCGGGGTTCCCCTTAATATCAATACCAGTCCTGAAAGGCCTGGTATGGAATTTAGGGGGACCCCCACCTCATTTTTTTTTAAATTTTGGTTCGGGGTTCCCCTGTGGGGAATTCCCATGCCGTTTTTATCAATGAACTTTTATGTGTATTGTCGGACCGGCAATTCATTAATAGCCTGCGAGTAGTTTTAAATGACTTTTTTTTCTTTGAAATGTCATTTTGCTGTCAGACTGTTCTAAAAATGGGAAACATGTGCCCCTTTACAGGCACACCCCCCAGCTACGAAATTTAAAGGGATATTACACGTTTATTGTTTCACTTTAAGCATTATTAAAATCACTGCTCCCGAAAAAACGGCTGTTTTTGAAACTTTTTTTTGCATTGATCCATGTCCCCTGGGCCAGGACCCAGGTCCCCAAACACTTTTTATGACAATACCATGCATATAAGCCTTTAAAATTAGCACTTTTGATTTCTCCCATAGACTTTTAAAGGGTGTTCCGCGGCATTCGAATTTGCCGCTAACACCCCAAATTGTTCGCTGTTCAGCGAACTTGCGAACAGCCCATGTTCGAGTCGAACATGAGTTCTACTCGAACTCGAAGCTCATCCCTATATCAGAGTAAAAGGGGCTGAATACAAATGCCCCCCACACTTTTCACATATTTATTTATAAACAATTTTGAAAAACATTTATCATTTTCCTTCCACTTCACAAACATGTGCCATTTTGTGTTGGTCTATCACATAAAATCCCCAAAAAATACATTTATGTTTTTGGTTGTAACATGACAAAATGTGAAAAATTTCAAAAGGTATGAATACTTTTTCAAGGCACTTTAAATGTTTATTTTCTGGTTTGTGATAAATTGTTTTTTTTTCAAAGAGTATGAAAAAAAATTATAATATCTAATAATATTAGATATTATCATTCTCAGGGGCGTTCCTGGATGTATAGCAATGTCTTTGTGTTATATGTTATATATATCAGTGACCTCTCTCCTAGATAGTAGAGTGTATAGGAGATATGTTTCTGTACTTTGTCCAAGGCCGCATTTCCAACTTACTTTTAGGAATTAGTTTCTTAGTAGAAATTGAAGAATCCTTCGTTCATCCGATGCTTCCAGAAAGGTTGTTTATTTGTTCTGAAAGATAAGCAAAGACCAGACTGACTTCTGGTAACATTTGGCATGGTGATGGTCTCAGAAGGAGGAGGAGGAGGAGACATCTTGATGTTACATTCTCCAAAGCGCTGGGTTACTTCTCTCTCTTCAACCCTACTCCATTCCTATTCTACCATAAATCTCATCCATTCATAAACTGTTTCAAAATGTTATGTCAGCATTTCCTAGTAACACCCATATTTGCATATATACTTTAAATGGCTATAGTCTAAAGATAAGCAACATTACTCCACCCATTGTCCTGACATAGCAACTCAAAATAAAAATATCTACCCAGCTAAACCACTCCTCTGTCCTCTGTCCTCCATCCTGTTAACCTTCAGAAACCATCACTAATTACGTATAACATTTATGTGTTTCATATATTTTTTCAGAAACTTTTATCACTTAAAATAATAATGAACTTAAAATCTTCTAACAATTCCCCCTCAATGCACTATAATCAACAGATATAATAAGTGCATTCATCTTAAATAATAAATGTCTCTGATCCACTTTTTCAATACAAACAATACAATAAACATTAATACAATACAATAAACAGTAATACAATTTAGTGTGTCAGATATTGTACATAAACATTTTCCAAAACTCAGATATCCCTATGAAAAATATTTAACTATTTCATTCCATTGAGAAAATTTAAATTATTATATTATTTATTAATTTTAATTCTCCATCTAAATCATGTAATATTAAAGATTTTCTTCCTTCAACTTCATAAATTTATTTAACTTCCTGTGAAAACTCTTATGACTTTAGCCATATAATTTGACTATTTTAATATAAAGAAGAAATAAATATCTTTGAAAAAATCAAATTATATTGCTTTGTAATATAAATTATTATTCAATAAATAAAATTTCTTCCATTCCTGGAAATTTCAAAAAACGAAATAACTTCTACAATATAAGTTTTTATACATTATCCTTGACACTGAACTATTATAAACATAATAAATAATCTACTCGTCTGTAGATACATAAAAGACATAAAACTTTCCCATTATTTGATTGTCATATTTTATATATTCTATCTATCTTTATATTTATTTTTCCCTTCATTTATCTATCTAATCATGTTCTTTAAATTTAGAAATGAAAGACATATCTATAAAAGAAAATGATTTGAAATCCATCCCCAAATGGAATATGACATAAGTTCACAACAACTTAGCTTTTGTTAAAAATATTATTTTTTCTATAATTATCTCAATTAATTTATCAAAAAGAAACATTAACTAAAAAAAACAACATCCTAATATCCTCCTTTAGCAGGTGTAAAAAAACTAATATAATCAATCTATATAGATTTGCCAAATCCCTCAATACTTTGTAGTATCAGGTTACTCTTTCCTATTGGATTGTTCTATAAACAAATAAAACAATATTCAGAAGTTTGATGACAAAGTGTTCTAAAATGAGTAGTTCAGAATTTCTTTCATTAACTTAAACAAAAAAAATCAGTAAGTCAGTCAGTCAGGTACCTGGATATGCAAAAATAAATATTTTCATTTAAAAATAACTCTATCCATTTTTGATGGAATCATTTTTTTTTACAATAAATTTTATCTCCATAATCAATCTGTAATCAAAATGTCATAGTCCCCCTCTTTATCCTGTGACTAATATTAAATCTTGTAAAAGAATAATCTTACCAGATTATTGTATTGTTTCCTTTACACTGACAATTTAGGTTGGGCTTTCCCAAGTATTCTATTTCTGAAAGAAATTTGATCATGTTGAAATTTATTTTCAGAGCCAAAAACATTCCTCTCATACAGTATGATTGAATGAGACACACATGCCTGTCACTCTGACTGCTAAACACATGGCAGTCTTAAGTTCAGCTTTCAATGCGTCCACTAAAAGTTGAATAGGTGACTTTTTCCTTAATTTACACAACTGTGGTTCTATCTCTCACACTGCATCTATTTAATCCCCATGTATTTTTATATACCACTACAACTGATCTTGTTAACATCCAGTTGCCGCTAGACAAAGCTTTGTGCATTGACACCTCCTGTTTTCCTTGTAATAACACCTTTAGTGTAACATAAGATGTTTTTCAAAACAAATGGTGCAAAACCCACAATGTCTCTCATCTGTAGCATTGGACAATGCACTCCTAACACATTTTTTTTTATAAATACCAATGAAATTGTCTCATCACCCACATACACTTGAATGTAAAATGGCTGAGAGAGATCTCTATATTTATCAAAAATACTAAATTAATAAGGGCTTTCTTTAGATCTTCAAATTGTTATATATAAGTTCTCTCTTGTTATTAAAAAATATTTGTCTTACAGTAAGCCTATATAATTAATTAAAATTTACTCAGACAGATACTTTGTCTGCAAAAATCTCAATGAACTCTCGAGAAAAGTTATTAAGGCCCAAAAAACGTATTTTTAAAAAACAATTACTTTAGTAAGTAATAATACCTTTTAAAAATACATTTTTCTCATCAATGAATGCTCTTCCAGATATTTGGAAGACTTTGATCCACAGAAGTGAAAACTGTCATGGCATGGCTGACCAGTCTGTGTAACTTGATCTGCATTTCTCTGTTGGTAATACACTCCTCGCATGTCACAAACTCTTCAGAGAATGATCTGTTACTGTCAGTCTTAGCTATCATGCTTTGTATACAATACACTGTACAATTCGGTAACAATCTAGTTTTTCGTTTTTAAAATGTTTAACCTTTTTACCACTTTTTAAACATATTTTGTTTGTACATCTGCCAAAAATCATGTACACTACGTTATATGACTTTCCTGATTATAGTAATGACAAAAAAATTGTTTAGAGGACAATCTCGTGAAACTCACAGATTGGGTCCTGCCCATGACCTGCGATTGGCCATATCCCTGAGAAAACTCCTCCCTCAATCAAAGTCCGTACCTTTACCAGAAACACTCATTTACAAAGACTTTTGACAATTGTTATTTTTACAATTTTTTTTTTAGATTGAACACAACTTTCATATTTTAATATTTTCTCTGGGTAGCCTTAGAGTAAAGTAAATTAGAACAATCTACTACTTTTATTTTAATAACCAAATCCAAGTTTGGAATTTTTTTGTAAAAATTGCTCAATCCTTAACTTATTATTTCCTACAACCAAATCTGTAGGATTATTATAAAACACTAAACACCATGTTGTTTTCCATAATCTCAATTTCATACAGTTCTTTCCACAATCTTAATCAATACTTTTTCTCTGAAAACGTTCTGCCCCACTTTTATGTGTTTTGGAATAACCATATGTAATAAACACTCATTTGCTGTTGTTCAGGGCTAAAATATTCATAAACATTTACATGCAGAATTAAACTTAATTTCCTTATTAAAGAACCTCTTTACACTCTGGCATTAATTTATTACCTTACTACTAGGGATGAGCTTCGTGTTCGAGTCGAACCCATGTTCGACTCGAACATCGGCTGTTCGATCGTTCGCCGAATTGCGAACGTTATGGGCCGTTCGCGCTAAATTCGTGTGGCGCGTCACGGCCCATAATTCACTGCGGCATCGCAGTGCATTGCTGGCTGATGATTGGCCAAGCATGCACTATGACCCGCATGCTTGGCCAATCACAGCGCTGTCAGTAGAGAGAGCTGTAATTGGCCAAAGCCAGGGTGGCTTTGGCCAATTACGGCTCAGGGCATTTAGTACACACCCCACACTATATAAGGCCGCCTGCACGGCGGCCCTGTGTAGTGTGTGTTCCGGTGTGCTGAGAGATAGAGAGAGAGAGAGACAGTGTCATTTGATTTGAGTTAGATAGATTAGGCAGAACAGTCAGTCAGTTAGCTGCACTTACAGTGTATTGTGTATATATATGCATCCCAGGTGTTGCATATATATATATACACTGTATTCAGTTTAGCTAGATCCGTTCCTGTTATCTTCTATCTAGACTATTTACATTTAATGCAGTGCGTCCTGCTCACAGTGTTCAGCTAGATCCGTTCCTGTTATCTTCTAGACTATTTACATTTAGTGCAGTGCGTCCTGCTCACAGTGTTCAGCTAGATCCGTTCCTGCTATTTACATTTAGTGCAGTGCGTCCTGCTCACAGTGTTCAGCTAGATCCGTTCCTGTTAAATTCCTACTGACCGGCAGGCTTGTCTGGTTACAGTATATAAAGCTACCTGAAGAAAATTACAGGTGTTCTATTTGATCCTATTAGTACCACGGTCAGGCAGCTAGACTATTTACATTTAGTACAGTGCGTCCTGCTCACAGTGTTCAGCTAGATCCGTTCCTGTTATCTTCCTACTGACAGGCAGGCTTGTCTGGTTACAGTATATAAAGCTACCTGAAGAAAATTACAGGTGTTCTATTTGATCCTATTAGTACCACGGTCAGGCAGCTAGACTATTTACATTTAGTACAGTGCGTCCTGCTCACAGTGTACAGCTAGATCCGTTCCTGTTATCTTCCTACTGACAGGCAGGCTTGTCTGGTTACAGTATATAAAGCTACCTGAAGAAAATTACAGGTGTTCTATTTGATCCTATTAGTACCACGGTCAGGCAGCTAGACTATTTACATTTAGTACAGTGCGTCCTGCTCACAGTGTACAGCTAGATCCGTTCCTGTTATCTTCCTACTGACAGGCAGGCTTGTCTGGTTACAGTATATAAAGCTACCTGAAGAAAATTACAGGTGTTCTATTTGATCCTATTAGTACCACGGTCAGGCAGCTAGACTATTTACATTTAGTACAGTGCGTCCTGCTCACAGTGTTCAGCTAGATCCGTTCCTGTTATCTTCCTACTGACAGGCAGGCTTGTCTGGTTACAGTATATAAAGCTACTTGAAGAAAATTACAGGTGTTCTATCCCAGCTTAGTGCAGCTACAGGCCATTAGTATGTCTGGAAGGCCAAGAAGGAGAGGCAGACAGTCACAAGCCAATAAGAGAGGGCAAGCAGGCTCTGTGTCTAGTGCTGGTCGTGGAGACGGTGCATCCTCATCAGCACGTGGCCATGGGACACGCTTGGCCTTTTTTTCGGCAGCTGGCCATGTTGAGCCGCAACATGCGGAAGACTTGGTCGAGTGGATGACCAAGCCGTCCTCATCCTCCTCATCCTCTCTCACCCATGCCCAGGGTGCTTTGTCTGGCAAAGCAGCGGCCTCTTCCTTCAGCTCAATGTCATCAGTGACTCCTTCCCTAGCTCCACCATGTCCTCATGAGGATTCCCTCGAACTGTTTGACCACAGTGTTGGGTACATGCTCCAGGAGGATGCCCAGCGTTTGGAAGGCTCTGATGACGATACTGAGCTCGATGAAGGCAGTAACATGAGCGCGGACAGAGGGGGTGCCCAAGAAGGACAGCAATCTGGCAGTCATGCTCCCCCTGCTGCAGCATACTGCCAGGTTTGCTCCAGTGATGAGGAGGGAGGGGATGATGAGGTCACTGACTCAACGTGGGTGCCTGATAGGAGAGAGGAGGAGGAGGAGGAGGAGGAGGAGGAGGAGGAGGAGGAGGCGGCAGCACATCACCAACGAGGCAGGATGCCCTCCAGGGGCCAGCCTAAGGGCAACACATTGACTGCATCACACCCCAAAGCTCCACATGTGCAGGGCGCTGCAGTCTCTGCGCGTTATTCAAAAAGTTCTTTGGTGTGGGCCTTTTTTGAGACGAGTGCATCAGATCGCACCGCTGCTATTTGCAACATATGTCTCAAGCGTATCTCGCGTGGCCAAAATATCTCCCGCTTGGGTACCACATGCTTGACCAGACATATGTTGACCTGCCATGCAGTTCGTTGGCAAGCGTATCTAAAAGACCCACACCAAAGAACAAAGAGGATCTCTCCTTGCTCCTCATCAGCTGAGATTTCCAACCCCACTAGACCTTCAGTCCTCTCTGAGACCTGCAGTGAGAGGAATGAAGGTGTAGAATTAGGTGTGTCACAGCCAAGTACTTGTGGGCAATCTGCTTTTGGTACACCGACGTCAGATTGTACCAGGCAAATTTCCCTGCCCCAGCTGCTGCACCGCCGAAAGAAGTTTGCTCCCAGCCATCCACATGCCCAGCGGTTGAATGCTAGCTTGGCAAAATTGCTAGCACTTCAACTGCTGCCTTTTCAGTTGGTAGACTCTGCCCCCTTCCGTGAGTTTGTGGAATGTGCGGTTCCTCAGTGGCAGGTACCCAAACGCCACTTTTTCTCACGGAAGGCGATTCCGGCTCTCTACCGGCATGTGGAAGGCAATGTCCATGCCTCGCTGGACAGGGCGGTCAGCGGTAAGGTGCATATTACCGCTGACTCATGGTCCAGCAGGCATGGACAGGGACGTTACCTAAGTTTCACGGCGCATTGGGTGACTCTGCTGGCAGCTGGGAAGGATGCAGGACAAGGTGCAGTAGTGTTGGAGGTTGTTCTGCCACCACGCCTCCAAAATGCTGATTGTGACACACCTCTCTCCTCCACCCCCTCCTCTTCTTCTTCCTCCATGGCCTCTTCCTCGGAACCAGCGGTGCTCCGTAGGCGTTCAAGGGGCTACGCAAGTACGCAGGCCAAAAGATGCCATGCGGTGCTTGAGCTGGTGTGCTTGGGGGACAGGAGCCACACTGGGGCAGAGGTTCTGTCAGCTCTGCAGGGGCAGGTTCAGAGGTGGTTGACGCCACGCCAACTTAAGGCAGGAATGGTGGTTTGCGACAATGGCACCAACCTCCTCTCTGCCCTCCGACAGGGACAAATGACCCATGTGCCCTGTTTGGCTCACGTCCTTAACTTGGTGGTGCAGCGGTTCTTGGGCAGGTACCCGGGCTTACAGGATGTCCTGAGGCAGGCCAGGAAAGTCTGTGTGCATTTCCGCCGGTCATATAATGCCAGTGCTCGGCTGACGGACCTCCAAAAGGAGTTTAACCTGCCCAAGAACCGCCTAATCTGTGACATGCCCACCAGGTGGAACTCAACGTTGGCCATGCTGCAGCGGCTGCACACGCAGCAGAGGGCCATCAATGAGTACCTGTGCGACTATGGCACCAGGACAGGGTCAGGGGAGCTTGGTTTTTTTTCCCCACGCCAGTGGGCCATGATCAGGGATGCATGCACTGTCCTGTCACCATTCGAGGAGGCCACGAGGATGGTGAGCAGTGACAGTGCATGCATCAGTGACACTGTCCCCCTTGTCCACCTGTTGGAGCACACGCTGCGTGGAATAATGGACAGGGCACTTGAGGCAGAACAGAGGCAGGAAGAGGAGGACTTCCTTAGCTCTCAAGGCCCCCTTTATCCAGACAGTGTTCCTGCGTGCCCGCCGATCACACAGGAAGAGGACGAGGAGGAAGAGGAGGAGGAGGAAGATTGTGTCAGTATGGAGGTGGAGCCTGGCACTCAGCATCAGCAGCAGTCTTTAAGGGATCAGTCCCAAGAAACACATGGACTTGTACGTGGCTGGGAGGAGGTGGCTGCGGACCATGTCGTTCTTAGTGACCCAGAGGACTCCGGACCGAATGCCTCAGCAAACCTACGCTGCATGGCCTCCCTGATCCTGCAAAGCCTGCGTAAGGATCCTCGTATTCGTGGTATCAAGGAGAAGGACCAATACTGGCTGGCAACCCTCCTTGATCCACGTTACAAGGGTAAGGTTGCGGACCTTATCTTGCCATCGCAGAGGGAGCAGAGGATGAAACATCTTCGGGAGGCCTTGCAGAAAGGTCTGTGCAACGCGTTCCCAGAGACTGGGAGGTTACAAACTCCTGTTTCTGGACAACGTGTTGCTGAGGCTTCGGTCAGTCAAAGAAGGAGCGGTGGAGAAGGTGGCCGTCTGACCGATGCGTTCAGACAATTTTTTGGTCCGCAGCCCCAAGGTATGATCGGTTCCAGCAACCATCGCCAGCGTCTGTTTTACATGGTGCAGGAATACCTAGGGGCAAGATCAGACTTGGACACCTTTCCCACCGAAAATCCTCTGGGTTACTGGGTCTTGAGGATGGATCACTGGCCAGAGCTTGCACAGTATGCAATTGAGCTACTGGCCTGTCCTGCATCCAGCGTTCTTTCGGAACGCACATTCAGTGCTGCTGGAGGCGTGGTAACCGATCACAGGGTGCGTCTGTCCACCGACTCGGTCGATCGGCTGACCTTCATAAAAATGAATGAGTCTTGGATCACCACCAGCTACCAAGCACCTGATGCTGATGTAACCGAATAATTTTTTTTGAAATCTCAGATCCCTTCAAAGACTGCCTATGCTGATGCTGAGTGACTATCCCTGAGTAATTATCCTCTTCCTCCTCAATCATCACGCTGATAGCTTGTAAGAACATTTTTGGTTCTGGGCGCCACCACCAGTGCCTAAGGCACAATTTTTCAGCCCCTGTTTAACAGGGGCGTGTAATTACAATTTTTGATGTAATACTTTGCAGCAGGGCTCGTTCCTGCATTCCAACTAGAGTGTCTGTGAGGGGTTGCAGTGTTGTGGCACCAGCACCAGTGCCTAGGGCCCAATTTTTCTGCCCCTGTCTAACAGGGGCGTGTAATTACAATTTTTGATGCAATACTTTGCAGCAGGGCTCGTTCCTGCGTTCCAACTAGAGTGTCTGTGAGGGGTTGCAGTGTTGTGGCACCAGCACCAGTGCCTAAGGCCCAATTTTTCTGCCCCTGTCTAACAGGGGCGTGTAATTACAATTTTTGATGCAATACTTTGCAGCAGGGCTCGTTCCTGCGTTCCAACTAGAGTGTCTGTGAGGGGTTGCAGTGTTGTGGCACCAGCACCAGTGCCTAAGGCCCAATTTTTCTGCCCCTGTCTAACAGGGGCGTGTAATTACAATTTTTGAAGCAATAATTTGCAGCAGGGCTCGTTCCTGCGTTCCAACTAGAGTGTCTGTGAGGGGTTGCAGTGTTGTGGCACCAGCACCAGTGCCTAAGGCCTAATTTTTCAGCTCCTGTTCAACAGGGGCATGTAATTACAATTCTTGATCTAATATTTCACAGCAGGGCCCTGTGAGGGCTTACAGTGTTGTGGCCACAGCAACACCTAAGGCCCAAATTTCTGCTGAGTATATAGGGCAGGACCCTACTTTCAAACATCTAACTTACAAACGACTCCTACTTGCAAACGGAAGGAGACAACAGGAAGTGAGATGAAATCTACCCCTAGGAAGGGAAATTCTCTCCTGTAAGAGTTAATATGGGAAAACAATTTCTCCTTTCCACTGATGCTTTCCAATCCTTGTTCCACAAAAAAACCCAAATTTTCAAAAAACATTTTTCATTGGGACAAAAAAGTGAGGTGAAATCTTCTGAAGAGGAGGAAAGACAGCAAAACAAATGTCACAGGGGTGATAACCCTTCCCTATGTTTTCCAAAAAGCTTAGAAAAGATTTTTTGGCTGGAGCTAAACACGTTAAAAATGTTCAAAATTACAAACAGATTCTACTTAACAACAAACCTACAGTCCCTGTCTTGTTTGCACCGCCTGTATACTGCTGTTCAGAGTATATAGGGCCTGGTGGCCCCACACCTTTCCTTATTTTAATTTGGGTGCGGGGTTCCCCTTAATATCCATACAAGACCCAAAGGGCCTGGTAATGGACTGGGGGGTACCCATGCCGTTTGTCTCACTGATTTTCATCCATATTGCCATGACCCGACATGACATTAAACCCGCAAGCAGTTTTAAATGAGATTTTTTCCTTTAAAAATGACATTTGGTGCAGGGACTGTTCTAAACATGGGAAACACGCGTCACTTTACAGGCATACTATAGACACCCCCCAGGTACGATATTTAAAGGAATATTTCACTTTTTTTTTTTTACTTTAAGCATCATTAAAATCACTGCTCCCGAAAAAACGGCCGTTTTTAAAAGTTTTTTTTGCATTGATACATGTCCCCTGGGGTAGGACCCGGGTCCCCAAACCCTTTTTAGGACAATACCATGCAAATTAGCCTTTAAAATGAGCACTTTTGATTTCGAACGTTCGAGTCCCATAGACGTCAATGGGGTTCTAACGTTCGTGCGAACTTTCGGTCCGTTCGCGGGTTCTGGTGCGAACCGAACCGGGGGGTGTTCGGCTCATCCCTACTTACTACTGCATGTATTCCTGATGGTACAGGAAAATACTTCTGAGCCTTGAGATGTTAACCATCCCATGTTACCCTTTTATATAAACAAACACACTCACCCCTTGTTAGTATGATAGTCCTGTGCGCACTTAAAAAAAACAAGAGGTGAATAATGTCCTTTAACTTTGTCTGTTGTTTGTTGCCTTTTCTTTCGTTTGTTGCTTTTTCTTCCATTTGCTGCTTTTTCTTTCGATTGTTGCTTTTTCTTTCGTTCGTTACTTCTTCTTTCTTTGAAGAATAATTTTCTTGTAGCTTTTTGCCTTGTTCCTTGTATTGTGTGCTGTAGTGTGCTGTAGTGTGTTTGCCTGTTGATTTTTCTTTGCCTTTTTCTTGGACTTTCCATCTTCTAACTTTAAAATCCGACTTTCATCTTAGCTCACCCAAAGAGTGCTTACATCTGCCTGTTGTACCTCAATGGTAGCTTTTTCAAATAACGTGAAGTCTCAGTTCCTGATTCAACATTTTTTTCTTCTTGGGCAACTACCCAATATTTTCTTATGTGAGACTTTCTCACCTTCTTAGGAACTAACCTTGGCAGAAATCTTCACGTACGTAACGTTACGTTTTCACAAACAAAGTCTTGGATTTCCAAAAATAACTTGAAGCATAGCGTCCATCGGGCCTTGTCCATCAACTTCGTAGGCTGAGTCTTCCTTTTTTTTTTTTTTTCAAAGTTACAAACTTTGGCTAGAGGTGAGAAAACAGACAAAGAAAAACTCACCCTCAACTTTACTGCCATAAGCAATACAAGAAGTTGCCAATGATTATTGATGGACATGAAAGAAGTCTTCAGTATTTATGTGGCTCTTGTTTATCTTTATCTAATATTGGTAACAGAATACAATTTAGCCTTAAGGAAATATCTGAACAATTATAATGGGAATTTATGGCTGCCGCTGTCCGAGGCCGAGAGACATTATCTGTCACCAGGGATATTTCTGTACTGATGAGTAGGGATGAGCCGAACACCCCCCGGTTCGGTTCGCACCAGAACCTGCGAACGGACCGAAAGTTCGCACGAACGTTAGAACCCCATTGATGTCTATGGGACTCGAACGTTCGAAATCAAAAGTGCTCATTTTAAAGGCTAATTTGCATGGTATTGTCCTAAAAAGGGTTTGGGGACCCGGGTCCTACCCCAGGGGACATGTATCAATGCAAAAAAAACTTTTAAAAACGGCCGTTTTTTCGGGAGCAGTGATTTTAATGATGCTTAAAGTAAAAAAAAAAAAAGTGAAATATTCCTTTAAATATCGTACCTGGGGGGTGTCTATAGTATGCCTGTAAAGTGACGCGTGTTTCCCGTGTTTAGAACAGTCCCTGCACCAAATGTCATTTTTAAAGGAAAAAATCTCATTTAAAACTGCTTGCGGGTTTAATGTAATGTCGGGTCATGGCAATATGGATGAAAATCAGTGAGACAAACGGCATGGGTACCCCCCAGTCCATTACCAGGCCCTTTGGGTCTTGTATGGATATTAAGGGGAACCCCGCACCCAAATTAAAATAAGGAAAGGTGTGGGGCCACCAGGCCCTATATACTCTGAACAGCAGTATACAGGCGGTGCAAACAAGACAGGGACTGTAGGTTTGTTGTTAAGTAGAATCTCTTTGTAATTTTGAACGGGTACATTTTTAACGTGTTTAGCTCCAGCCAAAAAATCTTTTTTAAGCTTTTTGGAAAACATAGGGAAGGGTTATCACCCCTGTGACATTTGTTTTGCTGTCTTTCCTCCTCTTCAGAAGATTTCACCTCACTTTTTGTCCCAATGAAAAATGTTTTTTGAAAATTTGGGTTTTTTTGTGGAACAAGGATTGGAAAGCATCAGTGGAAAGGAGAATTTTTTTTCCCATATTAACTCTTACAGGAGAGAATTTCCCTTCCTAGGGGTAGATTTCATCTCACTTCCTGTTGTCTCCTTCCATTTGCAAGTAGGAGTCATTTGTAATTTAGATGTTTGAAAGTAGGGTCCTGCCCTATATACTCAGCAGAAATTTGGGCCTTAGGTGTTGCTGTGGCCACAACACTGTAAGCCCTCACAGGGCCCTGCTGTGAAATATTAGATCAAGAATTGTAATTACATGCCCCTGTTGAACAGGAGCTGAAAAATTAGGCCTTAGGCACTGGTGCTGGTGCCACAACACTGCAACCCCTTACAGACACTCTAGTTGGAACGCAGGAACGAGCCCTGCTGCAAAGTATTGCATCAAAAATTGTAATTACACGCCCCTGTTAGACAGGAGCAGAAAAATTGGGCCTTGGGCACTGGTGCTGGTGCCACAACACTGCAACCCCTCACAGACACTCTAGTTGGAATGCAGGAACGAGCCCTGCTGCAAAGTATTGCATCAAAAATTGTAATTACACGTCCCTGTTAGACAGGAGAAGAAAAATTGGGCCTTGGGCACTGGTGCTGGTGCCACAACACTGCAACCCCTCACAGACACTCTAGTTGGAATGCAGGAACGAGCCCTGCTGCAAAGTATTACATCAAAAATTGTAATTACACACCCCTGTCAAACAGGGGCTGAAAAATTGTGCCTTAGGCACTGGTGGTGGCGCCCAGAACCAAAAATGTTCTTACAAGCTATCAGCGTGATGATTGAGGAGGAAGAGGATAATTACTCAGGGATAGTCACTCAGCATCAGCATAGGCAGTCTTTGAAGGGATCTGAGATTTCAAAAAAAATTATTCGGTTACATCAGCATCAGGTGCTTGGTAGCTGGTGGTGATCCAAGACTGATTCATTTTTATGAAGGTCAGTCGATCGATCGAGTCGGTGGACAGACGCACCCTGTGATCGGTTACCACGCCTCCAGCAGCACTGAATGTGCGTTCCGAAAGAACGCTAGATGCAGGACAGGCCAGTAGCTCAATTGCATACTGTGCAAGCTCTGGCCAGTGATCCATCCTCAAGACCCAGTAACCCAGAGGATTTTCGGTGGGAAACGTGTGCAAGTCTGATCTTGCCCCTAGGTATTCCTGCACCATGTAAAACAGACGCTGGCGATGGTTGCTGGAACCGATCATACCTTGGGGCTGCGGACCAAAAAATTGTCTGAACGCATCGGTCAGACGGCCACCTTCTCCACCGCTCCTTCTTTGACTGACCGAAGCCTCAGCAACACGTTGTCCAGAAACAGGAGTTTGTAACCTCCCAGTCTCTGGGAACGCGTTGCACAGACCTTTCTGCAAGGCCTCCCGAAGATGTTTCATCCTCTGCTCCCTCTGCGATGGCAAGATAAGGTCCGCAACCTTACCCTTGTAACATGGATCAAGGAGGGTTGCCAGCCAGTATTGGTCCTTCTCCTTGATACCACGAATACGAGGATCCTTACGCAGGCTTTGCAGGATCAGGGAGGCCATGCAGCGTAGGTTTGCTGAGGCATTCGGTCCGGAGTCCTCTGGGTCACTAAGGACGACATGGTCCGCAGCCACCTCCTCCCAGCCACGTACAAGTCCATGTGTTTCTTGGGACTGATCCCTTAAAGACTGCTGCTGATGCTGAGTGAGAGGCTCCACCTCCATACTGACACAATCTTCCTCCTCCTCCTCCTCCTCGTCCTCTTCCTGTGTGATCGGCGGGCACGCAGGAACACTGTCTGGATAAAGGGGGCCTTGAGAGTTAAGGAAGTCCTCCTCTTCCTGCCTCTGTTCTGCCTCAAGTGCCCTGTCTATTATTCCACGCAGCGTGTGCTCCAACAGGTGGACAAGGGGGACAGTGTCACTGATGCATGCACTGTCACTGCTCACCATCCTCGTGGCCTCCTCAAATGGTGACAGGACAGTGCATGCATCCCTGATCATGGCCCACTGGCGTGGGGAAAAAAAAACAAGCTCCCCTGACCCTGTCCTGGTGCCATAGTCGCACAGGTACTCATTGATGGCCCTCTGCTGCGTGTGCAGCCGCTGCAGCATGGCCAACGTTGAGTTCCACCTGGTGGGCATGTCACAGATTAGGCGGTTCTTGGGCAGGTTAAACTCCTTTTGGAGGTCCGTCAGCCGAGCACTGGCATTATATGACCGGCGGAAATGCACACAGACTTTCCTGGCCTGCCTCAGGACATCCTGTAAGCCCAGGTACCTGCCCAAGAACCGCTGCACCACCAAGTTAAGGACGTGAGCCAAACAGGGCACATGGGTCATTTGTCCCTGTCGGAGGGCAGAGAGGAGGTTGGTGCCATTGTCGCAAACCACCATTCCTGCCTTAAGTTGGCGTGGCGTCAACCACCTCTGAACCTGCCCCTGCAGAGCTGACAGAACCTCTGCCCCAGTGTGGCTCCTGTCCCCCAAGCACACCAACTCAAGCACCGCATGGCATCTTTTGGCCTGCGTACTTGCGTAGCCCCTTGAACGACTACGGAGCACCGCTGGTTCCGAGGAAGAGGCCTTGGAGGAAGAAGAAGAGGAGGGGGTGGAGGAGAGAGGTGTGTCACAATCATTAGCATTTTGGAGGCGTGGTGGCGGAACAACCTCCAACACTACTGCACCTTGTCCTGCATCCTTCCCAGCTGCCAGCAGAGTCACCCAATGCGCCGTGAAACTTAGGTAACGTCCCTGTCCATGCCTGCTGGACCATGAGTCAGCGGTAATATGCACCTTACCGCTGACCGCCCTGTCCAGCGAGGCATGGACATTGCCTTCCACATGCCGGTAGAGAGCCGGAATCACCTTCCGTGAGAAAAAGTGGCGTTTGGGTACCTGCCACTGAGGAACCGCACATTCCACAAACTCACGGAAGGGGGCAGAGTCTACCAACTGAAAAGGCAGCAGTTGAAGTGCCAGCAATTTTGCCAAGCTAGCATTCAACCGCTGGGCATGTGGATGGCTGGGAGCAAACTTCTTTCGGCGGTGCAGCAGCTGGGGCAGGGAAATTTGCCTGGTACAATCTGACGTCGGTGTACCAAAAGCAGATTGCCCACAAGTACTTGGCTGTGACACACCTAATTCTACACCTTCATTCCTCTCAGTGCAGGTCTCAGAGAGGACTGAAGGTCTAGTGGGGTTGGAAATCTCAGCTGATGAGGAGCAAGGAGAGGTCCTCTTTGTTCTTTGGTGTGGGTCTTTTAGATGCGCTTGCCAACGAACTGCATGGCAGGTCAACATATGTCTGGTCAAGCATGTGGTACCCAAGCGGGAGATGTTTTGGCCACGTGAGATACACTTGAGACATATGTTGCAAATAGCAGCGGTGCGATCTGATGCACTCGTCTCAAAAAAGGCCCACACCAAAGAACTTTTTGAATAACGCGCAGAGACTGCAGCGCCCTGCACATGTGATGCAGTCAATGTGCTGCCCTTAGGCTGGCCCCTGGAGGGCATCCTGCCTCGTTGGTGATGTGCCGCCTCCTCCTCCTCCTCCTCTCTCCTATCAGGCACCCACGTTGAGTCAGTGACTTCATCATCCCCTCCCTCCTCATCACTGGAGCAAACCTGGCAGTATGCTGCAGCAGGGGGAGCATGACTGCCAGATTGCTGTCCTTCTTGGGCACCCCCTCTGTCCGTGCTCATGTTACTGCCTTCATCGAGCTCAGTATCATCATCAGAGCCTTCCAAACGCTGGGCATCCTCCTGGAGCATGTACCCAACACTGTGGTCAAACAGTT
Source organism: Aquarana catesbeiana (assembly GCF_042186555.1). Lineage (NCBI taxonomy): Eukaryota > Metazoa > Chordata > Amphibia > Anura > Ranidae > Aquarana > Aquarana catesbeiana. The sequence continues at coordinate 8,883,910 of NC_133330.1, forward strand.
CGAGGGAATCCTCAGGAGGACATGGTGGAGCTAGGGAAGGAGTCACTGATGCGGCTCAACACGGCCAGCTGCCGAAAAAAAGGCCAAGCGTGTCCCATGGCCACGTGCTGATGAGGATGCACCGTCTCCACGACCAGCACTAGACACAGAGCCTGCTTGCCCTCTCTTATTGGCTTGTGACTGTCTGCCTCTCCTTCTTGGCCTTCCAGACATACTAATGGCCTGTAGCTGCACTAAGCTGGGATATATATATATATATATATATATATATATATATATATATACTGCAGCTAGCAAAATCAACTGCCTGCCTGTAGTATGAGAACACCACCAACCTTCTACAGGTAGCTTTAGCTGAACACTGTGAGGTGGACGCACCCCACTAATTTGTAGGTTTAGCTGAACACTGTGAGCAGGACGCACTGCACTAAATGTAAATAGTCCAGCTGCCTGACCGTGGTACTAATAGGATCAAAAGAACACCAGTAGGGATGAGCCGAACACCCCCCCGGTTCGGTTCGCACCAGAACCTGCGAACGGACCGAAAGTTCGCACGAACGTTAGAACCCCATTGACGTCTATGGGACTCGAACGTTCGAAATCAAAAGTGCTCATTTTAAAGGCTAATTTGCATGGTATTGTCCTAAAAAGGGTTTGGGGACCCGGGTCCTACCCCAGGGGACATGTATCAATGCAAAAAAAACTTTTAAAAACGGCCGTTTTTTCGGGAGCAGTGATTTTAATGATGCTTAAAGTAAAAAAAAAAAAAGTGAAATATTCCTTTAAATATCGTACCTGGGGGGTGTCTATAGTATGCCTGTAAAGTGACGCGTGTTTCCCGTGTTTAGAACAGTCCCTGCACCAAATGTCATTTTTAAAGGAAAAAATCTCATTTAAAACTGCTTGCGGCTTTAATGTAATGTCGGGTCCTGGCAATATGGATGAAAATCAGTGAGACAAACGGCATGGGTACCCCCCAGTCCATTACCAGGCCCTTTGGGTCTTGTATGGATATTAAGGGGAACCCCGCACTCAAATTAAAATAAGGAAAGGCCCTATATACTCTGAACAGCAGTATACAGGCGGTGCAAACAAGACAGGGACTGTAGGTTTGTTGTTAAGTAGAATCTCTTTGTAATTTAGAACGGGTACATTTTTAACGTGTTTAGCTCCAGCCAAAAAATCTTTTTTAAGCTTTTTGGAAAACATAGGGAAGGGTTATCACCCCTGTGACATTTGTTTTGCTGTCTTTCCTCCTCTTCAGAAGATTTCACCTCACTTTTTGTCCCAATGAAAAATGTTTTTTGAAAATTTGGGTTTTTTTGTGGAACAAGGATTGGAAAGCATCAGTGGAAAGGAGAAATTGTTTTCCCATATTAACTCTTACAGGAGAGAATTTCCCTTCCTAGGGGTAGATTTCATCTCACTTCCTGTTGTCTCCTTCCGTTTGCAAGTAGGAGTCGTTTGTAAGTTAGATGTTTGAAAGTAGGGTCCTGCCCTATATACTCAGCAGAAATTTGGGCCTTAGGTGTTGCTGTGGCCACAACACTGTAAGCCCTCACAGGGCCCTGCTGTGAAATATTAGATCAAGAATTGTAATTACATGCCCCTGTTGAACAGGAGCTGAAAAATTAGGCCTTACGCACTGGTGCTGGTGCCACAACACTGCAACCCCTCACAGACACTCTAGTTGGAACGCAGGAACGAGCCCTGCTGCAAAGTATTGCATCAAAAATTGTAATTACACGCCCCTGTTAGACAGGGGCAGAAAAATTGGGCCTTAGGCACTGGTGCTGGTGCCACAACACTGCAACCCCTCACAGACACTCTAGTTGGAACGCAGGAACGAGCCCTGCTGCAAAGTATTGCATCAAAAATTGTAATTACACGCCCCTGTTAGACAGGGGCAGAAAAATTGGGCCTTAGGCACTGGTGCTGGTGCCACAACACTGCAACCCCTCACAGACACTCTAGTTGGAACGCAGGAACGAGCCCTGCTGCAAAGTATTGCATCAAAAATTGTAATTACATGCCCCTGTTAGACAGGGGCAGAAAAATTGGGCCTTAGGCACTGGTGCTGGTGCCACAACACTGCAACCCCTCACAGACACTCTAGTTGGAATGCAGGAACGAGCCCTGCTGCAAAGTATTGCATCAAAAATTGTAATTACACGCCCCTGTTAAACAGGGGCTGAAAAATTGTGCCTTAGGCACTGGTGATGGCGCCCAGAACCAAAAATGTTCTTACAAGCTATCAGCGTGATGATTGAGGAGGAAGAGGATAATTACTCAGGGATAGTCACTCAGCATCAGCATAGGCAGTCTTTGAAGGGATCTGAGATTTCAAAAAAAATTATTCGGTTACATCAGCATCAGGTGCTTGGTAGCTGGTGGTGATCCAAGACTGATTCATTTTTATGAAGGTCAGCCGATCGACCGAGTCGGTGGACAGACGCACCCTGTGATCGGTTACCATGCCTCCAGCAGCACTGAATGTGCGTTCCGAAAGAACGCTGGATGCAGGACAGGCCAGTAGCTCAATTGCATACTGTGCAAGCTCTGGCCAGTGATCCATCCTCAAGACCCAGTAACCCAGAGGATTTTCGGTGGGAAAGGTGTCCAAGTCTGATCTTGCCCCTAGGTATTCCTGCACCATGTAAAACAGACGCTGGCGATGGTTGCTGGAACCGATCATACCTTGGGGCTGCGGACCAAAAAATTGTCTGAACGCATCGGTCAGACGGCCACCTTCTCCACCGCTCCTTCTTTGACTGACCGAAGCCTCAGCAACACGTTGTCCAGAAACAGGAGTTTGTAACCTCCCAGTCTCTGGGAACGCGTTGCACAGACCTTTCTGCAAGGCCTCCTGAAGATGTTTCATCCTCTGCTCCCTCTGCGATGGCAAGATAAGGTCCGCAACCTTACCCTTGTAACGTGGATCAAGGAGGGTTGCCAGCCAGTATTGGTCCTTCTCCTTGATACCACGAATACGATGATCCTTACGCAGGCTTTGCAGGATCAGGGAGGCCATGCAGCGTAGGTTTGCTGAGGCATTCGGTCCGGAGTCCTCTGGGTCACTAAGGACGACAACGTCCGCAGCCACCTCCTCCCAGCCACGTACAAGTCCATGTGTTTCTTGGGACTGATCCCTTAAAGACTGCTGCTGATGCTGAGTGCCAGGCTCCACCTCCATACTGACACAATCTTCCTCCTCCTCCTCCTCCTCCTCCTCCTCCTCCTCTTCCTGTGTGATCGGCGGGCACGCAGGAACACTGTCTGGATAAAGGGGCCTTGAGAGCTAAGGAAGTCCTCTTCTTCCTGCCTCTGTTCTGCCTCAAGTGCCCTGTCCATTATTCCACGCAGCGTGTGCTCCAACAGGTGGACAAGGGGGAGAGTGTCACTGATGCATGCACTGTCACTGCTCACCATCCTCGTGGCCTCCTCGAATGGTGACAGGACAGTGCATGCATCCCTGATCATGGTCCACTGGCGTGGGGAAAAAAAACCAAGCTCCCCTGACCCTGTCCTGGTGCCATAGTCGCACAGGTACTCATTGATGGCCCTCTGCTGCGTGTGCAGCCGCTGCAGCATGGCCAACGTTGAGTTCCACCTGGTGGGCATGTCACAGATTAGGCGGTTCTTGGGCAGATTAAACTCCTTTTGGAGGTCCGTCAGCCGAGCACTGGCATTATATGACCGGCGGAAATGCACACAGACTTTCCTGGCCTGCCTCAGGACATCCTGTAAGCCCGGGTACCTGCCCAAGAACCGCTGTACCACCAAGTTAAGGACGTGAGCCAAACAGGGCACATGGGTCATTTGTCCCTGTCGGAGGGCAGAGAGGAGGTTGGTGCCATTGTCGCAAACCACCATTCCTGCCTTAAGTTGGCGTAGCGTCAACCACCTCTGAACCTGCCCCTGCAGAGCTGACAGAACCTCTGCCCCAGTGTGGCTCCTGTCCCCCAAGCACACCAGCTCAAGCACCGCATGGCATCTTTTGGCCTGCGTACTTGCGTAGCCCCTTGAACGACTACGGAGCACCGCTGGTTCCGAGGAAGAGGCCATGGAGGAAGAAGAAGAGGAGGGGGTGGAGGAGAGAGGTGTGTCACAATCAGCATTTTGGAGGCGTGGTGGCGGAACAACCTCCAACACTACTGCACCTTGTCCTGCATCCTTCCCAGCTGCCAGCAGAGTCACCCAATGCGCCGTGAAACTTAGGTAACGTCCCTGTCCATGCCTGCTGGACCATGAGTCAGCGGTAATATGCACCTTACCGCTGACCGCCCTGTCCAGCGAGGCATGGACATTGCCTTCCACATGCCGGTAGAGAGCCGAAATCGCCTTCCGTGAGAAAAAGTGGCGTTTGGGTACCTGCCACTGAGGAACCGCACATTCCACAAACTCACGGAAGGGGGCAGAGTCTACCAACTGAAAAGGCAGCAGTTGAAGTGCTAGCAATTTTGCCAAGCTAGCATTCAACCGCTGGGCATGTGGATGGCTGGGAGCAAACTTCTTTCGGCGGTGCAGCAGCTGGGGCAGGGAAATTTGCCTGGTACAATCTGACGTCGGTGTACCAAAAGCAGATTGCCCACAAGTACTTGGCTGTGACACACCTAATTCTACACCTTCATTCCTCTCACTGCAGGTCTCAGAGAGGACTGGAGGTCTAGTGGGGTTGGAAATCTCAGCTGATGAGGAGCAAGGAGAGATCCTCTTTGTTCTTTGGTGTGGGTCTTTTAGATACGCTTGCCAACGAACTGCATGGCAGGTCAACATATGTCTGGTCAAGCATGTGGTACCCAAGCGGGAGATGTTTTGGCCACGTGAGATACGCTTGAGACATATGTTGCAAATAGCAGCGGTGCGATCTGATGCACTCGTCTCAAAAAAGGCCCACACCAAAGAACTTTTTGAATAACACGCAGAGACTGCAGCGCCCTGCACATGTGGAGCTTTGGGGTGTGATGCAGTCAATGTGCTGCCCTTAGTCTGGCCCCTGGAGGGCATCCTGCCTCGTTGGTGATGTGCCGCCTCCTCCTCCTCCTCCTCCTCCTCTCTCCTATCAGGCACCCACGTTGAGTCAGTGACCTCATCATCCCCTCCCTCCTCATCACTGGAGCAAACCTGGCAGTATGCTGCAGCAGGGGGAGCATGACTGCCAGATTGCTGTCCTTCTTGGGCACCCCCTCTGTCCGTGCTCATGTTACTGCCTTCATCGAGCTCAGTATCATCATCAGAGCCTTCCAAACGCTGAGCATCCTCCTGGAGCATGTACCCAACACTGTGGTCAAACAGTTCGAGGGAATCCTCAGGAGGACATGGTGGAGCTAGGGAAGGAGTCACTGATGACATTGAGCTGAGGGAAGAGGCCGCTGCTTTGCCAGACAAAGCACCCTGGGCATGGGTGAGAGAGGATGAGGAGGATGAGGACGGTTTGGTCATCCACTCGACCAAGTCTTCCGCATGTTGCGGCTCAACACGGCCAGCTGCCGAAAAAAAGGCCAAGCGTGTCCCATGGCCACGTGCTGATGAGGATGCACCGTCTCCACGACCAGCACTAGACACAGAGCCTGCTTGCCCTCTCTTATTGGCTTGTGACTGTCTGCCTCTCCTTCTTGGCCTTCCAGACATACTAATGGCCTGTAGCTGCACTAAGCTGGGATAGAACACCAGTAATTTTCTTCAGGTAGCTTTATATACTGTAAGTAGACAAGCCTGCCTGTCAGTAGGAAGATAACAGGAACGGATCTAGCTGAACACTGTGAGCAGGACGCACTGCACTAAATGTAAATAGTCTAGAATTTAACAGGAACGGATCTAGCTGAACACTGTGAGCAGGACGCACTGCACTAAATGTAAATAGTCTAGAAGATAACAGGAACGGATCTAGCTGAACACTGTGAGCAGGACGCACTGCACTAAATGTAAATAGTCTAGAAGATAACAGGAACGGATCTAGCTGAACACTGTGAGCAGGACGCACTGCACTAAATGTAAATAGTCTAGAATTTAACAGGAACGGATCTAGCTGAACACTGTGAGCAGGACGCACTGCACTAAATGTAAATAATCTAGAAGATAACAGGAACGGATCTAGCTGAACACTGTGAGCAGGACGCACTGCACTAAATGTAAATAGTCTAGAAGATAACAGGAACGGATCTAGCTGAACACTGTGAGCAGGACGCACTGCACTAAATGTAAATAGTCTAGAAGATAACAGGAACGGATCTAGCTAAACTGAATACAGTGTATATATATATATATATATGCAACACCTGGGATGCATATATATACACAATACACTGTAAGTGCAGCTAACTGACTGACTGTTCTGCCTAATCTATCTAACTCAAATCAAATGACACTGTCTCTCTGTCTATCTCTTTCAACGCCGGAACACACACTACACAGGGCTGCCGTGCAGGCGGCCTTATATAGTGTGGGGCGTGTACTAAATCCCCTGAGCCATAATTGGCCAAAGCCTCCTTGGCTTTGGCCAATTACGGCTCTCTGTTCAGGCGGCGCTGTGATTGGTCAAGCATGAGGGTCATAGTGCATGCTTGGCCAATCATCAGCAAGCAATGCACTGCGATGCCGCAGTGAATTATGGGCCGTGACGCGCCACACGAATTTGGCGCGAACGGCCCATATCGTTCGCAATTCGGCGAACGACCGAACAGCCGATGTTCGAGTCGAACATGGGTTCGACTCGAACACGAAGCTCATCCCTACTGATGAGGAGAAAACACGATCCTCCTCCGATCCCTGGAGATTTCCCTCCGAGTCGCCCCGACCCGACTGAGGATAAAGACAGGTGAGGTCCTTCCCTTTCTCAGGAAAAATCTGCCCGTCTATTGCCAGCTTTACTCTCTTCCCACCCGTTATTTACCTCGAGATCTACAAGCCACCCAAAGCCAGGTGCACAGATGTCATACAACCTCCACAGCCAGGTGAGCAAACATCACAAGCCACCCATAGCCAGATACACAGACATTACACATTACTCATACCCAGGTGAACAGATGTCCCATGAGGCTGATGGCCAGGTGCACAGACATTGCACACTGTTCATACCCAGGTACATAGGTGTCCCAAGCTGCTCACAGCCATATGCACAGATATTTCATTCTACCCAACACAGGTACATAAATAGAACATACTGTCTACAGCCAGATGTACATGTTCCAAGACATCCAGAGAAAATTGAGCCAGTCACATCAGTCTCTGTACCAATGGAGCTTACACTCTAATGTCCCCTCCCCCCACAGTCACATCAGTCTCTGTACAGAGGAGCTTACACTCTAATGTCCCCTCCCCCCACAGTCACATCAGTCTCTGTACAGAGGAGCTTACACTCTAATGTCCCCTCCCCCCACAGTCACATCAGTCTCTGTACAGAGGAGCTTACACTCTAATGTCCCCTCCCCCCACAGTCACATCAGTCTCTGTACAGAGGAGCTTACACTCTAATGTCCCCTCCCCCCACAGTCACATCAGTCTCTGTACAGAGGAGCTTACACTCTAATGTCCCCTTCCCCCACAGTCACATCAGTCTCTGTACCAGAGGAGCTTACACTCTAATGTCCCCTCCCCCACAGTCACATCAGTCTCTGTACCAGAGGAGCTTACACTCTAATGTCCCCTCCCCCCACAGTCACATCAGTCTCTGTACCAGAGGAGCTTACACTCCAACGTCCCCTCCCCCCACAGTCACATCAGTCTCTGTACAGAGGAGCTTATACTGTCAATTATCCTCGATTTTATGTTTCTCTTGTGTCTCATATGATGTCATGAATCTCATGTGATGTCATGTGTATCAGATAATGTCAATTGTTACTTTGGGGGAGAGTAAAGCTACTTGCACATTGCTTCCTTTCAAAAACTCAGGAAAAACACACGTGTGTTTGCTGCATTTTTATATTGTTTTGGCCGCATTTCTGATGCATTTTGCACCTGTGAAAAAAAAAGACATGCGACTCAAAAGCTGCACCAAAAACACAACCGCAGGTGCATTTTTATGAGTTTTTCCAAGTTTTTGGTGTGTTTTGCATTCATTTCACAGAGGAAGTGCGTTTTTAGTGTGTTTTTTTTTTTGCCGCACCAGAAATGCAGTAAGCAGAATTTTACAAAACAAATCAGTTTGAAGAGTTCCAAAAGATTTCATAGTCATTCGTTTTTCTTCCGCTTCAATAATACTGGAGAGTAGAGAATCTGGTGCAGCTCTGCATAGAAACCAATCAGCTTCCAGGATTTTTTTGGCAAAGCTTAATTGAAGAAGCTGATTGGCTCCCATGCACAGCTGCACCAGATTTTGCACTCTCCAGTTTTAGTAAATCTCCCCCTTTGTGTTGTAGAAATGACTTTGAGGATAGTCATCTTTTGCCCCCTTGCTGTTTGTGGTGAGTGGTGACATCCCAGCAGAGTGACGATGGACGCCCCATGCTCAGTCACACCGGATCCACATTTCATTCATTCTCTGTAATGAGCGCTTCTGGAACAATTCTCAGTCCAGGGAGCACTGGGCGGGGTTATACTTCTGGGCAGGGTGATCTCTCTGGGTGGGGTGATCCTTTGGTGCTGGGTGACCCCTCCCTCCTGACTGGCTCCGCCCTCAGCAGACCTCCTATATATGAAGAGGTAGAAGTGCAGCTGATCACAAGTTTGTCTGATAAGGAAGCAGAATGGCAGATAAAGTGAGTATGAGCACCGATGGAAGCTGCAAATGGGTTGTGTGGGCAGTGGTTGGTATAGTGATGTGGGAAGTGGTGTGTATGATGTGGTTGGTATGGGGCAGATAGATGTGGGTAGTGGTGCTGGTGAGGGTAGAGGGTTGTTGGGTGTAGGTCAAGGTTTTGGTTCTTGTCCTTCCAGTTATTTATATTTAGGGTGTGATGAATGTATTTTGATATCCTGGAACAGAGCTGGGTCTGCCTTCCTGGGTATTCTTAGTATACGGTATATACTGGGATGGCTCAGACACTCCCCTCCTCCATGGTTGCTCTTAGTGTCTCATTTTTATTTCCATGTCTCCCTGTGTATGTGCAATTATATTAACTATTTGCTGTGCAGTTTTATAAATCTAATGGTCCTATTCTGAGATGTGACATGTCCAGTCCTTCTGGGTTACTCCATTGTGGCAGATCATTACCTCTCTCCATACAGGATGGAAGCTGGGAGTTAGAGCAGGTCTTGTGCCCGTCAGTAATTGGCACCGTCTGGCTTTCTGTAGGACTATAGCTTATATAAAAGGTCTGGGCAGCCGGCATACATGACGTGAACATTATAAGAGAAAACGTATATATTGTCAAGTCATTGATCTGTCATTAGAAGACATTTGTGATCTGTTGGGGATGTCTAAGCTCCCTCCCCTCCCCCACACAAAGGATCCGACAAAGTGCTGCGACCCACAAAAATCCCAAATTTATCCTGAGTAACAGTAACTGGGAGACATCTCTTCTGTCTATATACAGGGTGTAATAGTCATCTCCCCTCCCCCCCCCCCCCCTCTCTATTATACAAGGTGTAATAATTCTCTTTTCTCCCATACAGGTGGCTGTCTTCTATAACTTCAGCCTCAAACCCGGTCACTGTGTGGAGGTGGAGGGCTTCATTCCGAAGGACTGCAAAAGGTAGGTGAAGATGCTAACCTTGGCTACTTCTTATATAATGTCTGCTCTCTGTATAATACAATTTACCAAAAGTACAACTTACAAAAGTAGAAGTGTGCTCTGTGTACAATACATCCTACTGACCCCTCACTGGGAATTTGGGGTGTGTGGTCCCTTAAATAATACCTGACATCAGATAGTTTTGCTCAGAGCAAGTTTAGCTCAAACATTTGTGCTTCTACATTGTGACAAAATGTCATCCTGGATAAAACTTGTTTGATGACTTATCAGCCATCATCTGAAATGTGACAACTGACATACATTCTGTCTTCCTTTAACCCTGGACCCCATTAACTTGTATAGCTGCAGGCACTGTGGAGAAATTCATGCTCAAAATTCACTAACTCATACTTGGAGGTCCAAACACCCCTGAAATGGCAACAGGGAGTTAAATAGCACAAAGTGGTGGTGACTCCTCAGTTCAGCTCCTTCATCTCCCAGCAGTGACTGAGCAGCTCAGATCACCTTCCCAGCTTAACTTCCTTCAGGTCCCCCCTCCTAGTAGTGTCTCCTTAGCCCAGTTACACCTTCTCCTTCCTACAGCAGAGACTTTGGAAGTCTTGGCTCACTTTGCTCTTTTTCCAAGCAGCAGCCCATCTCTCCAAGCTCCCTTTCTCAGAAGTTGCTCGGGTCACTCTGCTCCCTTTCACAGTTGCTCGGGTCACTCTGCTCCCTCATCAGTGACTCAGCAGCTCAGATCAGCTTCTCCCTCTCACTAGTAGGATGGGAGAGCTGAGACCAGATTTGAATGACTTCACTGTTTCTTATGAACTTTTAGGAAGAATTGTTCCACAGTGGCTGCAACTACAAATTGGAGCGGAGACTGCGAGCCAGGCCTTCTCATCCAACATCAGTGCCCAACCTCACAAATGCTTTTCTGGAAGAATGCTCAAACATTCCCATAGACACACTCCTAAACCTTGTGGACAGCCTTACCAGAAGAGTTGAAGTTGTTATAGCTTCAAAGGGTGGGCCAACTCAATATTGAACCCTACGGACTAAGACTGGGATGTCTTACACTCGTAAATAAACACAGGGAGCCGCCAACATAAAAAAGTATACTCACATAACTCGAGAAAATATTAAATATATATATGTGGCGCTACCCCACCTAAAATGCAATAGCTGGTGATCCAAAGTCAATAGTACATAGATGTAATAGAATGCAAAAAGAATAATGAATATTATGTGCAATGATCAAGTATGCAACAATGGCGTTGATACCGTGCAAACGAGCAGTAAAGTGAATTCACTAATGAAAGTGCAATGTGCATACAAATAAGAACAATAATATGTGAACTAATAATACTAAATTACCGTAAAATGTATCCAAATATAAATGGGCAATTCAAAAAAACAAAACCCCATACGGTGCGACTCCTGATAACAGCACAAATTCTAATTACAGTGATATAAAAGTGCAATTAAATATACATAAGGATGTGTGAAAAATGTGTAGACTTATATCACATAAACTATAAGATACATGTCCAAACAGACACACAGTGCAGTTCAAAAATGCGACTCCTGATATCAGCACGGTAAAAATCTTCTATGGGTGATGCAAAAGTGCAAGTGCAGTGGGCAAATCACTGTAACAGCCAGTGTCTAATAATGAGTATGTCGATCCAGTCTTGTTCCGGAGTGCGGCAATCGTTTCCCCCAGCCTCTCACCTGTAGTTGCGGCCCCCAATGGGCCGAATTGAGCATATACCAACAAGTGGTGGAACTGTATAGCGGGGACGAGCTTCCGGTAGTTGTCACAGCCTCCGGGAACGCAGGTACACTGGCCACAGTAAAACACTCTCCCACACTCAATAGATGTCCTCGGATGTCCTCAGATGGGTGATGGAAAGAGAAAAGATGGCTCCATAGTGTAGTATATTTAAAGTTTTATTTAAAAAAAAATGTATAGTAGCAACTTGCATAAAAAAATATTGCGTTCCACAGTAAAAACAAAGGCTTCCGGGTTCGGCCGTATCCGGAAGCAGCGGCACCTGGCTCCTCCTCCTTGTTTATAAATGTACTAACCATTATAGTTTTTAAATCTCCAAAAATATTAGATCGTATTTTACCACTATTGACTGATTCAAGTACGATATCCAACAAGGTCAGCTGAGCAGAATGATTTCTGTTTCTGTCTTTCTAGGTTTTCCATAAACTTGGGAACAGATGAAAAGAATTTAGTGATACACTTTGACCCTCGATTTGACTACGGATCAGCAAAGCGCGTCATATCCGTGAACTCGGTGAAGGACGGCGTCTTAGGAAAGGAGCAGAGGGAATCGATCTTCCCATTCCAGGACGGGTCAGACACCAAGGTATGTCTATGCTGGGAGGGGCATGACTGATGTTGATGGGGCAAAGTGGCATCACTGTTCATATTGGACCCCTATTATATTCCTAAATGATGCAGTAGGCAGCGATGTCTTAGGTCAAGGGCATGTAGGCTGTTATGATGGTTGTCCCTTCAGCCCGTTTCATGAATGATCCATAGGAAGATCCAATGGATACCATCATGCTGCCATTGTGTGCTATGATAAAATTAGCTTGCAAATTTTTTTTGTGTAACATTTCTATTGTATGTATGTGTTATTGAAAATGTTATGTTTGTGAGATGATTATTATAGGAAGAGGAAGGAACGGGGATCAGGAAATCCCTGACATGGAATGTCACTATAGTCCCCTGTAAAGGCTCAATCTGGGGGATAGTGGGGGGGGGGGGGGGGGCTGGGAACTGAAGCTCATCAGTCTCATGCTACAACTGTTATGAAGGGACCAATGTGTGTGTGTGCTGGGGACGGGTGAATGCTCTGTTCATCTAAATTCATCTCTGGGGAAATAATTGATTAAACTATAAAAGGGACAAGGCTTAATTCTATTTGGGGTAGGATAAAAAGTAACTGACCCAGAATAATCGTGTTCTCATTAACCCCAGGTCAGTCATGATAGATGGGACCCTTGCCAAGGACACATATGAACTGGTAGCCAAGGGTGGGACATTGGTAGATGGACCCCTTATCAGGACAGATGTTTGTTGGGGCCCCCAGAAGGGGGAGATTATTGATCAGTACTGAAAGATGCAAGAATTACATACTTTGCAGACATGGTTAGTTCATGGTGATTTGCAGATGAAAAACCATATTGAAAATGACAACCAAAAGACATAACATTCCCATTGTTATACACACATCAAATGTTAAGCCCAGCCCCCTAGGATTCACTGTCAAATGTCAGAGCATCAGTGCACAGACGAGTCACAGGACTTCTGCATGGTTCTCACCTATTGGCATTAATGTAGACACTAAATAGTTGGCATGGCATACAGCAGCCTTTCAGACCCCGCCCCCCCCCGAGGAACCTTTACATTTTTTTTTAGGTTGGGGGGGTGGGGGAATGGCCCTTGCATTGGGGACCGGTGTTAATGTCCCACTTACAGTCGTAGTCAACATGCCACTCTTACAGGCAGCAAAAAAGCATTGGTGTCATGAAGCTGGCCCTGACAAATGTTGGGCCCTGAAGTAAACGGACACCATCAAATGGGAGGTTAATCAGCCACAGCTCAAGGAACCCCTAGAAACCTCTGAAGGAACCCTGGGTGAGACTGGCTGGCATACCAGGACTCAAAACTGGTCATCTGCTATTGATCTCCAGAGGGTTCCAGTCTTTGTTCTAGGTGACGGATGATCAGTTCTCAGAGACCCTGTCACTAATACATTGCAGCCAGAGTCGTAGCTTGAAGCTTGTGGGCCCTGATGCAAAAGTTGACCTGGGCCCCCCCACTACTTCCAACGTGCGTGCAGATACATCCACCGCACGCCAAGATACTCAAAGTGGCTTAAGAATTTTGAGTTCCCAGAGTTTCTCTTTACATCAGAGGACAGGGATCCCTGGCAGGTCACTTGGCAGAGCTCCTTTCCCATCCCAGCACTATATACAGCTCCCCCACACTACACAGGGCTGTGTTGTAAAGGAATGTGATTTCAGCCCTGTGGAGGAGGAACAGTATAGAGTGCTGTAATGGGAAAGGAGCAAAGCAGCTGGGCATAGCATGCAGGGTGGAGGGGGTGGTCAGGGGGATTTGGGGGGGGCAACTTAGATATGGGAGGGCAAAGCCATGTGACACAGAATCTGGAGCCTGCATCCCTTCAGGGGCCCCCCCGAGGAGGTGTTGAGGGATCTGTTTTAGCAATTTCTGAAGGTTTCTCTGTCAGTGTTGGCAGGTGTTGGGGGAAGGTCACCTCCCAGAGGTGTGTGTCTTTTCCCCAGTTGTCAGGGAAGTGGGGTAAGAAGACATCCCCGGGGGGTACAGAGAATCCCAGCTGGTGACTAGGAGACACTGAGCAGTGCCATACCTCACCAGTAACATCGGTCCCATCGTGGCTACAGGATGGCACCATCCTCCTCTTGCCTCGCTGAGCTCGGTTCTATGTTGCCAGCACAGACACTTCCCCATCATGGGCTGTTCTCACCTCGTGCTCCTCTCTATTCAGGAAATGGCTCACAGCTTCTCCCCAGCCAATGGGGAGGGGGTGTGGACTGTGGAAGGCAAAGTAGAAGCCCAGTACTGGAGCGTGGCTCTGGGGCCCTAGGGCAGATCGGAGATGGATTTTGTGGAGGATATGATATGACAGCCAGGATGCAGGGGCCCCCTGGAGCTAGGGGCGGGGTTGCGATTGTGACCCCCCTACAACCCCTTATGCTACGCCCATGATTGCAGCACAGAAGCACCTCCCTTTTTTCCTTTCCATTAACAGTTTTCTGCCACACATAAAGAATACATAAGATGAGCTACGTGCAAATATTATCTTGTGGAAAGATTTGATGAAATGACCGGTTTGGTGGTAGTCTGTTTCTATGGCAAACACTCATTGACTTTTTATTGTCCAGCAAGCTGACACTGTGCCATCTCTTTTCTTACAGGTTTGCTTCCAATTTGAGGAAGACAAGATCATCGTACAATTACCTGCTGGCAACCATTTCTCATTTCCAGTCCGCTTTCCCATAGAGGAGATCTCCTACTTGAATATGAGAACCCTCCAGCCAAAGTCCATCACACTAAAATGAAGAATCCCACAATAGAGGAGCTGCCTGTCCCACATGTCCATATCCAGGTTCTGTGAAATGACCATAGTGGAGGAAGGGGGAGGTTCTTTAATCATGTTTTGTAACCCCCTCCCCCCAATCTGCATCCTTTGCTGCTCATGTAGACATACATTGTGCTTTGCTCAGTACTAGAAATGAATTGCATCCACATTTCAAATAAAATCCATTGAGCTCTATTGTGTCTGATCAATCATTTTTTTTATTTATCACTAAACTGACTTTGGATCAATTGGTGTAGTTGATGGCAAATCACTGCCTGCTGCATAGCGCCCCCTGCTGGAGGTTTGTTGCATTACTTTAAAAAGTTAGTCACCAGCAGAGGGTGCTAATGCTACATTTTCTGCCTGCATAGTCTGATTTCTTGGATTTCTAGTAAAACAATAGAAATCCTTTTATGTTATATTTTTGTGGCTCCAGACAAAGCTGTATCCAGATAGTTATCCCAAGCTTTAACCATAAACTTTCAACAAGAACAATTGCAGGCTGAAAATTGCAATTTCACAAGGTTTAACTGTCTGTAAATGACAGAAAGGGAAGCTGCCATGGATCTGCCCAGTACAAGCCGTGGTTGGGTATGGGCAGTGAATGTAGTAGTACCCCAGTATGGGCAGTGCTGGGGGTAGTGGTTACTGGAGCAGCTTTAATCTCAGTGTAAGGGTAAAAGATTAGAGAGCAATAGATTAGGGGTATTAGTAAAAACGGGGCTTTTTTTTTTTTTTTTTTCATTGAAAAGGTGCAGGAACTCACCCCTCTCTGTCCAACTGTCCCGGATTTCGAGGGACTGTCCCTGATTTGGAGCAATGCCCCTCTGCCCCTCTTTCCTCCTCATTTGTCCCTCATTTTGGTCTGATCTATATAGTTGTATATAAAATGCACTTTGTATCTTTCATATAGTGTTTCCCAATGCTAAACCTTTCATCCAATTTCTAAATTGCTGCATTTGTACATTTTAAAAGCCAATATAAAGGACTAGTAGTGATAAAAGTCCTTGTGAATTTAATTAACCTCCTTCTTTTTTTTTTTTTTTTTTTTTTTTTTTTTTGTTGTTGTTGATTCTCCTTTAAAGGGGGTGTGTCAGGGGGCGTGTCCTATGCCTACATGTTTGTTAGTAGGTGTCCCTCATTCCCATCTCAAAATGTTGGGAGGTGTGGCTACACCTTTCTTAGAGAGAATTACAGCGGCGCCAAAAAATTGTAATGAGTTAAGGCTTAGAACTGTGTATCACATAAGGCACAATCCCCCCCCCAGCTCTCCTCATCATGAATCCAAATCCCCCCCCCCCCCCCCCCCCCAGCTCCCCTCTGTTTACAAATCCCCCCCAAGCTCCTCTTTGTGTACAATGCTCCCCCCTCTGCTAAACACACAGAAAACTTTCCCTCTCTGCACATATTCCCCTTCCCCCACACACACCTGTATATATGTCAGACCCCCACACACACTTGTGTATATATATACCAGTCCCACCCCCCCCACCTGTATATATGCCAGTCCCCCCCACACATCTGTATGTATGTCAGCCCCACCTGTATATATGCCAGTCCCCCTCCACACACGTGTGTGTGTGTGTGTATATATATCAGCCCCTCACATACATAAACCTGTAAACACACAAGGCTCACAACCCCTCTTGTAAAGAAGGTTTTCCTACCTAGTCCCAGCCCGTTTTCACAAAGCTGTCATGTTACTGAGAAGCACAGTACAGATCACACGAGGGGTGAACATGCACATAGTAGCCAGAGGTGGCAGTAAAAAGCTTGATGTTTGAGCTCAATAACACAGAGAGCACATGCTGTGAGTTTCTGTAATGCACGGCTCCCCTTCACCTGTTCTGGCTTGGGGCCCCTTACAGTTGTGACAGCTGTACCCCCTGATGGCGGCCCTGACAGTGCTACTACCACACCTACTGTCAGGGATGGACTGGCCATCGGGACTACCTGGATATTCCCGGTGGGCCGATGGCTCAGTGGGCCAGTTTCAGAGACAGGGGAGGAGAGAGAGATGCACAGCGCCAAATGTAGCATTAAAACAACTTTTATTCCAGTTACTGACAAAGTTAGTAGGGTGAAAGGTATTGAGAAACTGTGCAAGAGTCCAGGCTTGTCATCAATTTGAATTAGGAGCCGCCACCGGGAACCGATCAGGCCAGTAGATGCAGAGCATCGGTGTGTACTACTACTTCCTGGTAGCGATGGAATGATGGCCTGAAGGATGTGTCACCTCGCACATCTTGCATAATTTCCGGATGATGACATCACGTCCGCCCCATCATGCGTTCCACCGCTACCAGGAAGTAGTAGTACACACTGATGCTCTGCATCTACTGGCCTGATTGGTTCCCGGAAGCGGCTCCTAATTCAGATCGATGACAAGCCTGGACTCTTGAACAGTTTCTCCATGCCTTTCACCCTACTAACTTTGTCAGTAACTGGAATAAAAGTTGTTTTAATGCTACATTTGGCGCTGTGTATCTCTCTCTCTCTCTCTCTCTCCTCCCCTGTCACGTGTGTTGGGGGCGTACAGAGCTGCGTTGTTATATTGTTATATTACAATGTAATAATAGAAATAATGCGCTTCAGTCATCCTGACACCATATCAACCCTGGTGCCGAGAAGATTGAAGCGCCAACACCAGGTGTTTGGAGTAAAGTGGGCCGGTCTGGATGAAGTCCAGGGCCAAATTTTTGTCCCAGTCCAGCCTAGGGTGACCACATTTCTAAACTGCCACTCAGGAACACCCCCCCCCAAAAAAAAGATGATTTTTGACATTTTTTTTGCTGGTTTTTGGGGCAGGGGCGTATGAAAAAAGATTGTGGTGAACAGTGGACATGTCTTAAATTGCGCTAAATATTGGCTTAAAGTGGGTGTAGCGAACAGAGGGTGTAGCCCATCCTACCTATAGCAACCCACACTATCAACACCACACCAAAGTGGCCCATTCTATCTCAACACTCCAAATCAATCCATCATATCTAAGGCACCCCAAAATGGACCACCCTAACCACAGCACCCCAAAGAACCCCACACCAGCGGGATGCACAGGGGGAGGCAGTGGGGTGGAGGGGGGGCTGCAGAGTGGTCAGGGGGGGTGCAGAGTAGTCAGAAGGACAGTGGGATGCACAGGAGAACAATGGGATGGACTGAGGGATGGACAGGCGGACAGAGGGATGGACGGAGGGATGGACAGGGGGACAGAGGGATGGACAAAGGGATTGTGGGATGGACAGGGGGACAGAGGGAGGGACAGAGGGATGGACAGGGGGACAGTGGGATGGATAGGGGGACAGAGGGATGGACAGGGGGACAGTGGGCTGGACAGGGGGACACTTACACATAAGGACTTGCCTCTGACTGTCTCCTCGACCTCTTGGTTCTCACTTGTTCCAAGTAGGCTGTTCCCTGAAGCCTGCGCTCTCCCTGTCAGACTCTTCTTCCTCCTCGCTGTCCTGGGACAAGGCGAGCGTCCCCTCCATGCCTCCTGTCTGCCATGTGAGTGAGAAGTGAATCCGCGCGGGGCTGTGCTGTGCTGGAAACTACACTTCCCAGCGTGCAGCGCGGCACACGGAGCCCTCCAAAGAGATGACTGGGGTGGGGGAGGTGGCTTGTGTAGCTTGTCTGAGCGGAGCGGACATGCTCCCCATCGGAGCAGAGTGGACCAGCCCAAGCTGAGCCGACCTAGCCCCGGCCGGAGCCAAGCAGATCCGCCCCCGTCCGTGTCATTTATTAGTGTAGCTGTGTGTCCTTATTTCATTCCGGGACACTGTATTGTCCCGGAATGAAGGTGCCCAGGACACGGGACACAAATATAAATTCAGGGACAATCCCGGGCAATCCGGGACACGTGGTCACCCTAGTCCAGCCCTGCCTACTGTATAATCACTACTTCTACCACAACCCTTGCTATGCTGCTTCTGTAACAATCACTTTTTGCTACAACTACATTTCCAACATTACCCCTTACTATGCTACGGCTACAAATAATTTGCCATTACTCTTTAAGACAGTGTGTTTCTCAACCTTTTTTCAGTCAAGGCACCCTTAAAAATCATGGACAATTTAGAGGCACCTCCCAAATTATGGACAGTCTTGAGGCAAGTTGGTACCTAATAGTATTCCAATTTTTCTCTTCTTCCTCCTCAGTTTTTCTCCATCACTCAGCTAACGTGACCCCAAAACTGATGGAGAGCGGCAGGGGAGCGTCAAATAAGCAGACTATGCAGACGACTGACATCCTCCTTATCAATTGATGTCATTGTTCATTAGCAGGTTGGCAGCCAGAAGGTTGTAATGGTGCACAATGAAAATGTGTGTCTTTGTGTAACTAACAGGCAATTTGTATACATTTTGCTGAGGCACCCCTGAAGAAATCTCAAGGCACTCTGGTTGAATAAGGCTGCTATAGGATGCTGCCGCAACTTCTATACCATTGCTTTTACTACCACCACCATCTGTAATTTATTGCCCTGTAATCTACTACACACATACACTGAGATGAAAGCTGCTCCAGTAACTCCAACCCCTAGAACTGCCCCTACTGGTGTATAAATCACTGTCACAACTACTGCCCCATACAGCTACCATTTTCCAGGATGTAATTTACAAGTTAGATGTTGTGAATTTGCATGTTTCAGAATGTAATCATCAGTGTTGAAAGTCTATAGTTAAAGCTTGGAATAACTGTATACCACTTTCTGTCTGGAGCCAGAAAAGTTAAGATATAAGATCAGAAAGGTTTACAGTTCAAATGGAAATCCAAGACTACGCAGGCAGAATATAACATTAGCACCCTCTGTTGGTTACGGTGTGCTTGTTCAAAGTAATGCAACAAACCTCCAGCAGGAGGGCGCTATGCAGCAGGCAGTGCTTTGTGAGCGACTACAGCAATCCACCCAAAGTAAGTTTAATGCCAAATAAAATAATTGGTTTGATCAGACACAATAGAGCTCATTTGATTTTATTTGAAATTAATTTCTAATACATGAACTGAGCAAAGCACAATATATCTACATGAGCAGCAAGGATGCAGATGAGAGGGAGGGGGGTTACAAAACAGGAATTTTCTCCTCTTCATCCACTATGGTCATTTCACAGATCCTGGATATGGACACGTGGGACAGGCAGTTCCTCTATTGTGGGATTCTTCATTTTAGTGTGATGGACTTGAGCTGGAGGTCCATCAAGGACAAGTACGAGATCACCAGGCATAAAGTATGGAAAACTTCCTCAGCAAACTAGGATCCTCCAAGCCAATCTGAACTTCAATCGACCATCTCCAATATCCATCAAACTTCATTTAGTCATAGATGGTGAATGGTAATCCTCTGGTAATTACACTCTCAGTGCAAATCCCAACGCTCCTTATCCTTATCTTTAATCTGTAAAGATTGGCTCTCTCAAGAACGAGCCACAAAGCGGCAATATAGTGTAATACTGTCTTTATTGTAAAGGCACTTACTGTACATGTCTTAAAACATACAGCAGATGGCAGCTCAGCTGTGGGACGAGGCAGGGGCCGGTCCGTCACTTGAATGTGAAACAGGGAAGCGCGGTATGCGTCTCAGCTGGGGGTGGAAGAGATAGCTCCTGTATCTGGCAACTACAGCCTCGTTTTCAACGCATTTCATGCCCAGGCGCACGTCATCAGGAAAATGGAAGCCGACGCCATGACACCGGAGCCTAAATGCTGTGCAATACAGCGCTATTGGTCAGTGGCAGTCACATAAAGTTTCCAATGTACAAACAACCGGAAACGGGAAAAGTGGGACTTTAAATGAGGTGTGCAAAAAAGGCCAGAGGATCAATCACCATATAATAAACCATTTATTGATAAACAATAGCCTAGTGGCACAGTATTATTCCAAAATGTGCATCATACAGTCAGGTGTTGTACATATATATACATCCTTATATATACACATGGTAAATGAAAATGACAAAACCCAAATGATGCCAGGCAAGAGATGATTAAAAAGTTGTAACATCCATAAAATGCACACAATTACAGTATTGGTATAAGGGAACCTATAGATGTGTAACCCCGATAAAAAACATGTTGATGTGGTGCATATAGTAAGCCCGACGCGTTTCGTGTAACAAACACTCTTCAGGGGCAATTAAGCACCCACATCTAAAAACAAAAATAAAATAATATAAAAATAAAAAAGTCCAATAAGTAAAAATTGATGGTGCATAAGGAAAAAGAGATATGCATATAGGGGAGGCAGAAAGCCATACTTCCCCAATGTATACTCACTTGGCCGAGGAGTGCAAACTCCATGGGTTCCACATTCACAGGCCACCAAATGAGTCAGGTCCGGGAGCTGAGGGAGGAGCACTCAGACAGGGGGAGAGAGAGAGGGCGCCAAGCGCACACAGAGGTTCCCCATAGAGAAGCATGTCCATACTGGTATGTGAGGGGGGGGAAGGGGAAAGCAGGTCTGTAGTAAAAATAAAAATGATGTGTGTAAGGTATGCTCCTAGGTTAATCAGAGCCTCCAATCACAAAATAAATGTGGTAAGACGTATAAACATGTAATGCCCCCTTACCTATAGATAGTAAATGCTGGTCATCTGTGTCCTGCCCAGTGATGGACATGCTGCCTGAAGGTGGACTAGCTCTCTCCCCCTGTCTGAGTGCTCCTCCCTCAGCTCCCGGACCTGACTCATTTGGTGGCCTGTGAATGTGGAACCCATGGAGTTTGCACTCCTCGGCCAAGTGAGTATACATTGGGGAAGTATGGCTTTCTGCCTCCCCTATATGCATATCTCTTTTTCCTTATGCACCATCAATTTTTACTTATTGGACTTTTTTATTTTTATATTATTTTATTTTTGTTTTTAGATGTGGGTGCTTAATTGCCCCTGAAGAGTGTTTGTTACACGAAACGCGTCGGGCTTACTATATGCACCACATCAACATGTTTTTTATCGGGGTTACACATCTATAGGTTCCCTTATACCAATACTGTAATTGTGTGCATTTTATGGATGTTACAACTTTTTAATCATCTCTTGCCTGGCATCATTTGGGTTTTGTCATTTTCATTTACCATGTGTATATATAAGGATGTATATATATGTACAACACCTGACTGTATGATGCACATTTTGGAATAATACTGTGCCACTAGGCTATTGTTTATCAATAAATGGTTTATTATATGGTGATTGATCCTCTGGCCTTTTTTGCACACCTCATTTAAAGTCCCACTTTTCCCGTTTCCAGTATGCACAGGGATGGAGACCCACGTCTCATTTAAAGTCCCAACCTCGCTCCTTTAAACTCGATTAGGGATGGAGGTGTGCATTGAGGCCTCTGGGTTACCTCACCATAATGGACACCAGTCCACAGGACACTTGCCCTGAATCGTTGGCCTCCTATTGGGGGTTGTCTAGTATGACACATGTCCTTTTTTATGCATCTGTTTGTGTACATGCATCCTTTCATTCAGTAATTTATTATTTTATATATCATCATTATTATTATTTTTTACTTTTTATTTATATATTTTTTTTTTTTTTTTTTTTTTTTCCCCATTTGTTGCGGTTTTGCAGTGCGCCTCCGACAGGGAGTCCACGTTTCCATGGTTATCCTCCTGTCTCGGCGTCCGGGAGCTGCGACGCATGGTGGGGTCCCTCCCCCTTTCCCCTCCTCTCCTCGTCATCCTTGTGGGTGACGGGGGATCGGGGCGGATTCCCCTCCCTGCGTCGGCGTCACTCCTCCACGCCGTACGCGTGACGTTGGTCCCGCTGTCGGCGTTGTGTTTTTCTTCCTGTGCGGACACGTGGACGGCGGCGTCCCCAGCAGCTGTGGGCGGCTAGTGCCGCTGCGCTGGGGGTGGCCTCGGTTCACCTGGTGTCCGCACCGAGTGACGCTGGGGGGAGTTTCCCGGCCTTGGGGAGGGAGGGGGGGGGAGTGGCTGGGTGCACATAAGGGGCCCCCATTTCTTGCTAGTCCACCTTCAGGCAGCATGTCCATCACTGGGCAGGACACAGATGACCAGCATTTACTATCTATAGGTAAGGGGGCATTACATGTTTATACGTCTTACCACATTTATTTTGTGATTGGAGGCTCTGATTAACCTAGGAGCATACCTTACACACATCATTTTTATTTTTACTACAGACCTGCTTTCCCCTTCCCCCCCCTCACATACCAGTATGGACATGCTTCTCTATGGGGAACCTCTGTGTGCGCTTGGCGCCCTCTCTCTCTCCCCCTGTCTGAGTGCTCCTCCCTCAGCTCCCGGACCTGACTCATTTGGTGGCCTGTGAATGTGGAACCCATGGAGTTTGCACTCCTCGGCCAAGTGAGTATACATTGGGGAAGTATGGCTTTCTGCCTCCCCTATATGCATATCTCTTTTTCCTTATGCACCATCAATTTTTACTTATTGGACTTTTTTATTTTTATATTATTTTATTTTTGTTTTTAGATGTGGGTGCTTAATTGCCCCTGAAGAGTGTTTGTTACACGAAACGCGTCGGGCTTACTATATGCACCACATCAACATGTTTTTTATCGGGGTTACACATCTATAGGTTCCCTTATACCAATACTGTAATTGTGTGCATTTTATGGATGTTACAACTTTTTAATCATCTCTTGCCTGGCATCATTTGGGTTTTGTCATTTTCATTTACCATGTGTATATATAAGGATGTATATATATGTACAACACCTGACTGTATGATGCACATTTTGGAATAATACTGTGCCACTAGGCTATTGTTTATCAATAAATGGTTTATTATATGGTGATTGATCCTCTGGCCTTTTTTGCACACCTCATTTAAAGTCCCACTTTTCCCGTTTCCAGTATGCACAGGGATGGAGACCCACGTCTCATTTAAAGTCCCAACCTCGCTCCTTTAAACTCGATTAGGGATGGAGGTGTGCATTGAGGCCTCTGGGTTACCTCACCATAATGGACACCAGTCCACAGGACACTTGCCCTGAATCGTTGGCCTCCTATTGGGGGTTGTCTAGTATGACACATGTCCTTTTTTATGCATCTGTTTGTGTACATGCATCCTTTCATTCAGTAATTTATTATTTTATATATCATCATTATTATTATTTTTTACTTTTTATTTATATATTTTTTTTTTTTTTTTTTTTTTTTTTTCCCCATTTGTTGCGGTTTTGCAGTGCGCCTCCGACAGGGAGTCCACGTTTCCATGGTTATCCTCCTGTCTCGGCGTCCGGGAGCTGCGACGCATGGTGGGGTCCCTCCCCCTTTCCCCTCCTCTCCTCGTCATCCTTGTGGGTGACGGGGGATCGGGGCGGATTCCCCTCCCTGCGTCGGCGTCACTCCTCCACGCCGTACGCGTGACGTTGGTCCCGCTGTCGGCGTTGTGTTTTTCTTCCTGTGCGGACACGTGGACGGCGGCGTCCCCAGCAGCTGTGGGCGGCTAGTGCCGCTGCGCTGGGGGTGGCCTCGGTTCACCTGGTGTCCGCACCGAGTGACGCTGGGGGGAGTTTCCCGGCCTTGGGGAGGGAGGGGGGGGGAGTGGCTGGGTGCACATAAGGGGCCCCCATTTCTTGCTAGTCCACCTTCAGGCAGCATGTCCATCACTGGGCAGGACACAGATGACCAGCATTTACTATCTATAGGTAAGGGGGCATTACATGTTTATACGTCTTACCACATTTATTTTGTGATTGGAGGCTCTGATTAACCTAGGAGCATACCTTACACACATCATTTTTATTTTTACTACAGACCTGCTTTCCCCTTCCCCCCCCTCACATACCAGTATGGACATGCTTCTCTATGGGGAACCTCTGTGTGCGCTTGGCGCCCTCTCTCTCTCCCCCTGTCTGAGTGCTCCTCCCTCAGCTCCCGGACCTGACTCATTTGGTGGCCTGTGAATGTGGAACCCATGGAGTTTGCACTCCTCGGCCAAGTGAGTATAAATTGGGGAAGTATGGCTTTCTGCCTCCCCTATATGCATATCTCTTTTTCCTTATGCACCATCAATTTTTACTTATTGGACTTTTTTATTTTTATATTATTTTATTTTTGTTTTTAGATGTGGGTGCTTAATTGCCCCTGAAGAGTGTTTGTTACACGAAACGCGTCGGGCTTACTATATGCACCACATCAACATGTTTTTTATCGGGGTTACACATCTATAGGTTCCCTTATACCAATACTGTAATTGTGTGCATTTTATGGATGTTACAACTTTTTAATCATCTCTTGCCTGGCATCATTTGGGTTTTGTCATTTTCATTTACCATGTGTATATATAAGGATGTATATATATGTACAACACCTGACTGTATGATGCACATTTTGGAATAATACTGTGCCACTAGGCTATTGTTTATCAATAAATGGTTTATTATATGGTGATTGATCCTCTGGCCTTTTTTGCACACCTCATTTAAAGTCCCACTTTTCCCGTTTCCAGTATGCACAGGGATGGAGACCCACGTCTCATTTAAAGTCCCAACCTCGCTCCTTTAAAAATGTACAAACAACCAAGCCTCTGTGTCATCTGTACTGGCCTCGTGATTCCAAAATAACATAACAGATAGTACATTTAATGTGAAAAATATTTTTAAAATCACAAATAAGAGAACACAAAAAATATATATAAATGTCATTACAAAAAAATGGCATTAATTAAAACCCCATTACAGGACTGAGAATCTTATATCCAGTCAAACAGATATGACATAGGCAAACCTTAGCAATATCTCCCATATCAATCCATATAACATATATTTGAATAACCTATAATAAATAAAAAATAAAAAACAAGCTGCCTACCTTCTCACCTGCCCTTGTGGCCTGGTATATGTCGGGAGAACCACAAGATTTTTATATAAAAGAATTAACGAACATATCACTAATATCAGACCCAATAATGACCAACTGAGAAATGCATCCCAGCTTAGTCTCTCTATAAATTTATGGCAGCTTATGGGGTGGCGCAGACAGGGGCAAGGCGCAGACATCATGGCTCTGTCCTGAGTGGCTCTGTCACGAGTGATGCGCAGTTTCACCGACGCAGTTTAACGAAAGTAGGATAACTAAAGCTGCATGAACAACAAGAACTCTGCTCCACTCTGCAAGACGACAAGCAAACCAGCTTTGACATTTATTTTATATTGGGTTAGTTTCCCACTCTCTATCCACTAACATGCTCCTTATTCTCTTCCTTCTCACATTGTCTTCTATCCTCAAATTATCTTTACTCTACCCCTCCTCTCTTCCCTGCAGCATGCACATATCACCCTCACTCCTACCCTCTCCCTACTATGGCACCCATCATCTCCTGCAGTTGCTGCACCCACATGCTGACTTAAACACCAGGGCCACTAGACACGTGCGCTCATGCACATCCCACTCCCACCTTGCCTTCCTCACCCTCCTCCTTCTCCTAGTCTCAGGTGACATTTATCCTAATCCTGGTTCGCCATTTTCCAAATGCAAGCCACATATCCAATACCCCTCCCCCTCTGGCAACCACCGCAATCCCCTCAGTTTAATTTCTATCCCCCTGCTTCCTCAAAGCAGCCCACCAATCTCATGTGCCATCTGTAACAAGCTAACCTCTGTACATGACCCCTTCATCTCTCATGGCTTGAACATACTCGCCATAACAGAAACCTGGCTTCAAAATTTTGACTCAGCTTCTCCTGCTGCCCTCTCCCATGGTGGTCTCCATTGGACTCACTCCTCCAGACCCAACAGACAGAAAGGAGATGGAGTTGGCTTCCTTCTATCCCCACAAAGCACCTTCCAAGTCCTTCCTGTCCCTCCCTCTCTATCCCTCTCTTCTTTCGAGATGCACTGTATTCGTCTGTTTTCTCCCATTACCTGAGGATTGCAGCAATTTATAGGCCTCCAGGACCGGTATTGCGCTTTCTTGATGACTTTGCTGCCTGGCTACCCTACTTTCTCGAACTTCTCGACTTAACCTCATCTTTTGACCTAACCCAATGGACACATACTGCCACTCACTCCAATGGTAATACCCTTGACCTTGTATTCCCCCATCTCTGCAACCCTGGCAACCTCACCAACACCCCCTTTCCTCTATCTGATCACAACCTCATTACTTTCACTGTATCCTTGCCTCCAACCACCCATCCCTCCAAGCAGCAAACAATTACTTGTAGAAACCTTCGCCACTTTAACCCTTCTCTTCTCTATTCTGCTACTGACCACCTATATGACATAATATCTCCCCTGTCCTGTCCTTACCTGGCCACCTCTCTCCACAACAGTTTACTCTCATCATCGCTAGATGCACTTGCTCCTCTAACCACACGCAGAATCAGGCCCCGACCGTTACAACCCTGGCAAACTGACAACACTAGTAATCTCAAGAGACATTGCCGTGCTCTTGAACGACTGTGGCGTAAAACCAAATGCCTGCAAGACTTCGCCCTATATAAATCTGCCCTTCTAAAATACAATTCATGCCTCCATGCTGCCAAACAAGCCTACTTTGCCTCTCTTATTAATTCATTGTCATCCAGTCCCCGTCGGCTCTTCTCAACCTTTAACTCTCTGCTTCGTCCACCACCCCCTCTACCCACTAACTCACTCACTGCCCAAGAGATTGCCAATCACTTCAAAGACAAGATCGATGCAATTCGTGAGGACATCTCCACTGTGCGTACGTCTTCCTCACCCAACATACCTTGCCTAACAGCACATTCAACACTCTCCTCTTTTGAATTGGCTACTACGGAAGAGGTTACAAAAATTTTCTCGGATGCCCACCTAACCAATTGTCCCTTGGATCCTGTTCCCTCACAACTACTACGGTCACCCTCTTCTTCTATCCTATGCTCCCTCACCCACATCTTCAATCTCTCCCTCTCTAGTGGCATTTTCCCCTCCCCTCTAAAACATGCACAGATCACTCCCATTCTTAAAAAGCCCTCACTGGACCCTACCGACCTGAACAACTTAAGACCCATCTCATTGCTCCCATTCACCTCTTCTAGAACGCTTAGTCTACAACCGTCTTAGCTCCTATCTCAATGAAAATAACCTTCTTGACCCCTTACAGTCTGGTTTTCGCTCGCAGCACTCCACAGAAACTGCCTTACTAAAACTCACTAACGATTTACTAACTGCTAAAACCAACAGCCAGTACTCCATACTCCTACTACTTGACCTCTCTGCGGCCTTTGATACTGTTGACCACCCGCTCCTTCTCAATAAACTACATTCCCTTGGCCTCCGAGATTCTGCTCTATCCTGGTTCTCTGACTATTTATCACAGCGCTCCTTCAGTGTCACCTACAACTCCGTCTCCTCCTCTCCATTGCCCCTTTCTGTGGGGGTCCCCCAAGGCTCGGTTCTTGGACCCCTTCTCTTCTCTATCTACACCTCCTCCCTTGGTCACTTAATAACTGCCCACAGCTTCCAATACCACTTATACGCTGATGACACCCAAATCTATCTGTCTACTCCTCACCTCACTCCTTCAGTCTCCTCTCGCATTACTAACGTACTAACTGACATATCAGCATGGATGTCGCACCACTTCCTTAAACTAAAACTGAGCTATTAATATTCCCCCCCGCCCGTGCCCCCCTCCATGACTTTTCCATCAAAATCAACAATGCAACCATCAGTCCCTCCCCTCACGCCAGGGTACTAGGTGTAATCCTAGACTCTGACTTGTCATTTCAGCCTCAAATCCAATCGTTGTCAAAAGTTTGTAGAATTCACCTCCGTAACATCTCTAAAATTCGCCCTTTTTTAACAAATGAAACCGCCAAGCTCCTCATTCACTCCCTTGTTATCTCTCGCCTTGACTATTGCAACTCCCTTCTCATTGGCTTACCTCTCCATAGGCTCCTCTCCTCTCCTCTTCAGTCTATCATGAATGCTGCTGCCAGACTTATCAACCTTACCAACCGCTCAGTGTCTGCCAACCCTCTACTTCAATCCCTACACTGGCTCCCAATCACCCAGCGAATTAAATTCAAAATTCTAACCACAACATACAAAGCCATTCACAACTCTGCCCCAAGCTACATCACCAATCTTGTCTCCAAATATCACCCAAATCGACCTCTCCGCTCTTCTCAAGACCTCCTGCTTTCAAGCTCTCTCATCTCCTCCTCCCATGCTCGTCTCCAGGATTTCTCCAGAGCCTCTCCCATCCTCTGGAACTCGCTACCTCCATCTATCCGGCTATCCCCTACTCTTGCTACCTTCAGGCGATCCCTGAAAACTCATCTCTTCAGGAAAGCCTATCACGTCTCCAACTAATCTCCTACCACTTCCACCAGCTCATTCCCCACAGTTATATAAATCCTGAATAATAATAATAATATTGTAAATGGGTTCAGGAAACATAGTGTATCTAATCGCCAAGAACCCACCAATCAACAAAACCCCTCCCTTTTAAAGTTTTATGGGATTGACAAGGTGGTACCCCATTGGAGAGGAGGTGACATGAGAACTTATGTTTCCCAGGCTGAAACTCGTTGGATCTTTGAATTAGGGTGTCTTATGCCTGCTGGCTTAAACATCGAGATTAATCTAAACTGTTTTTTAACTGATTTTTGACCTAGCTAATTTTAAATTTTTTAACCAAGCTGTAGATGATAGGTTGGGTCATGTTGGATGCTTTGGACATTTACTTCTTAGATGATCCCTATATGATTTTATATTTAAGGGTTTATACATAAATACATTTTTTTTAGTTAGAATGGTTCAGTGAAAACCTGTTCTATTGGGGTTGTGTGTGGATGTGTGCATAATGCTTGGGGTGTACATATTTGCAGATATGCATTATACTCAATAGGTGGGTTCATCTTTTATTATAGAGATGGGAGTTTGCTGCTGTACACTATGGCAACACTAGATGGCGCAGTGATGCAGCAAACTTGTGGTTTACAGTTTTTCTGGTTTAATATTATAGACAAGGTAGCTTGTTTTTTATTTATTTATTTTTTTTATTGATTATAGGTTATTCAAATATATGGTATGTAGCGCTGGAATTTTTGCCATGTAATGCTATATAGTGAGACAATGCTACCAAATTGGTATTTGACTCCCTCTAGTGGTATATAATGTGAATGAGACTTGTTTATTTCCACATAAAAGCCTATGCAGGAAGTGACTTAATTATTCTGTAAAAGGACTCACTTACCCACAATGCTCACCTGCCTACCCATGGGCCTTGGGTGACTTAACTGCATGCTGGGTAGGAAATAAAAGGCCCAGAGGCCATTTTCTTTCTCTTCTTGCTGGGACACGTGGCCTGCCTGCAGGGATCTATGGGTTGAGTTTGGAAGAGCGTGGCCTGCTTGGCGCGGAGCAAGGCTGCAACCACCAGAGAGACTTTCACTGCAGCGCTGAAGCAGCATTGTGTGGCCTAAACGGAGGATCCAGGAAGGCCTGACGGAGCCAAACGAGGGTCCCCGTCATCTCATGGAGCGGTGCAGTGTGACGGAGCTGACTGGCAGCAGGACTGAGACCACCAGAGTGGAGGCATCCAATTATCCAGGCCTGGTGTGGTGAGAGGGCTGTTGCCCAGAACTTATTTAAAGCACCTAGCACACTATAGACTAGTCATTACAGTTCTGCTGAGACCTGCAGTCCCACGGAACAGTTCTTTCCACTCAGACTGTACTCAGACAGGCCTCAAAGCCTAACTTCACTAGGAACCGACTGACGGTCGTAGAGCATTCTGGAGAAAGGAAGTTATAAGTGCATTGCATAAATGAAGTTGCTGTTGTTCACTATTTTACGTTACATTACCATCTGCAAACCCTATGGAATACAAATATTGCAGTATAATGGCTAGCTGAAGAAAGAAGACAAGAGACTATATCATTTACTGTAAAGCCTTGCGGTATTGCTGCTACATACAAAAGGACTGAATTTCACCACAGGGGGAGCTCTTGAGGACTGGGGCAGACTGACGCTGGTTGAGACCCGTTTTGGTAGTGGAAAGCTTCCTGAGGATGCAGAGAAGTGTTTGCAGAGTGGGGATATGTCCGCCAGCGAAGAGCCCCTGTGCAATGCACAGATGATCGTCTGTGGGGGATGTGTTCACTCTGCAAAGACATTATCGGTTATGGGGGGATGCGCGTTTTTGTCTTTCGGTGTGTCTGATCATCACATGGGGGGGCCATGTCGTGCTCCTGCAGATAATTTCCCATCCACAGGAATGGTAGTATAATCCGGGTATGCATTGTTCTCTGAACA
This sequence comes from Aquarana catesbeiana, assembly GCF_042186555.1. NCBI lineage: Eukaryota > Metazoa > Chordata > Amphibia > Anura > Ranidae > Aquarana > Aquarana catesbeiana. The sequence continues at coordinate 8,914,885 of NC_133330.1, forward strand.
ATGCAGAATAAGAATTCACACCAACGGTAAAAACGTGACTCTTTGGGTGCGTTGACCGGAGTCCATGATTCCAAGGCCAGCCATGATGATGGCTTCCAAAGACAGGGGGCAGGAAATTGTACACACTGCCCCTGCCCAGACACGCCCATAAGACTCCCCTAGTCATTGTTCATTGGTTGAGATTTGTATAACTCGTCCTGTTTGAAGGAATGCCTGTGCTTGATTGACCGATTGTGAAGCAACCAAGCTCTATTGTTATATGAATAAAGATTGCTCCGATGATCAGACAGTCGAGCTGTGGAGCTAAGGATGTAGGAATGGTGGTCATGTCTGTTTTTTTGGGAAGATACGGGAAACAGTGATTTACTAAGATGCATTATACCAAAAGGCTGAAAGTGACATGGATTACGCGCAGCGTATAGCGAAATTTCCAAGTCAGTACCTTGGTATAGGCTGTGTGCAAAGTCTGTGCACCTGGCTATGGATGTATGAAATCTGTGCACCTGGCTGTCAGCATCATAGAACTTCTGTGCACTTGGCAATGAGTGGTATGAGACATCTCTGCACCTGAGTATGGGCAGTGTGCAAAGTCTGTGCATCTGGTTCTGGGTGGCTTGTGATGTTCGTTCATTTGGCTTTTGAGGTTGTATGGCATCTATGCACCTGGCTATAGACTCTGTATGACATCTGTTCACCTGGTTATAGACTTTGTATGACAACTGTGCACCTGACTATGGGTGGCATGGGACAGCTTTGCACCTGGGTATGAGCGTTGTGTGATGTCTGTACAACTGTGTCAGGGCTGGGCTCAGCCCTTCCTTCTCTGAGCTGGCCGCTCAGCTATTGGCTAATTGCCAGCTCCCATCTCTCTCCACAGTCATTCAGCTGTTGATGATCCTGCTTGTCAGTCCTGCCTACTTAAGCCGTCTAGTCCAGAGGAGCTCTGCCTTCACCTTGGTCACATCACAAGAAACTCCTACGTTCCTGTTTAAAGACTGGCTTTGCTGACATCCCTTCTGGCTCCAGATCCTGCTTGCTGTTCCACTACATTGATCCCTGACTTCTGGCTTGGCTGACTATCCGTTCCGGTTACTGAACTTTGGCTATGTTTTGACTATGTTTGTTCTTTTTACTTTTATTATTAAACAAGTGTGATTTAACTGTACTTCTGTCTCAGCTTGATTTCATGGTTTCTGACAAACTGGCTATGATAGGTGTGTGACATCGGTGCACCTGGTTATGGAATGTCTATGCACCTGGTTATGGGTAATGTGGGACATCTGTGCACCTGGCTATGGGTTTTATAAGGCATTGTTTCAACTGGCTATGGGTGGTATGTGACATCTGCTCAACTGGCTATGTGAGAGCTGTGTGACAGCTATGCACTTGGCTATGGGTGGCATGGAATGTCTGTGCACCTGGCTATTGGCAACATGGGACATCTGTGCACCAGGATATGAGCATTGTGTGATGTGTCTGCAAGTGTCTATGGGTGGCATGGAACATCTATGCACCTGGTTGTGGGTGGTGTGTGACATCTGTGCACCTGGCTCTGGGTGGCTTGTAGATCTCAGGGTAAATAATGGGTGGCAATAAACATGAGAAAGGGAAGGATGTCACCTGTCTTTATCCTCGGTCAGGTCGGGACGACTCGCAGGGAAATCTCCGGTGATCGGAGGATCGTGTTTTCTCCTCATCAGTACAGACATGGCCCTGGGGGACAGCGGCAGTCATACATTTCAATTATAGTTGTTCAGATATTTCCTTAAGGCTAAATTATTTTACCAATATTAGATAAACAAGTGTCACATAAATATTTTAAGAACACTTTCATGTCCATCAATCATCAGTAGATACTTCTTGTGTTGTTTATGGCCGAATTTCATTTTACTCTTTTGAAAAAAGCAACTTGTCACACACAAGAACATACTATACATTCCCCTCCCCCCCATGGGGGGGGGGGGGGGGTCTTTACTATTCCTTTTACCTCCTAATCAGGCAATCTCGTGAATTTGCAAAAAACCTCCTTTAAAATAGTTTTTTATATAATATCTTTTTTTATTGATTTTACAAAGTAAATACAAGTATACATGCTAATGAATGCTAAAGAATGCTAACCCTAATGCCGTGTACACACGAGCGGACTATACAGCAGACTTGGTCCAGCAAGGACAATCCGATCGTGTGTAGGCTCCCGCTGACTTTTTCTCCCAAAAGTCAGACGGACCTAGAAATGAAACACGTTTCAAATCTTTCCGTCGTAACTCCGCTGGACTCAGTTCCTGACGGAAAGCCCGTTCGTCTGTATACTGGTCCGACGGACCAGATACGACGCAATGGCAGGGTAATGCATCTCGCGCTCACTGCAATAGGAAAAATAAATTTTTCTATTGCAGTGAGCGTGGGGCATACCAGGCCCTTAGGTCTGGTATGGATTTTAAGGGGAACCCCCTACGCCGAAAAAATGGTGTGGGGTCCCCCCAAAGTCCATACCAGACCCCGATCCGAGCACGCAGCCCGGCCAGTCAGGAAAGGGGCGGGGACGAGCGAGCGCCCCCCCCTCCTGAACCGTACCAGGCTGCATGCCCTCAACAAGAGGGGGTGGGTGCTTTGGGGGAGGGGGGCACCCTGAGGCCTCCCCCCACCCCAAAGCACCTTGTCCCCATGTTGATGAGGACAAGGGTCTCTTCCCGACAACCCTGGCCGTTGGTTGTAGGGGTCTGCGGGCGGGGGGGGGCTTATCGGAATCCGGGAGACCCCTTTAATAAGAGGGCCCCCAGATCCCGGTCCCCCACCCTATGTGAATGAGTATGGGGTACATGTTACCCCTACCCATTCACCTAGGGAAAATGTGTCAATAAAAAAACACACTACACAGGTTTTTAAAGTAATTTATTAGACAGCTTCGGGGTCTTCTTCTGGGGAAAAAAAGTCCGCTGGAGCCCACACACGATCGAATTGTCCGACGGACTCCGGTCCGCAGGACCAAGTATGCCGTAAAGTCCGATCGTGTGTACGCGGCATAACAATTACCTCTAACCCTAATGATTACCTCTAACCCTAACTATAAAAATAAATAATAAACCTAACACTATCACTGAAACATAATCCTAACATTTAACCCTAACCCTAATATTAAACCCTAGCCCATAACCCTAACCTTAACCCTACCCTAGCTCCTAACCCTAAAATGTAACCTTAAAGTGATCGTAAAGGTTCATTTAAAAAAAAAGAAAAAAACAAACATGTCATACTTACCTGCTTTCTGCAAGGGTTTTGCACATAGCGGCCCCGATCCTCCTTTTCTGGGGTCCCTCAGCGGCACTCTTGGCCCCTCCTCTGCATCAAGTGCCCCCACGGAGAGCCGCTTTCCATGGGGGCACTCATGCGGGCTCGCTCTCAAGTCCTGCTGCTGCGTCCATTGACACAGACGGTAGGACACGGCCCCGCCCCCCGGCTCCCGCATCTTTGGATTTGATTGACAGCAGCGGGACCCAATTATTATACCAATGGCTCCTGCTGCTATCAATCTATCCAATGAGGACCCAAGACAGTGGCTGGAGTGGCTGTGCTCGTCCCCATTGCTGGAACGATCGGGCTCAGGTATGAAAAAGGGGGGCTCTGGGGGCTGCTATAGCACATAAGGTTTCTATGCATTAAGGTGAAAAAACAGAAGGGTTTAATCCTAACCCAACCCGTAACCCTAAAATTTAACCCTTGATCTTAACTATAACATGCAACTTTATCATCAATATATCAAGGAAAATATTTTATCAGTACCCCAAATCCTCATGATTTAAATGACATATTGTTAAAAGCAGATGACTTATGGAGGAAGTTCAATATAGAGGCTGTAAGAGTTGATGTAGCAACATTGTTTATCACTTCCCGACCCCCCATAGCAGATTTACTTCTACAGGGCGGCCGCATTGTACAGAATGCTTCACTTCCAGGGTTTTTTTTCCGGGCACCCTCCTCAGTCCCCTTATCAGCCACACCAGTGCAGCCTCCTCAGTGTCCTGAACTGTCACACCAGCGCAGCCTCCTCAGTGTCCTGATCTGTCACGCCAGTGAAGCAACACTAGTGCAACCTCGGTAGTGACCTGATCAGCCATGTGATTGTAGCCTCATCAGCATCCTAATCAGCCACACAAATACAGCCTCATAAGTGTCCTGATCAGCTACACCAGTTCAGCCTCCTTAGTGTCTTGTGCAATCAAGTCAGTGCAGCCTCCTCAGTGTCCTGATCTGTCACTCCAGTGCAGCAACGCAACTGCAACCCCATCCTGATCAGCCTCCTCAGATCCCTTATCAGCCACGCCAGTGAAGTCTCCTCAGTGACCTGATCAGCCATGGAAGTGTAGCGACGCCAGCATAGGCGTGCGCACAGGGTGTGCCGGGTGTGCCCAGGCACACCCTAATCCCCCCATGCGCATTATTGTTATCGTTCTGTGTAGCAACAGGAACATGGGAAAGATCTCCCTCTTACCGGCTCTGCCATAAGAGAAGTGTTTATCCTTTTCTCTTTTACTGTGCCAGCAGGGAGATCAATGTGTCGGGGTCATATATATGTAGATGCATACACATGCATGTATGTTTGAGCTTAAGGGTGCACACCCTAATGCATTAGGCTGTGCACACCTATGGACGCCAGTGCAACAGTGGCGGCTGGTGCTCAAAATTTTTTTGGGGGGCGCAATCAAACTGAAAATTCTGAAAAAAAAAACATCAATTGCAGCCTCACTGTGCCATCAAACGCAGCCACTGTGCCATCAAATTCAGCCACTGTGCCAGCAAAACTGCATTCCCATTTTGACAGAAATAAGGATCATGGAAGCGCTCTCCATTGAAACAGAGAAAATTCCTTCACAGTGTATGCAATTAAACGAGCTCCCCCTGCTGTTCCTCAGATGGAAACAACATATGAGACAGTCCGATATAATCCCAATGTTATAAGGGGTGCTCATGCAATGCACGTACGGTAATATGCAATACATTTAGGCACAAACTTTAAAGTGCAATTTCATGCCCAAAGTGAATTTTGGTTGTATATGTACTAGGGGTAGGCACTGGATGCCTCAGTATTACTGGTCTCAATATGCTAATCTTTGGGCATGAAATTGCACTTTAAAGTTTGTGCCTAAATGTATTGCATATTACCGTAGGTGCATTGCATGAGCACCCCTTATAACATTGGGATTATATCGGACTGTCTCATATGTTGTTTCCATCTGAGGAACAGCAGGGGGAGCTCGTTAAATTGCATACACTGTAAAGGAATTTTCTCTGTTTCAATGGAGAGCGCTTCCATGATCCTTATTTCTGTCAAAATGGGAATGCATATTATACATAGATTTTTTAATGTGGCCGATGGGAAACCATTCTAGATTACACTAATTGAGCAATAGCCCTCTAACAGATACACATACAAATCTCAGCCTCGTATTCCGAGGGGCGGGCTTAGCATGGACGCTCTCTCCTTATAAATTCCTTTAGATGCAGGAGTGTGGTACCGTTGCTGAGGACGTCATGTGACGAAGCGCGCACGACGGCACCGCGCTTTGTACGTCACCTCCAGGGCACACGAGAGAGTGGAGAGTGGAGTTCAGCGTCTGGTGGTTTTATCCCCCCACCTCGTTCTATGCTCTCTAGGAGGAACTTTGAAATCTTGTCTATTGGTCAGGAACTATTGGCATCCTATCCCAGTTATCCACTGGGTAGGAATATATTAGTTTTTGGACTTTTTATTTTTTATAATTTTTATCCTTGTTCATATATGTTTTTTAAATAAAGTGACTTTACTTTATTACGCCATGGAAGCTCTTTTTATTATATCTTGATACATGAGGGATTGCAACACCTCCACCGATTGGGACACACAGGAGACATCCATCACAGAAAACAGCACGCACAGTGTCCCATCTACATACCAGTGTAGGCGCATTACCCCCGTATGGAGCCTGGGGAGCTGGTCACATCGAAGGCATCTACTGCAGTAAGCAGCAAGCAGAGAATCCCATTCTAATATACTACAGGCGTACTATCCCTGCAGGGGTTCCGGGAGCTGGTGAGTAGGCAACCACAAGGGGGAGCACCAAAGTCACCAGGCAACTGTCTCAGCACTAAAGTCACCCTTGGGAATTTCCTAAACTCAACATAGTTTTAATATATGGGACTGTCATACTCTATTGAGATTTATCTGCTGCAATTTTTGACAATATAAACTGTTATGCGTGTATGTGATTCCATTCCATGAACTATTATACATATAATTTATGATTAAGGCGGTTTGGCCTAAGTGCACTGTATGTGTATTGATCTGTGAATAACATCTACCCTGTGATGCATCCAACTGTTGATGTATGCATTAAGTATATATAGAGGTGGTTTGTAGTATATGGAAAAGGTTTTGACTAGTGCACATATTGTGGTACAGCCTCTGGCTCCACCATTAGATGCTGTATTACAACCTCTCACTGTGTGACATCTGGTTAGATTTATTATATTGTTCCTAAACTGTACACCATTGTGAATACACCTATATGATTTACTTCATCTTTACCACTCTCAGTGTATGGGGGATGTACTCCTTGATGTCAAATACCATATAGGTATATAACAGTGGTATGGCTTTAATACCTTATAAGGCTATCCCGGCTAGATTATTTAGGTTTTCAGGTAGCGCCAAATATACCCATATTTTTATTTTTTTGAACACGATTGACAGAGCACCTCATTGGGTACTCTGTGTAAGGGAGGCAGCAATCTGTGGCTTCTGGCCCTATAGACTTGTCCTAAGCGCAGTTTTTTACCACGAGTTAGCAATGTCTTCAGTGTCCCAATCAGCCACAGCAGTGCAGCCCCCTCAGTGTCCTGATAGACCGTGCCAGTGCAGCTTCAACAGCGTCCTGATCAGCCACCCAAGTGCAGCCTCCTTATGCCGCGTACACACGAGCGGACTTTACAGCAGACTTTGCTCCACGGACTTTTCAACTGACTTTATGACGAACTTTCCAAATGAACGGACCCGCCTACATACAATCCACCAAAGTCCGTTGAATTCATACGTGATGACGTACGACCGGACTAAAACAAGGAAGTTCATAGCCAGTAGCCAATAGCTGCCCTAGCGTGGCTTTTTGTCCGTTGAACTAGCATACAGACGAGCTAAATTGCGTACTAAGCCCTCCTCCTTCCAAGACTCCTGCCACTCCCCGGCGCTCCACCTACCTTAAAAAAGGCCCCAAAACCGCCTGAACAAGCCGCGTCTGTGAACAACTCCATATCATAGTCTGAAACGACCCTTTGCAACCACAGCGATCGGCCATTATAGGTTGCCAAGAAGGAGTCCCAAACCCTCAAATCCTCCTTGTGATCAAGCCCCAGTCTGATAAAATGATGCGGAGCCCGGACAGCGGCCGTGGCCGCCGCCAAACGCCTGCAAAAAACATGCCCCATAGGCATGATGCGGCAGGCAAAATTCAGCTTGCCCAGCAGCGATTGCAATGCGCGAAGCTGAATCTTTCTTACCCGTAAAGCCTCAGCCACATCCTGCCTTAACACCTCCAATTTTTCCAGGGGGAAACGGCACTCCATAGCCACTGTATCAATAACAATCCCCAAAATCACAACTCAGTAGCCGGACCCTCCATTTTATCAGCGGCCAGGGGCACTCCAAAATTAGCAAACAGTTGCTGAATCGTAGCCAACAGAGACGCACAAACCATGCTCTCCGCAGGCCCTATACACAAAAAATCATCCAAATATTGGATGACAGATGACAGGCCTGATATGTCACGCACCACCCATTCTAAAAAAGAACTAAACTGTTCGAACAAGGAACAGGAGAAAGCACACCCCATGGGTAAACATCTATCCACAAAGTATTCTCCCTGCCACCGACATCCCAACAAACGGCAGCACGTAGGATGAACTGGCAAGAGGCGAAAAGCAGACTCTATATCTGTTTTTGCCATTAAGGCCCCTTTTCCCCAAATGCTGCACCCATGCGACCGCCGTATCAAAAGACGTATAAGACACAGTGCAGAGACCCGGGTCAATAGAATCATTAACCGAACCACCCCGCGGGTGGGACAAATGGTGAATGAGCCGAAACTTGTTTGGCTCCTTTTTAGGAACCACACTCAGAGGGGATATTACCAAATCAGGTACCGGCGGCAACTCAAACGGGCCAGCCATACGACCCAACGCAATTTCTTTCAACAATTTTTTCGTAACAACGTTGGCGTGCTCTTTCGCCGACTTTAAATTATCCGCCACAGGCGGAACCACCAGGAGTCGACTATTCAACTTGAACCCCTCCGTAAACCCCAATTCCAATAGCTGAGCTGCATTCCGATCAGGATATCGCCTTAGAAAGGGGACCATCTTTTTTACCATCACCTGTGTCTTCCCTTTTTCCAACCTCCCCACCTTTTACCTGTCCCTGTTTAAAGCACCGGGACTGCGAATGCGAACCCTCGCATGTGGAACACTCATGCCTGAATCGACACTTGGCTCCGAATTTACATGTGCCTGCATTAAATTGCCAGCAGAAACCCATGCGACCACCGGCCGGTTGTCCGGCCAAGCCCAAACCCCCAGCCCCACCCTGAAAGGGAGGCAACAAACTTCTCGGAGAGGACATTAGCTTCATCCAAAGACTAATGTCCTTATGATCCCATCGTAATAAAAGGCGGACCGCATTCCTCTGCCGGAACTTCTCATCATAGCGCAGCCAAGCAGTACCTCCGTACACTCTTTGTGCTTTCCCAATAGAATCCAGGTAACAAAAAAGCGGTGAGCAATTTTCCGGCACCTTTTCCCCAATCACACTCGCCAAAATCGCAAACACCTGCAACCAGTCAGCAAACGTGCGGGGAATCAATCGGTAACGCCGCTTTTCTTCCTCTTCTTTCTTGCTCTAGTCAGGTTTAACTTTGTCCAAGTTAAACTTCTCCAAGGGCAACAAAGAGAAAATTTCAACATACTCACCTTTCCAAATGCGCTCTTTCACCTCTGTCTTCAAATGAGCACCCAAAGGTCCCTCGAAACAAACGTAGACTTTGCATTTTGCAGCATCCGCCAAACGCACCCCATCCACACCTACTGTCCCTTTTACAACCGATGCGGCATCCCCAGCCGCCGCAGTTGTACCCGCCACCACCGCCGGCGACGCGGGCGGGGCACCCATATTGGCCACTCCTATCCCACCAGTACTCGGGCCCCCCACCAGCGCCGTACCTCCAGCCCCCACTACAGTGCCCGACACAGCCAGCGCAGATCCCTGAGCAGTGGAAGCGTTGGGTACTGCCCACGCCGCCACCGAAGAAGCGTCAACTACAGACCGTGTACAAGCCTCACAGCATGCCAGCACCTCCCGGAGGCCCGCCAACAACATCTGCACCATCCCCACATCTTGCACCCCTGTTGCTCCAAGTGACTGGGAACCAGTATTGGGACCTCCCCCGACTGAGCTACCCCTCTGCCCCAATGGCACCCCTGTACCCACAACCCCGCTCCCAGAAACCCTATCGTTACATACAGAAGAGGAAACAGGTATAGTAAAGTTCTCACCTGGCTGCAGCTGTCGCACCGGACATCCAGCCATACTTCCTATTCCGCGCGCCGCCCCCTGGGTCATGGCTGTGTCCCTCTCATCCAATTCTCCCTCAGACAGGCTGTCCTGGGAACTCCCGGCCTCTCCTTGAGCAGCATCAGCCGGCCGCTTGGTCAGATTCCTCACCGCTGCCAAGCGCCCAGCGGTGACGTCCTTCACCGTGCGCCTATCCATGCTGTACCTCCCTCTCTCTGCATCTGCCCTGCCGAGCCTCTGGCCGGGCTGGAGAAGCCCGCCTGGCCGCCGATCTGGACTGCGCACCGACATGGTCCCCCCGATCCAGCGTAGTACCTGCTGCCGTCCTCCTTCTTCCTCTCCCATCAGGATTACAGGCCCCGGCTGCCCTTGGCAACAAGCCTTCACCCGCCGTGGCCTCTCTCCCTCGCCAAGCCACCCTCTGATCAGGCGGAGAGCCCGTAGAGGCAGCCACCACGCATCTGGCATCCACTGCAGGTCCCGCCGACGAACTCCCTCCCCGTGACCGCCGTGACCGGGGACTTACCCCGGCCGCCGCACGCTCCACCACAGGTTTCCTCTTAGCAGGCGGCGCCGAATCTTGTGCAGGGCCACCAGTCCGCTCCCTGACTCCATCAGCCGTCGGACTAAAACACTCAGAAGGCCTCGACCTCCTAGCACATGACCCGTTACGTAACCCCGCCCCTTCTGACATCACGGGGAATGCCACAGGAAGGTCCCCGTCAAGTCCCTGTGCGTCAGAGGGGGCGGGGTCACCGGGTGGCTTCGCCCCCCCGTTATTTAAGAACCGCCAGAAGAGGAGAAGCGTCACACAGCGGGAGCCTCCCTCCATGCCATCATGGATGCGGAGCGGCCCGAAAAGAAGATGAAGACAAGAAGAGAAGATGAAGAGAGAAGCATCACACAGCGGGAGCCTCCCTCCATGCCATCATGGATGCGGAGCGGCCCGAGGAGAAGAAGATAAGAAGACGCCACGGAGGAAGATGCCGGACGAGAACACCGGAGGAAGAACCAGAAGAAGAAGAAGATGGAGGAAGAAACCGAAGGAAGATAGAGGATAGAAGATAGAAGAAAGAAGAAGCATTTAAATAAAGGAATTGTCAAAAACTGTCTCTTGTCATTTTTAACATTTTTGACACTTTTTTAGTGAAATGGTAGGGGTATTTTTGTACCCCCTTACCATTTCATGCAGGGGGGAGGGCCTGGGATCTTGTTAAAGGGGGCTTCCAGATTCCGATAAGCCCCCCGCCCGCAAACCCCCACAACCACCGGCCAAGGGTTGTGGGGATGAGGCCCTTGTCCCCATCAACATGGGGACAAGGTGTTTTGGGGGGCTACCCCAAAGCACCCTCCCAATGTTGAGGACATGTGGCCTGGTACGGTTCAGGAGGGGGGGTGCTCTCTCGTCCCCCCCTCTTTTCCTGTGGCCTGCCAGGTTGCATGCTCGGATAAGGGTCTGGTATGGATTTTTGGGGGGACCCCACGCTGTTTTTTTTTAAATTTAGGCACGGGGTTCCCCTTAAAATCCATACCAGACCTGAAGGGTCTGGTATAGATTTTGAGGGGGACCCCACACCATTTTTATTTTATTTTGGCCGGGGTTCCCCTTAATATCCATACCAGACCTGAAGGGCCTGCTATGGAATTTAGGGGGACCCCCACATCATTTTTTTTTAAAATTTTGGCCGGGATTTCCCTTAATATCCATACCAGACCTGAAGGGCCTGGTATGGAATTTAGAGGGACCTCCATGTCATTTTTTTTTTAAATTGTGGTTCTGGGTTCCCCTGTGGGGAATTCCCATGCCGTTTTTATCAATGAACTTTTATGTGTATTGTCGGACCGGCAATTCATTAATAGCCGCAAGTAGTTGAAATGACTTTTTTCCTTTGAAATGTCATTTTGCTGTCAGACTGTTCTAAACATGGGAAACATGCGCCCCTTTACAGGCATACTATAGACACCCCCCAGGTACGAAATTTAAAGGGATATTACACTTTTATTGTTTCACTTTAAGCATTATTAAAATCACTGCTCCCGAAAAAACGGCCGTTTTTAAAACTTTTTTTTGCATTGATCCATGTCCCCTGGGGCAGGACCCAGGTCCCCAAACACTTTTTATGACAATACCATGCATATAAGCCTTTAAAATTAGCACTTTTGATTTCTCCCATAGACTTTTAAAGGGTGCTCCGCGGCATTTGAATTTGCAGTGCACACCCCAAATTGTTCGCTTTTCGGCGAACTGGCGAATAGCTGATGTTCGAGTCGAACATGAGTACGACTCGAACTCGAAGCTCATCCCTACTCATAATGCACACCTCCCAACTTTTTGAGATGGGAACGAGGGACACATATTAGCAAAAGTATGTCGGCATAGGACACACCCCCTGCCACGCCCCCTTAAAGGAGAAATATACCAAAAAAAATGAGTTAAACCCAGAAGTACTTTTTTTGAACCAATAATTCCTATATATTGGCTTTTAAAATTTACAAATGTAGCAATTTTGAAATTGGATGAAAGGTTTAGCACTGGGAAACACTTTTAGAAAGATAAAAAGTGTATTTTATATACAACTATACAGATCAGACCAAAATGAGGGACAAATGAGTAGGAAAGAGGGACAGAGGGACATTGCTCCAAATCAGGGACAGTACCTCAAAATCAGGGACAGTTGGGAGCTATGATAATGGAAAGTAGTAACATGGCCATTTGCCAAGTGAACTTGTGGCTGATTGGTCTGGGGGAGGTAGAACTGTGATTTATGTGCCTATTTTTACCACCGCCCATGTAAACAAGGTCGTAGTTTTGTCAGCCTGCAACATGAACTGTTGTTTCCAACAGGATCTCCAAGTAGGAAAATTTGCAAAAGATTAACAAAAAAACAAACTACGTAATGTAGCCATACCCCCGTAGGGGCTGCTGGGTTGTTCATATAAATTTGCCATTCACTCCGCTTCCGATCTCCCATCTTTCGTACACGATACCAAACAGTCAATGTTTAAGTTTTATTGCTCTTTATTCGTGGGGGTAAGCTGGGGTTAGTCATAGGTAGATATGAGATGCTCCACCAGATCCCACTTTTTGAAGGTATCATCCATAGCTGTAGCTTTTGTTACTGGACTTCCCTTGAAAGATCCTTTGCTGAATCTATTACTTTCTCTTGTGCAGAACTTCCAAGTTGAACAAAAGGCATTACTCTGAATAATTTCCTCTGCTTGACAGATATAATTCCTCTGGGTATTAATCTTAGAGTCACAGGCCGTCACCACCTATTTCCATGACCCACACACTAACGCCCATCAGTCTTTGGAAGTTACTGTTTTTATAGCTTGTACTGTTGTCCGTAGGCTCACAGCATGTCGCTTCACTCGCTTCCGCACTTGCTTCTCTAAGTTTCACTGACCTGTTCTCCACGATCAACAGTCTGTTTTCCTAGTCACAGAAAGTCGATCCACCGGTCCACCGCATCCGCTTTACTCCTACTTCCTCCTCACTCGCCCGGCACATCCCCGCATGGGAATGCCCGGCTCTTTCCCCAGTGCTACATGCTGGCTCCTCCGCACTCCAGGTGTCCAGCATGGACCTCCCTTGAGAGCATTACGCCAGCCTCCTCTCTTTCCAGGGCCCCAGGCCCTCTTCTCTCCTTCCCAGGGCCCTGGCCCTTCTCTCTCCTTCCCGGGCTCCGGCCCTCCTCTCTCCTTACCGGGCCTTGGCCCTCCTCTCTACCAGAGCATGTGACCCCCCTTATATGAGAGACCTCCTCTCAACCAAAACAAATTAATGATTGGTCAGGACTCTCACATGAGCTTCCTGCCACTCAGACCTCAGCCCATCCTCTCCTTTTCAGAACAATAAACCGTCAGGCAGAGGAGGTATCTCTGAGCCCAAGTGTAGGTGGCCACACCCCCCACTATCCTGACACTCCAACTCCTGAATCAAAACAACCAGGCCTAGTAAAAGACCACAGGCCTGGCCAAATTTACCTGTAACTAGATCCTACACGGCCAAAAATTACACGAAAGCACCTACCCTAAAGTAGAGGGCGCTACATCAAAACTGTATACAGTGAGGGATGATGGCAAACATAATAGAACATTGTTTTGTGGAGTTACATACACGTCTACTGATGGTTGTCCTCTTGTTCCTCATGTTCCTCATGTGGGGTTTGGATTTTGAAGATGACTCTTCACCTCGTTTTTACATTTGTTTGTGGTTTCCTCTGACCTCTCCAGGCTATCAAACCTGCTGACTTGCAGGTCTGTCAACCTTTTAGTCCAGTTCAGGTTTGGGCACAACATACTCCTCCGGCTTAGTTTTTGTTTTATGGTGTCCTCTGTGACCTGAATCATAATGTCTTCATATATATCTCTGTATACCTCTCTGATCTTGACATGTCTGTACACAAAAAAAAGCCATTACCAATAGAATCAATGAAAGACCAAACACCTGTTAAAAAGAACAAAATGTACGGAATGTTCCGTAGTATATAGAAGAGCCACGAGGCAGAAACACAATTTACATTTCTCAGCAGATCAATGTTCTTACCCCCAGCTGTGTCCAGTCTTCATCAACACCATGTTAGCCCATGCAAAATATGTCAGATCTGATTCATGTCCTTATCATGTACAGAGCAGAAAGGTGACTAAAGAGACAATCATATGAGATGCATATAAAACACAACAAGGCGGTATTTTTTATAGATTCTGTGCAGGCCAGTCAAGTTCCTCCACCCCAAACTCGCTCATCCATGTCTTTATGGACCTTTCTTTGTGCACTGGTGTGCAGTCATGTTGGAACAGGAAGAGACCATACCCAAAATGTTCCCACAAAGTTGGGAGCATAAAATTGTCCAAAATGTCTTGGTATGCTGACGCCTTATGGAGAGGACGAATGGGGAGATGATAATGTAAACAAGCATCTCCCCGTTCTGCCTAGTAACAGTGTCACTGATCTCTGCTCCCTGTGATTGGGAGCAGAGATCAGTGATGTGTCATATGTAGCCACGCCCCCCCACAGTTAGTAACACATCCCTAGGACACACTTAACCCCTCCCTGGCCCCCTAGTGGTTAACCCCTTCACTGCCAGTGTCATTTACACAGGAATCAATGCATTTGTATAGCACTGATTGCTGTATAAATGACAATGGTCCCAAAAATGTGTCAAAAATGTCCGATGTGTCCGCCATAATGTCGCAGTCACGATAAAAATCACTGATCGCTGGCATTACTAGTAAAAAAAATTAATAATAAAAATGCCATAAAACTATCCCCTATTTTGTAAACGCTATAACTTTTGCGCAAACCAATCAATAAACGCTTATTGCGATTTTTTTTACCAAAAATATGTAGAAGAATACGTATCAGCCTAAAACTGAGGAAAAAAATGTTTTTTAAAATATTTTTTGGGGATATTTATTATAGCAAAAAGTAAAAATAATGCTTTTTTTCAAAATTGTCGCTTTTTTTTGTTTATAGCGCAAAAAAATAAAAACCGCAGAGGTGATCAAATACCACCAAAAGAAAGCTCTATTTGTGGGAAAAAAAGGACGCTAATTTTGTTTGAAAGCCACGTCGCACAACCGCACAATTGACAGTTAAAGCGACGCAGTGCTGAATAGCAAAAAACGCACTGGTCAGGAAGAGGGTAAATTCTTCCGAGGCTGAAGTGGTTAAAGTTCATGTGTGTGTAAAGGCAGGCAGCCCAATACTTTTGGTAATATGGTGTATATCTGTGCAATATTGTACACCTTACACTATAGAGGTGGGGTGATCTTTTTTTACTTATTTACTCATCATTGTTTTTGATTTTATTTTTTTACATGTTGGATATTAAAGGAGAAGTACAAGGAAAACTTGTTTGGCTGTACTTCTCCTGCACTCCTATGACCCATTTTCAGCAGACAGTGGGCTGAAGCCTGCTATAGGCTGACATCACAGAACCGGTCCAGGCTGCAGAAAGATCATGACAATTTGGTCGGGATCCACCCACAACCATGGACTTGTCAGGAACCATCAATCACAGGCAGAAATACAGTAAAAATCACACCTTTTAATGTAAGGGTAAAAAATGGTACAGATCAGTACACATAGTCAAGACATAAGCCAGGGATCGGAAGCCAACGCAGGTAGTCAGACAAGCCAGTGATTAGGAAACCAGAGATCAGCATAGCCAGAGGCAGAAGAACAGGATCAGGAACCAGAAGAAATGTCAGCATTGGCTTGTCCCCCTCTTTCCTGACCTGCCGGGCCGCATGCTCGGATAAGGGTCAGGCATGGATTTTGGAGGGATCCCATGCCGTTCTTGTTTATTCATTTTGGATTTTTTTTTCACTTTTATATTTCTGGCAATGTTTTTTTTTTATTCAGCTGTCAGCAGGGAAGCCAATTGACAGCTGAAGACTCATCGGTTGTTAAGGACACCGCGACCGACTTCCCAGCTGCGTTCCTTAACAACCAGCTTTCACTGTGCCCTGATTGGGCAAAGTTTTGCCCAATCAGGGCTTAGACTGCACTGTGCAGTGCATTGTGGGGCGCTCAGCGGGCGAAAATCCTGCCGAACGCCCCACAAATTTGGGTGTTTGCTCGGCCCAAACCGTTTGCCCAACATAGTTACATAATTAGTTAGGTTGAAAAAAGACACAAGTCCATCTAGTTCAACCAAAATACAAATTTAAAAAATCATACAATCCCATATACACAATCCTTCACCCACAGTGGAAGGTGAAAAACACCAGCAAAGCATGATCCAATTTTCTACAGCAGGGGAAAAAATTCCTTCCTGATCCCCCGAGAGGCAATCGGATTTTCCCTGGATCAACTTTACCTATAAATGTCAATACCCAGTTATATTCTGTACATTTAGGAAAGTATCCAGGCCTTTCTTATAGCAATCTACTGAGCTGGCCAGAACCCCCTCTGGAGGGAGCCTATTCTACATTTTTACAGCTCTTCCTGTGAAGAAACCGTTCCGTATATGGAGATGAAATCTTTTTTCCTCTAGCCGTAAAGAATGCCCCCGTGTCCTCTGTGATGACCTTAAAGTGAATAACTCAACACCAAAGTCACTATATGGACCCCTTATGTAGTTATACATGGTGATCATATCCCCCTTAATCTCGTTTTGCACAGAGTGGCCCCGATCATCGTCTTCTGAGGTCCCCCAGCAGCTCTTGCGGCTACTCCCCACATGTGATAACCCCCTAGGAGAAGCATGCTCCCGGGGGGGTTACCTTGTGGGCGCACTCCCAGGTCCATCATTCGGCGTCCATAGCGGCCGAATGTATGACTCGGCCCCTGCCCACCCAGCGCCCGCGTCATTGGATTTGATTGACAGCAGTGGGAGCCAATGGCTGCGCTTATATCAATCTATCCAATCAGGACACAAGACACCGTCCGGAGCTGGTGTGCTCGTTTCCGATGCGCAAATTTCAGGGCTCAGGTAAGTATAAGGGGGGCTCGGGGGCGCTGCTGCATTAAAAAATGTTTTTTACCTTAATGCATAGAATGCATTAGGGGGGAAAATGGCGAGGGGTTTACAACCCCTTTAAGGTGCGGGAAAAAATGATATCCCGCTGCTTGTGCCAGACAGTAACAAAGGTGCCAAGAGCTCCTCAGAGATGGACACGCATCTGCGCTCTCCTGTGTATTTACCACCTGAATCACCTACATAGGACTGGGATTTAGGGGAAAATATTAAAGTGTTACCAACTAAAGCATAGTGGAGCTTATCTCGACAGTGGAGAATAGGTTAAAACTAAAGGTGAGCGCCATTAGAGAAGATACAATACTGGGACACGGAGTGGAGGCAGTTGAGCCCAATCTGGAGGGCTTCAAAAAACAGCAGCATACAGTTCGACAACCCAAAAAGTCAAATATAAAATACAGAAACTGCGCTAAAAAAAGAGAAGTAAATGTCCAAAAAGACTTTATCTATGGGCATCTAGCAGAAGCACAAAAGGGTCTTCAAAACACCATGGTGAGTACATAAATAGTAAGGATAAGATGCCCGACCACCGTGGCTGTAAAATGCGCTTACCAGACAGCAAGCAGTATAAGCGGATGGCTTACAACCCAGCCAGGGCCTTTATGCTGTAGTAAATAATCCGCTCTCTCCTGGCTCAGATCACCGTTCCCTCAGTACATATACCAAAAAGGAAAGAAAGCACAAGAGAACTGGCCATAGTGTAGTATGACTAAGTTACAAATGTAGGCACTTGAGTTGCAGCAAACACCCTGATGTGCACATAAAACCAAAGTGATAGCCCAACCACCGTAGCTGTAGAGTGTGCTTACCAACTCACAAGCTTTATAGTCAACCTGGGATCTTTGCAGATGATATTGGGAAGTAAGGATATTCTTTCACTACAGCCAGGAGATCCGTTTCCTCAATGTGCCGCCCAAAAAGGAGATAAACTGACCATAGTGTAATACATCCAAAACCGCTTTAATAAATAAAGTAATGCACTTACAGTTTAAAAGATAATATCGCGTAGTTGTGTATAAAAAACGCCGGCCGGCATAACAAACCTAAGACGGAGCCTGTCCTCCTCCTCTGGTCACATGGTAGCGTCACTACGTGCGTACCCAGACGCGTTTCATCATCAATCGGACGTTCTCAATGGGGACGGGCAGCGTAGTGAACCACCACCTTTTATACGGGACCAAGCCTCGTTCTGAGTTACAAGTACAAGGACGCCATATTGAATATGGGCAAATAGCCGAAAATAAAATGGAAAAAATGTGATACTAACAATGTTAATGCTAGAAAACCTATTTGGCAAACTCAATAATCAAAAAAAGAAATAATAAATAAAGTTATAGCTCAAATATTGGGTAGAGGGAAGGAAATAAAAACGGGAAAAAACATCCCTTTTTCAAAAAAGAAATATATGAAAATAATGTGGATATTAAAAAAGTGGATGGAATTATTGTAGCCCCACACCAAAAATGTGTACTAAGTGTTTATGGAATGTAAAAAATTATTAATTATATAAAATATAATATTAGCTTATTATGGAAATTTTCTCAAGGTACAGAAACCTCTAATAAAAATAAACGAAAATAATAAAAAATTATATTCGTGTAAATAGGTGAATGTTGTACAAATAAATGTTAAAGGTGGACCATTTAATTGTCCTTATGTAAATATTCTAAAAAATGAAGCTGTCACATCCCCCACCTCGGCACACGTACTGGGCTTAGTGAATTTTTACTTGTATCTCTGCCGGGATCTGTTGTTATCCCATCCCAGCGTACTACTGGGTGGGAGTACACACTTCTTTGGGACTTTTTTGTTTTGTTTTAATAGATGGTTTTTAAATAAAAGCGTTTTTTTTACTTTATCACTCTATGGAAGCCCCTTTTTTATATATTTTCTGATGCATGAGGGAATTGCCGCATCCCCACCATACCAACCTGGATACATCCAAGGCACCCATCACAAGCAACAGGGAGCAGTGAAGTCCATTTAAAGTATTACAGGCCCAATACCCCTGTAGGGGTTCCAGGAGTCGGTGAGTAGGAAATCTGAAGGGGGAGCACAAAAGTCACCTGACAACATTGTATGCACGAAAGTCACCCCTGGGAGTTCCTGACCTGTTGCAGTGAAAAACGCATGGGACTATTGCATTCTACTGTGATTCAACTGCTGCAATACATGCTGGGTCCGGATCTCAATATATGAACTGTGAAGCCCATGCATATATATGGTTGATGCAGTTTTATACCTATAAACTAGCATACATCACCGTGATATGTTTATTGTAATATAGGTTATGTTTTTTAGCTGGATTGTACTGTTTTCAGTTGCATTTAATTGGTGGGTATAGCTCTAGGTTTGAGTACTGGTTGTTGGCCTACCAGTGCTATACAGAGATATTATAACACATAGTAGCATATATACAGCGGTACCTTCTCAATTTTATTATACCCACTCAGCTAATTACCTATATACTATTTTGTTTACAGGTTACACAAAAACTCATCGCTATATGCACAATTACAAACACCTACAGTGTAGTGAATTTAGAACGTCTCCTACCCATTTACACTAGTTATTAGTGTCTGTAATTAGAATCCCCCCTTAACATCATTGAGGGGATAAATATTTTTGGTGTGTGAGAAGGTAATAACAAAAAAACATTTGTTAGGTTTTTCCTGTATATGCTTATCAAACCGGTTTCCAGGTAGCGCCGATTAACCCACTGTTTTTATAGTATATATGATTGGCAGAGTATTCCTTGTGAGTGCTTTGCGTAAGGGAGGCAGCAACCTGTTCTCTTGCCATATAGGCTTGTCCTAAAGCGCGGTTTTCTCTTGTAATACTGTTTAACAATTTTTTATTTTTTGTAAAATTAAAAAAATTCTTATATATTATAGTTGTTACTATTTTCAAATTAATTTGCACCTTAAAAATCCCAATCCCTCCATCTACATTTATTTAACATTGGCGTCAATAGAAAATCTTGATCAGCTTGGCATGGCAAGCTGACCAAGATTGCACCGCACTGCACATGCACGAGATAAGCAAGTGCATGCTGGGTAGCCAGCATGCACGGAATCCAGGAAGACGGACACTGTGGCTTCAGATGCCCACACTGGAGATGGCTGCGCTGTGCAGGAACTTCAAAAAGTAAGAAAACGATGCTGCACAAATAGAAAACTGGGCATAGTTTACAGCATACCTTTGTACATTGCACGAGGCATGAGTATTCTTGTGGTATTTCTAACTTAAAAGTCATATTTTGGCCAGAACTCTGCTTTAAGTGTCCTCATTGCAAGCTGCTTGCTCTGGGGGCATTCAGCAGGAGGGAGGAGCCAGGAGTTCCAGCAGGGGTCCCAAGAAGAGGAGGATTGGGGTTCTCTGTGCAAAACCATTACAGAGCAGGAAAGTATAACATGTTTGTTATTAATAAAAAAAATCCTTTAAAACAGAGCTCCAGGCTCCTTCATGAAAAATTAAAAGTCAGTAGCTACAAATACTGTAGCTGCTTACTTTTAATATTAGGACACCTACCTGTCCAGACATCCAGCGGTGTCTTCACCCGAGTCGATTTTTGAATTGGCTCTCGGGTGCTGCCGCTGCCATCTCGGCTAAAGGAAGCCCTACTGCGCCGAGGAGGGGGGGCCGAATTTCCAGCTGAGGTCGCGGCAGCAAAGTCAGCCAGAAGTGGGAAAGGGAACCTGTCAAAATCAGGCACCTGCTCCCCCCTGAAAGGTGCCAAATGTGGCAGCGGAGAGGGGGAGGAGCCCACACTGCCAAAAGTACCAACAATTGGTCACATGATCATGATATCACTGTGCTGGATAGGCCAGCAAACTCACCTGACCTAAACCCCATAGAGAATCTGTGGGGTATTGTCAAGAGGAAGATGAGAGACACCAGACCCAACAATGCAGACGAGCTGAAGGCCGCTATCAAAGCAACCTGGGCTTCCATAACACCTCAGCAGTGCCACAGGCTGATCTCCTCCATGACACGCCACATTGATGCCGTAATTCATGCAAAAGGAGCCCCGACCAAGTATTGAGTGCATACTATACTGTACATGGACAGACTTATCACTAAGCCAACATTTCTGTATTAAAAATCCTTTTTTTATTGGTCTTATGTAATATTCAAATTTTTTGAGATACTGAATTTTGGGGTGTCACTAGCTGTAAGCCATAATAATCAAAATAAAAAAGAGAAATGCTTGAAATATATTACTCTGTGAGTAACGCATCTATATAAAATATATGAGTTTCACCTTTGAATTGAATTACTGAAACAAATTAACTTTTTGATGATATTCTAATTTTATGGGATGCACCTGTATAGGGAAAATGTCTTAAACGGTATACAGTATTTGGAATGGATAGTGGTATTTACTATTGTAACTATATTACCCTGCCTTTTTTCTTTCCTTTTTTCAATTTTTTATCTTCATTTTCTCCAGTCTCATTTCTATTTTTTTATTGTAAATGTAGCACCCTCTACCTAAAGGTAGGTGCTAGAGTAGTATTTCTTTAGCTTAGGACCTAAATTGCCGGCAAATTTAGCCAGGCCTGTGCTTTAGGCTGGGCCTGGTTGTTGTGATTTGGGACTGGGAGTGTTCAGTGTAGTGGTGGGTGTGGCCACCTGTGCTCTGACTCAGAGATGCCTCCCCTGCTTTCAGACGGATGGTTCTGGAAGAGGGGTTGGACTTGAGATCTGAGTGGCAGGCAGCTCTTGTGAGGAGCCCTGACCAATTATCTTTCGGTATTGGCAGGGGCCAGGCCTCCCATATAAGCTGGGGTCACATGCTGCCAGGGAGGAGTTTTGGAAAGTAGGAACAGACAATGGAGTACTAAGTTGCTGTTCCGGGCGTCCCCACGGGGGGGGGGGGGGGATGCGCCATACGCGGAGGAGGGATGGAGGAACCGCCAGGAAGGAGCTTAAGATATTCATCCTTAAAGAGGTATCAAGTTGCTGTGACCGGGGAACACAGGACTTGCATGCTGGAGGAGATATGGAAGGAAGAAGTAGCACTCAAGCAGAGAAGAGTAGAGTTCTGTGACCGGGAACACAGAACTATTATCCTCCTAGAGAAAGGTCAGTGCAGAATGCTGTGGCCGGGGAACGCAGCGTTGATAGTCCTGAACTGGCTGAAAGCAGTGGTTCGCTCACTGCCATGTGTCAGGCCATCGTGTGGAGATATCAAGTCATCTCCAGCCTGGTTAGCACAATGGTATGCCCTTCCAAAGACTGTGTGGCTGTCTGATTCTCTGAGCCATCAGGGAGAAGCAGCGTGCGCTTCTGGCTCTTTGATTCGCATGGACAATCTCATCACGGTCTACAATGAGGAATTATTCAGAGTGATTCTTCTTTGGTCAAATGGAAGTGAAGATATATAATATTTGTACAAGAAAAGTAGAAGTAATAGTCTGCAGAAGAGTTATTCAAATGAAAGTGACTGAGGTGCAAGGAGTGTATCCAGTTTTTGCAAGGTCACGGACACTGAATAACTACATAAAACGTGCAATGTGTTAAATGCTATGGGCATCTCATATCACCCCTTCTCCAACTTCAAGTAATATCCCTCAATAAATATGACAAAACCATGAAACTGACTGTTCTTTGCCTTAATTGCTCATGAGGAGGATGGCAGCAGGGTGATTGGCGGATTGCAAAGTAACCAAATCAGCAGCCCTTACGGGGGTACCGCTACCTATGTTTATGATTGTGTGTATTTGTATTTACTTTGGAAAATCAAACTGGAAAATCCAAAAAAAAAAAGATATTATACAACAGTGCCTTGAAAAAGTATTCATACCCCTTAAAATTTTCCACATTTTGTCATGTTACAGCCAAAAACGTAAATGTATTTTTTATGTTTAAATAATCTTTATTGAGTTTTTTTTTTTTTTAAAGTTGAACAATTAACAGAGGGAAAAAAGGGCAACTGAAAAGAGGAAGGCCCACCCCATACTGAAACATGCATAATAATAAAACATATATGTAAAAAAAAAAAAGGAAAAAGCATATGTGGTTAGCATGTAGATATCGACTATATGAGGGAATGGTCAGCAATTTAGGATAATGTGGACACAGGGGGTATCCTAAGAAGGGATAAGAAGAGGGAAAGGAAGGGGGGGCAGAGTAGTGTTAAAGTGTATAACCTGGTGCAATACGATTTAGGAAGCATTTTCCTAAATGGCTCTATTTGTTCCAGGGGGAAATTATAAGTGGTGTGCTCCCAAAAGTGGGACCTTTGTTAAATTATGTAATGGCGATATAGTTTAAGGAAAAGTGTTGGCTCTGGAGTCCAGAAGCCAGTACTGCCATTGGTTCTGAAATTTGTCAATTTTCAAATGAGTTTTAGCAAAGAAATTTTCCATGCCTAGGTGTTGAGGATGCCAATGACCACACATAAGGTGGGTGGATGCAGCTGTTTCCATAGTCGGGCAATGGAAAGTCGGGCAGCTATCAGTATGTGTGTGATTATGGGATGAAATTTTGGGGGCCAACTTGAAAGGTCTAGTCTGAAGAGAGCCATTTACAGAGTAAGCATATTAGATACATTGGTAACACCCTGTATAAAGGATGGAAATGCTCCCCCAGAATGGAACAATGGATGGACATTCCCACCAGATGTAAAAAAAGGTGACCGTCCATAAAACAGTTCCTCCAACATTTCCGAGATTGAGTTGGGAAAATGTGAGCTAGCTTTACAGGCGTGTAATACCAAAAGTAAAAAAAATGTGTTTCCCGATGGGAGATGTTCTTGAAGAATATAGAAGGCGTACAAATCGCTTGATGCCAGATGAGGGGGGGATCTGCATTTGTAGGGTGTTTTCCCATTGAGCCATAACTGGGGCTTTGAGAGTAAGCCGTAGACATTGGATATATCACATATCTTGTTGGAGGTTACGTTGAAAAAAGGCAGTATATCTTTAGTTAGGGTATTGGAAGCGATCGGTACAATCGAAAGGATGTTGCGGATACTTATACAAATAAAAAAGTAATTTTTAGGAATGCCATAGCAGTCTGAAAGTTTTTGGAAAGTTTGGAGCTGATGCTGGTCATATAGGTCACTCAGTTTTTGGAGCCCAGCCAAGAGCCAATGTTGTAAGGGAAGGTCTGGAGATAAGAGCTTTAATGCCTGGAGTGGGAGTTTGATTATAGACGAGTTGGGGACCCAGGAGAAGGGGGATCTTTCAGTGATGGCAGTTTTAAGATGTGAAGGGAGGGAAACTCCCAACATAGTGGTTTTGGAGTGATTCAGTTTGTACATAGACAACTGTCCAAAGTGCTCTAGGAGGTCGTAAAGTGGAGGAAGGAATTGTAAGGGGTCAGTGAGCCATATAATTATATCATTGGCGTATAAGCCCATTTTGTGGGATTCTTGGCTGACTTTCAATCCTGTGATGAGGGGGTGTGATCGGATAGCTTGGGCCAGGAGTTCAATCACAAGCGGAAAACTTAGGGGTGATAGGGAGGCATCCCTGACGAGTACCATTGGTTATGGGAAAAGAAGCAGATAATAAATCTGATGTTGAAACTTTCGCACTGAGGATGGAGTATAGACCTACCATAGCGTGAAGGAAGGGGCCGTTGATGCCAAATTTCTAAAGTACAGATTACAGAAATCGCCAGTGAACCCTGTCAAATGCCTTCTCTGCATCCAGGGAGATCAGCAGAGAAGGCGCTTGGTGGTGCTCTGCCCAGTGGATTAGATCTATGAACTGGCGTGTCCCATCAGAAGCTTGTCTATGAGGTATAAAGCCTACCTGATCAGGGTGAATGAGTGTGGGCACATACGCTGTGAAATGGGTGGCTGTTAGTTTGGTCTAGAGTTTAAGATCCGTATTTAAAGCGGAGCTCCACCCAATTTTATGACAATAGCTGTAGAGGATTACCGCAATGTCCTAATGAAAAAAACTGCACTTTTTTTTTTCACTGTACCTTTGTTGTTCAGATCATCTTTTTGTGTTCCAGGATGTACAGCCTGCGGATATGGGCGGGTTTAGTGCGGCTAACTCGTCATTTTCTATTAGCCGCACTGGCTCCTGGGAGCTTATGTCATTGTTCTCAGGAGTCAGTGTGGCGGCCTGGCGTGAGTTATCGCGAGATTTCAATCCTGGAAGTGAACCTGAGCTGTTTACGCCACTCCGATTTATGGTTACTGCGCATGCGCGAGATCGGGAATACAACGGGCGGTGCATGCTGGTCGATCAGCGGCACATTATCCCAGAATAAGATGTCTGTGGGCTTCACATGCCCACAGGCAAGATGAGAACCGTCAATAGAAATGTTTAAAAGTTCATTTTTTGGGAGAAAACTGACATCCGAAAGTAACAGAAATGGAAAAAGTGAGTAACATATTTCAGTGATATAATCTTTGTAATTTTCCAAAAATAAAAGAAAGTTGTAGACAGTGGAACCCCGCTTTAAAAAAGATATAGGGCAATAGCTGGCAGGGCCGTGAGAGGGTTTGCCTGGTTTGTGGATGGTAGTTATAACCGCTTCAAGACATTCCGAGGGAATCTCACCAGTTGCTAGAAATGTATTAAAGGTATTACAGGGATGAGGTATGATTTGGTCTTTGTATGTTTTGTAAAATTCGTTGATAAAGCCATCTGGTCCTGGTGCTTTGTGAGATGGGAGACTTTTGATAGCTGTGATGATCTTGTGATGTGTGAATGGTTGAGAGAGGGAATGTAATTGTGCCGGATTGATAGAGGGAAGCTGAAGTGAGGACAGGAAATGTATTTGCTGACGAGTAGGTTGGGATTCAGAGGGGCAAAGTGTTAAATTATAGAGCTAAGGAAAAGGAACTGAGGCAGTCAGCAATGTCCTTTGGGTTTGTTAGTTTGTGGCCCTGTTTGTCTATGAGAAAAGGAATTTCGGCTTGGGCAGCTCTACGTTTATATTGTTGGGCTAAGAACTTTCCCACCTTGTTCCCCTGAGAGTACCAAGTAAGGCGGAGATGCCTGAGGTAGAAATCATGGCTTCTTTGCAGATAAGAGCAAAGGTCATTTCTTAGATTACAGAGTTTTACAATGTTAGTTTGGGATGGGTTGTGTTTGTTAAGGATTTCAAGTGCTTTAATGCTTTCAAGGAAGGTGTCAATGGTAAGGGTTCCTTTTTTCTTTTCCTGGGCTCCCAGCTTTAAGAATACCCCTTGTATGACGGACGTATGTGCATTCCAAAGTGTTGTTGGATTGGAGACAGAGCCTATGTTGGAGGTAAAAAAAGGCCTCAATTTCTGATCACACCTTTTTCCAAGTTGCTGAGTAGGGATGGGCTATCTGTTCAAGTCGAACATGAGTTCGACTTGAACATTGGCTGTTAGCCCGTTCGCCGAACAGCGAACAATTTGCAAGTTATTGTCATAAAAAGTGTTTGGGGACATGTATCAATGTAAAAAAAAGTTTTAATAACGGCTGTTTTTTCGGGAGCAGTAATTTTAATAATGCTTAAAGTGAAACAATAAAAGTGAAATATTTATTTAAATTTCGTACCTGGGGGGTGTCTATAGTATGCCTGTAAAGTAGCGCATGTTTCCTGTATTTATAACAGTCCGAGAGCAAAATGACATTTCTAAAGGAAAAGAAAGGCATCTAAAAGTACTAGCACTAGTGCCAAAATGAAAAAAAAAAAATGGCGTGGGGTTCCCCCCAAAAATCCATACCAGACCTGAAGGGTCTGGTATGGATTTTAAGGGGAACGCCGTGTCAAAATTAAAAAAATATGGCATGGGGTTCCCCCAAAAATCCACACGATGCAACGGGAATCCTGCATTGCATCAGAGGGGGGCGGGGTCACCCATACACGTCACTGGGAAACCCTGGCATTTCCCCTTGTCAGAGGGGGACAGGGACACGTGACGGGTGGCCCCGCCGTCAGCTACATAAGAGCCGGATGCCTCTGGTGGAGGCAGGATCCTGTGCACATTCCTCGCTGGAGTTGCTGGAGATCATCCTTTGCTGGAGATCGAGAATTGGATTACATCGCTGGAGTAGGAGCATGGATTTATTGGATCACATCGCTGGAATCTCTTTTTTATTTTTTATTTTTTAATTTTCAATAAAGGACTTGTCCCAAACCGTCTCCTGTGGTTTTTTTAACATTTTGACACTTTCTTTTTGTGAAATGGTAGGGGTACAATGTACCCTTACCAATTCACATAGGGGGGGCGGGATCTGGGTGTCCCCCGCCCGCAGACCCCCACAACCACCGGGCAAGGGTTCTGGGGATGAGGCCCTTGTTCCCATCAACCTGGGGATATCCTCCCCAAGTTGAAGGCATGTGGCCTGGTACGGTTCAGGAGGGGGGGGCGCTCTCTCGTCCACCCCTCTTTTCCTGCGGCCTGCCAGGTTGCGTGCTCAGTTAAGGGTCTGGTGTGGATTTTTGGGGGAAGTCCACGCCATTTTTTTTTAAATTTTGGTGCAGAGTTCCCCTTAATATCCACACCAGACCTGAAGGGCCTGGTAATTGAATTTTGGGCGACCCCCTTGCATTCTTTTTATTTTTCAATGACTTTCAATGACTTTTATGTGTATTGTCGGGACCGACAATTCATTAATAGCTGGCACTAGCGATAGTACTTTTAAATTACTTTTTTTTCCTTTAGAAATGTCATTTTGCTCTCAGACTGTTATAAACACAGGAAACATGCGCTACTTTACAGGCATACTATAGACACCTCCCCAGGTACAAAATTTAAAGGAATATTTCACTTTTATTGTTTCACTTTAAGCATTATTAAATCACTGCTACATGGTCCGATCACGTACCAGTTTCTATCATTATTGTTGTCTCCCCTACCGCTCCCTGACATACTATGTGGCGATTAAATGCCTCACATCTCAGCACTAGGGATGGGCCGAACACCCCCCTGTTCGGTTTGCATCCTCAACATGCGAACAGCCAAAAAATGTATTCGAAAACACGAACACCGTTAAAGTCTATGTGACACGAACATGAAAAATCTAAAGTGCTAATTTTAAAGGTTAATATGCAAGTTATTGTCATAAAAAGTGTTGGGGACCTGGGTCCTGCCCCAGGGGACATGAACAGTCAGGTCCATAAATATTGGGACATCGACACAATTCTAATCTTTTTGGCTCTATACACCACTACAATGGATTTGAAATGAAACAAACAAGATGTGCTTTAACTGCAGACCTTCAGCTTTAATTTGAGGGTATTTACATCCAAATCAGGTGAACGATGTAGGAATTACAACAGCTTGTATTTGTGTCTCACACTTTTTAAGGGACCAAAAGTAATGGGACAGACAACAATCATCCATCAAACTTTCTCTTTTTAATACTTGGTTGCAAATCCCTTGCAGTCAATTACAGCCTGAAGTCTGGAACACACAGACATCACCAGACGCTGGGTTTCATCCCTGGTGATGCTCTGCCAGGCCTCTACTGCAACTGTCTGCTTGTTCTTGGGGCATTTTCCCTTCAGTTTTGTCTTCAGCAAGTGAAATACATGCTCAATCAGATTCAAGTCAGGTGATTGACTTGGCCATTGCATAAAATTCCACTTCTTTCCCTTAAAAAACTCTTTCGTTGCTTTCGCAGTATGCTTCGGGTCATTGTCCATCTGCACTGTGAAGTGCCGTCCAATGAGTTCTGAAGCATTTTGCTGAATATGAGCAGATAATATTACCCGAAACACTTCAGGATTCATCCCGCTGCTTTTGTCAGCAGTCACATCATCAATAAATACAAGAGAACCAGTTCCATTGGCAGCCATACATGCCCACGCCATGACACTACCACCACCATGCTTCACTGATGAGGTGGTATGCTTTGGATCATGAGCAGTTCCTTTCCTTCTCCATACTCTTCTCTTCTCATCACTCTGGTACAAGTTGATCTTGGTCTCATCTGTCTGTGGATCCCACGGTTTGTTATTATTAATTGATTGGGTCCCCCGAGCCCCCCTCATTACATCAGGTGCCCCCAGGTATCCCCTCATCCTAGTCCTCAGGTGTCCTTGCTGGGTGCTGTGTTATGCCCACATCCTAGTCCTCTGGTCTCCCTGATGGGCAGAGCACAGCACTCTGCAGGGAGACCAGCAGACTATGATGTGGGCAAACCACAGCACTCTGCAGGGAGACCAGAGGATTAGGATGTGGGCAGAACACAGCACTCTGCAGGGAGACCAGAGGATTAGGATGTGGGCAGAACACAGCACCCAGCAAGGAGACCAGAGGATTAGGATGTGGGCAGAACACAGCACTCTGCAGGGAGACCAGAGGATTAGGATGTGGACAGAACACAGCACCCAGCAAGGAGACCAGAGGATTAGGATGTGGGCAGAACACAGCACTAGGGTTGCCACCTTTTCTTCAAGCCAAACCCGAACACTTTAGCAGCGCATGGTAAAAAATATTTTTTTTGTAGTACATTAAATTCATTACCTCTGTACAATGCAATGAACTGCAATTTTTTATGTCATATACATATAGTTTTGTGATTAAATAACATTTCTGGAGGGTATAATGGGGGTAGTATGTATGGGAGAGGAGTACGGAGGGTATGATGGGGGTAGTATGTACGGGAGAGGAGTGTGGAGGGTATGATGGGGGGTAGTATGTACGGGAGAGGAGTGCGGGGGGTATGATGGGGGTAGTATGTAGGAGCGAGGAGTGCGGAGGGTATGATGGGGTAGTATGTAAAGGAGAGAAGTGCAGAGGGTATGATGGGGGTAGTATGTACTGGAGAGGAGTGCAGAGGGCACGATGGGGGTATTATGTACGGGAGAGGAGTGCGGAGGGCATGATGAGGGTAGTATGTATGGGAGAGGGGTGCGGAGGGTATGATGGGGGTAGTATGTATGGGAGAGGAGTGTGGAGGGTATGATGGGGGTAGTATGTATGGGAGAGGAGTGCGGAGGGTTTGATGGGGGGTAGTATGTACGGGAGAGGAGTGCGGAGGGTATGATGGGGGTAGTATGTAGGGGAGAGGAGTGCGGAGGGTATGATGGGGGTAGTATGTAGGGGAGAGGAGTACGGAGGGTATGATGGGGCAGTATGTAAAGGAGAGAAGTGCGGAGGGTATGATGGGGGTAGTATGTATGGGAGAGGGGTGCGGAGGGTATGATGGGGGTAGTATGTATGGGAGAGGAGTGCGGAGGGTATGATGGGGGTAGTGTGTATGGGAGAGGAGTGCGGAGGGTTTGATGGGGGGTAGTATGTACGGGAGAGGAGTGCGGAGGGTATGATGGGGGTAGTATGTAGGGGAGAGGAGTGCGGAGGGTATGATGGGGCAGTATGTAAAGGAGAGAAGTGCGGAGGGTATAATGGGGGGCAGTATGTAAAGGAGAGGAGTACGGAGGGCATGATGATGGTAGTATGTATGGGAGAGGGGTGCGGAGGGTATGATGGGGGTAGTATGTACGGGAGAGGAGTGCGGAGGGCATGATGGGGGTAGTATGTACGGGAGAGGAGTGCGGAGGGGATGATGGGGGCAGTATGTACAGGAGAGGAGTGTGGGGGGTATGATGGGGGTAGTATGTACAGGAGAGGAGTGCAGAGGGGATGATAGGGGCAGTATATATGGGAGAGGAGTGTGGGGGGTATAATGGGGGCAGTATATATATGGGAGAGGAGTGCGGAGGATATGATGGGGGCAGTATGTATGGGAGAGGAGTGTGGGGGGTATGATGAGGGCAGTATGTATGGGAGAGGAGTGCAAAGGGTATGATGGGGGTAGTATGTACGGGAGAGGAGTGCGGAGGGCATGATGGGGGTAGTATTATGGGAGAGGAGTGCGGAAGGCATGATGAGGGTAGTATGTATGGGAGAGGGGTGCGGAGGGTATGATGGGGGTAGTATGTATGGGAGAGGAGTGCGGAGGACATGATGGGGGTAGTATGTACGGGAGAGGAGTGCGGAGGGTATGATGGGGGGCGGTATGTATGGGAGAGGAGTGCTGAGGGTATGATGGGGCAGTATGTACGGGAGAGGAGTGCGAAGGGTATGATGGGGGCAGTATGTATGGGAGAGGAGTGCGAGGGTATGATGGGGGCAGGATATATGGGAGAGGAGTGTGGGGGGTATGATGAGGGCAGTATGTATGGGAGAGGATTGTGGAGGGTATGATGGGGGCAGTATGTACGGGAGAGAAGTGTGGGGGGTATTATGAGGGCAGTATGTACGGGAGAGGAGTGCGGGGGTATGATGGGGGCAGTATGTATGGGAGAGGAGTGCGAAGTTTACGATGGGGGCAGTATGTATGGGAGAGGAGTGTGGAGGGTATGATGGGGGCAGTATGTACAGGAGAGGAGTGCGGAGGGGATGATGGGGGCAGTATATATGGGAGAGGAGTGTGGGGGGTATGATGGGGGCAGTATATACGGGAGAGGAGTGCGGAGGGTATGATTGGGGCAGTATGTACAGGAGAGGAGTGTGGGGGGTATGATGAGGGCAGTATGTACAGGAGAAGAGTGCAGAGGAGATGATGGGGGCAGTATATACGGGAGAGGAGTGCGGAGGGTATGATGGGGCAGTATATACGGGAGAGGAGTGCGGAGGGTATGATGGGGGCAGTATGTACAGAAGAGGAGTGCGGGGTGTATGATAGGGGCAGTATGTACGGGAGAGGAGTGCGGAGGGTATGATGGGGCAGTATGTACGGGAGAGGAGTGCGGAGGGTATGATGGGGCAGTATGTACGGGAGAGGAGTGCGGAGGGTATGATGGGGCAGTATGTATGGGAGAGGAGTGCGGAGGGTATGATGGGGATAGTATGTATGGGAGAGGAGTGCGGAGGGGATGATGGGGCAGTATATGGGGAATTACTTGCAGTGTCTGTGGGGTGACCAGGGAATGATGTCCCTCAGCTGGGGGGTAGGAAGCAGCTCTGAGTGATGTCTATGATGTGGTCGGGGGGTGGTACAATCTGGGGGCAGTTGGGGCTGAGAAGTGTATCAGATAATAATGTCTATAATAAAAAAAAGCTAATGTGGTCATCTACTAAAATATAACTTAATGAAAACAATCTGTTATAAGATGCTCCCCCCAGCACTCTGTATGTACAGATGAGAAGGTAATTGATGACCATTCATATAACCCATGTTATCCAGGCTGAGTCTGGACAATCAGAGGTGTAGACTCACCACACACACGCGGAGTGAAGTGAATGGTTATAAATGACTTCATATAATCTGGACAGAGGATGGGGGAAGTTTGTATATATAGATATGTGTGCTGCTTGGGAGATACTGTGAGTTGGCTGTGATCATCGGGCTGCAGACTCCCCTCCTCCCCACACTCACTCGCTGTCTCTTCAGATTCTGCTCATCCTAACTCTTCAATGCAAAAGAAATCCTCCTGGAACTTTGCACCCCAGGAAACTTTCCTTACTAAAAAAAAAGTCAGCTCAGCTCCTAGTGAGCAGCGGCCAGCCCGACAGCAGCTCCAGTGATCTCCTCAGCTCCGCCCCCCTCTAATCTCAGGACACGGCACTAGTGATTGGAGAGTAAGGATGAGCTCCGGCGTGTTCGCATGCTGCACATGCCGAGCCCGCCAGGAAGTCGGCTTGGCGCAGCGCTAATCAAAGGCAGTGAGACATTTCCGATGTGCGGCTGCAGAGATCGGGAAATGTCTCACTGCTTGTGATTAGCGCTGCGCCGTGCCGACTTCTTGGTGGGCTCGGCACATGCAGCATGCGAACACGCCGGAGCTCATCCTGATTGGAGAGGGGAGTCAGATATAACAGAGACTGCAGGAGCCTGAAGGGGGGACAGAAAGGAGCTTCAGATTCCCAAAACACACACCAGCACAGTGTGTGTATTTAGTGAGAAGCAATGACACTGCCGCTGTGACTGTCTCCACAGTGGCAAGTATCCTAATGAAGCTCCCCCTCTGCCAGAATGGTCTGTCCGGGTTTCAGGCAGTGTGAAAACCGGACAGATGATTCAGAACCCGGACTGTCCGGGTGAATCCCGTTCAGGTGGCAACCCTACACAGCACCCAGCAAGGAGACCAGAGGATTAGGATGTGGGCAGAACACAGCACCTAGTTTTTCCTTCATTTTGCAGATATCCCACACATTAGTGAATTCTGCATTCAGCTATTTCACCATATCTACCCCTGCTATAAACACACACAATACAGAGCGCACCTTTTCTTCCTGCCATCTGACACCTCTGTTACTTCAGTGGTTACACAAGCCTTGTAAAAGATTATTGCAGGGGGGCTGACTGTTCACTTTGCATGAAAAGAGACAGCATTTAGAAGTCAGGCACGGAGGGCTCAGGGTCAAGAGGAACAGTAATGAGAGGAGAGGATGAGAGTCATACAGCAGACAGTTAAACAAGCAGGAAGGGGGCGTGGCCAAGATGGTGCTGTGCGCGGTTGCTTCTTTAGTGAGTTCCGCTAGTCTATCAGCAAAATCCGGATCCATCGGCTCCAATACCCCAGTAATTGCACCCCAGCTGCCTAGGGGGGACTCTGGGACTCCCTACCTGTAAAGTACCAAGGAGATTTTTTGACTTTTGGCCCGAGATCGGCTCCCGGCCTACCCCGGGCGACTAGGCCGAAGCCGCGGTGGACCGGGAGGCCTCTGCCGCGATCGGATCTTTTCCTGGGCCTCATCGGATGCCGCAGACTGTGGATGGAGGCGGGTCAGCTGATTCTGGAAGGTAGATAGCCCATGCTCTGGCCCTGACCTTCCCTTCTCTCCTCCCCACGTTTCACTAGGCCACGGCCGCGGCCTCTCCTGGAGCTCAGAGCCGCCAGTTTGTCTGAAGGACCGTCGGATCCTCCTGCCCTGATAGAGGATATCCTGGGGTGGCTGGGGAGGATTGCCTGTTAACAAAACTGGATCCTACAGCGCCAACATCCCTCCCATCCCGGCTGTGCAGGGGGGTGGATGGGCTGATCATCCCTGTTGGACTGTGTTGGCCTGCACTAGTCAGCTCCTGCACCATACACTTGCAGGAGGGGAGAGAACTACTAAAGGGGACAATTACTTTACCCTATCTATTGCCTGAGTACCCCTCACTCTGTGGACAGGTTCCCACAGCCAATTGCCGATAATTGCCCAGTTCTGGGCCACTGTCACCTGAATGAGGCACAGGAATTCCAGCGCAAAATATAACAAGGGGGGCAAGAAGCTGACCTTCCCGCAACAACCGGACTCTCCTCAGACGCTCAACTGTCCCCCCCGGAGACCCCCCATACACGCAGCACCCAAAGGGCCTTGCAGACAAACGCTATGGAGTCGGATGACTCTCGGCCCCCCTGGTTGGCGGATGTTATGGCGGCCATTGCCACTTGCCAATCCACGCTAACAACAAAGATTGAAGCAGTCCAGATGGATATGGGTCTAATTCACCAAGATATTGATAAAATCAGATCGCGAGTCGCTGAGATGGAGCAAAGACTGAGTACCTCTGAAGACATCATTGTGGACCATGCAGCATCACGCCGTACGCTTCAAACCAAAGTAAAGGCCCTTGAGTACAGAGCCGAGGACGCGGAGAACAGAAACCGGCGTAATAATCTTTGCATTGTTGGATTGCCGGAGGGGGCGGAGGGAAACAACCCTACCTCCTTTATAGAGGGTCTACTTCGTGATCTCTTACCCGAGGCTCGCTGGTCACCTTACTTCACGGTGGAGAGAGCCCACCACATCCGGCCTAAGCCGGGGCCTCCTGGGTCCCCCCCGCACCTTCATCCTCCGTCTCCTCAATTTCAGAGACAGAGACGAATTCCTCTGCGCCTCTAGAAATGTAGGGGACCTCCAATTCCAGAACACAAAGTTGATGATCTTCCCTGACTATTCTGTAGAGACCCAGAAACTCAGGAAATCCTTTGACCAAGTTAAAGCGGCTCTGCGATCACGCAGCATTCGCTACAGTGTACTCTTTCCAGCTCGCCTAAGAGTCCAGGACGGTGAGACAACTCGCTTCTTCACCACTCCGAGAGAGGCTTCTGCCTGGCTGGACTCGCTACCACAGCTTCGCTGAAGATCTACCTGGTATGTACTGTGTAACCCCTTTTGTTTACTTACCATAGCCTGGGCCCAGGTCTGCGTTATCACACGAACTTCCACATGGATGACTTACTATGTTGCACAAGTTATGCCCAGTTCAATCCATGGTGTCTGCGGACTTGGGGGGGGATAATCCCTACCAGGAAAATACTAAGATAGCGCCCCTGCCAAAGAACTTGGTCAGGAGACCGTTGAAGTATAAAGCTTCTTCTAAATATGCTTGTTTCCTTGAGGAATGCTGGACTTCTGGTTTGGTATCTTCATCCAAAAGATGGATCGAATTCACTGTGGGGTGGCATTATGGGTTACTTCCCATCGTTTTACTTTCTAAGTCCTCATAGCCTGTTTTATCACAAGTGGAGATCTCACGTACATAAGCCGCTTGAACTACTACTCCCCCCCGTGTGAAGTCTCGGGGGGGGGTAAGTTCGCCTCTTCCACGGACCCCCGGTTGCAGCCGGCGAGCTGAATAAGTTAGGGATTGAAACCCGCCTCAGTTCTGGGGGGTTGGGTGGGGTGAGGGGTGGGGTAAGTTCCCCTAAGGGGGCTAGCTTCATCTACATTAGATTTTGGCATCCTTTATCTGTTGTTAGTTTGGTTTTGTTTTTGTTTGACTTTTGTATTAAAAATATTGACTCATCAGCATTACACTATTTACAGATGTGTCCACTTTGAGGGACGGGGTCCAGTCCGGGAGCCGTGAATTCTATTGATCCTAACACTCTTCATATCCCTGGTGGCCATGTCCTCCCTTAACATTATCTCTTGGAACACCAGGGGACTGAACTCCCCGGTCAAGCGTTCCCTGGTGTTCCAATTCATTAAAACCTATAACCCACATATATGTGTGCTCCAAGAGATACACCTAACAGGACGCAGGGTTCTGGCCCTAAAAAAACAATGGGTGGGACATCACTACCACTCCACGCACTCCTCATTCTCTAGAGGTGTTACTATACTGGTGTTGAAGTCACTTCCATTTCGGCTCTTGGACTTGGCCCTGGACCCTGATGGTCGGTATGTAATTATTCACGCTAAAATATATTCTCTAACGTGGACCATTGTGGGCTTATATTTGCCCTCCCCGGCCTCCTTGCTGGTACTCAATCAGATCACCGGCAGGATGGCCGACTTTGCATCAGACAACAATGTTATATTGGGTGATTTTAATCTGGTCCCTGACCAGGACCTTGACAGGCTGACTCTTGCGGGACATCATTGCTCTGGGTTGGCTGAGTGGGCGGACACCTATGGCCTGACTGATGTCTGGAGGTGGCGTCACCCCCAGACCAGGGCATACACATGCCACTCGGCCTCTCATAGAACGTTTTCCCGCATAGACTTGGTCTTCGCAGGAAGTCGGGTCCTCCCACGGGTCACAGATATACAAATACTGCCTAGGGGAATTTCCGACCATGCACCTTTGTTGTTGTCATTGGACCTTTCCCTTGGTTCAGTAGAAAGGATATGGAGGCTCTCCAGATTTTGGATTTCAGACACTGCAGTAGACTCCCAATTCAGAACGGAAATGCTTGATTTTTGGGCTATAAATAAGGGCTCGGCTGACCCCGTAGTTGTGTGGGATGCCTTTAAAGCCACGGCGAGGGGATGTTACCAGACCATCATTGCCAGAGTCCGACGTGAGCGTAGGGCAGACTTGGTTAGGGCTGAGGGGGAGGCGAGTAGTGCGGAGGCTCTTTTTGTTCGTACCCGGGACCCTGCGCACTATTCGCGTCTACAACTCATGACGAAGGAGGTGGTAAATCTCCGTACTTCTCTTACCCAGAAGAAAATGCTGGCTCAATCCCAACGGATTTTTGAGCAGGGAGAGCGGTCGGGTTGCCTGTTGGCCTGGCTTTCCAGGGAACAGGCAGGTGGGATGAGCATCTCACATATTAGGGACTCCTTGGGACAGTTGATCCATACCCCGGAGGGGATTAACCGCTGTTTTGCGGAGTACTACGAATCCCTCTATGGGTCCAGGGTGGACTATAGATTGGAGGATCTGGTGGCGTACCTAGACGACATTGATATCCCAACCCTTACTGTAACATATCGTGACAAGCTTGATGCTCCAATCACCTCCTTAGAGATATTACAGGCTCTTAAATCAATGCAGACAGGGAAAACTCCGGGACCCGATGGCGTCCCTGTGGAGTTTTATAAACAATATGCTACGGAATTAGTTGATAAACTTCAGGGCCTCTTCTCTGCATCGACGCATCTCGGAAAGCTCCCAGACACTATGAGCGAAGCAATCATAGTTTTGATCCCCAAGCCGGGGAAGGACCCCACGTTGTGCTCCTCGTATCGCCCTATATTCCTTCTGAATGTGGATGCAAAGGTATTGGAAAAAGTACTGGCCAGCAGGCTTAACCTGGTAATTACTGCTCTCATCCACAGGGATCAAACAGGCTTCATGCCCGGGAGAGGAACTGATATTAATATCAGACGCCTTCATACACACATAGACAGGGCGGACAAGGCGGCTAATGGAACGGTGGCCTCACTTGACGCGGAGAAGGCTTTCGACTCCGTCGAGTGGGGCTACCTATGGGAAGTGCTCTCGAGATTCGGGTTCGGCCCGGGTTTCACGAAATGGCTCCGCATGTTATATCATTGTCCTTCAGCGAGAATACGTACCAACGGAAGCCTCTTGGGAAAATTCCAATTGTTTCGAGGCACGCGACAGGGGTGTCCCCTCTCCCCGGGTCTATTTGCTCTGGCGATGGAGCCCCTGGCTATATTGTTGAGGGCTG
The DNA here is from genome assembly GCF_042186555.1 of Aquarana catesbeiana. NCBI lineage: Eukaryota > Metazoa > Chordata > Amphibia > Anura > Ranidae > Aquarana > Aquarana catesbeiana. The sequence continues at coordinate 8,952,724 of NC_133330.1, forward strand.
ACCATGGGGTGAGGGGACTTCAGGTGGGTCCCATTGAGGAGAAGTTATCACTATACGCGGATGACGCTCTGCTTTATTTAGCGGATGCGTCGTCCTCTTTGCAGACTGCACTCGAACTAATAGGCTTGATTGAATACTGGGTTATTTACTTTATATTATCTAAGAAATTTAAGATGATACGAGCCATGAGAAGTATGGTTAAGTGAAAAAAATTCTGTTGTGTGCACATCTGGAACACCTGATAAACAGAAGTTATTGTTTCAGAGTAAATCTCACTGATGTTATTCTTAACGCTATGACTGTACTAATTTCTTGTACTGTAATGCTGATTTGTTTAATAAAAAATTTTCTGTTAAAAAAAAAACAAGCAGGAAAATCAGACTAGAAGAATCCGAAGGTGGTGAGAGTCAAAGTACAGGGAGAATCGGACACACAAGGGGCTTCTACACAGGGGTGGACTGACCATTCGGGCACTCGGGCACTGCCCAAGGGCCCCATGCCACTAAGGGGCACCATCAGGGTTGCCAGCCTCAATAAAACCAGGGACAGTATGAAAAAATCTGTGTTTTTTAAAAATCCCAAGATTATAGCTGCCCCGCTTCCTCAGTACCTTTTCAGTGTGTGTACAGTAGGTGACCGCGATAGGGGGGTGTTCGGCTCATCCCTACTCTGATACCACTAAATAAAATCTAGTGGAACCAAATGTTTTCAGAAGTCCCCTAAATAGTAGAGTCCACCTGTGTATAATATAATCTCAGTATAAATACAGCTGTTCTGTGAAGCCCTCAGAGGTTTGTTAGAGAACCTTAGTAAACAAACAGCATCATGAAGGCCAAGGAACACACCAGACAGGCCAGGGATAAAGTTGTGGAGAAGTATAAAGCAGGGATAGGTTATAAAAAATGATCCCAAGCTTTGAACATCTCACGGAGCTCTGTTCAATCCATCGTCGGAAAATGGAAAGAGTATGGCACAACTGCAAACCTACCAAGACATGGCCGTCCACCTAAACTGACCGGCCGGGCAAGGAAAGCATTCAACAGAGAAGCAGCCAAGAGGTCCATGGTAACTCTGGAGGAGCTGCAGAGATCCACAGCTCAGGTGGGAGAATCTGTCCAAAGGACAACTATTAGTCGTGTTCTCCACAAATCTGCCCTTTATGGAAGAGTGACAAGAAGAAAGACATTGGTGAAAGAAAGTCATAAGAAGTCGTGTTTGCAGTTTGTGAGAAGCCATGTGGGGGACACAGCAAACATGTGGAATAACCCTGGAACATATCCCACAGGATCCGTGCGGGGAAGATTGGGACATGTGTATTTTACAGAGAAATGAGGTGAATACATTCACTCAGGGCAACCCATGCCCCGGGGTTGAATGAAGCCACTTCCTATAGGTCCTTTCTACCTGTCTAAGGGTTTTTTGACATATTCTTGTGTTTTTGTATGATTCATTCATTATATGTAGGGATCATAGGCATCACTAGCAGGTGGCTATTGAGGCTGGAGCCCTGAATCTGGTGCCCATAGCCCCGAGTCTAGGTTTGCCACCTGTCAGCTTGAGTGTGGTAAGATAGCTGGAGAGGAGAGTGTGTGTGCTCTCCTCCCTCCAGCCTGCAGGGGGTGGCAGAGAGCCGACCCAGCTCGGCGTGTCAGCGTGGGACTGCAGGGAAGTGATGCGTGGTCAATATCTGATTATTGAGGATCCGTGAGTGATCGTAATTCTTCCCCAAGCATTGTTGTAGAAGCAGGGGCGGACTGACAACTCATGGGGCCCCCGGGCAATAGGGGATTAGGGGACCCCACAGTATACACACACACATACAGTATGCACATACAGTACCTGACCGTGAGATTGTGTTTCCAGCGCAATCCCATTGCGCTGGTTCTCGGCGACAGGGTACTGTTTTTTTTCCTTTCGCGATGAGTGACAGGCAGTGCTGACAGCTGTCTGGTATGAATCCTGAGGGGGGAACGCCGCGCCAAATTTTAAATAAAAAACTGGCATGGGTTCCCCCCAGGGGGCATACTAGGCCCTTAGGTCTGGTATGGATTTTAAGGGGAACCCCCTACGCCAAAAAAATCGGCGTGGGGATCCCCCCAAAATCCATACCAGACCCTTATCCGAGCATGCAGCCCGGCCGGTCAGGAAAGTGGGTGGGGATGAGCAAGCCCCCCCCTCCTGAACCGTACCAGGCCGCATGCCCTCAACATGGGGGGTGAGTGCTTTGGGGGAGGGGGGCGCCCTGCGGGCCCCCCCACCTCAAAGCACCTTGTCCCCATGTTGATAAGGACAAGGGCCTCTTCTCGACAACCCTGGCCGTTGGTTGTTGGGATCTGCGGGCAGAGGGCTTATCGGAATCCGGGAGCCCCTTTAATAAGGGGTCCCCCAGATCCCAGCCCCCCACCCTATGTGAATGAGGGGCGGCCTGAGGAAAAGAAATGAAGAAGCTGCCGCGGAGGAGATGCTGGACGAGAACACCTGAGGAAGAACCAGAAGATCCAGAAGAACCAGAAGAAGAAGAAGATGAAGGAAGATAGAAGATAGCAGAAAGAATAAAGAAGAAGCACTTAAATAAAGGAATTGTCAAAAACTGTCTCTTGTCATTTTTGTACCCCCTTACCATTTCACCAGGGGGGAGAGCCGGGATCTGGGGGTCACCTTGTTCCAGATTCCGATAAGCCCCCACCCGCAGACCCACACAACCACCGGCCAGGGTTGTGGGGATGAGGCCCTTGTCCTCATCAACATGGGGACAAGGTGTTTTGGGGGGCTACCCCAAAGCACCCTCCCAATGTTGAGGGCATGTGGCCTGGTACGGTTCAGGAGGGGGGGCGCTCTTTCATTCCCCCCTCTTTTCCTGCGGCCTGCCAGATTGCATGCTCGGATAAGGGTCTGGTATGGATTTTTGGGGGGACCCCACGCCGTTTTTTTAAAAACTTTGGCGCAGGGTTCCCCTTAATATCCATACCAGACCTGAAGGGCCTGGTATGGAATTTAGGGGGACCCCCCACGGCATTTTTTTTTTAAATTTTGTCCGGGGTTCCCCTTAATATCAATACCAGTCCTGAAGGACCTGGTATGGAATTTAGGGGGACCCCCACCTCATTTTTTTTTAAATTTTGGTTCGGGGTTCCCCTGTGGGGAATTCCCATGCCGTTTTTATCAATGAACTTTTATGTGTATTGTCGGACCGGCAATTCATTAATAGCCTGCGAGTAGTTTTAAATGACTTTTTTTTCTTTGAAATGTCATTTTGCTGTCAGACTGTTCTAAAAACGGGAAACATGTGCCCCTTTACAGGCACACCCCCCAGCTACGAAATTTAAAGGGATATTACACGTTTATTGTTTCACTTTAAGCATTATTAAAATCACTGCTCCCGAAAAAACGGCTGTTTTTGAAACTTTTTTTTGCATTGATCCATGTCCCCTGGGCCAGGACCCAGGTGCCCAAACACTTTTTATGACAATACCATGCATATAAGCCTTTAAAATTAGCACTTTTGATTTCTCCCATAGACTTTTAAAGGGTGTTCCGCGGCATTCGAATTTGCCGCTAACACCCCAAATTGTTCGCTGTTCAGCGAACTTGCGAACAGCCCATGTTCGAGTCGAACATGAGTTCTACTCGAACTCGAAGCTCATCCCTATATCAGAGTAAAAGGGGCTGAATACAAATGCCCCCCACACTTTTCACATATTTATTTATAAACAATTTTGAAAAACATTTATCATTTTCCTTCCACTTCACAATCATGTGCCATTTTGTGTTGGTCTATCACATAAAATCCCCAAAAAATACATTTATGTTTTTGGTTGTAACATGACAAAATGTGAAAAATTTCAAAAGGTATGAATACTTTTTCAAGGCACTTTAAATGTTTATTTTCTGGTTTGTGATAAATTGTTTTTTTTTCAAAGAGTATGAAAAAAAATTATAATATCTAATAATATTAGATATTATCATTCTCAGGGGCGTTCCTGGATGTATAGCAATGTCTTTGTGTTATATGTTATATATATCAGTGACCTCTCTCCTAGATAGTAGAGTGTATAGGAGATATGTTTCTGTACTTTGTCCAAGGCCGCATTTCCAACTTACTTTTAGGAATTAGTTTCTTAGTAGAAATTGAAGAATCCTTCGTTCATCCGATGCTTCCAGAAAGGTTGTTTATTTGTTCTGAAAGATAAGCAAAGACCAGACTGACTTCTGGTAACATTTGGCATGGTGATGGTCTCAGAAGGAGGAGGAGGAGGAGACATCTTGATGTTACATTCTCCAAAGCGCTGGGTTACTTCTCTCTCTTCAACCCTACTCCATTCCTATTCTACCATAAATCTCATCCATTCATAAACTGTTTCAAAATGTTATGTCAGCATTTCCTAGTAACACCCATATTTGCATATATACTTTAAATGGCTATAGTCTAAAGATAAGCAACATTACTCCACCCATTGTCCTGACATAGCAACTCAAAATAAAAATATCTACCCAGCTAAACCACTCCTCTGTCCTCCATCCTGTTAACCTTCAGAAACCATCACTAATTACGTATAACATTTATGTGTTTCATATATTTTTTCAGAAACTTTTATCACTTAAAATAATAATGAACTTAAAATCTTCTAACAATTCCCCCTCAATGCACTATAATCAACAGATATAATAAGTGCATTCATCTTAAATAATAAATGTCTCTGATCCACTTTTTCAATACAAACAATACAATAAACATTAATACAATACAATAAACAGTAATACAATTTAGTGTGTCAGATATTGTACATAAACATTTTCCAAAACTCAGATATCCCTATGAAAAATATTTAACTATTTCATTCCATTGAGAAAATTTAAATTATTATATTATTTATTAATTTTAATTCTCCATCTAAATCATGTAATATTAAAGATTTTCTTCCTTCAACTTCATAAATTTATTTAACTTCCTGTGAAAACTCTTATGCCATATAATTTGACTATTTTAATATAAAGAAGAAATAAATATCTTTGAAAAAATCAAATTATATTGCTTTGTAATATAAATTATTATTCAATAAATAAAATTTCTTCCATTCCTGGAAATTTCAAAAACGAAATAACTTCTACAATATAAGTTTTTATACATTATCCTTGACACTGAACTATTATAAACATAATAAATAATCTACTCGTCTGTAGATACATAAAAGACATAAAACTTTCCCATTATTTGATTGTCATATTTTATATATTCTATCTATCTTTATATTTATTTTTCCCTTCATTTATCTATCTAATCATGTTCTTTAAATTTAGAAATGAAAGACATATCTATAAAAGAAAATGAAAACAAGTATCAAATTCTTATAACAATAAATATGTTTTCCTAAGTAATTTTCATTATTTAATATAAACCATTCTAGACTGATAATCCTTTCTGTATTTACCCATTTTATTCTTATTTTTACCAATTATTTTTATTTATTTTATTACCAATTCTTTAGAAACAAAAAATTATAATTCTAATGTACCTTAAAAATAACAAAATAATCTTTCCAATTGATATCTCAGTTTACATCTCTGTTGGCATCCCTGGTACCTTCAGATCTTTAATTCTTAACCATAACTTTAGCTACTGGAATAAACTACTAAACATACTCATTGGAAGTAGAAATCTCATTCAAGACATCATTTCTATTTAAATTTAGCCATGTTTTGTGAACACACTCCTGAAATACCTGTACCTGTTCGCAATGTTTGCAACCACACTTCTTTCTATACAACAGATTATATAAAAATAATGGAGTATGCTAATCTCAAAAGACATCCTGTCATTAACTCAAAAAGTTACCTAAACCCTATGTTTAGAAAATAATAAAGTTTTTAAACTAAAACTATAGCAGGTAAATAAGTCACCCAATCTTTACCTTATTCTTGAATCATCCTACCCTATTTAGACTTTATAATACTATTCATACGTTTTACAATACCTAAGTACTTAAGATGATAAGAAACAAAAACTTTACTAAATATCTAAAATTGCATACATGTCCTGCAAAATTTTAAATCATAATCTGATTCCATGGTTTGAAATCCATCCCCAAATGGAATATGACATAAGTTCACAACAACTTAGCTTTTGTTAAAAATATTATTTTTTCTAGAATTATCTCAATTAATTTATCAAAAAGAAACATTAACTAAAAAAAACAACATCCTAATATCCTCCTTTAGCAGGTGGAAAAAAAACTAATATAATCAATCTATATAGATTTGCCAAATCCCTCAATACTTTGTAGTATCAGGTTACTCTTTCCTATTGGATTGTTCTATAAACAAATAAAACAATATTCAGAAGTTTGATGACAAAGTGTTCTAAAATGAGTAGTTCAGAATTTCTTTCATTAACTTAAACAAAAAAATCAGTAAGTCAGTCAGTCAGGTACCTGGATATGCAAAAAGAAATATATTCATTTAAAAATAACTCTATCCATTTTTGATGGAATCATTTTTTTTTTACAATAAATTTTATCTCCATAATCAATCTGTAATCAAAATGTCATAGTCCTCCTCTTTATCCTGTGACTAATATTAAATCTTGTAAAAGAATAATCTTACCAGATTATTGTATTGTTTCCTTTACACTGACAATTTAGGTTGGGCTTTCCAAAATATTCTATTTCTGAAAGAAATTTGATCATGTTGAAATTTCTTTTCAGAACCAAAAACATTCCTCTCATACAGTATGATTGAATGAGACACACATGCCTGTCACTCTGACTGCTAAACACATGGCAGTCTTAAGTTCAGCTTTCAATGCGTCCACTAAAAGTTGAATAGGTGACTTTTTCCTTAATTTACACAACTGTGGTTCTATCCCTCACACTGCATCTATTTAATCCCCATGTATTTTTATATACCACTACAACTGATCTTGTTAACATCCAGTTGCCGCTAGACAAAGCTTTGTGCATTGACACCTCCTGTTTTCCTTGTAATAACACCTTTAGCGTAACATAAGATGTTTTTTAAAACAAATGGTGCAAAACCCACAATGTCTCTCATCTGTAGCATTGGACAATGCACTCCTAACACATTTTTTTTTATAAATACCAATGAAATTGTCTCATCACCCACATACACTTGAATGTAAAATGGCTGAGAGAGATCTCTATATTTATCAAAAATACTAAATTAATAAGGGCTTTCTTTAGATCTTCAAATTGTTATATATAAGTTCTCTCTTGTTATTAAAAAATATTTGTCTTACAGTAAGCCTATATAATTAATTAAAATTTACTCAGACAGATACTTTGTCTGCAAAAATCTCAATGAACTCTCGAGAAAAGTTATTAAGGCCCAAAAAACGTATTTTTAAAAAACAATTACTTTAGTAAGTAATAATACCTTTTAAAAATACATTTTTCTCATCAATGAATGCTCTTCCAGATATTTGGAAGACTTTGATCCACAGAAGTGAAAACTGTCATGGCATGGCTGACCAGTCTGTGTAACTTGATCTGCATTTCTCTGTTGGTAATACACTCCTCGCATGTCACAAACTCTTCAGAGAATGATCTGTTACTGTCAGTCTTAGCTATCATGCTTTGTATACAATACACTGTACAATTCGGTAACAATCTAGTTTTTCGTTTTTAAAATGTTCAACCTTTTTACCACTTTTTAAACATATTTTGTTTGTACATCTGCCAAAAATCATGTACACTACGTTATATGACTTTCCTGATTATAGTAATGACAAAAAAATTGTTTAGAGGACAATCTCGTGAAACTCACAGATTGGGTCCTGCCCATGACCTGCGATTGGCCATATCCCTGAGAAAACTCCTCCCTCAATCAAAGTCCGTACCTTTACCAGAAACACTCATTTACAAAGACTTTTAACAATTGTTATTTTTACAATTTTTTTTTTAGATTGAACACAACTTTCATATTTTAATATTTTCTCTGGGTAGCCTTAGAGTAAAGTAAATTAGAACAATCTACTACTTTTATTTTAATCCAAATCCAAATCCAAATCCAAATCCAAGTTTGGAATTTTTTTGTAAAAATTGCTCAATCCTTAACTTATTATTTCCTACAACCAAATCTGTAGGATTATTATAAAACACTAAACACCATGTTGTTTTCCATAATCTCAATTTCATACAGTTCTTTCCACAATCTTAATCAATACTTTTTCTCTAAAAACGTTCTGCCCCACTTTTATGTGTTTTGGAATAACCATATGTAATAAACACTCATTTGCTGTTGTTCAGGGCTAAAATATTCATAAACATTTACATGCAGAATTAAACTTAATTTCCTTATTAAAGAACCTCTTTACACTCTGGCATTAATTAATTACCTTACTACTGCATGTATTCCTTATGGTACAGGAAAATACTTCTGAGCCTTGAGATGTTAACCATCCCATGTTACCCTTTTATATAAACAAACACACTCACCCCTTGTTTAGTATGATAGTCCTGTGCGCACTTAAAAAAAACAAGAGGTGAATAATGTCCTTTAACTTTGTCTGTTGTTTGTTGCCTTTTCTTTCGTTCGTTGCTTTTTCTTCCATTTGCTGCTTTTTCTTTCGATTGTTGCTTTTTCTTTCGTTCGTTACTTCTTCTTTCTTTGAAGAATAATTTTCTTGTAGCTTTTTGCCTTGTTCCTTGTATTGTGTGCTGTAGTGTGCTGTAGTGTGCTTGCCTGTTGATTTTTCTTTGCCTTTTTCTTGGACTTTCCATCTTCTAACTTTAAAATCCGACTTTCATCTTAGCTCATCCAAAGAGTGCTTACATCTGCCTGTTGTACCTCAATGGTAGCTTTTTCAAATAACGTGAAGTCTCAGTTCCTGATTCAACATTTTTTTCTTCTTGGGCAACTACCCAATATTTTCTTATGTGAGACTTTCTCACCTTCTTAGGAACTAACCTTGGCAGAAATCTTCACGTACGTAACGTTACGTTTTCACAAACAAAGTCTTGGATTTCCAAAAATAACTTGAAGCATAGCGTCCATCGGGCCTTGTCAATCAACTTCGTAGGCTGAGTCTTCCTTTTTTTTTTTTCAAAGTTACAAACTTTGGCTAGAGGTGAGAAAACAGACAAAGAAAAACTCACCCTCAACTTTACTGCCATAAGCAATACAAGAAGTTGCCAATGATTATTGATGGACATGAAAGAAGTCTTCAGTATTTATGTGGCTCTTGTTTATCTTTATCTAATATTGGTAACAGAATACAATTTAGCCTTAAGGAAATATCTGAACAATTATAATGGGAATTTATGGCTGCCGCTGTCCGAGGCCGAGAGACATTATCTGTCACCAGGGATATTTCTGTACTGATGAGTAGGGATGAGCCGAACACCCCCCAGTTCGGTTCGCACCAGAACCTGCGAACGGACCGAAAGTTCGCACGAACGTTAGAACCCCATTGACGTCTATGGGACTCGAACGTTCGAAATCAAAAGTGCTCATTTTAAAGGCTAATTTGCATGGTATTGTCCTAAAAAGGGTTTGGGGACCCGGGTCCTACCCCAGGGGACATGTATCAATGCAAAAAAAACTTTTAAAAACGGCCGTTTTTTCGGGAGCAGTGATTTTAATGATGCTTAAAGTAAAAAAAAAAAAGTGAAATATTCCTTTAAATATCGTACCTGGGGGGTGTCTATAGTATGCCTGTAAAGTGACGCGTGTTTCCCGTGTTTAGAACAGTCCCTGCACCAAATGTCATTTTTAAAGGAAAAAATCTCATTTAAAACTGCTTGCGGGTTTAATGTAATGTCGGGTTATGGCAATATGGATGAAAATCAGTGAGACAAACGGCATGGGTACCCCCCAGTCCATTACCAGGCCCTTTGGGTCTTGTATGGATATTAAGGGGAACCCCGCACCCAAATTAAAATAAGGAAAGGTGTGGGGCCACCAGGCCCTATATACTCTGAACAGCAGTATACAGGCGGTGCAAACAAGACAGGGACTGTAGGTTTGTTGTTAAGTAGAATCTCTTTGTAATTTTGAACGGGTACATTTTTAACGTGTTTAGCTCCAGACAAAAAATCTTTTTTAAGCTTTTTGGAAAACATAGGGAAGGGTTATCACCCCTGTGACATTTGTTTTGCTGTCTTTCCTCCTCTTCAGAAGATTTCACCTCACTTTTTGTCCCAATGAAAAATGTTTTTTAAAAATTTGGGTTTTTTTGTGGAACAAGGATTGGAAAGCATCAGTGGAAAGGAGAATTTTTTTTCCCATATTAACTCTTACAGGAGAGAATTTCCCTTCCTAGGGGTAGATTTCATCTCACTTCCTGTTGTCTCCTTCCGTTTGCAAGTAGGAGTCGTTTGTAATTTAGATGTTTGAAAGTAGGGTCCTGCCCTATATACTCAGCAGAAATTTGGGCCTTAGGTGTTGCTGTGGCCACAACACTGTAAGCCCTCACAGGGCCCTGCTGTGAAATATTAGATCAAAAATTGTAATTACACGCCCCTGTTAGACAGGAGCAGAAAAATTGGGCCTTGGGCACTGGTGCTGGTGCCACAACACTGCAACCCCTCACAGACACTCTAGTTGGAATGCAGGAACGAGCCCTGCTGCAAAGTATTGCATCAAAAATTGTAATTACACGCCCCTGTTAGACAGGAGAAGAAAAATTGGGCCTTGGACACTGGTGCTGGTGCCACAACACTGCAACCCCTCACAGACACTCTAGTTGGAATGCAGGAACGAGCCCTGCTGCAAAGTATTACATCAAAAATTGTAATTACACACCCCTGTTAAACAGGGGCTGAAAAATTGTGCCTTAGGCACTGGTGGTGGCGCCCAGAACCAAAAATGTTCTTACAAGCTATCAGCATGATGATTGAGGAGGAAGAGGATAATTACTCAGGGATAGTCACTCAGCATCAGCATAGGCAGTCTTTGAAGGGATCTGAGATTTCAAAAAAAATTATTCGGTTACATCAGCATCAGGTGCTTGGTAGCTGGTGGTGATCCAAGACTGATTCATTTTTATGAAGGTCAGTCGATCGACCGAGTCGGTGGACAGACGCACCCTGTGATCGGTTACCACGCCTCCAGCAGCACTGAATGTGCGTTCCGAAAGAACGCTAGATGCAGGACAGGACAGTAGCTCAATTGCATACTGTGCAAGCTCTGGCCAGTGATCCATCCTCAAGACCCAGTAACCCAGAGGATTTTCGGTGGGAAAGGTGTCCAAGTCTGATCTTGCCCCTAGGTATTCCTGCACCATGTAAAACAGACGCTGGCGATGGTTGCTGGAACCGATCATACCTTGGGGCTGCGGACCAAAAAATTGTCTGAACGCATCGGTCAGACGGCCACCTTCTCCACCGCTCCTTCTTTGACTGACCGAAGCCTCAGCAACACGTTGTCCAGAAACAGGAGTTTGTAACCTCCCAGTCTCTGGGAACGCGTTGCACAGACCTTTCTGCAAGGCCTCCCGAAGATGTTTCATCCTCTGCTCCCTCTGCGATGGCAAGATAAGGTCCGCAACCTTACCCTTGTAACATGGATCAAGGAGGGTTGCCAGCCAGTATTGGTCCTTCTCCTTGATACCACGAATACGAGGATCCTTACGCAGGCTTTGCAGGATCAGGGAGGCCATGCAGCGTAGGTTTGCTGAGGCATTCGGTCCGGAGTCCTCTGGGTCACTAAGGACGACATGGTCCGCAGCCACCTCCTCCCAGCCACGTACAAGTCCATGTGTTTCTTGGGACTGATCCCTTAAAGACTGCTGCTGATGCTGAGTGAGAGGCTCCACCTCCATACTGACACAATCTTCCTCCTCCTCCTCCTCCTCGTCCTCTTCCTGTGTGATCGGCGGGCACGCAGGAACACTGTCTGGATAAAGGGGGCCTTGAGAGCTAAGGAAGTCCTCCTCTTCCTGCCTCTGTTCTGCCTCAAGTGCCCTGTCTATTATTCCACGCAGCGTGTGCTCCAACAGGTGGACAAGGGGGACAGTGTCACTGATGCATGCACTGTCACTGCTCACCATCCTCGTGGCCTCCTCAAATGGTGACAGGACAGTGCATGCATCCCTGATCATGGCCCACTGGCGTGGGGAAAAAAACACAAGCTCCCCTGACCCTGTCCTGGTGCCATAGTCGCACAGGTACTCATTGATGGCCCTCTGCTGCGTGTGCAGCCGCTGCAGCATGGCCAACGTTGAGTTCCACCTGCTGGGCATGTCACAGATTAGGCGGTTCTTGGGCAGGTTAAACTCCTTTTGGAGGTCCGTCAGCCGAGCACTGGCATTATATGACCGGCGGAAATGCACACAGACTTTCCTGGCCTGCCTCAGGACATCCTGTAAGCCCGGGTACCTGCCCAAGAACCGCTGCACCACCAAGTTAAGGACGTGAGCCAAACAGGGCACATGGGTCATTTGTCCCTGTCGGAGGGCAGAGAGGAGGTTGGTGCCATTGTCGCAAACCACCATTCCTGCCTTAAGTTGGCGTGGCGTCAACCACCTCTGGACCTGCCCCTGCAGAGCTGACAGAACCTCTGCCCCAGTGTGGCTCCTGTCCCCCAAGCACACCAACTCAAGCACCGCATGGCATCTTTTGGCCTGCGTACTTGCGTAGCCCCTTGAACGACTACGGAGCACCGCTGGTTCCGAGGAAGAGGCCATGGAGGAAGAAGAAGAGGAGGGGGTGGAGGAGAGAGGTGTGTCACAATCATTAGCATTTTGGAGGCGTGGTGGCGGAACAACCTCCAACACTACTGCACCTTGTCCTGCATCCTTCCCAGCTGCCAGCAGAGTCACCCAATGCGCCGTGAAACTTAGGTAACGTCCCTGTCCATGCCTGCTGGACCATGAGTCAGCGGTAATATGTACCTTACCGCTGACCGCCCTGTCCAGCGAGGCATGGACATTGCCTTCCACATGCCGGTAGAGAGCCGGAATCGCCTTCCGTGAGAAAAAGTGGCGTTTGGGTACCTGCCACTGAGGAACCGCACATTCCACAAACTCACGGAAGGGGGCAGAGTCTACCAACTGAAAAGGCAGCAGTTGAAGTGCCAGCAATTTTGCCAAGCTAGCATTCAACCGCTGGGCATGTGGATGGCTGGGAGCAAACTTCTTTCGGCGGTGCAGCAGCTGGGGCAGGGAAATTTGCCTGGTACAATCTGACGTCGGTGTACCAAAAGCAGATTGCCCACAAGTACTTGGCTGTGACACACCTAATTCTACACCTTCATTCCTCTCAGTGCAGGTCTCAGAGAGGACTGAAGGTCTAGTGGGGTTGGAAATCTCAGCTGATGAGGAGCAAGGAGAGGTCCTCTTTGTTCTTTGGTGTGGGTCTTTTAGATGCGCTTGCCAACGAACTGCATGGCAGGTCAACATATGTCTGGTCAAGCATGTGGTACCCAAGCGGGAGATGTTTTGGCCACGTGAGATACGCTTGAGACATATGTTGCAAATAGCAGCGGTGCGATCTGATGCACTCGTCTCAAAAAAGGCCCACACCAAAGAACTTTTTGAATAACGCGCAGAGACTGCAGCGCCCTGCACATGTGATGCAGTCAATGTGCTGCCCTTAGGCTGGCCCCTGGAGGGCATCCTGCCTCGTTGGTGATGTGCCGCCTCCTCCTCCTCCTCCTCCTCCTCCTCCTCTCTCCTATCAGGCACCCACGTTGAGTCAGTGACCTCATCATCCCCTCCCTCCTCATCACTGGAGCAAACCTGGCAGTATGCTGCAGCAGGGGGAGCATGACTGCCAGATTGCTGTCCTTCTTGGGCACCCCCTCTGTCCGTGCTCATGTTACTGCCTTCATCGAGCTCAGTATCATCATCAGAGCCTTCCAAACGCTGGGCATCCTCCTGGAGCATGTACCCAACACTGTGGTCAAACAGTTCGAGGGAATCCTCAGGAGGACATGGTGGAGCTAGGGAAGGAGTCACTGATGCAGGTCAACACGGCCAGCTGCCGAAAAAAAGGCCAAGCGTGTCCCATGGCCACGTGCTGATGAGGATGCACCGTCTCCACGACCAGCACTAGACACAGAGCCTGCTTGCCCTCTCTTATTGGCTTGTGACTGTCTGCCTCTCCTTCTTGGCTTTCCAGACATACTAATGGCCTGTAGCTGCACTAAGCTGGGATATATATATATATATATATATATATATATATATATATATATATATATATATATATATACTGCAGCTAGCAAAATCAACTGCCTGCCTGTAGTATGAGAACACCACCAACCTTCTACAGGTAGCTTTAGCTGAACACTGTGAGGTGGATGCACCCCACTAATTTGTAGGTTTAGCTGAACACTGTGAGCAGGATGCACTGCACTAAATGTAAATAGTCTAGCTGCCTGACCGTGGTACTAATAGGATCAAAAGAACACCAGTAGGGATGAGCCGAACACCCCCCCGGTTCGGTTCGCACCAGAACCTGCGAACGGACCGAAAGTTCGCACGAACGTTAGAACCCCATTGACGTCTATGGGACTCGAACGTTTGAAATCAAAAGTGCTCATTTTAAAGGCTAATTTGCATGGTATTGTCCTAAAAAGGGTTTGGGGACCCGGGTCCTACCCCAGGGGACATGTATCAATGCAAAAAAAACTTTTAAAAACGGCCGTTTTTTCGGGAGCAGTGATTTTAATGATGCTTAAAGTAAAAAAGAAAGTGAAATATTCCTTTAAATATCGTACCTGGGGGGTGTCTATAGTATGCCTGTAAAGTGACGCGTGTTTCCCGTGTTTAGAACAGTCCCTGCACCAAATGTCATTTTCAAAGGAAAAAATCTCATTTAAAACTGCTTGCGGGTTTAATGTCATGTCGGGTCATGGCAATATGGATGAAAATCAGTGAGACAAACGGCATGGGTACCCCCCAGTCCATTACCAGGCCCTTTGGGTCTTGTATGGATATTAAGGGGAACCCCGCACCCAAATTAAAATAAGGAAAGGCCCTATATACTCTGAACAGCAGTATACAGGCGGTGCAAACAAGACAGGGACTGTAGGTTTGTTGTTAAGTAGAATCTCTTTGTAATTTTGAACGGGTACATTTTTAACGTGTTTAGCTCCAGCCAAAAAATCTTTTTTAAGCTTTTTGGAAAACATAGGGAAGGGTTATCACCCCTGTGACATTTGTTTTGCTGTCTTTCCTCCTCTTCAGAAGATTTCACCTCACTTTTTGTCCCAATGAAAAATGTTTTTTGAAAATTTGGGTTTTTTTGTGGAACAAGGATTGGAAAGCATCAGTGGAAAGGAGAAATTGTTTTCCCATATTAACTCTTACAGGAGAGAATTTCCCTTCCTAGGGGTAGATTTCATCTCACTTCCTGTTGTCTCCTTCCGTTTGCAAGTAGGAGTCGTTTGTAAGTTAGATGTTTGAAAGTAGGGTCCTGCCCTATATACTCAGCAGAAATTTGGGCCTTAGGTGTTGCTGTGGCCACAACACTGTAAGCCCTCACAGGGCCCTGCTGTGAAATATTAGATCAAGAATTGTAATTACATGCCCCTGTTGAACAGGAGCTGAAAAATTAGGCCTTACGCACTGGTGCTGGTGCCACAACACTGCAACCCCTCACAGACACTCTAGTTGGAACGCAGGAACGAGCCCTGCTGCAAAGTATTGCATCAAAAATTGTAATTACACGCCCCTGTTAGACAGGGGCAGAAAAATTGGGCCTTAGGCACTGGTGCTGGTGCCACAACACTGCAACCCCTCACAGACACTCTAGTTGGAACGCAGGAACGAGCCCTGCTGCAAAGTATTGCATCAAAAATTGTAATTACACGCCCCTGTTAGACAGGGGCAGAAAAATTGGGCCTTAGGCACTGGTGCTGGTGCCACAACACTGCAACCCCTCACAGACACTCTAGTTGGAACGCAGGAACGAGCCCTGCTGCAAAGTATTGCATCAAAAATTGTAATTACACGCCCCTGTTAGACAGGGGCAGAAAAATTGGGCCTTAGGCACTGGTGCTGGTGCCACAACACTGCAACCCCTCACAGACACTCTAGTTGGAATGCAGGAACGAGCCCTGCTGCAAAGTATTACATCAAAAATTGTAATTACACGCCCCTGTTAAACAGGGGCTGAAAAATTGTGCCTTAGGCACTGGTGGTGGAGCCCAGAACCAAAAATGTTCTTACAAGCTATCAGCGTGATGATTGAGGAGGAAGAGGATAATTACTCAGGGATAGTCACTCAGCATCAGCATAGGCAGTCTTTGAAGGGATCTGAGATTTCAAAAAAAATTATTCGGTTACATCAGCATCAGGTGCTTGGTAGCTGGTGGTGATCCAAGACTGATTCATTTTTATGAAGGTCAGCCGATCGACCGAGTCGGTGGACAGACGCACCCTGTGATCGGTTACCATGCCTCCAGCAGCACTGAATGTGCGTTCCGAAAGAACGCTGGATGCAGGACAGGCCAGTAGCTCAATTGCATACTGTGCAAGCTCTGGCCAGTGATCCATCCTCAAGACCCAGTAACCCAGAGGATTTTCGGTGGGAAAGGTGTCCAAGTCTGATCTTGCCCCTAGGTATTCCTGCACCATGTAAAACAGACGCTGGCGATGGTTGCTGGAACCGATCATACCTTGGGGCTGCGGACCAAAAAATTGTCTGAACGCATCGGTCAGACGGCCACCTTCTCCACCGCTCCTTCTTTGACTGACCGAAGCCTCAGCAACACGTTGTCCAGAAACAGGAGTTTGTAACCTCCCAGTCTCTGGGAACGCGTTGCACAGACCTTTCTGCAAGGCCTCCCGAAGATGTTTCATCCTCTGCTCCCTCTGCGATGGCAAGATAAGGTCCGCAACCTTACCCTTGTAACGTGGATCAAGGAGGGTTGCCAGCCAGTATTGGTCCTTCTCCTTGATACCACGAATACGATGATCCTTATGCAGGCTTTGCAGGATCAGGGAGGCCATGCAGCGTAGGTTTGCTGAGGCATTCGGTCCGGAGTCCTCTGGGTCACTAAGGACGACAACGTCCGCAGCCACCTCCTCCCAGCCACGTACAAGTCCATGTGTTTCTTGGGACTGATCCCTTAAAGACTGCTGCTGATGCTGAGTGCCAGGCTCCACCTCCATACTGACACAATCTTCCTCCTCCTCCTCCTCCTCCTCCTCCTCCTCGTCCTCTTCCTGTGTGATCGGCGGGCACGCAGGAACACTGTCTGGATAAAGGGGGCCTTGAGAGCTAAGGAAGTCCTCCTCTTCCTGCCTCTGTTCTGCCTCAAGTGCCCTGTCCATTATTCCACGCAGCGTGTGCTCCAACAGGTGGACAAGGGGGACAGTGTCACTGATGCATGCACTGTCACTGCTCACCATCCTCGTGGCCTCCTCAAATGGTGACAGGACAGTGCATGCATCCCTGATTATGGCCCACTGGCGTGGGGAAAAAAAAACAAGCTCCCCTGACCCTGTCCTGGTGCCATATTCACACAGGTACTCATTGATGGCCCTCTGCTGCGTGTGCAGCCGCTGCAGCATGGCCAACGTTGAGTTCCACCTGGTGGGCATGTCACAGATTAGGCAGTTCTTGGGCAGGTTAAACTCCTTTTGGAGGTCCGTCAGCCGAGCACTGGCATTATATGACCGGCGGAAATGCACACAGACTTTCCTGGCCTGCCTCAGGACATCCTGTAAGCCCGGGTACCTGCCCAAGAACCGCTGCACCACCAAGTTAAGGACGTGAGCCAAACAGGGCACATGGGTCATTTGTCCCTGTCGGAGGGCAGAGAGGAGGTTGGTGCCATTGTCGCAAACCACCATTCCTGCCTTAAGTTGGCGTGGCGTCAACCACCTCTGAACCTGCCCCTGCAGAGCTGACAGAACCTCTGCCCCAGTGTGGCTCTTGTCCCCCAAGCACACCAACTCAAGCACCGCATGGCATCTTTTGGCCTGCGTACTTGCGTAGCCCCTTGAACGACTACGGAGCACCGCTGGTTCCGAGGAAGAGGCCATGGAGGAAGAAGAAGAGGAGGGGGTGGAGGAGAGAGGTGTGTCACAATCAGCATTTTGGAGGCGTGGTGGCGGAACAACCTCCAACACTACTGCACCTTGTCCTGCATCCTTCCCAGCTGCCAGCAGAGTCACCCAATGCGCCGTGAAACTTAGGTAACGTCCCTGTCCATGCCTGCTGGACCAAGAGTCAGCGGTAATATGCACCTTACCACTGACCGCCCTGTCCAGCGAGGCATGGACATTGCCTTCCACATGCCGGTAGAGAGCCGAAATCGCCTTCCGTGAGAAAAAGTGGCGTTTGGGTACCTGCCACTGAGGAACCGCACATTCCACAAACTCACGGAAGGGGGCAGATTCTACCAACTGAAAAGGCAGCAGTTGAAGTGCTAGCAATTTTGCCAAGCTAGCATTCAACCGCTGGGCATGTGGATGGCTGGGAGCAAACTTCTTTCGGCGATGCAGCAGCTGGGGCAGGGAAATTTGCCTGGTACAATCTGACGTCGGTGTACCAAAAGCAGATTGCCCACAAGTACTTGGCTGTGACACACCTAATTCTACACCTTCATTCCTCTCACTGCAGGTCTCAGAGAGGACTGGAGGTCTAGTGGGGTTGGAAATCTCAGCTGATGAGGAGCAAGGAGAGATCCTCTTTGTTCTTTGGTGTGGGTCTTTTAGATACGCTTGCCAACGAACTGCATGGCAGGTCAACATATGTCTGGTCAAGCATGTGGTACCCAAGCGGGAGATGTTTTGGCCACGTGAGATACGCTTGAGACATATGTTGCAAATAGCAGCGGTGCGATCTGATGCACTCGTCTCAAAAAAGGCCCACACCAAAGAACTTTTTGAATAACACGCAGAGACTGCAGCGCCCTGCACATGTGGAGCTTTGGGGTGTGATGCAGTCAATGTGCTGCCCTTAGGCTGGCCCCTGGAGGGCATCCTGCCTCGTTGGTGATGTGCCGCCTCCTCCTCCTCCTCCTCTCTCCTATCAGGCACCTACGTTGAGTCAGTGACCTCATCATCCCCTCCCTCCTCATCACTGGAGCAAACCTGGCAGTATGCTGCAGCAGGGGGAGCATGACTGCCAGATTGCTGTCCTTCTTGGGCACCCCCTCTGTCCGTGCTCATGTTACTGCCTTCATCGAGCTCAGTATCATCATCAGAGCCTTCCAAACGCTGGGCATCCTCCTGGAGCATGTACCCAACACTGTGGTCAAACAGTTCGAGGGAATCCTCATGAGGACATGGTGGAGCTAGGGAAGGAGTCACTGATGACATTGAGCTGAGGGAAGAGGCCGCTGCTTTGCCAGACAAAGCACCCTGGGCATGGGTGAGAGAGGATGAGGAGGATGAGGACGGCTTGGTCATCCACTCGACCAAGTCTTCCGCATGTTGCGGCTCAACACGGCCAGCTGCCGAAAAAAAGGCCAAGCGTGTCCCATGGCCACGTGCTGATGAGGATGCACCGTCTCCACGACCAGCACTAGACACAGAGCCTGCTTGCCCTCTCTTATTGGCTTGTGACTGTCTGCCTCTCCTTCTTGGCCTTCCAGACATACTAATGGCCTGTAGCTGCACTAAGCTGGCATAGAACACCAGTAATTTTCTTCAGGTAGCTTTATATACTGTAACCAGACAAGCCTGCCTGTCAGTAGGAAGATAACAGGAACGGATCTAGCTGAACACTGTGAGCAGGACGCACTGCACTAAATGTAAATAGTCTAGAAGATAACAGGAACGGATCTAGCTGAACACTGTGAGCAGGACGCACTGCACTAAATGTAAATAGTCTAGAAGATAACAGGAACGGATCTAGCTGAACACTGTGAGCAGGACGCACTGCACTAAATGTAAATAGTCTAGAATTTAACAGGAACGGATCTAGCTGAACACTGTGAGCAGGACGCACTGCACTAAATGTAAATAATCTAGAAGATAACAGGAACGGATCTAGCTGAACACTGTGAGCAGGACGCACTGCACTAAATGTAAATAGTCTAGAAGATAACAGGAACGGATCTAGCTGAACACTGTGAGCAGGACGCACTGCACTAAATGTAAATAGTCTAGAAGATAACAGGAACGGATCTAGCTAAACTGAATACAGTGTATATATATATATATATATATGCAACACCTGGGATGCATATATATACACAATACACTGTAAGTGCAGCTAACTGACTGACTGTTCTGCCTAATCTATCTAACTCAAATCAAATGACACTGTCTCTCTGTCTATCTCTTTCAACGCCGGAACACACACTACACAGGGCTGCCGTGCAGGCGGCCTTATATAGTGTGGGGCGTGTACTAAATCCCCTGAGCCATAATTGGCCAAAGCCTCCTTGGCTTTGGCCAATTACGGCTCTCTGTTCAGGCGGCGCTGTGATTGGTCAAGCATGAGGGTCATAGTGCATGCTTGGCCAATCATCAGCAAGCAATGCACTGCGATGCCGCAGTGAATTATGGGCCGTGACGCGCCACACGAATTTGGCGCGAACGGCCCATATCGTTCGCAATTCGGCGAACGACTGAACAGCCGATGTTCGAGTCGAACATGGGTTCGACTCGAACACGAAGCTCATCCCTACTGATGAGGAGAAAACACGATCCTCCTCCGATCCCTGGAGATTTCCCTCCGAGTCGCCCCGACCCGACTGAGGATAAAGACAGGTGAGATCCTTCCCTTTCTCAGGAAAAATCTGCCCGTCTATTGCCAGCTTTACTCTCTTCCCACCCGTTATTTACCTCGAGATCTACAAGCCACCCAAAGCCAGGTGCACAGATGTCATACAACCTCCACAGCCAGGTGAGCAAACATCACAAGCCACCCATAGCCAGATACACAGACATTACACATTACTCACACCCAGGTGAACAGATGTCCCATGAGGCTGATGGCCAGGTGTACAGACATTGCACACTGTTCATACCCAGGTACATAGGTGTCCCAAGCTGCTCACAGCCATATGCACAGATATTTCATTCTACCCAACACAGGTACATAAATAGAACATACTGTCTACAGCCAGATGTACATGTTCCAAGACATCCAGAGAAAATTGAGCCAGTCACATCAGTCTCTGTACCAATGGAGCTTACACTCTAATGTCCCCTCCCCCCACAGTCACATCAGTCTCTGTACCAGAAGAGCTTACACTCTAATGTCCCCTCCCCCCACAGTCACATCAGTCTCTGTACAGAGGAGCTTACACTCTAATGTCCCCTCCCCCCACAGTCACATCAGTCTCTGTACCAGAGGAGCTTACACTCCAACGTCCCCTCCCCCCACAGTCACATCAGTCTCTGTACAGAGGAGCTTACACTCTAATGTCCCCTCCCCCCACAGTCACATCAGTCTCTGTACAGAGGAGCTTACACTCTAATGTCCCCTCCCCCCACAGTCACATCAGTCTCTGTACAGAGGAGCTTACACTCTAATGTCCCCTCCCCCCCACAGTCACATCAGTCTCTGTACAGAGGAGCTTACACTCTAATGTCCCCTCCCCCCACAGTCACATCAGTCTCTGTACAGAGGAGCTTACACTCTAATGTCCCCTCCCCCCACAGTCACATCAGTCTCTGTACAGAGGAGCTTACACTCTAATGTCCCCTTCCCCCACAGTCACATCAGTCTCTGTACAGAGGAGCTTACACTCTAATGTCCCCTTCCCCCACAGTCACATCAGTCTCTGTACCAGAGGAGCTTACACTCTAATGTCCCCTCCCCCACAGTCACATCAGTCTCTGTACCAGAGGAGCTTAAACTCTAATGTCCCCTCCCCCCACAGTCACATCAGTCTCTGTACCAGAGGAGCTTACACTCCAACGTCCCCTCCCCCCACAGTCACATCAGTCTCTGTACAGAGGAGCTTATACTGTCAATTATCCTCGATTTTATGTTTCTCTTGTGTCTCATATGATGTCATGAATCTCATGTGATGTCATGTGTATCAGATAATGTCAATTGTTACTTTGGGGGAGAGTAAAGCTACTTGCACATTGCTTCCTTTCAAAAACTCAGGTAAAACACACGTGTGTTTGCTGCATTTTTATATTGTTTTGGCTGCATTTCTGATGCATTTTGCACCTGTGAAAAAAAAAGACATGCGACTCAAAAGCTGCACCAAAAACACAACCGCAGGTGCATTTTTATGAGTTTTTCCAAGTTTTTGGTGTGTTTTGCATTCATTTCACAGAGGAAGTGCGTTTTTAGTGTGTTTTTTTTTTTGCCGCACCAGAAATGCAGTAAGCAGAATTTTACAAAACAAATCAGTTTGAAGAGTTCCAAAAGATTTCATAGTCATTTGTTTTTCTTCCGCTTCAATAATACTGGAGAGTAGAGAATCTGGTGCAGCTCTGCATAGAAACCAATCAGCTTCCAGGATTTTTTTTGACAAAGCTTAATTGAAGAAGCTGAAGTGAGAAGCTGATTGGCTCCCATGCACAGCTGCACCAGATTTTGCACTCTCCAGTTTTAGTAAATCTCCCCCTTTGTGTTGTAGAAATGACTTTGAGGATAGTCATCTTTTGCCCCCTTGCTGTTTGTGGTGAGTGGTGACATCCCAGCAGAGTGACGATGGACGCCCCATGCTCAGTCACACCGGATCCACATTTCATTCATTCTCTGTAATGAGCGCTTCTGGAACAATTCTCAGTCCAGGGAGCACTGGGCGGGGTTATACTTCTGGGCAGGGTGATCTCTCTGGGTGGGGTGATCCTTTGGTGCTGGGTGACCCCTCCCTCCTGACTGGCTCCGCCCTCAGCAGACCTCCTATATATGAAGAGGTAGAAGTGCAGCTGATCACAAGTTTGTCTGATAAGGAAGCAGGATGGCAGATAAAGTGAGTATGAGCACCGATGGAAGCTGCAAATGGGTTGTGTGGGCAGTGGTTGGTATAGTGATGTGGGAAGTGGTGTGTATGATGTGGTTGGTATAGGGCAGTGGTTGGTATGGGGCAGATGGATGTGGGTAGTGGTGCTGGTGAGGGTAGAGGGTTGTTGGGTGTAGGTCAAGGTTTTGGTTCTTGTCCTTCCAGTTATTTATATTTAGGGTGTGATGAATGTATTTTGATATCCTGGAACAGAGCTGAGTCTGCCTTCCTGGGTATTCTTAGTATACGGTATATACTGGGATGGCTCAGACACTCCTCTCCTCCATGGTTGCTCTTAGTGTCTCATTTTTATTTCCATGTCTCCCTGTGTATGTGCAATTATATTAACTATTTGCTGTGCAGTTTTATAAATATAATGGTCCTATTCTGAGATGTGACATGTCCAGTCCCTCTGGGTTACTCCATTGTGCCAGATCATTACCTCTCTCCATGCAGGATGGAAGCTGGGAGTTAGAGCAGGTCTTGTGCCCGTCAGTAATTGACACCGTCTGGCTTTCTGTAGGACTATAGCTTATATAAAAGGTCTGGGCAGCCGGCATACATGACATGAACATTATAAGAGAAAATGTATATATTGTCAAGTCATTGATCTGTCATTAGAAGACATTTGTGATCTGCTGGGGATGTCTGAGCTCCCTCCCCTCCCCCACACAAAGGATCCGACAAAGTGCTGCGACCCAAGAAAATCCCAAATTTATCCTGAGTAACAGTAACTGGTAGACATCTCTTCTGTCTATATACAGGGTGTAATAGTCATCTCCCCCCCCCTCTCTATTATACAAGGTGTAATAATTCTCTTTTCTCCCATACAGGTGGCTGTCTTCTATAACTTCAGCCTCAAACCCGGTCACTGTGTGGAGGTGGAGGGCTTCATTCCGAAGGACTGCAAAAGGTAGGTGAAGATGCTAACCTTGGCTACTTCTTATATAATGTCTGCTCTCTGTATAATACAATTTACCAAAAGTACAACTTACAAAAGTAGAAGTGTGCTCTGTGTACAATACATCCTACTGACCCCTCACTGGGAATTTGGGGTGTGTGGTCCCTTAAATAATACCTGACATCAGATAGTTTTGCTCAGAGCAAGTTTAGCTCAAACATTTGTGCTTCTACATTGTGACAAAATGTCATCCTGGATAAAACTTGTTTGATGACTTATCAGCCATCATCTGAAATGTGACAACTGACATACATTCTGTCTTCCTTTAACCCTGGACCCCATTAACTTGTATAGCTGCAGGCACTGTGGAGAAATTCATGCTCAAAATTCACTAACTCATACTTGGAGGTCCAAACACCCCTGAAATGGCAACAGGGAGTTAAATAGCACAAAGTGGTGGTGACTCCTCAGTTCAGCTCCTTCATCTCCCAGCAGTGACTGAGCAGCTCAGATCACCTTCCCAGCTTAACTTCCTTCAGGTCCCCCCTCCTAGTAGTGTCTCCTTAGCCCAGTTACACCTTCTCCTTCCTACAGCAGAGACTTTGGAAGTCTTGGCTCACTTTGCTCTTTTTCCAAGCAGCAGCCCATCTCTCCAAGCTCCCTTTCTCAGAAGTTGCTCGGGTCACTCTGCTCCCTTTCCCAGTTGCTCGGGTCACTCTGCTCCCTCATCAGTGACTCAGCAGCTCAGATCAGCTTCTCCCTCTCACTAGTAGGATGGGAGAGCTGAGACCAGATTTGAATGACTTCACTGTTTCTTATGAACTTTTAGGAAGAATTGTTCCACAGTGGCTGCAACTACAAATTGGAGCGGAGACTGCGAGCCAGGCCTTCTCATCCAACATCAGTGCCCAACCTCACAAATGCTTTTCTGGAAGAATGCTCAAACATTCCCATAGACACACTCCTAAACCTTGTGGACAGCCTTACCAGAAGAGTTGAAGTTGTTATAGCTTCAAAGGGTGGGCCAACTCAATATTGAACCCTACGGACTAAGACTGGGATGTCTTACACTCGTAAATAAACACAGGGAGCCGCCAACATAAAAAAGTATACTCACATAACTCGAGAAAATATTAAATATATATATGTGGCGCTACCCCACCTAAAATGCAATAGCTGGTGATCCAAAGTCAATAGTACATAGATGTAATAGAATGCAAAAAGAATAATTAATATTATGTGCAATGATCAAGTATGCAACAATGGCGTTGATACCGTGCAAACGAGCAGTAAAGTGAATTCACTAATGAAAGTGCAATGTGCATACAAATAAGAACAATAATATGTGAACTAATAATAAATTACCGTAAAATGTATCCAAATATAAATGGGCAATTCAAAAAAACAAAACCCCATACGGTGCGACTCCTGATAACAGCACAAATTCTAATTACAGTGATATAAAAGTGCAATTAAATATACATAAGGATGTGTGAAAAATGTGTAGACTTATATCACATAAACTATAAGATACATGTCCAAACAGACACAAAGTGCAGTTCAAAAATGCGACTCCTGATATCAGCACGGTAAAAATCTTCTATGGGTGATGCAAAAGTGCAAGTGCAGTGGGCAAATCACTGTAACAGCCAGTGTCTAATAATGAGTATGTCGATCCAGTCTTGTTCCGGAGTGCGGCAATCGTTTCCCCCAGCCTCTCACCTGTAGTTGCGGCCCCCAATGGGCCGAATTGAGCATATACCAACAAGTGGTGGAACTGTATAGCGGGGACGAGCTTCCGGTAGTTGTCACAGCCTCCAGGAACGCAGGTACACTGGCCACAGTAAAACACTCTCCCACACTCAATAGATGTCCTCGGATGTCCTCAGATGGGTGATGGAAAGAGAAAAGATGGCTCCATAGTGTAGTATATTTAAAGTTTTATTTAAAAAAAAATGTATAGTAGCAACTTGCATAAAAAAATATTGCGTTCCACAGTAAAAACAAAGGCTTCCGGGTTCGGCCGTATCCGGAAGCAGCGGCACCTGGCTCCTCCTCCTTGTTTATAAATGTACTAACCATTATAGTTTTTAAATCTCCAAAAATATTAGATCGTATTTTACCACTATTGACTGATTCAAGTACGATATCCAACAAGGTCAGCTGAGCAGAATGATTTCTGTTTCTGTCTTTCTAGGTTTTCCATAAACTTGGGAACAGATGAAAAGAATTTAGTGATACACTTTGACCCTCGATTTGACTACGGATCAGCAAAGCGCGTCATATCCGTGAACTCGGTGAAGGACGGCGTCTTAGGAAAGGAGCAGAGGGAATCGATCTTCCCATTCCAGGATGGGTCAGACACCAAGGTATGTCTATGCTGGGAGGGGCATGACTGATGTTGATGGGGCAAAGTGGCATCACTGTTCATATTGGACCCCTATTATATTCCTAAATGATGCAGTAGGCAGCGATGGCTTAGGTCAAGGGCATGTAGGCTGTTATGATGGTTGTCCCTTCAGCCCGTTTCATGAATGATCCATAGGAAGATCCAATGGATACCATCATGCTGCCATTGTGTGCTATGATAAAATTAGCTTGCAAATTTTTTTTGTGTAACATTTCTATTGTATGTATGTGTTATTGAAAATGTTATGTTTGTGAGATGATTATTATAGGAAAAGGAAGGAACGGGGATCAGGAAATTCCTGACATGGAATGTCACTATAGTCCCCTGTAAAGGCTCAATCTGGGGGGTAGTGGGGGGGGGGGGGGCTGGGAACTGAAGCTCATCAGTCTCATGCTACAACTGTTATGAAGGGACCAATGTGTGTGTGTGTGCGCTGGGGACGGGTGAATGCTCTGTTCATCTAAATTCATCTCTGGGGAAATAATTGATTAAACTATAAAAGGGACAAGGCTTAATTCTATTTGGGGTAGGATAAAAAGTAACTGACCCAGAATAATCGTGTTCTCATTAACCCCAGGTCAGTCATGATAGATGGGACCCTTGCCAAGGACACATATGAACTGGTAGCCAAGGGTGGGACATTGGTAGATGGACCCCTTATCAGGACAGATGTTTGTTGGGGCCCCCAGAAGGGGGAGATTATTGATCAGTACTGAAAGATGCAAGAATTACATACTTTGCAGACATGGTTAGTTCATGGTGATTTGCAGATGAAAAACCATATTGAAAATGACAACCAAAAGACATAACATTCCCATTGTTATACACACATCAAATGTTAAGCCCAGCCCCCTAGGATTCACTGTCAAATGTCAGAGCATCAGTGCACAGACGAGTCACAGGACTTCTGCATGGTTCTCACCTATTGGCATTAATGTAGACACTAAATAGTTGGCATGGCATACAGCAGCCTTTCAGACCCCGCCCCCCCCGAGGAACCTTTACATTTTTTTTTAGGTTGGGGGGGTGGGGGAATGGCCCTTGCATTGGGGACCGGTGTTAATGTCCCACTTACAGTCGTAGTCAACATGCCACTCTTACAGGCAGCAAAAAAGCATTGGTGTCATGAAGCTGGCCCTGACAAATGTTGGGCCCTGAAGTAAGTGGACACCATCAAATGGGAGGTTAATCAGCCACAGCTCAAGGAACCCCTAGAAACCTCTGAAGGAACCCTGGGTGAGACTGGCTGGCATACCAGGACTCAAAACTGGTCATCTGCTATTGATCTCCAGAGGGTTCCAGTCTTTGTTCTAGGTGACGGATGATCAGTTCTCAGAGACCCTGTCACTAATACATTGCAGCCAGAGTCGTAGCTTGAAGCTTGTGGGCCCTGATGCAAAAGTTGACCTGGGCCCCCCCACTACTTCCAACGTGCGTGCAGATACATCCACCGCACGCCAAGATACTCAAAGTGGCTTAAGAATTTTGAGTTCCCAGAGTTTCTCTTTACATCAGAGGACAGGGATCCCTGGCAGGTCACTTGGCAGAGCTCCTTTCCCATCCCAGCACTATATACAGCTCCCCCACACTACACAGGGCTGTGTTGTAAAGGAATGTGATTTCAGCCCTGTGGAGGAGGAACAGTATAGAGTGCTGTAATGGGAAAGGAGCAAAGCAGCTGGGCATAGCATGCAGGGTGGAGGGGGTGGTCAGGGGGATTTGGGGGGGGCAACTTAGATATGGGAGGGCAAAGCCATGTGACACAGAATCTGGAGCCTGCATCCCTTCAGGGGCCCCCCCCGAGGAGGTGTTGAGGGATCTGTTTTAGCAATTTCTGAAGGTTTCTCTGTCAGTGTTGGCAGGTGTTGGGGGAAGGTCACCTCCCAGAGGTGTGTGTCTTTTCCCCAGTTGTCAGGGAAGTGGGGTAAGAAGACATCCCCGGGGGGTACAGAGAATCCCAGCTGGTGACTAGGAGACACTGAGCAGTGCCATACCTCACCAGTAACATCGGTCCCATCGTGGCTACAGGATGGCACCATCCTCCTCTTGCCTCGCTGAGCTCGGTTCTATGTTGCCAGCACAGACACTTCCCCATCATGGGCTGTTCTCACCTCGTGCTCCTCTCTATTCAGGAAATGGCTCACAGCTTCTCCCCAGCCAATGGGGAGGGGGTGTGGACTGTGGAAGGCAAAGTAGAAGCCCAGTACTGGAGCGTGGCTCTGGGGCCCTAGGGCAGATCGGAGATGGATTTTGTGGAGGATATGATATGACAGCCAGGATGCAGGGGCCCCCTGGAGCTAGGGGCGGGGTTGCGATTGTGACCCCCCTACAACCCCTTATGCTACGCCCATGATTGCAGCACAGAAGCACCTCCCTTTTTTCCTTTCCATTAACAGTTTTCTGCCACACATAAAGAATACATAAGATGAGCTACGTGCAAATATTATCTTGTGGAAAGATTTGATGAAATGACCGGTTTGGTGGTAGTCTGTTTCTATGGCAAACACTCATTGACTTTTTATTGTCCAGCAAGCTGACACTGTGCCATCTCTTTTCTTACAGGTTTGCTTCCAATTTGAGGAAGACAAGATCATCGTACAATTACCTGCTGGCAACCATTTCTCATTTCCAGTCCGCTTTCCCATAGAGGAGATCTCCTACTTGAATATGAGAACCCTCCAGCCAAAGTCCATCACACTAAAATGAAGAATCCCACAATAGAGGAGCTGCCTGTCCCACGTGTCCATATCCAGGTTCTGTGAAATGACCATAGTGGAGGAAGGGGGAGGTTCTTTAATCATGTTTTGTAACCCCCTCCCCCCAATCTGCATCCTTTGCTGCTCATGTAGACATACATTGTGCTTTGCTCAGTACTAGAAATGAATTGCATCCACATTTCAAATAAAATCCATTGAGCTCTATTGTGTCTGATCAATCATTTTTTTTATTTATCACTAAACTGACTTTGGATCAATTGGTGTAGTTGATGGCAAATCACTGCCTGCTGCATAGCGCCCCCTGCTGGAGGTTTGTTGCATTACTTTAAAAAGTTAGTCACCAGCAGAGGGTGCTAATGCTACATTTTCTGCCTGCATAGTCTGATTTCTTGGATTTCTAGTAAAACAATAGAAATCCTTTTATGTTATATTTTTGTGGCTCCAGACAAAGCTGTATCCAGATAGTTATCCCAAGCTTTAACCATAAACTTTCAACAAGAACAATTGCAGGCTGAAAATTGCAATTTCACAAGGTTTAACTGTCTGTAAATGACAGAAAGGGAAGCTGCCATGGATCTGCCCAGTACAAGCCGTGGTTGGGTATGGGCAGTGAATGTAGTAGTACCCCAGTATGGGCAGTGCTGGGGGTAGTGGTTACTGGAGCAGCTTTAATCTCAGTGTAAGGGTAAAAGATTAGAGAGCAATAGATTAGGGGTATTAGTAAAAACGGGGCTTTTTTTTTTTTTTTTTCATTGAAAAGGTGCAGGAACTCACCCCTCTCTGTCCAACTGTCCCGGATTTCGAGGGACTGTCCCTGATTTGGAGCAATGCCCCTCTGCCCCTCTTTCCTCCTCATTTGTCCCTCATTTTGGTCTGATCTATATAGTTGTATATAAAATGCACTTTGTATCTTTCATATAGTGTTTCCCAATGCTAAACCTTTCATCCAATTTCTAAATTGCTGCATTTGTACATTTTAAAAGCCAATATAAAGGACTAGTAGTGATAAAAGTCCTTGTGAATTTAATTAACCTCCTTCTTTTTTTTTTTTTTTTTTTTTTTTTTTTTGTTGTTGTTGATTCTCCTTTAAAGGGGGTGTGTCAGGGGGCGTGTCCTATGCCTACATGTTTGTTAGTAGGTGTCCCTCATTCCCATCTCAAAATGTTGGGAGGTGTGGCTACACCTTTCTTAGAGAGAATTACAGCGGCGCCAAAAAATTGTAATGAGTTAAGGCTTAGAACTGTGTATCACATAAGGCACAATCCCCCCCCCAGCTCTCCTCATCATGAATCCAAATCCCCCCCCCCCCCCCCCCAGCTCCCCTCTGTTTACAAATCCCCCCCAAGCTCCTCTTTGTGTACAATGCTCCCCCCTCTGCTAAACACACAGAAAACTTTCCCTCTCTGCACATATTCCCCTTCCCCCACACACACCTGTATATATGTCAGACCCCCACACACACTTGTGTATATATATACCAGTCCCACCCCCCCCACCTGTATATATGCCAGTCCCCCCCACACATCTGTATGTATGTCAGCCCCACCTGTATATATGCCAGTCCCCCTCCACACACGTGTGTGTGTGTGTGTGTATATATATCAGCCCCTCACATACATAAACCTGTAAACACACAAGGCTCACAACCCCTCTTGTAAAGAAGGTTTTCCTACCTAGTCCCAGCCCGTTTTCACAAAGCTGTCATGTTACTGAGAAGCACAGTACAGATCACACGAGGGGTGAACATGCACATAGTAGCCAGAGGTGGCAGTAAAAAGCTTGATGTTTGAGCTCAATAACACAGAGAGCACATGCTGTGAGTTTCTGTAATGCACGGCTCCCCTTCACCTGTTCTGGCTTGGGGCCCCTTACAGTTGTGACAGCTGTACCCCCTGATGGCGGCCCTGACAGTGCTACTACCACACCTACTGTCAGGGATGGACTGGCCATCGGGACTACCTGGATATTCCCGGTGGGCCGATGGCTCAGTGGGCCAGTTTCAGAGACAGGGGAGGAGAGAGAGATGCACAGCGCCAAATGTAGCATTAAAACAACTTTTATTCCAGTTACTGACAAAGTTAGTAGGGTGAAAGGTATTGAGAAACTGTGCAAGAGTCCAGGCTTGTCATCAATTTGAATTAGGAGCCGCCACCGGGAACCGATCAGGCCAGTAGATGCAGAGCATCGGTGTGTACTACTACTTCCTGGTAGCGATGGAATGATGGCCTGAAGGATGTGTCACCTCGCACATCTTGCATAATTTCCGGATGATGACATCACGTCCGCCCCATCATGCGTTCCACCGCTACCAGGAAGTAGTAGTACACACTGATGCTCTGCATCTACTGGCCTGATTGGTTCCCGGAAGCGGCTCCTAATTCAGATCGATGACAAGCCTGGACTCTTGAACAGTTTCTCCATGCCTTTCACCCTACTAACTTTGTCAGTAACTGGAATAAAAGTTGTTTTAATGCTACATTTGGCGCTGTGTATCTCTCTCTCTCTCTCTCTCTCCTCCCCTGTCACGTGTGTTGGGGGCGTACAGAGCTGCGTTGTTATATTGTTATATTACAATGTAATAATAGAAATAATGCGCTTCAGTCATCCTGACACCATATCAACCCTGGTGCCGAGAAGATTGAAGCGCCAACACCAGGTGTTTGGAGTAAAGTGGGCCGGTCTGGATGAAGTCCAGGGCCAAATTTTTGTCCCAGTCCAGCCTAGGGTGACCACATTTCTAAACTGCCACTCAGGAACACCCCCCCCCAAAAAAAAGATGATTTTTGACATTTTTTTTGCTGGTTTTTGGGGCAGGGGCGTATGAAAAAAGATTGTGGTGAACAGTGGACATGTCTTAAATTGCGCTAAATATTGGCTTAAAGTGGGTGTAGCGAACAGAGGGTGTAGCCCATCCTACCTATAGCAACCCACACTATCAACACCACACCAAAGTGGCCCATTCTATCTCAACACTCCAAATCAATCCATCATATCTAAGGCACCCCAAAATGGACCACCCTAACCACAGCACCCCAAAGAACCCCACACCAGCGGGATGCACAGGGGGAGGCAGTGGGGTGGAGGGGGGGCTGCAGAGTGGTCAGGGGGGGTGCAGAGTAGTCAGAAGGACAGTGGGATGCACAGGAGAACAATGGGATGGACTGAGGGATGGACAGGCGGACAGAGGGATGGACGGAGGGATGGACAGGGGGACAGAGGGATGGACAAAGGGATTGTGGGATGGACAGGGGGACAGAGGGAGGGACAGAGGGATGGACAGGGGGACAGTGGGATGGATAGGGGGACAGAGGGATGGACAGGGGGACAGTGGGCTGGACAGGGGGACACTTACACATAAGGACTTGCCTCTGACTGTCTCCTCGACCTCTTGGTTCTCACTTGTTCCAAGTAGGCTGTTCCCTGAAGCCTGCGCTCTCCCTGTCAGACTCTTCTTCCTCCTCGCTGTCCTGGGACAAGGCGAGCGTCCCCTCCATGCCTCCTGTCTGCCATGTGAGTGAGAAGTGAATCCGCGCGGGGCTGTGCTGTGCTGGAAACTACACTTCCCAGCGTGCAGCGCGGCACACGGAGCCCTCCAAAGAGATGACTGGGGTGGGGGAGGTGGCTTGTGTAGCTTGTCTGAGCGGAGCGGACATGCTCCCCATCGGAGCAGAGTGGACCAGCCCAAGCTGAGCCGACCTAGCCCCGGCCGGAGCCAAGCAGATCCGCCCCCGTCCGTGTCATTTATTAGTGTAGCTGTGTGTCCTTATTTCATTCCGGGACACTGTATTGTCCCGGAATGAAGGTGCCCAGGACACGGGACACAAATATAAATTCAGGGACAATCCCGGGCAATCCGGGACACGTGGTCACCCTAGTCCAGCCCTGCCTACTGTATAATCACTACTTCTACCACAACCCTTGCTATGCTGCTTCTGTAACAATCACTTTTTGCTACAACTACATTTCCAACATTACCCCTTACTATGCTACGGCTACAAATAATTTGCCATTACTCTTTAAGACAGTGTGTTTCTCAACCTTTTTTCAGTCAAGGCACCCTTAAAAATCATGGACAATTTAGAGGCACCTCCCAAATTATGGACAGTCTTGAGGCAAGTTGGTACCTAATAGTATTCCAATTTTTCTCTTCTTCCTCCTCAGTTTTTCTCCATCACTCAGCTAACGTGACCCCAAAACTGATGGAGAGCGGCAGGGGAGCGTCAAATAAGCAGACTATGCAGACGACTGACATCCTCCTTATCAATTGATGTCATTGTTCATTAGCAGGTTGGCAGCCAGAAGGTTGTAATGGTGCACAATGAAAATGTGTGTCTTTGTGTAACTAACAGGCAATTTGTATACATTTTGCTGAGGCACCCCTGAAGAAATCTCAAGGCACTCTGGTTGAATAAGGCTGCTATAGGATGCTGCCGCAACTTCTATACCATTGCTTTTACTACCACCACCATCTGTAATTTATTGCCCTGTAATCTACTACACACATACACTGAGATGAAAGCTGCTCCAGTAACTCCAACCCCTAGAACTGCCCCTACTGGTGTATAAATCACTGTCACAACTACTGCCCCATACAGCTACCATTTTCCAGGATGTAATTTACAAGTTAGATGTTGTGAATTTGCATGTTTCAGAATGTAATCATCAGTGTTGAAAGTCTATAGTTAAAGCTTGGAATAACTGTATACCACTTTCTGTCTGGAGCCAGAAAAGTTAAGATATAAGATCAGAAAGGTTTACAGTTCAAATGGAAATCCAAGACTACGCAGGCAGAATATAACATTAGCACCCTCTGTTGGTTACGGTGTGCTTGTTCAAAGTAATGCAACAAACCTCCAGCAGGAGGGCGCTATGCAGCAGGCAGTGCTTTGTGAGCGACTACAGCAATCCACCCAAAGTAAGTTTAATGCCAAATAAAATAATTGGTTTGATCAGACACAATAGAGCTCATTTGATTTTATTTGAAATTAATTTCTAATACATGAACTGAGCAAAGCACAATATATCTACATGAGCAGCAAGGATGCAGATGAGAGGGAGGGGGGTTACAAAACAGGAATTTTCTCCTCTTCATCCACTATGGTCATTTCACAGATCCTGGATATGGACACGTGGGACAGGCAGCTCCTCTATTGTGGGATTCTTCATTTTAGTGTGATGGACTTGAGCTGGAGGTCCATCAAGGACAAGTACGAGATCACCAGGCATAAAGTATGAAAAACTTCCTCAGCAAACTAGGATCCTCCAAGCCAATCTGAACTTCAATCGACCATCTCCAATATCCATCAAACTTCATTTAGTCATAGATGGTGAATGGTAATCCTCTGGTAATTACACTCTCAGTGCAAATCCCAACGCTCCTTATCCTTATCTTTAATCTGTAAAGATTGGCTCTCTCAAGAACGAGCCACAAAGCGGCAATATAGTGTAATACTGTCTTTATTGTAAAGGCACTTACTGTACATGTCTTAAAACATACAGCAGATGGCAGCTCAGCTGTGGGACGAGGCAGGGGCCGGTCCGTCACTTGAATGTGAAACAGGGAAGCGCGGTATGCGTCTCAGCTGGGGGTGGAAGAGATAGCTCCTGTATCTGGCAACTACAGCCTCGTTTTCAACGCATTTCATGCCCAGGCGCACGTCATCAGGAAAATGGAAGCCGACGCCATGACACCGGAGCCTAAATGCTGTGCAATACAGCGCTATTGGTCAGTGGCAGTCACATAAAGTTTCCAATGTACAAACAACCAAGCCTCTGTGTCATCTGTACTGGCCTCGTGATTCCAAAATAACATAACAGATAGTACATTTAATGTGAAAAATATTTTTAAAATCACAAATAAGAGAACACAAAAAATATATATAAATGTCATTACAAAAAAATGGCATTAATTAAAACCCCATTACAGGACTGAGAATCTTATATCCAGTCAAACAGATATGACATAGGCAAACCTTAGCAATATCTCCCATATCAATCCATATAACATATATTTGAATAACCTATAATAAATAAAAAATAAAAAACAAGCTGCCTACCTTCTCACCTGCCCTTGTGGCCTGGTATATGTCGGGAGAACCACAAGATTTTTATATAAAAGAATTAACGAACATATCACTAATATCAGACCCAATAATGACCAACTGAGAAATGCATCCCAGCTTAGTCTCTCTATAAATTTATGGCAGCTTATGGGGTGGCGCAGACAGGGGCAAGGCGCAGACATCATGGCTCTGTCCTGAGTGGCTCTGTCACGAGTGATGCGCAGTTTCACCGACGCAGTTTAACGAAAGTAGGATAACTAAAGCTGCATGAACAACAAGAACTCTGCTCCACTCTGCAAGACGACAAGCAAACCAGCTTTGACATTTATTTTATATTGGGTTAGTTTCCCACTCTCTATCCACTAACATGCTCCTTATTCTCTTCCTTCTCACATTGTCTTCTATCCTCAAATTATCTTTACTCTACCCCTCCTCTCTTCCCTGCAGCATGCACATATCACCCTCACTCCTACCCTCTCCCTACTATGGCACCCATCATCTCCTGCAGTTGCTGCACCCACATGCTGACTTAAACACCAGGGCCACTAGACACGTGCGCTCATGCACATCCCACTCCCACCTTGCCTTCCTCACCCTCCTCCTTCTCCTAGTCTCAGGTGACATTTATCCTAATCCTGGTTCGCCATTTTCCAAATGCAAGCCACATATCCAATACCCCTCCCCCTCTGGCAACCACCGCAATCCCCTCAGTTTAATTTCTATCCCCCTGCTTCCTCAAAGCAGCCCACCAATCTCATGTGCCATCTGTAACAAGCTAACCTCTGTACATGACCCCTTCATCTCTCATGGCTTGAACATACTCGCCATAACAGAAACCTGGCTTCAAAATTTTGACTCAGCTTCTCCTGCTGCCCTCTCCCATGGTGGTCTCCATTGGACTCACTCCTCCAGACCCAACAGACAGAAAGGAGATGGAGTTGGCTTCCTTCTATCCCCACAAAGCACCTTCCAAGTCCTTCCTGTCCCTCCCTCTCTATCCCTCTCTTCTTTCGAGATGCACTGTATTCGTCTGTTTTCTCCCATTACCTGAGGATTGCAGCAATTTATAGGCCTCCAGGACCGGTATTGCGCTTTCTTGATGACTTTGCTGCCTGGCTACCCTACTTTCTCGAACTTCTCGACTTAACCTCATCTTTTGACCTAACCCAATGGACACATACTGCCACTCACTCCAATGGTAATACCCTTGACCTTGTATTCCCCCATCTCTGCAACCCTGGCAACCTCACCAACACCCCCTTTCCTCTATCTGATCACAACCTCATTACTTTCACTGTATCCTTGCCTCCAACCACCCATCCCTCCAAGCAGCAAACAATTACTTGTAGAAACCTTCGCCACTTTAACCCTTCTCTTCTCTATTCTGCTACTGACCACCTATATGACATAATATCTCCCCTGTCCTGTCCTTACCTGGCCACCTCTCTCCACAACAGTTTACTCTCATCATCGCTAGATGCACTTGCTCCTCTAACCACACGCAGAATCAGGCCCCGACCGTTACAACCCTGGCAAACTGACAACACTAGTAATCTCAATTGCCGTGCTCTTGAACGACTGTGGCGTAAAACCAAATGCCTGCAAGACTTCGCCCTATATAAATCTGCCCTTCTAAAATACAATTCATGCCTCCATGCTGCCAAACAAGCCTACTTTGCCTCTCTTATTAATTCATTGTCATCCAGTCCCCGTCGGCTCTTCTCAACCTTTAACTCTCTGCTTCGTCCACCACCCCCTCTACCCACTAACTCACTCACTGCCCAAGAGATTGCCAATCACTTCAAAGACAAGATCGATGCAATTCGTGAGGACATCTCCACTGTGCGTACGTCTTCCTCACCCAACATACCTTGCCTAACAGCACATTCAACACTCTCCTCTTTTGAATTGGCTACTACGGAAGAGGTTACAAAAATTTTCTCGGATGCCCACCTAACCAATTGTCCCTTGGATCCTGTTCCCTCACAACTACTACGGTCACCCTCTTCTTCTATCCTATGCTCCCTCACCCACATCTTCAATCTCTCCCTCTCTAGTGGCATTTTCCCCTCCCCTCTAAAACATGCACAGATCACTCCCATTCTTAAAAAGCCCTCACTGGACCCTACCGACCTGAACAACTTAAGACCCATCTCATTGCTCCCATTCACCTCTTCTAGAACGCTTAGTCTACAACCGTCTTAGCTCCTATCTCAATGAAAATAACCTTCTTGACCCCTTACAGTCTGGTTTTCGCTCGCAGCACTCCACAGAAACTGCCTTACTAAAACTCACTAACGATTTACTAACTGCTAAAACCAACAGCCAGTACTCCATACTCCTACTACTTGACCTCTCTGCGGCCTTTGATACTGTTGACCACCCGCTCCTTCTCAATAAACTACATTCCCTTGGCCTCCGAGATTCTGCTCTATCCTGGTTCTCTGACTATTTATCACAGCGCTCCTTCAGTGTCACCTACAACTCCGTCTCCTCCTCTCCATTGCCCCTTTCTGTGGGGGTCCCCCAAGGCTCGGTTCTTGGACCCCTTCTCTTCTCTATCTACACCTCCTCCCTTGGTCACTTAATAACTGCCCACAGCTTCCAATACCACTTATACGCTGATGACACCCAAATCTATCTGTCTACTCCTCACCTCACTCCTTCAGTCTCCTCTCGCATTACTAACGTACTAACTGACATATCAGCATGGATGTCGCACCACTTCCTTAAACTAAAACTGAGCTATTAATATTCCCCCCCGCCCGTGCCCCCCTCCATGACTTTTCCATCAAAATCAACAATGCAACCATCAGTCCCTCCCCTCACGCCAGGGTACTAGGTGTAATCCTAGACTCTGACTTGTCATTTCAGCCTCAAATCCAATCGTTGTCAAAAGTTTGTAGAATTCACCTCCGTAACATCTCTAAAATTCGCCCTTTTTTAACAAATGAAACCGCCAAGCTCCTCATTCACTCCCTTGTTATCTCTCGCCTTGACTATTGCAACTCCCTTCTCATTGGCTTACCTCTCCATAGGCTCCTCTCCTCTCCTCTTCAGTCTATCATGAATGCTGCTGCCAGACTTATCAACCTTACCAACCGCTCAGTGTCTGCCAACCCTCTACTTCAATCCCTACACTGGCTCCCAATCACCCAGCGAATTAAATTCAAAATTCTAACCACAACATACAAAGCCATTCACAACTCTGCCCCAAGCTACATCACCAATCTTGTCTCCAAATATCACCCAAATCGACCTCTCCGCTCTTCTCAAGACCTCCTGCTTTCAAGCTCTCTCATCTCCTCCTCCCATGCTCGTCTCCAGGATTTCTCCAGAGCCTCTCCCATCCTCTGGAACTCGCTACCTCCATCTATCCGGCTATCCCCTACTCTTGCTACCTTCAGGCGATCCCTGAAAACTCATCTCTTCAGGAAAGCCTATCACGTCTCCAACTAATCTCCTACCACTTCCACCAGCTCATTCCCCACAGTTATATAAATCCTGAATAATAATAATAATATTGTAAATGGGTTCAGGAAACATAGTGTATCTAATCGCCAAGAACCCACCAATCAACAAAACCCCTCCCTTTTAAAGTTTTATGGGATTGACAAGGTGGTACCCCATTGGAGAGGAGGTGACATGAGAACTTATGTTTCCCAGGCTGAAACTCGTTGGATCTTTGAATTAGGGTGTCTTATGCCTGCTGGCTTAAACATCGAGATTAATCTAAACTGTTTTTTAACTGATTTTTGACCTAGCTAATTTTAAATTTTTTAACCAAGCTGTAGATGATAGGTTGGGTCATGTTGGATGCTTTGGACATTTACTTCTTAGATGATCCCTATATGATTTTATATTTAAGGGTTTATACATAAATACATTTTTTTTAGTTAGAATGGTTCAGTGAAAACCTGTTCTATTGGGGTTGTGTGTGGATGTGTGCATAATGCTTGGGGTGTACATATTTGCAGATATGCATTATACTCAATAGGTGGGTTCATCTTTTATTATAGAGATGGGAGTTTGCTGCTGTACACTATGGCAACACTAGATGGCGCAGTGATGCAGCAAACTTGTGGTTTACAGTTTTTCTGGTTTAATATTATAGACAAGGTAGCTTGTTTTTTATTTATTTATTTTTTTTATTGATTATAGGTTATTCAAATATATGGTATGTAGCGCTGGAATTTTTGCCATGTAATGCTATATAGTGAGACAATGCTACCAAATTGGTATTTGACTCCCTCTAGTGGTATATAATGTGAATGAGACTTGTTTATTTCCACATAAAAGCCTATGCAGGAAGTGACTTAATTATTCTGTAAAAGGACTCACTTACCCACAATGCTCACCTGCCTACCCATGGGCCTTGGGTGACTTAACTGCATGCTGGGTAGGAAATAAAAGGCCCAGAGGCCATTTTCTTTCTCTTCTTGCTGGGACACGTGGCCTGCCTGCAGGGATCTATGGGTTGAGTTTGGAAGAGCGTGGCCTGCTTGGCGCGGAGCAAGGCTGCAACCACCAGAGAGACTTTCACTGCAGCGCTGAAGCAGCATTGTGTGGCCTAAACGGAGGATCCAGGAAGGCCTGACGGAGCCAAACGAGGGTCCCCGTCATCTCATGGAGCGGTGCAGTGTGACGGAGCTGACTGGCAGCAGGACTGAGACCACCAGAGTGGAGGCATCCAATTATCCAGGCCTGGTGTGGTGAGAGGGCTGTTGCCCAGAACTTATTTAAAGCACCTAGCACACTATAGACTAGTCATTACAGTTCTGCTGAGACCTGCAGTCCCACGGAACAGTTCTTTCCACTCAGACTGTACTCAGACAGGCCTCAAAGCCTAACTTCACTAGGAACCGACTGACGGTCGTAGAGCATTCTGGAGAAAGGAAGTTATAAGTGCATTGCATAAATGAAGTTGCTGTTGTTCACTATTTTACGTTACATTACCATCTGCAAACCCTATGGAATACAAATATTGCAGTATAATGGCTAGCTGAAGAAAGAAGACAAGAGACTATATCATTTACTGTAAAGCCTTGCGGTATTGCTGCTACATACAAAAGGACTGAATTTCACCACAGGGGGAGCTCTTGAGGACTGGGGCAGACTGACGCTGGTTGAGACCCGTTTTGGTAGTGGAAAGCTTCCTGAGGATGCAGAGAAGTGTTTGCAGAGTGGGGATATGTCCGCCAGCGAAGAGCCCCTGTGCAATGCACAGATGATCGTCTGTGGGGGATGTGTTCACTCTGCAAAGACATTATCGGTTATGGGGGGATGCGCGTTTTTGTCTTTCGGTGTGTCTGATCATCACATGGGGGGGCCATGTCGTGCTCCTGCAGATAATTTCCCATCCACAGGAATGGTAGTATAATCCGGGTATGCATTGTTCTCTGAACAATGCAGAATAAGAATTCACACCAACGGTAAAAACGTGACTCTTTGGGTGCGTTGACCGGAGTCCATGATTCCAAGGCCAGCCATGATGATGGCTTCCAAAGACAGGGGGCAGGAAATTGTACACACTGCCCCTGCCCAGACACGCCCATAAGACTCCCCTAGTCATTGTTCATTGGTTGAGATTTGTATAACTCGTCCTGTTTGAAGGAATGCCTGTGCTTGATTGACCGATTGTGAAGCAACCAAGCTCTATTGTTATATGAATAAAGATTGCTCCGATGATCAGACAGTCGAGCTGTGGAGCTAAGGATGTAGGAATGGTGGTCATGTCTGTTTTTTTGGGAAGATACGGGAAACAGTGATTTACTAAGATGCATTATACCAAAAGGCTGAAAGTGACATGGATTACGCGCAGCGTATAGC
This sequence comes from Aquarana catesbeiana, assembly GCF_042186555.1. Lineage (NCBI taxonomy): Eukaryota > Metazoa > Chordata > Amphibia > Anura > Ranidae > Aquarana > Aquarana catesbeiana. Next base: position 8,993,473 of record NC_133330.1, read on the forward strand.
GAAATTTCCAAGTCAGTACCTTGGTATAGGCTGTGTGCAAAGTCTGTGCACCTGGCTATGGATGTATGAAATCTGTGCACCTGGCTGTCAGCATCATAGAACTTCTGTGCACTTGGCAATGAGTGGTATGAGACATCTCTGCACCTGAGTATGGGCAGTGTGCAAAGTCTGTGCATCTGGTTCTGGGTGGCTTGTGATGTTCGTTCATTTGGCTTTTGAGGTTGTATGGCATCTATGCACCTGGCTATAGACTCTGTATGACATCTGTTCACCTGGTTATAGACTTTGTATGACAACTGTGCACCTGACTATGGGTGGCATGGGACAGCTTTGCACCTGGGTATGAGCGTTGTGTGATGTCTGTACAACTGTGTCAGGGCTGGGCTCAGCCCTTCCTTCTCTGAGCTGGCCGCTCAGCTATTGGCTAATTGCCAGCTCCCATCTCTCTCCACAGTCATTCAGCTGTTGATGATCCTGCTTGTCAGTCCTGCCTACTTAAGCCGTCTAGTCCAGAGGAGCTCTGCCTTCACCTTGGTCACATCACAAGAAACTCCTACGTTCCTGTTTAAAGACTGGCTTTGCTGACATCCCTTCTGGCTCCAGATCCTGCTTGCTGTTCCACTACATTGATCCCTGACTTCTGGCTTGGCTGACTATCCGTTCCGGTTACTGAACTTTGGCTATGTTTTGACTATGTTTGTTCTTTTTACTTTTATTATTAAACAAGTGTGATTTAACTGTACTTCTGTCTCAGCTTGATTTCATGGTTTCTGACAAACTGGCTATGATAGGTGTGTGACATCGGTGCACCTGGTTATGGAATGTCTATGCACCTGGTTATGGGTAATGTGGGACATCTGTGCACCTGGCTATGGGTTTTATAAGGCATTGTTTCAACTGGCTATGGGTGGTATGTGACATCTGCTCAACTGGCTATGTGAGAGCTGTGTGACAGCTATGCACTTGGCTATGGGTGGCATGGAATGTCTGTGCACCTGGCTATTGGCAACATGGGACATCTGTGCACCAGGATATGAGCATTGTGTGATGTGTCTGCAAGTGTCTATGGGTGGCATGGAACATCTATGCACCTGGTTGTGGGTGGTGTGTGACATCTGTGCACCTGGCTCTGGGTGGCTTGTAGATCTCAGGGTAAATAATGGGTGGCAATAAACATGAGAAAGGGAAGGATGTCACCTGTCTTTATCCTCGGTCAGGTCGGGACGACTCGCAGGGAAATCTCCGGTGATCGGAGGATCGTGTTTTCTCCTCATCAGTACAGACATGGCCCTGGGGGACAGCGGCAGTCATACATTTCAATTATAGTTGTTCAGATATTTCCTTAAGGCTAAATTATTTTACCAATATTAGATAAACAAGTGTCACATAAATATTTTAAGAACACTTTCATGTCCATCAATCATCAGTAGATACTTCTTGTGTTGTTTATGGCCGAATTTCATTTTACTCTTTTGAAAAAAGCAACTTGTCACACACAAGAACATACTATACATTCCCCTCCCCCCCATGGGGGGGGGGGGGGGGTCTTTACTATTCCTTTTACCTCCTAATCAGGCAATCTCGTGAATTTGCAAAAAACCTCCTTTAAAATAGTTTTTTATATAATATCTTTTTTTATTGATTTTACAAAGTAAATACAAGTATACATGCTAATGAATGCTAAAGAATGCTAACCCTAATGCCGTGTACACACGAGCGGACTATACAGCAGACTTGGTCCAGCAAGGACAATCCGATCGTGTGTAGGCTCCCGCTGACTTTTTCTCCCAAAAGTCAGACGGACCTAGAAATGAAACACGTTTCAAATCTTTCCGTCGTAACTCCGCTGGACTCAGTTCCTGACGGAAAGCCCGTTCGTCTGTATACTGGTCCGACGGACCAGATACGACGCAATGGCAGGGTAATGCATCTCGCGCTCACTGCAATAGGAAAAATAAATTTTTCTATTGCAGTGAGCGTGGGGCATACCAGGCCCTTAGGTCTGGTATGGATTTTAAGGGGAACCCCCTACGCCGAAAAAATGGTGTGGGGTCCCCCCAAAGTCCATACCAGACCCCGATCCGAGCACGCAGCCCGGCCAGTCAGGAAAGGGGCGGGGACGAGCGAGCGCCCCCCCCTCCTGAACCGTACCAGGCTGCATGCCCTCAACAAGAGGGGGTGGGTGCTTTGGGGGAGGGGGGCACCCTGAGGCCTCCCCCCACCCCAAAGCACCTTGTCCCCATGTTGATGAGGACAAGGGTCTCTTCCCGACAACCCTGGCCGTTGGTTGTAGGGGTCTGCGGGCGGGGGGGGGCTTATCGGAATCCGGGAGACCCCTTTAATAAGAGGGCCCCCAGATCCCGGTCCCCCACCCTATGTGAATGAGTATGGGGTACATGTTACCCCTACCCATTCACCTAGGGAAAATGTGTCAATAAAAAAACACACTACACAGGTTTTTAAAGTAATTTATTAGACAGCTTCGGGGTCTTCTTCTGGGGAAAAAAAGTCCGCTGGAGCCCACACACGATCGAATTGTCCGACGGACTCCGGTCCGCAGGACCAAGTATGCCGTAAAGTCCGATCGTGTGTACGCGGCATAACAATTACCTCTAACCCTAATGATTACCTCTAACCCTAACTATAAAAATAAATAATAAACCTAACACTATCACTGAAACATAATCCTAACATTTAACCCTAACCCTAATATTAAACCCTAGCCCATAACCCTAACCTTAACCCTACCCTAGCTCCTAACCCTAAAATGTAACCTTAAAGTGATCGTAAAGGTTCATTTAAAAAAAAAGAAAAAAACAAACATGTCATACTTACCTGCTTTCTGCAAGGGTTTTGCACATAGCGGCCCCGATCCTCCTTTTCTGGGGTCCCTCAGCGGCACTCTTGGCCCCTCCTCTGCATCAAGTGCCCCCACGGAGAGCCGCTTTCCATGGGGGCACTCATGCGGGCTCGCTCTCAAGTCCTGCTGCTGCGTCCATTGACACAGACGGTAGGACACGGCCCCGCCCCCCGGCTCCCGCATCTTTGGATTTGATTGACAGCAGCGGGACCCAATTATTATACCAATGGCTCCTGCTGCTATCAATCTATCCAATGAGGACCCAAGACAGTGGCTGGAGTGGCTGTGCTCGTCCCCATTGCTGGAACGATCGGGCTCAGGTATGAAAAAGGGGGGCTCTGGGGGCTGCTATAGCACATAAGGTTTCTATGCATTAAGGTGAAAAAACAGAAGGGTTTAATCCTAACCCAACCCGTAACCCTAAAATTTAACCCTTGATCTTAACTATAACATGCAACTTTATCATCAATATATCAAGGAAAATATTTTATCAGTACCCCAAATCCTCATGATTTAAATGACATATTGTTAAAAGCAGATGACTTATGGAGGAAGTTCAATATAGAGGCTGTAAGAGTTGATGTAGCAACATTGTTTATCACTTCCCGACCCCCCATAGCAGATTTACTTCTACAGGGCGGCCGCATTGTACAGAATGCTTCACTTCCAGGGTTTTTTTTCCGGGCACCCTCCTCAGTCCCCTTATCAGCCACACCAGTGCAGCCTCCTCAGTGTCCTGAACTGTCACACCAGCGCAGCCTCCTCAGTGTCCTGATCTGTCACGCCAGTGAAGCAACACTAGTGCAACCTCGGTAGTGACCTGATCAGCCATGTGATTGTAGCCTCATCAGCATCCTAATCAGCCACACAAATACAGCCTCATAAGTGTCCTGATCAGCTACACCAGTTCAGCCTCCTTAGTGTCTTGTGCAATCAAGTCAGTGCAGCCTCCTCAGTGTCCTGATCTGTCACTCCAGTGCAGCAACGCAACTGCAACCCCATCCTGATCAGCCTCCTCAGATCCCTTATCAGCCACGCCAGTGAAGTCTCCTCAGTGACCTGATCAGCCATGGAAGTGTAGCGACGCCAGCATAGGCGTGCGCACAGGGTGTGCCGGGTGTGCCCAGGCACACCCTAATCCCCCCATGCGCATTATTGTTATCGTTCTGTGTAGCAACAGGAACATGGGAAAGATCTCCCTCTTACCGGCTCTGCCATAAGAGAAGTGTTTATCCTTTTCTCTTTTACTGTGCCAGCAGGGAGATCAATGTGTCGGGGTCATATATATGTAGATGCATACACATGCATGTATGTTTGAGCTTAAGGGTGCACACCCTAATGCATTAGGCTGTGCACACCTATGGACGCCAGTGCAACAGTGGCGGCTGGTGCTCAAAATTTTTTTGGGGGGCGCAATCAAACTGAAAATTCTGAAAAAAAAAACATCAATTGCAGCCTCACTGTGCCATCAAACGCAGCCACTGTGCCATCAAATTCAGCCACTGTGCCAGCAAAACTGCATTCCCATTTTGACAGAAATAAGGATCATGGAAGCGCTCTCCATTGAAACAGAGAAAATTCCTTCACAGTGTATGCAATTAAACGAGCTCCCCCTGCTGTTCCTCAGATGGAAACAACATATGAGACAGTCCGATATAATCCCAATGTTATAAGGGGTGCTCATGCAATGCACGTACGGTAATATGCAATACATTTAGGCACAAACTTTAAAGTGCAATTTCATGCCCAAAGTGAATTTTGGTTGTATATGTACTAGGGGTAGGCACTGGATGCCTCAGTATTACTGGTCTCAATATGCTAATCTTTGGGCATGAAATTGCACTTTAAAGTTTGTGCCTAAATGTATTGCATATTACCGTAGGTGCATTGCATGAGCACCCCTTATAACATTGGGATTATATCGGACTGTCTCATATGTTGTTTCCATCTGAGGAACAGCAGGGGGAGCTCGTTAAATTGCATACACTGTAAAGGAATTTTCTCTGTTTCAATGGAGAGCGCTTCCATGATCCTTATTTCTGTCAAAATGGGAATGCATATTATACATAGATTTTTTAATGTGGCCGATGGGAAACCATTCTAGATTACACTAATTGAGCAATAGCCCTCTAACAGATACACATACAAATCTCAGCCTCGTATTCCGAGGGGCGGGCTTAGCATGGACGCTCTCTCCTTATAAATTCCTTTAGATGCAGGAGTGTGGTACCGTTGCTGAGGACGTCATGTGACGAAGCGCGCACGACGGCACCGCGCTTTGTACGTCACCTCCAGGGCACACGAGAGAGTGGAGAGTGGAGTTCAGCGTCTGGTGGTTTTATCCCCCCACCTCGTTCTATGCTCTCTAGGAGGAACTTTGAAATCTTGTCTATTGGTCAGGAACTATTGGCATCCTATCCCAGTTATCCACTGGGTAGGAATATATTAGTTTTTGGACTTTTTATTTTTTATAATTTTTATCCTTGTTCATATATGTTTTTTAAATAAAGTGACTTTACTTTATTACGCCATGGAAGCTCTTTTTATTATATCTTGATACATGAGGGATTGCAACACCTCCACCGATTGGGACACACAGGAGACATCCATCACAGAAAACAGCACGCACAGTGTCCCATCTACATACCAGTGTAGGCGCATTACCCCCGTATGGAGCCTGGGGAGCTGGTCACATCGAAGGCATCTACTGCAGTAAGCAGCAAGCAGAGAATCCCATTCTAATATACTACAGGCGTACTATCCCTGCAGGGGTTCCGGGAGCTGGTGAGTAGGCAACCACAAGGGGGAGCACCAAAGTCACCAGGCAACTGTCTCAGCACTAAAGTCACCCTTGGGAATTTCCTAAACTCAACATAGTTTTAATATATGGGACTGTCATACTCTATTGAGATTTATCTGCTGCAATTTTTGACAATATAAACTGTTATGCGTGTATGTGATTCCATTCCATGAACTATTATACATATAATTTATGATTAAGGCGGTTTGGCCTAAGTGCACTGTATGTGTATTGATCTGTGAATAACATCTACCCTGTGATGCATCCAACTGTTGATGTATGCATTAAGTATATATAGAGGTGGTTTGTAGTATATGGAAAAGGTTTTGACTAGTGCACATATTGTGGTACAGCCTCTGGCTCCACCATTAGATGCTGTATTACAACCTCTCACTGTGTGACATCTGGTTAGATTTATTATATTGTTCCTAAACTGTACACCATTGTGAATACACCTATATGATTTACTTCATCTTTACCACTCTCAGTGTATGGGGGATGTACTCCTTGATGTCAAATACCATATAGGTATATAACAGTGGTATGGCTTTAATACCTTATAAGGCTATCCCGGCTAGATTATTTAGGTTTTCAGGTAGCGCCAAATATACCCATATTTTTATTTTTTTGAACACGATTGACAGAGCACCTCATTGGGTACTCTGTGTAAGGGAGGCAGCAATCTGTGGCTTCTGGCCCTATAGACTTGTCCTAAGCGCAGTTTTTTACCACGAGTTAGCAATGTCTTCAGTGTCCCAATCAGCCACAGCAGTGCAGCCCCCTCAGTGTCCTGATAGACCGTGCCAGTGCAGCTTCAACAGCGTCCTGATCAGCCACCCAAGTGCAGCCTCCTTATGCCGCGTACACACGAGCGGACTTTACAGCAGACTTTGCTCCACGGACTTTTCAACTGACTTTATGACGAACTTTCCAAATGAACGGACCCGCCTACATACAATCCACCAAAGTCCGTTGAATTCATACGTGATGACGTACGACCGGACTAAAACAAGGAAGTTCATAGCCAGTAGCCAATAGCTGCCCTAGCGTGGCTTTTTGTCCGTTGAACTAGCATACAGACGAGCTAAATTGCGTACTAAGCCCTCCTCCTTCCAAGACTCCTGCCACTCCCCGGCGCTCCACCTACCTTAAAAAAGGCCCCAAAACCGCCTGAACAAGCCGCGTCTGTGAACAACTCCATATCATAGTCTGAAACGACCCTTTGCAACCACAGCGATCGGCCATTATAGGTTGCCAAGAAGGAGTCCCAAACCCTCAAATCCTCCTTGTGATCAAGCCCCAGTCTGATAAAATGATGCGGAGCCCGGACAGCGGCCGTGGCCGCCGCCAAACGCCTGCAAAAAACATGCCCCATAGGCATGATGCGGCAGGCAAAATTCAGCTTGCCCAGCAGCGATTGCAATGCGCGAAGCTGAATCTTTCTTACCCGTAAAGCCTCAGCCACATCCTGCCTTAACACCTCCAATTTTTCCAGGGGGAAACGGCACTCCATAGCCACTGTATCAATAACAATCCCCAAAATCACAACTCAGTAGCCGGACCCTCCATTTTATCAGCGGCCAGGGGCACTCCAAAATTAGCAAACAGTTGCTGAATCGTAGCCAACAGAGACGCACAAACCATGCTCTCCGCAGGCCCTATACACAAAAAATCATCCAAATATTGGATGACAGATGACAGGCCTGATATGTCACGCACCACCCATTCTAAAAAAGAACTAAACTGTTCGAACAAGGAACAGGAGAAAGCACACCCCATGGGTAAACATCTATCCACAAAGTATTCTCCCTGCCACCGACATCCCAACAAACGGCAGCACGTAGGATGAACTGGCAAGAGGCGAAAAGCAGACTCTATATCTGTTTTTGCCATTAAGGCCCCTTTTCCCCAAATGCTGCACCCATGCGACCGCCGTATCAAAAGACGTATAAGACACAGTGCAGAGACCCGGGTCAATAGAATCATTAACCGAACCACCCCGCGGGTGGGACAAATGGTGAATGAGCCGAAACTTGTTTGGCTCCTTTTTAGGAACCACACTCAGAGGGGATATTACCAAATCAGGTACCGGCGGCAACTCAAACGGGCCAGCCATACGACCCAACGCAATTTCTTTCAACAATTTTTTCGTAACAACGTTGGCGTGCTCTTTCGCCGACTTTAAATTATCCGCCACAGGCGGAACCACCAGGAGTCGACTATTCAACTTGAACCCCTCCGTAAACCCCAATTCCAATAGCTGAGCTGCATTCCGATCAGGATATCGCCTTAGAAAGGGGACCATCTTTTTTACCATCACCTGTGTCTTCCCTTTTTCCAACCTCCCCACCTTTTACCTGTCCCTGTTTAAAGCACCGGGACTGCGAATGCGAACCCTCGCATGTGGAACACTCATGCCTGAATCGACACTTGGCTCCGAATTTACATGTGCCTGCATTAAATTGCCAGCAGAAACCCATGCGACCACCGGCCGGTTGTCCGGCCAAGCCCAAACCCCCAGCCCCACCCTGAAAGGGAGGCAACAAACTTCTCGGAGAGGACATTAGCTTCATCCAAAGACTAATGTCCTTATGATCCCATCGTAATAAAAGGCGGACCGCATTCCTCTGCCGGAACTTCTCATCATAGCGCAGCCAAGCAGTACCTCCGTACACTCTTTGTGCTTTCCCAATAGAATCCAGGTAACAAAAAAGCGGTGAGCAATTTTCCGGCACCTTTTCCCCAATCACACTCGCCAAAATCGCAAACACCTGCAACCAGTCAGCAAACGTGCGGGGAATCAATCGGTAACGCCGCTTTTCTTCCTCTTCTTTCTTGCTCTAGTCAGGTTTAACTTTGTCCAAGTTAAACTTCTCCAAGGGCAACAAAGAGAAAATTTCAACATACTCACCTTTCCAAATGCGCTCTTTCACCTCTGTCTTCAAATGAGCACCCAAAGGTCCCTCGAAACAAACGTAGACTTTGCATTTTGCAGCATCCGCCAAACGCACCCCATCCACACCTACTGTCCCTTTTACAACCGATGCGGCATCCCCAGCCGCCGCAGTTGTACCCGCCACCACCGCCGGCGACGCGGGCGGGGCACCCATATTGGCCACTCCTATCCCACCAGTACTCGGGCCCCCCACCAGCGCCGTACCTCCAGCCCCCACTACAGTGCCCGACACAGCCAGCGCAGATCCCTGAGCAGTGGAAGCGTTGGGTACTGCCCACGCCGCCACCGAAGAAGCGTCAACTACAGACCGTGTACAAGCCTCACAGCATGCCAGCACCTCCCGGAGGCCCGCCAACAACATCTGCACCATCCCCACATCTTGCACCCCTGTTGCTCCAAGTGACTGGGAACCAGTATTGGGACCTCCCCCGACTGAGCTACCCCTCTGCCCCAATGGCACCCCTGTACCCACAACCCCGCTCCCAGAAACCCTATCGTTACATACAGAAGAGGAAACAGGTATAGTAAAGTTCTCACCTGGCTGCAGCTGTCGCACCGGACATCCAGCCATACTTCCTATTCCGCGCGCCGCCCCCTGGGTCATGGCTGTGTCCCTCTCATCCAATTCTCCCTCAGACAGGCTGTCCTGGGAACTCCCGGCCTCTCCTTGAGCAGCATCAGCCGGCCGCTTGGTCAGATTCCTCACCGCTGCCAAGCGCCCAGCGGTGACGTCCTTCACCGTGCGCCTATCCATGCTGTACCTCCCTCTCTCTGCATCTGCCCTGCCGAGCCTCTGGCCGGGCTGGAGAAGCCCGCCTGGCCGCCGATCTGGACTGCGCACCGACATGGTCCCCCCGATCCAGCGTAGTACCTGCTGCCGTCCTCCTTCTTCCTCTCCCATCAGGATTACAGGCCCCGGCTGCCCTTGGCAACAAGCCTTCACCCGCCGTGGCCTCTCTCCCTCGCCAAGCCACCCTCTGATCAGGCGGAGAGCCCGTAGAGGCAGCCACCACGCATCTGGCATCCACTGCAGGTCCCGCCGACGAACTCCCTCCCCGTGACCGCCGTGACCGGGGACTTACCCCGGCCGCCGCACGCTCCACCACAGGTTTCCTCTTAGCAGGCGGCGCCGAATCTTGTGCAGGGCCACCAGTCCGCTCCCTGACTCCATCAGCCGTCGGACTAAAACACTCAGAAGGCCTCGACCTCCTAGCACATGACCCGTTACGTAACCCCGCCCCTTCTGACATCACGGGGAATGCCACAGGAAGGTCCCCGTCAAGTCCCTGTGCGTCAGAGGGGGCGGGGTCACCGGGTGGCTTCGCCCCCCCGTTATTTAAGAACCGCCAGAAGAGGAGAAGCGTCACACAGCGGGAGCCTCCCTCCATGCCATCATGGATGCGGAGCGGCCCGAAAAGAAGATGAAGACAAGAAGAGAAGATGAAGAGAGAAGCATCACACAGCGGGAGCCTCCCTCCATGCCATCATGGATGCGGAGCGGCCCGAGGAGAAGAAGATAAGAAGACGCCACGGAGGAAGATGCCGGACGAGAACACCGGAGGAAGAACCAGAAGAAGAAGAAGATGGAGGAAGAAACCGAAGGAAGATAGAGGATAGAAGATAGAAGAAAGAAGAAGCATTTAAATAAAGGAATTGTCAAAAACTGTCTCTTGTCATTTTTAACATTTTTGACACTTTTTTAGTGAAATGGTAGGGGTATTTTTGTACCCCCTTACCATTTCATGCAGGGGGGAGGGCCTGGGATCTTGTTAAAGGGGGCTTCCAGATTCCGATAAGCCCCCCGCCCGCAAACCCCCACAACCACCGGCCAAGGGTTGTGGGGATGAGGCCCTTGTCCCCATCAACATGGGGACAAGGTGTTTTGGGGGGCTACCCCAAAGCACCCTCCCAATGTTGAGGACATGTGGCCTGGTACGGTTCAGGAGGGGGGGTGCTCTCTCGTCCCCCCCTCTTTTCCTGTGGCCTGCCAGGTTGCATGCTCGGATAAGGGTCTGGTATGGATTTTTGGGGGGACCCCACGCTGTTTTTTTTTAAATTTAGGCACGGGGTTCCCCTTAAAATCCATACCAGACCTGAAGGGTCTGGTATAGATTTTGAGGGGGACCCCACACCATTTTTATTTTATTTTGGCCGGGGTTCCCCTTAATATCCATACCAGACCTGAAGGGCCTGCTATGGAATTTAGGGGGACCCCCACATCATTTTTTTTTAAAATTTTGGCCGGGATTTCCCTTAATATCCATACCAGACCTGAAGGGCCTGGTATGGAATTTAGAGGGACCTCCATGTCATTTTTTTTTTAAATTGTGGTTCTGGGTTCCCCTGTGGGGAATTCCCATGCCGTTTTTATCAATGAACTTTTATGTGTATTGTCGGACCGGCAATTCATTAATAGCCGCAAGTAGTTGAAATGACTTTTTTCCTTTGAAATGTCATTTTGCTGTCAGACTGTTCTAAACATGGGAAACATGCGCCCCTTTACAGGCATACTATAGACACCCCCCAGGTACGAAATTTAAAGGGATATTACACTTTTATTGTTTCACTTTAAGCATTATTAAAATCACTGCTCCCGAAAAAACGGCCGTTTTTAAAACTTTTTTTTGCATTGATCCATGTCCCCTGGGGCAGGACCCAGGTCCCCAAACACTTTTTATGACAATACCATGCATATAAGCCTTTAAAATTAGCACTTTTGATTTCTCCCATAGACTTTTAAAGGGTGCTCCGCGGAATTTGAATTTGCAGTGCACACCCCAAATTGTTCGCTTTTCGGCGAACTGGCGAATAGCTGATGTTCGAGTCGAACATTAGTACGACTCGAACTCGAAGCTCATCCCTACTCATAATGCACACCTCCCAACTTTTTGAGATGGGAATGAGGGACACATATTAGCAAAAGTATGTCGGCATAGGACACACCCCCTGCCACGCCCCCTTAAAGGAGAAATATACCAAAAAAAATGAGTTAAACCCAGAAGTACTTTTTTTGAACCAATAATTCCTATATATTGGCTTTTAAAATTTACAAATGTAGCAATTTTGAAATTGGATGAAAGGTTTAGCACTGGGAAACACTTTTAGAAAGATAAAAAGTGTATTTTATATACAACTATACAGATCAGACCAAAATGAGGGACAAATGAGTAGGAAAGAGGGACAGAGGGACATTGCTCCAAATCAGGGACAGTACCTCAAAATCAGGGACAGTTGGTAGCTATGATAATGGAAAGTAGTAACATGGCCATTTGCCAAGTGAACTTGTGGCTGGTTGGTCTGGGGGAGGTAGAACTGTGATTTATGTGCCTATTTTTACCACCGCCCATGTAAACAAGGTCGTAGTTTTGTCAGCCTGCAACATGAACTGTTGTTTCCAACAGGATCTCCAAGTGGGAAAATTTGCAAAAGATTAACAAAAAAACAAACTACGTAATGTAGCCATACCCCCGTAGGGGCTGCTGGGTTGTTCATATAAATTTGCCATTCACTCCGCTTCCGATCTCCCATCTTTCGTACACGATACCAAACAGTCAATGTTTAAGTTTTATTGCTCTTTATTCGTGGGGGTAAGCTGGGGTTAGTCATAGGTAGATATGAGATGCTCCACCAGATCCCACTTTTTGAAGGTATCATCCATAGCTGTAGCTTTTGTTACTGGACTTCCCTTGAAAGATCCTTTGCTGAATCTATTACTTTCTCTTGTGCAGAACTTCCAAGTTGAACAAAAGGCATTACTCTGAATAATTTCCTCTGCTTGACAGATATAATTCCTCTGGGTATTAATCTTAGAGTCACAGGCCGTCACCGCCTATTTCCATGACCCACACACTAACGCCCATCAGTCTTTGGAAGTTACTGTTTTTATAGCTTGTACTGTTGTCCGTAGGCTCACAGCATGTCGCTTCACTCGCTTCCGCACTTGCTTCTCTAAGTTTCACTGACCTGTTCTCCACGATCAACAGTCTGTTTTCCTAGTCACAGAAAGTCGATCCACCGGTCCACCGCATCCGCTTTACTCCTACTTCCTCCTCACTCGCCCGGCACATCCCCGCATGGGAATGCCCGGCTCTTTCCCCAGTGCTACATGCTGGCTCCTCCGCACTCCAGGTGTCCAGCATGGACCTCCCTTGAGAGCATTACGCCAGCCTCCTCTCTTTCCAGGGCCCCAGGCCCTCTTCTCTCCTTCCCAGGGCCCTGGCCCTTCTCTCTCCTTCCCGGGCTCCGGCCCTCCTCTCTCCTTACCGGGCCTTGGCCCTCCTCTCTACCAGAGCATGTGACCCCCCTTATATGAGAGACCTCCTCTCAACCAAAACAAATTAATGATTGGTCAGGACTCTCACATGAGCTTCCTGCCACTCAGACCTCAGCCCATCCTCTCCTTTTCAGAACAATTCACCGTCAGGCAGAGGAGGTATCTCTGAGCCCAAGTGTAGGTGGCCACACCCCCCACTATCCTGACACTCCAACTCCTGAATCAAAACAACCAGGCCTAGTAAAAGACCACAGGCCTGGCCAAATTTACCTGTAACTAGATCCTACACGGCCAAAAATTACACGAAAGCACCTACCCTAAAGTAGAGGGCGCTACATCAAAACTGTATACAGTGAGGGATGATGGCAAACATAATAGAACATTGTTTTGTGGAGTTACATACACGTCTACTGATGGTTGTCCTCTTGTTCCTCATGTTCCTCATGTGGGGTTTGGATTTTGAAGATGACTCTTCACCTCGTTTTTACATTTGTTTGTGGTTTCCTCTGACCTCTCCAGGCTATCAAACCTGCTGACTTGCAGGTTTGTCAACCTTTTAGTCCAGTTCAGGTTTGGGCACAACATACTCCTCCGGCTTAGTTTTTGTTTTATGGTGTCCTCTGTGACCTGAATCATAATGTCTTCATATATCTCTGTATACCTCTCTGATCTTGACATGTCTGTACACAAAAAAAAGCCATTACCAATAGAATCAATGAAAGACCAAACACCTGTTAAAAAGAACAAAATGTACGGAATGTTCCATAGCATATAGAAGAGCCACGAGGCAGAAACACAATTTACATTTCTCAGCAGATCAATGTTCTTACCCCCAGCTGTGTCCAGTCTTCATCAACACCATGTTAGCCCATGCAAAATATGTCAAATCTGATTCATGTCCTTATCATGTACAGAGCAGAAAGGTGACTAAAGAGACAATCATATGAGATGCATATAAAACACAACAAGGCGGTATTTTTTATAGATTCTGTGCAGGCCAGTCAAGTTCCTCCACCCCAAACTCGCTCATCCATGTCTTTATGGACCTTTCTTTGTGCACTGGTGTGCAGTCATGTTGGAACAGGAAGAGACCATACCCAAAATGTTCCCACAAAGTTGGGAGCATAAAATTGTCCAAAATGTCTTGGTATGCTGACGCCTTATGGAGAGGACGAATGGGGAGATGATAATGTAAACAAGCATCTCCCCGTTCTGCCTAGTAACAGTGTCACTGATCTCTGCTCCCTGTGATTGGGAGCAGAGATCAGTGATGTGTCATATGTAGCCACGCCCCCCCACAGTTAGTAACACATCCCTAGGACACACTTAACCCCTCCCTAGCCCCCTAGTGGTTAACCCCTTCACTGCCAGTGTCATTTACACAGGAATCAATGCATTTGTATAGCACTGATTGCTGTATAAATGACAATGGTCCCAAAAATGTGTCAAAAATGTCCGATGTGTCCGCCATAATGTCGCAGTCACGATAAAAATCACTGATCGCTGGCATTACTAGTAAAAAAAATTAATAATAAAAATGCCATAAAACTATCCCCTATTTTGTAAACGCTATAACTTTTGCGCAAACCAATCAATAAACGCTTATTGCGATTTTTTTTACCAAAAATATGTAGAAGAATACGTATCAGCCTAAAACTGAGGGAAAAAATGTTTTTTAAAATATTTTTTGGGGATATTTATTATAGCAAAAAGTAAAAATAATGCTTTTTTTCAAAATTGTCGCTTTTTTTTGTTTATAGCGCAAAAAAATAAAAACCGCAGAGGTGATCAAATACCACCAAAAGAAAGCTCTATTTGTGGGAAAAAAAGGACGCTAATTTTGTTTGAAAGCCACGTCGCACAACCGCACAATTGACAGTTAAAGCGACGCAGTGCTGAATAGCAAAAAACGCACTGGTCAGGAAGAGAGTAAATTCTTCCGAGGCTGAAGTGGTTAAAGTTCATGTGTGTGTAAAGGCAGGCAGCCCAATACTTTTGGTAATATGGTGTATATCTGTGCAATATTGTACACCTTACACTATAGAGGTGGGGTGATCTTTTTTTACTTTCATCATTGTTTTTGATTTTATTTTTTTACATGTTGGATATTAAAGGAGAAGTACAAGGAAAACTTGTTTGGCTGTACTTCTCCTGCACTCCTATGACCCATTTTCAGCAGACAGTGGGCTGAAGCCTGCTATAGGCTAACATCACAGAACCGGTCCAGGCTGCAGAAAGATCATGACAATTTGGTCGGGATCCACCCACAACCATGGACTTGTCAGGAACCATCAATCACAGGCAGAAATACAGTAAAAATCACACCTTTTAATGTAAGGGTAAAAAATGGTACAGATCAGTACACATAGTCAAGACATAAGCCAGGGATCGGAAGCCAACGCAGGTAGTCAAACAAGCCAGTGATTAGGAAACCAGAGATCAGCATAGCCAGAGGCAGAAGAACAGGATCAGGAACCAGAAGAAATATCAGCATTGGCTTGTCCCCCTCTTTCCTGACCTGCCGGGCCGCATGCTCGGATAAGGGTCAGGCATGGATTTTGGAGGGATCCCATGCCGTTCTTGTTTATTCATTTTGGATTTTTTTTTCACTTTTATATTTCTGGCAATGTTTTTTTTTTATTCAGCTGTCAGCAGGGAAGCCAATTGACAGCTGAAGACTCATCGGTTGTTAAGGACACCGCGACCGACTTCCCAGCTGCGTTCCTTAACAACCAGCTTTCACTGTGCCCTGATTGGGCAAAGTTTTGCCCAATCAGGGCTTAGAATGCACTGTGCAGTGCATTGTGGGGCGCTCAGCGGGCGAACATCCTGCCGAACGCCCCACAAATTTGGGTGTTTGCTCG
Source organism: Aquarana catesbeiana (assembly GCF_042186555.1). Lineage (NCBI taxonomy): Eukaryota > Metazoa > Chordata > Amphibia > Anura > Ranidae > Aquarana > Aquarana catesbeiana. The sequence goes on from NC_133330.1 coordinate 9,009,226, forward strand.
GCCCAAACCGTTTGCCCAACATAGTTACATAATTAGTTAGGTTGAAAAAAGACACAAGTCCATCTAGTTCAACCAAAATACAAATTTAAAAAATCATACAATCCCATATACACAATCCTTCACCCACAGTGGAAGGTGAAAAACACCAGCAAAGCATGATCCAATTTTCTACAGCAGGGGAAAAAATTCCTTCCTGATCCCCCGAGAGGCAATCGGATTTTCCCTGGATCAACTTTACCTATAAATGTCAATACCCAGTTATATTCTGTACATTTAGGAAAGTATCCAGGCCTTTCTTATAGCAATCTACTGAGCTGGCCAGAACTCCCTCTGGAGGGAGCCTATTCTACATTTTTACAGCTCTTCCTGTGAAGAAACCGTTCCGTATATGGAGATGAAATCTTTTTTCCTCTAGCCGTAAAGAGTGCCCCCGTGTCCTCTGTGATGACCTTAAAGTGAATAACTCAACACCAAAGTCACTATATGGACCCCTTATGTAGTTATACATGGTGATCATATCCCCCTTAATCTCGTTTTGCACAGAGTGGCCCCGATCATCGTCTTCTGAGGTCCCCCAGCAGCTCTTGCGGCTACTCCCCACATGTGATAACCCCCTAGGAGAAGCATGCTCCCGGGGGGGTTACCTTGTGGGCGCACTCCCAGGTCCATCATTCGGCGTCCATAGCGGCCGAATGTATGACTCGGCCCCTGCCCACCCAGCGCCCGCGTCATTGGATTTGATTGACAGCAGTGGGAGCCAATGGCTGCGCTTATATCAATCTATCCAATCAGGACACAAGACACCGTCCGGAGCTGGTGTGCTCGTTTCCGATGCGCAAATTTCAGGGCTCAGGTAAGTATAAGGGGGGCTCGGGGGCGCTGCTGCATTAAAAAATGTTTTTTACCTTAATGCATAGAATGCATTAGGGGGGAAAATGGCGAGGGGTTTACAACCCCTTTAAGGTGCGGGAAAAAATGATATCCCGCTGCTTGTGCCAGACAGTAACAAAGGTGCCAAGAGCTCCTCAGAGATGGACACGCATCTGCGCTCTCCTGTGTATTTACCACCTGAATCACCTACATAGGACTGGGATTTAGGGGAAAATATTAAAGTGTTACCAACTAAAGCATAGTGGAGCTTATCTCGGCAGTGGAGAATAGGTTAAAACTAAAGGTGAGCGCCATTAGAGAAGATACAATACTGGGACACGGAGTGGAGGCAGTTGAGCCCAATCTGGAGGGCTTCAAAAAACAGCAGCATACAGTTCGACAACCCAAAAAGTCAAATATAAAATACAGAAACTGCGCTAAAAAAAGAGAAGTAAATGTCCAAAAAGACTTTATCTATGGGCATCTAGCAGAAGCACAAAAGGGTCTTCAAAACACCATGGTGAGTACATAAATAGTAAGGATAAGATGCCCGACCACCGTGGCTGTAAAATGCGCTTACCAGACAGCAAGCAGTATAAGCGGATGGCTTACAACCCAGCCAGGGCCTTTATGCTGTAGTAAATAATCCGCTCTCTCCTGGCTCAGATCACCGTTCCCTCAGTACATATACCAAAAAGGAAAGAAAGCACAAGAGAACTGGCCATAGTGTAGTATGACTAAGTTACAAATGTAGGCACTTGAGTTGCAGCAAACACCCTGATGTGCACATAAAACCAAAGTGATAGCCCAACCACCGTAGCTGTAGAGTGTGCTTACCAACTCACAAGCTTTATAGTCAACCTGGGATCTTTGCAGATGATATTGGGAAGTAAGGATATTCTTTCACTACAGCCAGGAGATCCGTTTCCTCAATGTGCCGCCCAAAAAGGAGATAAACTGACCATAGTGTAATACATCCAAAACCGCTTTAATAAATAAAGTAATGCACTTACAGTTTAAAAGATAATATCGCGTAGTTGTGTATAAAAAACGCCGGCCGGCATAACAAACCTAAGACGGAGCCTGTCCTCCTCCTCTGGTCACATGGTAGCGCCACTACGTGCGTACCCAGACGCGTTTCATCATCAATCGGACGTTCTCAATGGGGACGGGCAGCGTAGTGAACCACCACCTTTTATACGGGACCAAGCCTCGTTCTGAGTTACAAGTACAAGGACGCCATATTGAATATGGGCAAATAGCCGAAAATAAAATGGAAAAAATGTGATACTAACAATGTTAATGCTAGAAAACCTATTTGGCAAACTCAATAATCAAAAAAAGAAATAATAAATAAAGTTATAGCTCAAATATTGGGTAGAGGGAAGGAAATAAAAACGGGAAAAAACATCCCTTTTTCAAAAAAGAAATATATGAAAATAATGTGGATATTAAAAAAGTGGATGGAATTATTGTAGCCCCACACCAAAAATGTGTACTAAGTGTTTATGGAATGTAAAAAATTATTAATTATATAAAATATAATATTAGCTTATTATGGAAATTTTCTCAAGGTACAGAAACCTCTAATAAAAATAAACGAAAATAATAAAAAATTATATTCGTGTAAATAGGTGAATGTTGTACAAATAAATGTTAAAGGTGGACCATTTAATTGTTCTTATGTAAATATTCTAAAAAATGAAGCTGTCACATCCCCCACCTCGGCACACGTACTGGGCTTAGTGACTTTTTACTTGTATCTCTGCCGGGATCTGTTGTTATCCCATCCCAGCGTACTACTGGGTGGGAGTACACACTTCTTTGGGACTTTTTTGTTTTGTTTTAATAGATGGTTTTTAAATAAAAGCGTTTTTTTTACTTTATCACTCTATGGAAGCCCCTTTTTTATATATTTTCTGATGCATGAGGGAATTGCCGCATCCCCACCATACCAACCTGGATACATCCAAGGCACCCATCACAAGCAACAGGGAGCAGTGAAGTCCATTTAAAGTATTACAGGCCCAATACCCCTGTAGGGGTTCCAGGAGTCGGTGAGTAGGAAATCTGAAGGGGGAGCACAAAAGTCACCTGACAACATTGTATGCACGAAAGTCACCCCTGGGAGTTCCTGACCTGTTGCAGTGAAAAACGCATGGGACTATTGCATTCTACTGTGATTCAACTGCTGCAATACATGCTGGGTCCGGATCTCAATATATGAACTGTGAAGCCCATGCATATATATGGTTGATGCAGTTTTATACCTATAAACTAGCATACATCACCGTGATATGTTTATTGTAATATAGGTTATGTTTTTTAGCTGGATTGTACTGTTTTCAGTTGCATTTAATTGGTGGGTATAGCTCTAGGTTTGAGTACTGGTTGTTGGCCTACCAGTGCTATACAGAGATATTATAACACATAGTAGCATATATACAGCGGTACCTTCTCAATTTTATTATACCCACTCAGCTAATTACCTATATACTATTTTGTTTACAGGTTACACAAAAACTCATCGCTATATGCACAATTACAAACACCTACAGTGTAGTGAATTTAGAACGTCTCCTACCCATTTACACTAGTTATTAGTGTCTGTAATTAGAATCCCCCCTTAACATCATTGAGGGGATAAATATTTTTGGTGTGTGAGAAGGTAATAACAAAAAAACATTTGTTAGGTTTTTCCTGTATATGCTTATCAAACCGGTTTCCAGGTAGCGCCGATTAACCCACTGTTTTTATAGTATATATGATTGGCAGAGTATTCCTTGTGAGTGCTTTGCGTAAGGGAGGCAGCAACCTGTTCTCTTGCCATATAGGCTTGTCCTAAAGCGCGGTTTTCTCTTGTAATACTGTTTAACAATTTTTTATTTTTTGTAAAATTAAAAAAATTCTTATATATTATAGTTGTTACTATTTTCAAATTAATTTGCACCTTAAAAATCCCAATCCCTCCATCTACATTTATTTAACATTGGCGTCAATAGAAAATCTTGATCAGCTTGGCATGGCAAGCTGACCAAGATTGCACCGCACTGCACATGCACGAGATAAGCAAGTGCATGCTGGGTAGCCAGCATGCACGGAATCCAGGAAGAAGGACACTGTGGCTTCAGATGCCCACACTGGAGATGGCTGCGCTGTGCAGGAACTTCAAAAAGTAAGAAAACGATGCTGCACAAATAGAAAACTGGGCATAGTTTACAGCATACCTTTGTACATTGCACGAGGCATGAGTATTCTTGTGGTATTTCTAACTTAAAAGTCATATTTTGGCCAGAACTCTGCTTTAAGTGTCCTCATTGCAAGCTGCTTGCTCTGGGGGCATTCAGCAGGAGGGAGGAGCCAGGAGTTCCAGCAGGGGTCCCAAGAAGAGGAGGATTGGGGTTCTCTGTGCAAAACCATTACAGAGCAGGAAAGTATAACATGTTTGTTATTAATAAAAAAAATCCTTTAAAACAGAGCTCCAGGCTCCTTCATGAAAAATTAAAAGTCAGTAGCTACAAATACTGTAGCTGCTTACTTTTAATATTAGGACACCTACCTGTCCAGACATCCAGCGGTGTCTTCACCCGAGTCGATTTTTGAATTGGCTCTCGGGTGCTGCCGCTGCCATCTCGGCTAAAGGAAGCCCTACTGCGCCGAGGAGGGGGGGCCGAATTTCCAGCTGAGGTCGCGGCAGCAAAGTCAGCCAGAAGTGGGAAAGGGAACCTGTCAAAATCAGGCACCTGCTCCCCCCTGAAAGGTGCCAAATGTGGCAGCGGAGAGGGGGAGGAGCCCACACTGCCAAAAGTACCAACAATTGGTCACATGATCATGATATCACTGTGCTGGATAGGCCAGCAAACTCACCTGACCTAAACCCCATAGAGAATCTGTGGGGTATTGTCAAGAGGAAGATGAGAGACACCAGACCCAACAATGCAGACGAGCTGAAGGCCGCTATCAAAGCAACCTGGGCTTCCATAACACCTCAGCAGTGCCACAGGCTGATCTCCTCCATGACACGCCACATTGATGCCGTAATTCATGCAAAAGGAGCCCCGACCAAGTATTGAGTGCATACTATACTGTACATGGACAGACTTATCACTAAGCCAACATTTCTGTATTAAAAATCCTTTTTTTATTGGTCTTATGTAATATTCAAATTTTTTGAGATACTGAATTTTGGGGTGTCACTAGCTGTAAGCCATAATAATCAAAATAAAAAAGAGAAATGCTTGAAATATATTACTCTGTGAGTAACGCATCTATATAAAATATATGAGTTTCACCTTTAAATTGAATTACTGAAACAAATTAACTTTTTGATGATATTCTAATTTTATGGGATGCACCTGTATAGGGAAAATGTCTTAAACGGTATACAGTATTTGGAATGGATAGTGGTATTTACTATTGTAACTATATTACCCTGCCTTTTTTCTTTCCTTTTTTCAATTTTTTATCTTCATTTTCTCCAGTCTCATTTCTATTTTTTTATTGTAAATGTAGCACCCTCTACCTAAAGGTAGGTGCTAGAGTAGTATTTCTTTAGCTTAGGACCTAAATTGCCGGCAAATTTAGCCAGGCCTGTGCTTTAGGCTGGGCCTGGTTGTTGTGATTTGGGACTGGGAGTGTTCAGTGTAGTGGTGGGTGTGGCCACCTGTGCTCTGACTCAGAGATGCCTCCCCTGCTTTCAGACGGATGGTTCTGGAAGAGGGGTTGGACTTGAGATCTGAGTGGCAGGCAGCTCTTGTGAGGAGCCCTGACCAATTATCTTTCGGTATTGGCAGGGGCCAGGCCTCCCATATAAGCTGGGGTCACATGCTGCCAGGGAGGAGTTTTGGAAAGTAGGAACAGACAATGGAGTACTAAGTTGCTGTTCCGGGCGTCCCCACGGGGGGGGGGGGGGATGCGCCATACGCGGAGGAGGGATGGAGGAACCGCCAGGAAGGAGCTTAAGATATTCATCCTTAAAGAGGTATCAAGTTGCTGTGACCGGGGAACACAGGACTTGCATGCTGGAGGAGATATGGAAGGAAGAAGTAGCACTCAAGCAGAGAAGAGTAGAGTTCTGTGACCGGGAACACAGAACTATTATCCTCCTAGAGAAAGGTCAGTGCAGAATGCTGTGGCCGGGGAACGCAGCGTTGATAGTCCTGAACTGGCTGAAAGCAGTGGTTCGCTCACTGCCATGTGTCAGGCCATCGTGTGGAGATATCAAGTCATCTCCAGCCTGGTTAGCACAATGGTATGCCCTTCCAAAGACTGTGTGGCTGTCTGATTCTCTGAGCCATCAGGGAGAAGCAGCGTGCGCTTCTGGCTCTTTGATTCGCATGGACAATCTCATCACGGTCTACAATGAGGAATTATTCAGAGTGATTCTTCTTTGGTCAAATGGAAGTGAAGATATATAATATTTGTACAAGAAAAGTAGAAGTAATAGTCTGCAGAAGAGTTATTCAAATGAAAGTGACTGAGGTGCAAGGAGTGTATCCAGTTTTTGCAAGGTCACGGACACTGAATAACTACATAAAACGTGCAATGTGTTAAATGCTATGGGCATCTCATATCACCCCTTCTCCAACTTCAAGTAATATCCCTCAATAAATATGACAAAACCATGAAACTGACTGTTCTTTGCCTTAATTGCTCATGAGGAGGATGGCAGCAGGGTGATTGGCGGATTGCAAAGTAACCAAATCAGCAGCCCTTACGGGGGTACCGCTACCTATGTTTATGATTGTGTGTATTTGTATTTACTTTGGAAAATCAAACTGGAAAATCCAAAAAAAAAAAGATATTATACAACAGTGCCTTGAAAAAGTATTCATACCCCTTAAAATTTTCCACATTTTGTCATGTTACAGCCAAAAACGTAAATGTATTTTTTATGTTTAAATAATCTTTATTGAGTTTTTTTTTTTTTTAAAGTTGAACAATTAACAGAGGGAAAAAAGGGCAACTGAAAAGAGGAAGGCCCACCCCATACTGAAACATGCATAATAATAAAACATATATGTAAAAAAAAAAAAAGGAAAAAGCATATGTGGTTAGCATGTAGATATCGACTATATGAGGGAATGGTCAGCAATTTAGGATAATGTGGACACAGGGGGTATCCTAAGAAGGGATAAGAAGAGGGAAAGGAAGGGGGGGCAGAGTAGTGTTAAAGTGTATAACCTGGTGCAATACGATTTAGGAAGCATTTTCCTAAATGGCTCTATTTGTTCCAGGGGGAAATTATAAGTGGTGTGCTCCCAAAAGTGGGACCTTTGTTAAATTATGTAATGGTGATATAGTTTAAGGAAAAGTGTTGGCTCTGGAGTCCAGAAGCCAGTACTGCCATTGGTTCTGAAATTTGTCAATTTTCAAATGAGTTTTAGCAAAGAAATTTTCCATGCCTAGGTGTTGAGGATGCCAATGACCACACATAAGGTGGGTGGATGCAGCTGTTTCCATAGTCGGGCAATGGAAAGTCGGGCAGCTATCAGTATGTGTGTGATTATGGGATGAAATTTTGGGGGCCAACTTGAAAGGTCTAGTCTGAAGAGAGCCATTTACAGAGTAAGCATATTAGATACATTGGTAACACCCTGTATAAAGGATGGAAATGCTCCCCCAGAGTGGAACAATGGATGGACATTCCCACCAGATGTAAAAAAAGGTGACCGTCCATAAAACAGTTCCTCCAACATTTCCGAGATTGAGTTGGGAAAATGTGAGCTAGCTTTACAGGCGTGTAATACCAAAAGTAAAAAAAATGTGTTTCCCGATGGGAGATGTTCTTGAAGAATATAGAAGGCGTACAAATCGCTTGATGCCAGATGAGGGGGGGATCTGCATTTGTAGGGTGTTTTCCCATTGAGCCATAACTGGGGCTTTGAGAGTAAGCCGTAGACATTGGATATATCACATATCTAGTTGGAGGTTACGTTGAAAAAAGGCAGTATATCTTTAGTTAGGGTATTGGAAGCAATCGGTACAATCGAAAGGATGTTGCGGATACTTATACAAATAAAAAAGTCATTTTTAGGAATGCCATAGCAGTCTGAAAGTTTTTGGAAAGTTTGGAGCTGATGCTGGTCATATAGGTCACTCAGTTTTTGGAGCCCAGCCAAGAGCCAATGTTGTAAGGGAAGGTCTGGAGATAAGAGCTTTAATGCCTGGAGTGGGAGTTTGATTATAGACGAGTTGGGGACCCAGGAGAAGGGGGATCTTTCAGTGATGGCAGTTTTAAGATGTGAAGGGAGGGAAACTCCCAACATAGTGGTTTTGGAGTGATTCAGTTTGTACATAGACAAATGTCCAAAGTGCTCTAGGAGGTCGTAAAGTGGAGGAAGGAATTGTAAGGGGTCAGTGAGCCATATAATTATATCATTGGCGTATAAGCCCATTTTGTGGGATTCTTGGCTGACTTTCAATCCTGTGATGAGGGGGTGTGATCGGATAGCTTGGGCCAGGAGTTCAATCACAAGCGGAAAACTTAGGGGTGATAGGGAGGCATCCCTGACGAGTACCATTGGTTATGGAAAAAGAAGCAGATAATAAATCTGATGTTGAAACTTTTGCACTGAGGATGGAGTATAGACCTACCATAGCGTGAAGGAAGGGGCCGTTGATGCCAAATTTCTGAAGTACAGATTACAGAAATCGCCAGTGAACCTTGTCAAATGCCTTCTCTGCATCCAGGGAGATCAGCAGAGAAGGCGCTTGGTGGTGCTCTGCCCAGTGGATTAGATCTATGAACTGGCGTGTCCCATCAGAAGCTTGTCTATGAGGTATAAAGCCTACCTGATCAGGGTGAATGAGTGTGGGCACATACGCTGTGAAATGGGTGGCTGTTAGTTTGGTCTAGAGTTTAAGATCCGTATTTAAAGCGGAGCTCCACCCAATTTTATGACAATAGCTGTAGAGGATTACCGCAATGTCCTAATAAAAAAACTGCACTTTTTTTTTTCACTGTACCTTTGTTGTTTAGATCATCTTTTTGTGTTCCAGGATGTACAGCCTGCGGATATGGGCGGGTTTAGTGCGGCTAACTCGTCATTTTCTATTAGCCGCACTGGCTCCTGGGAGCTTATGTCATTGTTCCCAGGAGTCAGTGCGGCGGCCTGGCGCGAGTTATCGCTAGATCTCAATCCTGGAAGTGAACCTGAGCTGTTTACGGCACTCCGATTTATGGTTACTGCGCATGCACGAGATCGGGAATACAACGGGCAGTGCATGCTGGTCGATCAGCGGCACAATATCCCAGAATAAGATGTCTGTGGGCTTCATATGCCCACAGGCAAGATGAGAACCGTCAATAGAAATGTTTAAAAGTTCATTTTTTGGGCGAAAACTGACATCCGAAAGTAACAGAAATGGAAAAAGTGAGTAACATATTTCAGTGATATAATCTTTGTAATTTTCCAAAAATAAAAGAAAGTTGTAGACAGTGGAACCCCGCTTTAAAAAAGATATAGGGCAATAGCTGGCAGGGCCGTGAGAGGGTTTGCCTGGTTTGGGGATGGTAGTTATAACCGCTTCAAGACATGGAATCTCACCAGTTGCTAGAAAAATATTAAAGGTATTACAGAGATGAGGTAGGATTTGGTCTTTGTATGTTTTGTAAAATTCGTTGATGAAGCCATCTGGTCCTGGTGCTTTGTGAGATGGGAGACTTTTGATGGCTGTGATGATCTTGTGATGTGTGAATGGTTGAGAGAGGGAATGTAATTGTGCCGGATTGATAGAGTGAAGCTGAAGTGAGGACGGGAAATGTATTTGCTGACGAGTAATATTTGGGATTCAGAGGGGCAAAGTGTTAAATTATAGAGTTCGGAGTAAAAGGAACTGAAGTAGTCAGCAATGTCCTTTGGGTTTGTTAGTTTGTGGCCCTGTTTGTCTTTGAGAAAAGGAATTTCGGCTTGGGCAGCTCTACGTTTATATTGTTGGGCTAAGAACTTTCCCACCTTGTTCCCCTGAGAGTACCAAGTAAGGAGGAGATGCCTGAGGTAGAAATCATGGCTTCTTTGCAGATAGGAGCAAAGGTCATTCCTTAGATTACGGAGTTTTACAATGTTAGTTTGGGATGGGTTGTGTTTGTTAAGGATTTCAAGTGCTTTAATGCTTTCAAGGAAGGTGTCAATGGTAAGGGTTCCTTTCTTCTTTTCCTGGGCTCCCAGCTTTAAGAATACCCCTTGTATGATGGACGTATGTGCATTCCAAAGTGTTGTTGGATTGGAGACAGAGCCTATGTTGGAGGTAAAAAAAGGCCTTGATTTCTGATCACACCTTTTTCCAAGGTGCTGAGTAGGGATGGGCTATCTGTTCGAGTCGAACTTGAGTTCGACTTGAACATTGGCTGTTAGCCCGTTCGCCGAACAGCGAACAATTTGGGGTGTTCGCGGCAAATTCGAAAAGCTGCAAAACATCCTTTAAAAGTCTATGGGAGAAATCTAAAGTGCTAATTTTAAAGGTTAATATGCAAGTTATTGTCATAAAAAGGGTTTGGGGACCCGGGTCCTGCCCCAGGGGACATGGATCAATGTAAGAAAAAGTTTTAATAACGGCCGTTTTTTCGGGAGCAGTGATTTTAATAATGCTTAAAGTGAAACCCCGGTATTTCCCCTTGTCAGAGGGGGACAGGGTCACGTGACGGGTGGCCCCGCCGTCAGCTACATAAGAGCTGGATGCCTCTGGTGGAGGCAGGATCCTGTGCACATTCCTCGCTGGAGTAGCTGGAGATCATCCTTTGCTGGAGATCGAGAATTTGATTACATCGCTGGAGTAGGAGCATGGATTTATTGGATCACATCGCTGGAATCTCTTTTTTATTTTTTTATTTTCAATAAAGGACTTGTCCCAAGCCGTCTCCTGTGGTTTTTTAACATTTTGACACTTTCTTTTTGTGAAATGGTAGGGGTACAATGTACCCCTTACCAATTCACATAGGGGGGCGGGATCTGGGTGTCCCCTGCCCGCAGACCCCCACAACCACGGGGCAAGGGTTCTGGGGATGAGGCCATTGTTCCCATCAACATGGGGATATCCTCCCCAAGTTGAAGGCATGTGGCCTGGTACAGTTCAGGAGGGGGGGGGGCGCTCTCTCTTCCCCCTCTCTTTTCCTGCGGCCTGCCAGGTTGCGTGCTCGGTTAAGGGCCTGGTGTGGATTTTTGGGGGAAGTCCACCACATAAATTTTGGTGCAGAGATCCCCTTAAAATCCATACCAGGCCTGAAGGGTCTGGTATGCATTTTTTGGGGGGAACCCCACGCCATTTTTTAAAAAAATGTTGGCACGGAGTTCCCCTTAATATCCACACCAGACCTGAAGGGCCTGGTAATTGAATTTTGGGCGACCCCCATGCATTCTTTTTATTTTTCAATGACTTTCAATGACTTATATGTGTATTGTCGGGACCGACAATTCATTGATAGCTGGCACTAGCGATAGTACTTTTAAATTACATTTTTTTCCTTTAGAAATGTCATTTTGCTCTCAGACTGTTATAAACACGGGAAACATGCGCTACTTTACAGGCATACTATAGACACCTCCCCAGGTACAAAATTTAAAGGAATATTTCACTTTTATTGTTTCACTTTAAGCATTATTAAATCACTGCTACATGGTCCGATCACGTACCAGTTTCTATCATTATTGTTGTCTCCCCTACCGCTCCCCGACATACTATGTGGCGATTAAATGCCTCACATCTCAGCACTAGGGATGGGCCGAACACCCCCCTGTTCGGTTTGCATCCTCAACATGCGAACAGCCAAAAAATGTATTCGAAAACACGAACACCGTTAAAGTCTATGGGACACGAACATGAAAAATCTAAAGTGCTAATTTTAAAGGTTAATATGCAAGGTATTGTCATAAAAAGTGTTTGGGGACCCGGGTCCTGCCCCAGGGAACATACACAGTCAGGTCCATAAATATTGGGACATCGACACAATTCTAATCTTTTTGGCTCTATATACCACCACAATGGATTTGAAATGAAACAAACAAGATGTGCTTTAACTGCAGACCTTCAGCTTTAATTTGAGGGTATTTACATCCAAATCAGGTGAACGGTGTAGGAATTACAACAGTTTGTATATGTGCCTCCCACTTTTTAAGGGACCAAAAGTAATGGGACAGATTAACAATCATCCATCAAACTTTCACTTTTTAATACTTGGTTGCAAATCCTTTGCAGTCAATTACAGCCTGAAGTCTGGAACACACAGACATCACCAGACGCTGGGTTTCATCCCTGGTGATGCTCTGCCAGGCCTCTACTGCAACTGTCTGCTTGTTCTTGGGGCATTTTCCCTTCAGTTTAGTCTTCAGCAAGTGAAATGCATGCTCAACCGGATTCAGGTCAGGTGATTGACTTGGCCATTGCATAACATTCCACTTCTTTCCCTTAAAAAACTCTTTGGTTGCTTTCGCAGTATGCTTCGAGTCATTGTCCATCTGCACTGTGAAGCGCCATCCAATGAGTTCTGAAGCATTTGGCTGAATATGAGCAGATAATATTGCCCGAAACACTTCAGAATTCATCCTGCTGCTTTTGTCAGCAGTCACATCATCAATAAATACAAGAGAACCAGTTCCATTGGCAGCCATACATGCCCACGCCATGACACTACCACCACCATGCTTCACTGATGAGGTGGTATGCTTTGGATCATGAGCAGTTCCTTTCCTTCTCCATACTCTTCTCTTCCCATCACTCGGGTACAAGTTGATCTTGGTCTCATCTGTCTGTGGATCCCACGGTTTGATTGGGTCCCCCGAGCCCCCCTCATTACATCAGGTGCCCCCAGGTATCCCCTCATCCTAGTCCTCAGGTATCCTTGCTGGGTGCTGTATTATGCCCACATCCTAGTCCTCTGGTCTCCTTGATGGGCAGAGCACAGCACTCTGCAGGGAGACCAGCAGACTATGATGTGGGCAAACCACAGCACTCTGCAGGGAGACCAAAGGATTTGGATGTGGGCAAACCACAGCACTCTGCAGGGAGACCAAAGGATTAGGATGTCGGCAGAACACAGCACCCAGCAAGGAGACCAGAGGATTAGGATGTGGGCAGAACACAGCACTCTACAGGGAGACCAGAGGATTAGGATGTGGGCAGAACACAGCACTCTGCAGGGAGACCAGAGGATTAGGATGTGGGCAGAACACAGCACTCTGCAGGGAGACCAGAGGATTAGGATGTGGAAGAACACAGCACTCTGCAGGGAGACCAGAGGATTAGGATGTGGAAGAACACAGCACTCTGCAGGGAGACCAGAGGATTAGGATGTGGAAGAACACAGCACTCTGCAGGGAGACCAGAGGATTAGGATGTGGGCAGAACACAGCACTAGGGTTGCCACCTTTTCTTCAAGCCAAACCCGAACACTTTAGCAGCGTGATAGGGTTGAAATAATGACTTAGAGTTCCACTTTAATTGTTTCTGCTTTTTCTTACCTGTGTACGTATCAATTGTTCTATTTAAATTGTTTGTGCTCCTTTCTTACCTGTGTACGTATCAATTGTTCTATTTAAATTGTTTGTGCTCTTTTCTCTTTTTTTGTACGTATCAATCTGTATCTAGATGGAATTTGGAACTACTGAATAATCATTACATGTTCGCTGATAAGAAACTCTTTGTACCTTAACCTCATTTGGTAATGCCGATAAGATTACTGCTTGTAGAGCTGCTTATAAAAGAAGTAAAGGGTGCAGTTCTCTCAGGCTCAGAACTGTGATACAGACATACTTGACTCCGTGTCATGTTTCTTATAGAAGCAATAATTTGACAAAGCAATATAAACTTAAAGCAACTTATTTAAGAGTTGCCCCTAACATTTTGGCGCCCGGAGCAGGGACCCACCAAGTTGCTACAAGAGGTGACTGAGCTACGCTGACGGAACGAAAGGAAAGGCATTCCGGGAACCACAGATCAAAAAACCTGGCCAGGTAAGAAAAAGCTTTATTTTTCTTATATTCTGTGCTCCCCTGATTCGTGCCTATCCGTTCTGTCAGTTACGGTTCTCCTGGTTTTAAAACACCAGCCTCTGTAGTGGTGAGTCTAGAATTACTGCATATTTTAGTTTATATTGCTGGAATTATTTGTTTGTTTTGTTGTCTGTGTCTGTCTTGTCTGTCTTGTTGAGAAAGTGAATGAGCCTTGTCAAGGATGGTATGAGTTAGAAGGGGATTGCCGAACTAAGCAACGGAATGCGCCTTACCTCACATGATTGGGAACTTGAGGGCTTGTGAGCTTGGGGGTCTGACGCTTATGCTTAACCTCACATCTAACTCATAAACCATAGGCGGGTTGAGAGTATAAGCCCTGTCTGCTCCATAAAGCAGGGATAAGAGTGCATGAGAGGGATTCCCAGATACGAGGGAGGGAATAAGATCTCCATAAAGTCCGGAGATCTAGTCGGATACCTGGCCACTTAAAGGAATGCTTGTATATGTTGTAGCCGCATTTTTGTATATGTTGTAGCCGCATTCTGGTTTGTTATTGGGCTAGCATATAAAGTAATTATTTATTATTGGGCTAGCATATAAAGTAATTCGATTTCAGAAATCTCATTCCCGAGAGGTTTTTAGAATTCTAGCACCCTAGGAGGAAGGCAACGAGGAACTAGTGTAACTTAGCTGGTTTGTTATTGGGCTAGCATATAAAGTAATTATTCATTCTTGTATATGTTGTAGCCGCATTATATTGTACACTAAGTGTCCCACACGCTACCTAGGCAGGACTGTTAGAATGGGCCAGAGGAACACAAAACCCCGTCAGGGAATTGTGGCGCACTATACGGTGCCACAGATAATTAAGAACATTTATGGGAAAACCGAAGCACAGGACTTAAAGGATGTCCTTCGTAAATTTAAGGTGAAAGGAGCAGCGGGTTTAGACCCGGATGTATGGAGTGAAATAAAAAGGGACAGACAAGGAGAGGTGTTAGAGAAGCAATGGATGCGTCAGGTTCAATGCTTAATTAAGGTCTCAAATAGAGCGAAAGAAGAGGGGTGGAAATATAATCCAGACTGTGATGGTTGGGATATGAAAGATAGAAGAACAAAAAAATGTTGAAATTTTAAATAATCTTAGTTCAACCATCCCACCCCCATACACTGACATAGAACGTAAACCACACAAGATATATCCTGTACTTAAGGGTAGAGAATGTTTTTTTTTCAGGTTTGTGGAGTATAAGAATTTCATTCAGAAACTGTAGCCCCCCGTACGCACTGATACATGCATTATAGTAAAGCCAGCTGTTTTCTGTAGATTTGTGACACAGTTAATGAATACACATGAAGCAACCTGGCAGGATGAGGAGGATTTATGCAGACATAAAATGACTCTGACCCTGTTTAACCAGTTTATGACCGACCTGCAGACTGAGCTGAGGGGGATGGCAATTTAGAGACAGGACACGTCAGACACATAGACTCAAGGGCCCCTTTTATTGCTAGATTAGAAGCTTTTTGTCAGGCAAAACAACAGGAGAGGGGGTCCATATCACCCATGAAGCAAATGCCAGGACAGACTGTATCGGAATTTTACTTATCTATGGAAAGTATGATGGCAGATGAGGGATTGGATTTGGCTCTGCCAGTCACGATCCGAGCCTTCAATAGACAGTTTATGGAAGGATTAATTCCACAGATAAGTGAAAGACTGAAAGCTTGCACACCACCCTTAATTTGTTGCGATTTTTGGCAGAAAAAGGTTGCAAGGTTAATAAGAAAAAGTTGCAAGTGTGTCAGGAAAAAGTTATCTTTTTGGGACATTGTATATCACAGGGTACGAGACATCTCACTGAGGAGAGGGTTCAAGTGATAAAGGGAATGTTACCCCCACGGAATTTCAAACAATTGCGTATGTTTTTAGGTATCGTGTCATATTGTAGACAGTGGATACCACATGCTAGCGCTTTGATGCAGCCATTATACGATTGTTTGAAAATTGTACCGTATATGCTTACAGAAGTAGCTTATGAGTCGTTTATCACTTTGAAAAAGTTGTTGATTTCTGCCCCGGCTATTGGTATACCAGATTACACCAAGATATTTAATCTGTACATTGCTGAGATCACTGGACATGCCACAGGTGTTCTGACACAGGCACATGTAAAACAAAGACCAGTCGCTTACTTTTCAGCAGCATTAGATCCAGTATCTAGAGGTTCACCGTCTTGTGTACGGGCGGTAGCTGCAGTGTCAATTATCATAGATAAGTCATCAGAGATTGTTCTAGACAATCCAGTTGTAGTGCATACCACACATGACATACATGCAATCTTGTCTCAGGTACAGCCCAAACACATTTCAATGGCTAGGCAATTAAGGTTACAGTGTACTTTACTCTTACCTCCAAATGTCACTTTTCAGCGCTGTACAACCTTAAATTTGGCTACCTTTTTGCCTCTTCAGTCACCAGATTTGGCAAGGGGGAATGATAGTGCTAATAGTACTAGTGAGAAAGGAAATGAGGAAACTGACACTCTCTTGTTTAAGGAAGTAAATGAGCACGATTGTTTTCAGCTCATGGAACAGGAGACAATGGGATTCCCACATGTTACAGATACACCAATTTTAAACGCTGAGCACACTTTGTACATAGATGGCAGTAGGTTTGCTGATGACAAGGGTAAATATCACACAGGGTATGCTGTAGTGACTGATACAGGTGATTGAAACACAGCCCTTACCAGCCCACATGTCAGCACAGGAAGCAGAATTAAAAGCTTTAGAACAAGCCCTAGAATACTTAAAAGAACGAGAAGGGAATATTTACACTGACTCTGCCTACGCTTATGGTGTAGCGCACGATTATGGCCACATATGGAGGGCTAGAGGTTATCTGACAGCAGCAGGTACACCTGTAAAACATGGAGAAGGGATTAAGAGAGTCCTGAACAATCTTCAAAAGGTTAAACGAGTAGCCATTATGAAGATAGCGGCACACACGAGCGCAAAAACAATTGAGGCAAAAGGAAATGCATTTGCAGATTTGACTGCAAAACAGGCAGCTCTAGGGGAAGGAAGCCCTGAGACCTTAGCAGCGGTAGAGGTGAGTATCCCAGAACCAACATGGCAGCAGCTGAGTAAATTACAGGAGCAAGCAGGGGAGAGCAAGAAAGATAAGTGGGTCAGAATGGGAGCAGCACCAGACCTTGACAATGTATGGAGGGAGGGGGCAAAATATGCCTACCTGCCTCTCTGTACCCAGCAATGGCAGCGGCAGTTCACCTACCCACACACATCAGTTCCAATTCCATGTATAGGATTGTGAACCAAGGATGGCTCGCCCCTGGATTCAGTAGCACTGCAAGAAACTACTGTGCAGCCTGCCAAATCTGTCTCCTGAATAACCCAGGACAGAGAGTAAAAACCCCACGAAAACACCAGGTCCGGGCCCAATACCCCTTCCAGAGACTGCAAATTGATTACATACAAATGCCCAAGAGCGGCCCCTTTGAGTTTGTCCTCGTGTGTATCGATTTATTCTCAGGTTGGCCCGAAAGTTATCCAGTAAAATCAGCAACAGCTAAAGCCACAGCTAAGAAACTGATCACTGAGTTAATACCTAGGTTTGGTCTTCCTGAAACCATAGAATCAGATAGGGGAACACACTTTACAGGAGAAATCATGCAGAACGTGATGACCATGTTAGGGGTTCAACAAAGTTTTCACACCCCTTACCACCCACAGAGTTCAGGATCAGTGGAGAGAGTAAATGGGACAATAAAGTTAAAAATACAAAAAGCCGTGCAAGAGTTAAACAAGCCTTGGCCAGAATGCCTACCTCTGGCTTTATTCTCTATAAGGTACACTCCAACAGGAAAAACAGGATTATCCCCATACGAAATACTTTTTGGGAATGCACCTAGATTAGGTTTATACTTTCCACAGAGTATGCAATTGCAATGTGATAGTTTGACTGCATATGTGATACAATTACAACAACGTCTAACTAAGATCCACAAAAGTGTGTATTCTTCTCTTCCAGACCCTAATTCAATAACAGGTACACATACGCTGCTACCAGGGGATTATGTATATGTAAAGAAACACACCAGAAAGACATTGGAACCCAGGTTTGAAGGTCCTTACCAAGTACTCTTGACCACAGCCACCTCAGTAAAGCTGGAAGGAAAACCTACCTGGATACACGCATCACATTGCAAGAAACAACCCGAGAAAACAACATGATGAAATATCTACTTACATATTTTTTGTTGAAGATTGTTGTTTTACAAATATATGCATGGACTCCTGGTATTAATGTACTTGAAGTAGAGGAAACAACAACTTTCGAATGGGCTATAGATGATCCTAAAGTAGCAAATGATTCAGGATATGAGATGAATAAGGATTATAATGTAGGTAATTATACTGTTAAAGGACACAGGCGACCATTTCATATAGATGTAGGTATTGCATGGATACAGGCGGACCCATTCTCAGAAGTAACTATAACCTTCCAGTGGAATGACAATATGAGCTTTCCTTTCAATAACAATAAAAATCATAGGTGCCATAAAATATCCCTTTCACAGACGTGGAAACAAGCCCGGGAACGGGTGGTAGGACAAATGTACCAAATATTAACCACAATAGCAGGGGGAGAAAATATATCAGAAGGGATGTTCAATCTGACAGATATTACCGTTAATCAATCCAGTACTTTCCTCTGTGCTTCTTGGTGGAGGGAAGAAAGAGATGATGGGTGGTACTGGATGGCACAGACCTATGGGTTTCACATACAAATGGAGGAAGAAGTAACTCCAATAATTGAATCTTCCATATTAACACCCGTACCAAACACTTGCATAAATGTATCAACATCACAACAGAAAACAAAAATAAAATTCAATATCACCTTTCCCCCGATACCGGAGTGCAGGTATAAACGAGAATGGTACGACACACTATTGGGACTGACAGGTACAGGGATGGGAATTTTAAACTTGGTCGAGATAGAAGAAATGAACAACAGATGGAAGCATGCAGGGGGACACATAGCTGACAGCTTGACTATCACAAGCAAATGGTTACCCACCACTTTTGAAACCCAACTGCAAGAAATACCCCTATTACAATTTTTGGGAAGGTTAATAAATCACACGATAGGAGCAGAGCTCCAGCTGTGGAATCAAAGTCAACAGTTTGTAAATTTCACACAGTGCTCTTTTAACCTCTTATCCTATCATATACAAATAATTAGGGCCAGGACTGAACTACAGTTGGGAAATTATCATACCTGGATGAAATATTTTAAGGGTTTAACTGACGATGGTGTATGGTTCCAAGTAAAAGGGGATAAGATAGAATGTGAGGAGAAATGGTGTGTAGGAAGGTTTGAAGCATACCGGGTAGAAGA
This sequence comes from Aquarana catesbeiana, assembly GCF_042186555.1. NCBI lineage: Eukaryota > Metazoa > Chordata > Amphibia > Anura > Ranidae > Aquarana > Aquarana catesbeiana. The sequence goes on from NC_133330.1 coordinate 9,028,471, forward strand.
TGTAATGGAAATGTGTAAAATAGTGGTCATGCCACTAGTAATTAAAGACGAGTTTTGGTATCCAGAAATATATGGGAAATATGTAGATAAAGGAAACAGAACCCATGATTTAACTCTATGTGAAGGAACTAATAAGGGAATGGTATGTGGCAGAAGTTCCCCAGTATATGAACCTTGCTTGTTAAAATACCAAACTAGCATATGCAAAATGCAAAGAACACCGATAAATGTGAACAATAGATTCATAGAAATAGGACCCCAGCATATTTGTATCATTACTAATGATAACCGCACCATGTCAGCATTAAATAAATCGGCGCCGTTTGCGGGATGTATAAAAAAGATTAAAATATTACAATGGGGTAACGACACCTATCTTTTTGAACCAGACGCCGATAAGATATTCTCTTCAGTCTATGAGGTACATAATCTCACTGACACTACACCCTTTATAATTTCTTTAGACCCACTAAAACAGGTTTTGGAACAATCAGAGTTGTTAAGACAACACATAGAAACACTAGAACATACCCTACAGAAAAACCTCGTATCCGCAATAATTGACAAAGGTAGACTAGTGCATCTTTCCTCACAGATACAACAGGATACTGCACCACATTGGTGGGATATATTCAGTGGAATGTCTTCTACAGCAACCAATACCTTTCACTGGTTGTTAAGTCCAATGGTAATTATTATTCTAATATTAATATCACTTACAATCACAAATATATGTGTATACAGGAAAATAAATAGGAAAATTAGGAGAATAGACAGGGCATATCGATAAATGTGTATTGACATCACCCTACTCCTATAAAAGTCCTCTTCTTGAATTTTAAGATGTTGGTAATACCTAGGGGGATGGGTTCTACCCCTCTGACAACTCGCGGTCAGGGAAAGGACTCTGGGGAAAAACTGACTAGAACTTATTCATGAGGACCCAGGGGGAGGGAGAGGATGATGTCAAAGGGGGAAATTGATAAGGTCAGGGATTTAATTTAGAGTTCTCACTTAATATAATGCCTACGTGTAAATCTGTTATGAATGTAACCTTTGGCTGCTGAACTCGATTGAAGCTGCTTTTGTTGCCTTGTATCTGTATTGCCATGGTGTTGGAGCTTGTGCTTGTAGCCCAGGTGACTCCTGTTGTTGTTTACCCTTGCCCTGTGTGGGGGTGGTGCTGATGCTATTGTTTGTATAATTGCCTATAAAAGGCCTTTGAAAGAAGTAAAGGGAGCAGTCCTTTATGCTCAGAAACTGATGCACGGATTTCTGACTCTGTGTCTTAATTCCTATAGAAGCAATAATTTGACAAAGCAATATAAACTTAAAGCAACTTGTTTAAAAGTTGCCCCTAACAATACAAACAGGAAACACACAGGGAGCTGAAAGACAAACCAGCAATCTGGTCATGGCCAGAGTGGCTTTATAGGCCAGTGGGAGGCTCATGTTGTGCGCGCGTATTAGCCAATTCGCTGTATTGTGCCAAGGGATGCGCCGGAGTGCTGCTCTACCACACATGTGCGAAGGAAGGCAGCGATATTGACGAGACTGGTACTTGCTTCTTTCCTGACACCCTCCCTCCTCGCCACTGGAGCAAACCTGGCAATATGCTGCAGCTGGGGGAACATGACTGCCAGTTTCTTGTCCTTCTTGGGCACCCCCTCTCTCTGGGCTCACATTACTGCCTTCATCCTCAACCTGGGTACCATCATCAGAGCCCTCAAAATGCTGCGCATCCTCCTGCAGCATGTACCCTACACTGTGGTTGAACAGTTCAGGGGACTCCTCAGGGCATGATGGTGGTTCTAGGGAAGGAGTGACTGATGACATTGAGCCGATGGAAGAGGCTGCTTTGGCAGCTGCATTGGCAGACAAAGTACCCTGAGCCTGGGTGACAGAGGATGAGGAGGATGAGGACGGCTTGGTCATCCACTCTACCAACTCTTCTGCATGTTGTTGCTCAACAAGGCCAGCTGCCGAAAAAAAAAGGACAAGCGTGCCCCACGGCCACGTGCTGAGGATGCACCGTTTCCACGACCAGCACCGTTGGCTACAGACACAGAGCCTGCTTGCCCTCTTTTAGTGGCTTGTGACTGTCTGCCTCTCCTTGGTGGCATTCCAGACATACTGTACAATTAGATTAGCAAAACAACGCCTGAAGTTTACTAAAAACAGTACTCCAGGAATGGCCTACAATCAGGTATAGGCTTGGCTATATATATATATATATATATATATATATATATATATATATACACCAGCCTGTATATATAATATTATATATTAAATGCACTGCAGCTAGCTGAATCAACTGCCTGCCTGAAGTATATTAGAAACAGTACACCAGGAACGGTCTGCAGTGAGATGAAGCTAAACTGTATACAGTGTGTATATATATATATATATATATATATATATATATAAAACTGAATTGCCTGCCTGCTCAAACTAAATGAAATGTCACTCTCTCTGCCTCTCTCTTGACCACGCCACAAACACACTACACACGGCCGATGTGCAGGCAGCCTTATATAGTGTGGGGCGTGGACTTAACCCCCTGAGCCATAATTGGCCAAAGGCACCCTGCCTTTGGTCAATTATGGCTCTCTTCCCTGACGGTGCTGTGGTTGGCCAAAGCATGCGGGTCATAGTGCATGCTTGGCCAATCATCAGCCAGCAATGCACTGCGATGACACAGTTCATTATGGGCCGTGACGCACCACTCAAATTTGGCGCTAATGGCTCATAATGTTCGATCGTCGAATGACCGAACAGCTGATCTTTGAGTCGAACTCATGTTTGACTCGAACAGACAGCCCATCCCTACTGAACAAGAGTTTTAGCAAAAAACAATGTCACCATAAAGATCAGCCTTTGATGCTGAGTAACCATAACATTTCCTGTACTGGAAATGCCTGCTTACACACCTTTACACCCTGTTTCAAATTATTATGCAAATTCTATTTCAATGTCACAAAGATTACATATTTTGTTTTTCAGTTTAACTCATGGATGGCATTGTGTCTCAGGGCTCTTTTGATCACTGAAAACAATCTCGGACACCTGTGATAATTAGATTGCCAGGTGAGCCCAATTAAAGGAAAAACTACTAAAGGAGGGTGTTCCACATTATTAAGCAGAGCACCATTTTCAAGCAATATGTGGAAGAAAAAGGATCTCTCTGCTGCCGAAAAGATTGAAATAGTTCAAAGCCTTGGACGAGGTATGAAAACATTAGATATTTCATGAAAACTTAAGCGTGATCATCGCACTATTAAGAGATTTGTGGCTGATTTTACTTACGAGCTTCGTGCAGATAAAGGCACATTGAGGAAGATTCCTGCCATATCCATGCATCGGATCAAGAGAGCAGCTGCTAAAACACAATTACATAGCAGCAAATAGATATTTGAAGCTGCTGGTGCCTCTGGAGTCCCACAGACATCAAGGTGTAGAGTCCTCCAGAGTCTTGCAACTGTGCATAAACCTTCCATTCGGCCACCACTAACCAATGCTCACAAGCAGAAACGGCTTCATTGGGCAGAAAAATACATGAAGACTAATTTTCAAACAGTCCTGTTCACTGATGAGTGCTGTGCAACCCTGGATGGTCGAGATGGATGGAGTAGTAGATGGTTGGTGGACGGCCACCCTATTCCAACAAGGCTGTGACATCAGCAAGGCGGTGGTGGAGTCATGTTTTGGGCCGGAATCATGGGAAGAGAGCTGGTTGGCCCCTTTAGGGTCCCAGAAGGTGTAAAGATGACCTCTGCAAAGTATGTGGAGTTCCTGACTGACCACTTCCTTCCCTGGTACAGAAGGAAGGACTGTGTTTTTCATAATAAAATCATCTTCATGCATGACAATGCATCATCTCATGCTGCAAAGAATACTTCTGCATCAATGGCTGCTATGAGGATAAAAGGAGAGAAAGTCATGGTGTGGCCTCTATCCTCCCCTGACCTCAATCCCATTGAGAACCTTTGGAGCATCCTCAAGCAAAAGATCTATGAGGGTGGGAGGCAGTTTACATCCAAACAGCAGCTCTGAGAGGCTATTCTGACATCATGCAAACAAATTCAAGCAGAAACTGGCCAAAAACTCACAAGTTCAATGGATGCAAGACTTGTGAAGCTGCTATAAAATAAGGGGTCCTGTGTTAAAATATAATGTGACCTGTTAAAATGTTTAAAAAGGTAAAATGTTGTTCAAAGTTTGATTGAAATAGCTTTTGATTTCAGTAAATATTCTGCAAACACAACAAATGACAATTTTCAGTTCTTTACAACCTATAAAGTGTTTTGAAACTTACTGTGCGTAATAATTTGGAACAGTGCATTGTAAGTTTTTTATTTAGAAAAAAAAACTGTTATCATTAGGAGGACCTGTATAGCACCCCTCAGGACAACTTTAGGTAATATAGCAAGACCAAAAAGAGTCCTGGTTCCTAGGGTCCAGCCCTCAAAGAGAAGCGTTACAGGCAAAACCTTGTTCTATGTGAGGACCGGGTACCATCCTGTGGCCGGAGTGGCATGGATGGATCCGGTTGTGGAGGTTTTTTAAATCCAGCATGGATCCCTCCTGGAGCTCCTCAGAGAACATCTTCACTCGTGAACAACACCTTAGACACTGGCGAAAAAAAACGATGTGGTCCTGGAAGGAGGAGGGGTTATATAGGGAGTGAACTCCCTTGATTGGGTACACCAATCACCTGAAGGTGGCCCATAACCCATTAAGTAATTACTTAAGGCTGTGTCCCATGATGTACGATAAAGAAATATTAATTTATTGGGTTTAGAAACACTTCTCTGTTCTTTGTAATGTATTGAAAGATTTGGGTATAAATAGTAAAAAAAAAAAAAAACACCACCACATTACAAGATTATTAGAAGTGATAGGAATGAGATTAGCATCAAAATGGTTAATTCACTGAGAACACCTACCAATTGCCTAAGAAAACACATCCAATGAGATGAAATTAACCAATTGTATTGGGCATGTGCTATTATCAATGAGAAAACCGCAGTTACCCTAGCGACAGTTTCAGTTTACATATTTGTCATCTGCCGGTACGCACGTTCAATTACTTTTCTGGTGCACCAATTAAGCTGTGAACTGGCGCAGTGCATTCATCTTAGTAAAATCACCCCCAGTGTGTCTCAACTTTTTTTTTTTTTCCCCAGTCAAGGCACCCTTTAAAATCATGGACATTTTAGAGGCACCCTCCCTAATTATGGACAGTCTGGAGGCACGCTCTACAATTATGGACAGTCATCCTAACATGTAAAAACTATTCTAATAGTTTTATATATTGCAGCAACATCCACATATAGGACACACAATGTTAGGAGGTACAAGTTGGTACTGGACTAGTATTCCAATTTTTCTCTTCTTCCTCCTCCGTTTTTCTCCATCACTCAGCTAATGTGACCCCAAAACTGATGGAGAGCGGCAGGGGAGGGTCAAATAAGCAGACTATGCAGGCGACTGACATCCTCCTCATCAATTGATGTCATTGATCATTAGCAGGTTGGCAGCTAGAAGGTTGTAATGGTGCACAATGAAAATGTGTGGCTTTGTGTAACTAACAGGCAGGCTTCATCCATCCACCGGATTGTATACAATTTGTAGGCATTTTGCTGAGGGACCCCTGAAGAAACCTCAAGGCACCCTGGTTGAAAATGGCTGCTTTAAGATGCTGCCGCAACATCTATATCATTGCTTTTACTACTACCACCATCTGTAATTTATTGCCCTGTAATCTACTACACACATACACAGAGATGAAAGCTGCTCCAGTAACTCCAACCCCTAGAACTGCCCCTACTGGGGTATAAATCACTGTCACTACTACTGCCCCATACAGCTACCATTTACCAGGACGTAATTTACATAGTTAGACTTTGTGAATTTGCATTTTTTTTCAGAATGTAATTGTCAATGTTGAAAGTCTATGGTTAAAGCTTGGAATAACTGTATACCACATTTATTCTGGAGCCAGAGAAGTTAGTTTACGGTTTTAATGGAAATCCAAGACTACGCAGGCAGAATATAACATTAGTACCCTCTGTTGGTTACAGTGTGCTTTTTAAAAGTAAGGCAACAAACCTCCAGCAGGAGGGCGCTATGCAGCAGGCAGTTCTTTGTGAGCAACTACAGCAATCCACCCAAAGTCAGCTTAATGCCAAATAAAACGGTTTGATCAGACACAAATTTGTTTTTATTTGAAATTCATTTCTAATACATGAACTGAGCAAAGCACAATATATGTCTACATGAGCAGCAAGGATGCAGATTGGAGGGGGGGGGGTTACAAAACAGAATACAAGAATTTTCTCCTCTTCCTCCACTGTGGCCATTTCACAGAGCCTGGATATGGACACGTGGGACAGGCAGCTCCTCTATTTTAGGCTTCTTCATTTTAGTGTGATGGACTTGAGCTGGAGGTTCCTCAAGGACAAGTACGAGATCTCTTCTATGGGAAAACGGACTGGAAAGGAGAGAGGATTTCCGGTAGGTAATTCTATGACGATCTTGTCTTGCTCAAACTGGAAGCAAACCTGTAAGAAAAGAGATGGCACAGGGTCAGATTGCTGGACTATAAAAAGTCAATGAGTGATGGCCATAGAGACAAAGACTACCGCCAAACCGTTCATTTCAACAAAAATCTTTCCATAAGATAGATGCATGTAGCTTGTCTTATGTATTGCAGAAAACAGTTAAAAGGGGAAAAAAAAAAAAAAGTGTGTGTGTGTGTGTGTGTGTGTTGTGCTGTGCTGCAATATTTTAGTGACAGGGTCTGGGTGTATCTGTCACCTAGAACAATGACTGAAGCCTTCAAGAGATTAATAGTTGGCTAGTTGAGTCCCTCTATGCCAGCCATAATCACGCAGAGTTCCTTTAGATTCTTCAAGGGGTTCCTTGAGTGGGGGTGGATTAACATCCCATTTGATTGTGTGCTTATTTAAGGGCCCACCACCACTTGGCAGGGCCAGCTTCATGACACCAATGATCCTTCTCACTGCCTGCAAAACTAGCATTTGGACCACCACTGTAAGTGGAGCATTCTTACCACCAATATAAGGGGCATTTTTCCCCACTGACAATAAATTGGTTTACCTGAAAATTAAGGGTTTGTGGTAAAAATGTTGAGAAAGGCTCCTGTATGCCATGCCAGCTACACTACATGCTGAAGGAAAAAAAAAAGAAAAAAAAAAAAAAAGTGCCATGACACAACTGAGCACTGAGGCTCATATGAACAAACAATTTCCCCCTTCCAGGGGCTCCAATACATATCTGTCCTGATAAGGGCCCCATCTTCCACTGTCCAAGCCATGGCTCCAATACATATGCATCTTTGACCAAGGGTCCCATCTACTATGACTGACTTGGTGTAAATGAGAATACGTTTGTGGGTCAGTTATTTCATATTCTACCCCCATATAGAATTAAGCTTGATCACTTCTGAAGAATTCTACCCCAGAGATGTATTTAGAGGAACAGGGTTATCAGCGGTAATATCCATTCCCTGAACCCTCCCCCAAAAAAAAAAAAAAAAAAAAAAAAAAAAAACACACAAACCCACCCACACATTGTTATTCACCCATATTTCTCCCAATAACACCCTTCCATGTATCCTACCCCCAGGACCCACAGTCAAAGCCTTGTATCCTCCCACCACACACATATTGGACCATACCCGGTCTGTCTTTCTCCAGTCAATCACATTGCTCCCTTCCCTGCATTCCTCCCCCATTGGTCTCTCCATAACCGATCTAGCATGTTGCTAATGAAGCTTCAATTCCTGGCCAACCCCCCCTACACACTACTCCCCAGATTGAGCCTTTACAGGGGACATTCCATGTCAGGGATTTCCTGATCCGTGTTCCATCCTCTTGCTTTAACATCTCAAACACACGCAACACATTTCACAAGCCAATAATTCTGACAATCGGTGATCTGAAAAATTGCAACAATTTGCTAGTTCGATATACCATAGCACACAATGGCAGCATGATGGAATCCATTGGATCTTCCTATGTGGGAGGTTCTCATCCTTCATGGAATGAGCTGAAGTTGTGATCAACATAGAAAAGCCTATATACCCTTCACCTAAACCCATCATTGGCTGCCTACTGCACCTTTTGGCGTTATACAGTATAAAAAAAATGAACACAGTAATGCTACATTGCCCCATCCAACATTTGTTCTGCCCCTCCCAGTGTAGACATACCGTGGTATCCGACCCCTCCTGGAAGGGGAAGCAGCTTTCCCTCTGCTCCTCTCCAAAGACATCGTCCACCATAGAGTTCAGGATTATAATTTTCTTATCTTGAGAGTAGTCAAAGCGAGGGTTAAAGTGTAGCACATAATTCTTCTCATCTGTTCCCAAGTTTATGGCAAACCTAGAAAGACAGAAACAGCAATTATTCTGCTCAGCTGACCTGTCACTTTTAATTCATAAAACTCAAACTTTAGCCAATTTTAACTTGCAAAAGAGTTTGTTTGAAAAACAAACAAATGGGGTCCTGGAAATACAAATCCCCACATCATAATATACCTAAACTGAAACCGTAGCCTGGATAAGGACATACGTTATGTATACAGGGGGTCCCCGGGTTACAAACAAGTTAGGGACTGTAGGTTTGTTCTTAAGTTGAATCTGTTTGTAAGTTGGAACAGGTACATTTTTTAAGTGTAGCTCCAGCCAAAAAAAATATTTTTAAGCTTTCTGGATAGAATAGGGAAGGGTTATCACCCCTATAACATTTGTTTTGCTGTCTGTGCCCCTGTTAAGAAGATTTCACCTCACTTTGTGTCCCAATGACAATTGGATTTTGAAAATTTTGGGTTGTTGTGGAAACGAGCCTTGGTGATAAAGCATCAGTGGAGGTACCTTTTCCCCATAATAGCTCTTACAGGAGCGAATTTCCCTTCCTAGGGGTAGATTTCCTCTCACTTCCTGTTGTCTCCTTCCGTTTGTAAGTAGGAGTCGTTTGTAAGTCGGATGTTTGTAACTAGGGGACCCCCTGTATATTATAAACAAGTCATAAGTAAGCTTTAAGGCAATCCCTTACTGACATTTGTAGTTGCGGAACAATTCATCCTGAAAGTTCACAAGAGAAAACAGTGAAGTCACTCTAGTCTGGTCTCTGCTCTCCCATCCTAGTAGTGAGAAGAGTGATCTGAGGTGCCGAGTCACTGCTGGGAGAGGGAGTAGGGCAGTGATGGTGAACCTTGGCATGCCAGATGTTTTGGAACTACATTTCCCATGATGCTCCACTACACTGCAAAGAACTGGGGTAAAGAGTCACTACTAGGAGGGGAGCTGAACAAGTTATAGCTGAGAAGGTGAGCTGAGCTGTTCAGTCACTGCTGGGAGATGGAGGAGCTGAGGAGTCACTACTACTTTGTACCCTTTCACTCCCTGCTGCCATTCCAGGGGAGTTCCGACCTCTAACTAGGTATGTGATAGTGACAAAGTACTTTATACTGTAAATTTGAAGATTCATTTCTCAACAGAGCCTGCAGCTACACAGGTTAGTGGGGTCCAAGAGGAGAGAAAGACAACAATGTATGTCAGTTGTCAGATTTCAGATGATGGCTGTTAAGGCAAAACCGTTTTATCCAGGATGACATTTTGTCACAATGTAGAAGCACAACTGTTGGAGCTAAATTTGATCTGAGAAAAAAAAAAAAAAATCTGGATGTCAGGTATTATTTGAGGGACCACACCCCCCAAATTCCCAGTGAGGAGGGGTCAGTAGGATGTATTGTACACAGAGCACACTTTTCTACTTTTATAAGTTATACTTTTGGAAAAAATGTATTATACAGAGATCAGACGTATATTATATACTTAGTAGCCAAGGCTAGAACCGGGACTTACTGTATACAGCCCTCCGGAATTAACCCCTTCACCTCTATGGAGTGACCGGGTTTGAGGCTGAATTTATACAAAATACCCTGTATAGGAGAGAAAGAGAATTATTACACCCTGTATAATAGACAAAGGGATGATCATTACACCCTGTATAATAGATAATAGACAGAAGAGACATCTCATGGATGCAGTTACTGTACTCAGCATGTTAGTCTGGAGTATCCCCCCACCCCCACCCTGCATGGAGAGAGGTAATGATCTGCCACAATGGAGTAACCCAGAGGGACTGGACATGTCACATCTCAGAATAGGACCATTAGATTTATAAAACTAATGGTTAATATAAATCACATAAATTTAAAAAGTAAGAATGGGGAGATATGGAAACAAGACACTAAGAGCCCTTTCACACTGGGGCGGGGGGCGGCATCGGCGGTAAAATGTTGCTATTAGCGGCGTTTTACCGTCGGTATGCGGCCGCTAGCGGGGCGGTTTTACCCCCGCTAGCGGCCGAGAAAGGGTTAAATACCACCGCAAAGCGCCTCTGCAGAGGCGCTTTGCCGGCGGTATAGCCGCACCGTCCCATTGATTGATCCCATGCTCCTTCACCGCTCCGAAGATGCTGCTGGCAGGACTTTTTTTACCGTCCTGCTAGCGCATCTCTCCAGTGTGAAAGCCCTCAGGGCTTTCACACTGGAATGCAAGCAGCGGCACTTTCGGGTCGGTTTGCAAGCGCTAATAATAGCGCAATAGCGCCTGCAAACCGCCCCAGTGTGAAAGGGCTCTAAGGGCAAGCATTGAGGGGCTAGTCTGAGCCATTCCAGTATATACCGTATACTAAGAATACCCAGGAAGGCAGACCCAGCTCTGGGCCAGGATATCAAAATGTATTCATCACACCCTAAATAATCTGAATAAGTAGAAGGGCAAGAACTTTAATCCTGACCTACAGCCAGCAACCCCCCACCAACCTATGTCCTGACCACCATCCACCACCAACAGCATTATATGCACCACTGTCCAAACTCAGCTCTACTATACTAACCACTACCACAGCCAGCAACCTACACCAACCTAGGTCAACCTCCAGCAATATTATTCCCACACCCAGCAACCCCACACACACTGCACCACTGAACCAACCACTTTCACACAACCCATTTTCCCAGCTTTTGCAGCTTCCATCGGTGCTCATACTCACAGTATCTGTCATCTTGCTTCCCTATCAGACAAACTTGTGATCAGCTGCACTTCTGCCTCTTCATATATAGGAGGTCTGCTGAGGGCGGAGCCAGTCAGGAGGGAGGAGTCACCCCGCCCAGTGCTCCCTGGACTGAGAATTGTTCCAGAAGCGATCATTACAGAGAATGAATATAATGTGGATCCGGTGTGACTGAGCATGGGGCGTCCATCGTCACTCTGCTGGGATGTCACCACTCACCACAAACAGCAAGGGGGCAAAAGATGACTATCCTCAAAGTCATTTCTACAACACAAAGGGGGAGATTTACTAAAACTGGAGAGTGCAAAATCTGGTGCAGCTGTGCATGGGAGCCAATCAGCTTCTCACTTCAGCTTCTTCAATTAAGCTTTGCCAAAAAAAATCCTGGAAGCTGATTGTTTTCTATGCAGAGCTGCACCAGATTCTCTACTCTCCAGTATTAGTCAGGCTGCTTTCACATTGATACGTTTTTCTTGAAGTGGAAAAAGTGGAAGAAAAACGAATGACTATGAAATCTTTTGGAACTCTTCAAACACACTAAAAACGCACTTCCTCTTTGCAATTAATTCACACTACATCAAAAACTCATAAAAAATGCACCTGCGGTTGTGTTTTTGGCGCAGCTTTTGAGTCACATGTCTTTTTTTTTCACAAGTGCAAAATGCACCAGAAATGCGGCCAAAACAATATAAAAATGCAACAAACACACGTGTGTTTTTCTGAGTTTTTGAAAGGAAGCAATGTGCAAGTAGATTTACTCTCCCCCAAAGTAACAATTGACATTATCTGATACACATGACATCACATGAGATTCATGACATCATATGAGACACAAGAGAAATATAAAATCAAAGATAAGTGACAGTATAAGCTCCTCTGTACAGAGACTGATGTGACTGTGGGGGAAGGGGACATTAGAGTGTAAGCTCCTCTGTACAGAGACTGATGGGACTGTGGGGGGAGCGGACATTGGAGTGTAAGCTCCTCTGTACAGAGACTGATGTGACTGGCTCAGTTTTTTCTGGATGTCTTGGAACATGTACATCTGGCTGTGGACAGTATGTTCTATTTATGTACCTGTGTTGGGTAGAATGAAATATCTGTGCATATGGCTGTGAGCAGCGTGGGACACCTATGTACCTGGGTATGAACAGTGTGCAATGTCTGTGCACCTGGCCATCAGCCTCATGGGACATCTGTTCACCTGGGTATGAGTAATGTGTAATGTCTGTGTATCTGGCTATGGGTGGCTTGTGATGTTTGCTCACCTGGCTGTGGAGGTTGTATGACATCTGTGCACCTGAATATGGGTGGCTTGTAGATCTCGAGGTAAATAACGGGTGGGAAGAGAGTAAAGCTGGCAATAGACGGGCAGATTTTTCCTGAGAAAGGGAAGGACCTCACCTGTCTTTATCCTCAGTCAGGTCGGGACGACTTGCAGGGAAATCTCCGGGGATCGGAGGAGGATCGTGTTTTCTCCTCATCAGCACAGAAATGTCCCTGGGGGACAGATAATGCCTCTCGGCCTCGGACAGCAGGAGACATAAATTCCAATTATAATTGTTCAGATATTTCCTTATGGCTAAATTGTATTCTGTTACCAATATTAGATAAACAAGTGCCACATAAATACTGAAGACTTCTTTCCTGGTGCCTCCCATGGCAGCATACCCATGGTTGGTTGCTCCGCCCCCTACAACCCAAAGGACCATTTTAACTCTATAAAAAAGAGTTCCTCCCCTCAGTCAGTATTCTTTACTTTGTCCTTAATGCCAGCAGGATCATTATCAGCCTTACCTCACCGCTTTATGGTGTAACCGTTGCAGGTTCATGCTCTCCTGCAGTATGGAGTCCCATCGCTTGGGCTGCTAAAGGCGCCAGATAGGTATGGGAGGCCGTTTTTTTCTGTGGATCTTTTTTTGGGCCATATTGGAAGATTAACAGGAGCTTAGCCTCTCCTCTATGCTCTTCCCTGATGGTATGTATCTTATCCATATTTGAGCAGGCTGTTACTTCCCTTGCAGCGTTCCTCCGTGGGTTATGTCCCCCCTCCTGTAGCAGTGTGCGGCGCTTCGCGCGCGCTGATCCGCTCTGTTTTACTCGGCGGGGGGCGGAGTCACGGCGTGACGTCATGTGACAGTACGGCGCATGCGCAGTAGCGAACTGAAGCAGTCGGCAGCCATCTTGGTACTCCCAAAGCATTCTCAGCATAAATGGAGAGCCTGGGAATCATTACAGGGCCAGCTATCAAGGTGAAGACATCTCCCTTAAGTGTCTTCCCTATTTTTGTTTGCAATGGAGCCTGGCCAAGGTATTTAGGGGCTTGCAAGTGGGTACATTTGTTTGTGATTATGTATGTATCTATGTGTATGTATGTGTATATATATATATATATATATATATATATATATATATATATATTTATATATATATATATGTGTGTGTGTGTGTGTATGTATATATATATGTGTATGTATATAGTTAAAAAGGAAAGCAGAAAAAAATCTATCCTTTTTTCTTTTCTTGCCCAGCTGCCCCTAGTAATGTGATACCGCAACAAAAAGATCCTCATCATACCGTTAGGTAAGGGCTGCAACAATCAGGTAAGTTTTAAAGGAAAAAAAAAAGAGCACTCCGGGCAAATTAGAACATATTTTTTGTTTCTACAGCCTGCACCGGGGATCATCCCGCAGATCATCTCACTGTAGCTCCTCAGATAGGAGATCCAAAGGTCATAGGAGCTCAGGACACTCTCACTCATCCTCAGCTCATGCCTCCCGCAGTGTCCAGAGGTCACCCCGACATACCCCTAGCAGACACGAATCCCACAGACCGGTGTATCCAAAAGAGAAGACCTGTTGGGTATGTGGAAGACAAGCGCTGCCGGAAAAATTGGTATTCGAGAAGTGTCTACTAGAGGCTACAGGGGATAAAGAGAAAGATAAACAGCAGTCTCTGGAATCAATTAAGAGCTTGATCAAGGATTCAATCAGGGAGTTGGCCCTCTCCCAAGACCAAATTAACCCACCCTCGCCTGAAGCAGCAGTAAGCGCGTCCACTCCTCGTTCCGACACAGAGGTGGATTCTGAAGACGAGGCGGAAGGGGTGGATAGCAATATTTCAGCTTTTGACTTCGCTCTAGTTGAGTCTTTCATAACCGCGGTCAAGGATGCAATCCAGTGGGAGGAAAACCCGGAGCCACCTTCTAAAACAAAGAAATATTTCCCACATCGGAAAAGGAAGGTATCAACTTTTCCCTTGATGGAAGAAATCAAGGAGGTGGTAACAGATGAATGGCAGAAGGTAGACAGAAGACCTATGGCGTATAATCATTTTCTTAAGTTATATCCACTGGCAGAAGCAGATGCGCAACTTTTTGATGCTGTACCGACTGTGGACGCCTCAGTTATGAGGTTGGCTAGAAATTCGACCTTACCACTAGAAGACACAGTCTCCTTTAAAGATGTCCTTAACCGAAGGATTGACTCAGACCTGAAAAAAACATATCAGGCAGCTGGAGGAGCATACAAGCCAGCGGAAGCTCTGACTTCGATCTCAAGGGCCACCAGAGTATGGTCAGACAACGTGGAAATGGCCCTCAGACAAGGGGTAGGTTCAGAAGAAATCATTAAGGCACTGGATGAATTAAAGCTGGCCTCAGATTTCATAGCAGAAGCGGCTATTGACGTCCTAAAATGCTCTTCCAGGGCCATGCTGTATTCCATAATGGGCCAGAAGAGCGTTGTGGCTAAAACCATGGTCGGCCGACCCAACGTCTAAGCAATCATGGTGTCGTATTCCATATGATGGGAAAGCCCTGTTTGGCGAAAAAATGGATACGGCAATTACCAGAGTCACAGGGGGGAAAAGTGGGCTAATTCCCCAGGACAGAAGCAGGAGGAAGAGATTTGCAAATCGCCCAGCGGGCCAGTTAAGAGGGAAGGACTCCAGATCCTACCGTCCGGGAAGGGAGTACAGAAGGGGCTGGAAAGGTTCACAAGCTACCTTTCTGAGGTCGGCTAAACCAAAAGCCTCTACATCCATGGTTGAGGGCCAGAAGTCCTTTTGACGCCCTCTCCACCCAAACCGGTCTGGTAGGGGCCCTTCTAAAGGCGTTTGCCCAGGTTTGGGTGGAAGGGTGTGTAGACCAGTGGGCAGTGTCCACGGTCTGTCAAGGTCATTTCTGGGGATTCAAAAGGCAGCCTCCCCTCTATTCCTTTCAGACCACCAAGATTCCAACCTCCAGAGAGAAGAAGGAGGCCCTTCTTCAATATGTCAAAATGCTTGTTCTCCAGCAGGCAGTGGTACCAGTTCCAGACTTGGAGAAGCGCTTAGGCTTTTATTCCCCGGTCTTCTTGGTCCCCAAAAAATTGGGGGGTTGCAGGCCGGTGCTAGACCTGAAGAGGCTGAACAGGTATATCCGGGTGGAACATTTCAAGATGGAGTCCTTAAACACGGTCATTCTATCTGTTCAGCCAGGAGATTGGATGGCGTCCATAGACCTTCAGGATGCGTATCTGCACATACCTATCCGCCCTCAGCTTCAACCTTTTCTCCGGTTCAGAATAGGCGACTTACATCTTCAATTCCAATGCCTTCCCTTCGGGATTTCAACAGCGCCCAGAACTTTCACCAAAGTGCTAGTAGCGATCTTGGCTCCTCTTTGAGAGAAGGGGATTCGGGTACTACACTATTTGGATGATATTCTAGTTCTATCTCAGCACAGGCAGACCTTGGTGATACATGTACAGTTGGCCCTAGGCACACTGATAAAGTTTGGTTGGCTAATCAACTACGGCAAAAGTCAACTTACGCCCACACAGGAGATAATTTACCTAGGGGCATTCTTCAACACTCCAGGAAGAGCAGTTTCACTCCCGGCAGAAAAAATCCCTTCATTGATAGGGAAAGTGAAAAGGGCTGTCTGAGCCTGCTAGGTTCCCTCTCTTCATGCATACCTATGGTGAAATGGGCCAGATGGCATCTACGGACTTTCCAGGTGGGCTTCTTATCACAGTGGAAGAAAGATTGCCTAGATCAAAGGATATTTATTACACCTACAATGAAATCCAGCCTTTGGTGGTGGACAAGACCATCCAACCTTCTGCTTCACTGTCCCCTTGGCCCCATCCCATGGACTGTTCTGACGACAGATGCAAGTCAGTTAGGATGGGGGGCACATTACCAAGACCAGTTGGTACAGGGCAGATGGTAATTCAATGCGACAGAGGTAGTATCAAACACCTTGGAGCTAAGGGCGGCTTGGTTAGCAATCCTGTTTCTGGCCACCTTCCTCAGGGGAAAATCCATCCTTCTCCAGATGGACAACAAAGCGGCAGTAGCTTATGTTCAGAATCAAGGAGGAACGCACAGCAGGTCCCTTCTGAACGAAGTGACATCCCTTCTGACATGGGCCGAGAGGAATTTAGTCAACCTATGGGCCTCATATATCCCAGGGCCAGAGAACCAGTTAGCCAATCAGCTTTCAAGATCTTTCAGCCACAACAACGAGAGGTCTCTGAATCCGAGGGTCTTCTCCTGGATATGCCAACAGTGGGGCACTCCCCAAATAGACCTATTTGCCTCCCCGCTCAATGCGAAGACACCGCTTTTCTTTTCGAGGTATGGTCAGTCAGTAGAAATCACTGCCTTCGTGTTCCTCTGTGCTGCTGCTATTCAGGATCACTGCAGGCTGCACACTGACAAGAGCTGACAGGCTACTTCTCCCTCACGCGTATCATCACTAGACATGTGACTTTTTCAAAGTCACGTGTCTAGATCTTTTTCAAAGTCACATGTCTAGTGATGATACGCGTGAGGGAGAAGTAGCCTGTCAGCTCTTGTCAGTGTGCAGCCTGCAGTGATCCTGAATAGCAGCAGCACGGAGGAACACAAAGGCAGTGATTTCTACTGACCATACATCAGTGAAATGCGATCTAGATCTTTTACATCATGTGAGTGGATCTATTGGGCTCTTTGTTAACTTTATTTAGTAGAAGTTATGTGCGCAATGGTCTTGTCCCACTTTTGTATTTCATGTGGGGGAAAGCATATGAACAGGAGAAGTGGAGATTAGATGATCCTAGCCGGTGGATGTAAGCCTATCCTCTGCTGATTAACCCAGACTCAGTAAGCCTTGTTTAAACACAGATAAGAGGTATCTTCTAACCTGCAAAGGAATCACCTTTTCAAGTAAGGTGTATGGGAATCCACACAATTGTAATCCTGTTATAATTGTTACCAACTACATATTTATTGAATATATCTGTTTTAATATATTTTTCACTCTATTTTTTCACCACCTTTTTCCACATATTTTTGTTTGTTTATTATTTCACAAGAACAAATGGTGAACTAACTTTTGGATTTGTATTCCGGGAGGTCTCCAATTAGACTTTCACAGCAGACTTTCCTGTCGCATCATGGCAGCATACACTTTGGTTTGTGACTTCGCCCCTCACAACCTGATAGGACCACATAGCTATAAGTTGTAAAGATGGCCCCCGCCCTAGTATTCTCTTATTTTTCCTCACCTGAGAAGGACTGAAGATGTCAGAAGCACCCCCTTACCGAACTCGCCCCAGCCAGGTTCTAGCCTCTCCTGGGTGGAAGTCCTTGTCTGTACAGCCTCTAAATGAGCTAGATGGAAGGAACCCCACTCTGGTGGTCTCAGGGGTATGTGCGGCTCCAGTATAAGCCTTAAATAGGTTTAGTTGTGTGCAGCGGTCTCCATCTGTCTTTTCCTTTTTTGGTGCAGCTTGCTGGGCATTGTGGTACTCCTCTATCTCTCCCCTGTGTGCTCGGGTGTCTCAGCGCTTCCGCGCATGCGCAGTAAGCGTTTTTAGGGCACCCGTGCACGTTTGCCAGGTTCCAAGATGGCGCCGAGCGCGGCTCGGTGCTACTGCGCATGTGCGGTCGGTTCGTGACCCCGGCGGCCATGGCGGTTCATTTAAAAAGCTCAGAAATGTCATTCTATGATAAAAAATTGTAAATGGAGGTATGGCGCTTCCTTGTGGAGTGTATAAATGATAATGATGTGACTGATATGAAATATACCATACACAAACAGTGATTAAATACTCATACTAAATGACCCCATAAATGATAAATCAAAATACATGTGATAAAAAACGTGATAAAGACCCTTATTAAATACCATACACCTATGTAACACAGGTAATTACAGAAAATAACCACTAGGTGTAGCTGCTGATACACTATGCAGCTAATGTGATGAATCCAACATATATGTATGCAAAAAAGTGAATGACAGTGCAATCAAATCCAAAAAATAAAATTAAAGAGTTAAAAAATTATATACCCAAATGATCTAAAAAATGTGTAAAAAACATATATGAATAAAAATAAAAAGCACAAAAAAGTCTGTCACAAGTGATACGTCCCAAACTGCAAATAGCAGAAAAAGAAAAAAGTTCCAAGAGCTTAGTGACTGTGGTGCCCTTATAGATGAAAATCCGTGACTTCTGTGCTCCCCTTTTGGCTCCCCACTCACCGGCTCCCACTACCCCTGCAGGGGTAACAAGCACTTTAAGATCCCAATCCCGTCCTCTTGGCCGATATCCCGTGGTCACTGAGATAGGATATCCTCTCTCCCAGCCGTTTTTTAGATTACCTCTTTATACCACCTCTTTATACCACGTCCAAGACGGGGATCCCCAGAGAAATCCTCATAAAAAGAGATGCCACCTCATAGTGTAGTATAATTAAAACTTTAATAGAATAAAACTCCCCACATGGGAGAAATTAAAACCGTATAACACTACACTATGGGTGAAGCCGAAAGCCAGGAAGTGCTTCACCGCAGCGTGCGGTCCAGCTGCGTTCCAGGCTCTCTCGCTCCGTACCCGGAAATGACGTAAGTGCGTAGCCCCGCCTTACGCGTTTCGTCATCGACGTTTTCAAAGGCGGCCTTTGAAAACGTCGATGACGAAATGCGTAAGGTGGGGCTACGCACTTACGTCATTTCCGGGTACGGAGCGAGAGAGCCTGGAACGCAGCTGGACCGCACGCTGCGGTGAAGCACTTCCTGGCTTTCGGCTTCACCCATAGTGTAGTGTTATACGGTTTTAATTTCTCCCATGTGGGGAGTTTTATTCTATTAAAGTTTTAATTATACTACACTATGAGGTGGCATCTCTTTTTATGAGGATTTCTCTGGGGATCCCCGTCTTGGACGTGGTATAAAGAGGTGGTATAAAGAGGTAATCTGGAAATGGCTGGGAGAGAGGATATCCTATCTCAGTGACCACGGGATATCGGCCAAGAGGACGGGATTGGGATCTTAAAGTGCCTGTTACCCCTGCAGGGGTAGTGGGAGCCGGTGAGTGGGGAGCCAAAAGGGGAGCACAGAAGTCACGGATTTTCATCTATAAGGGCACCACAGTCACTAAGCTCTTGGAACTTTTTTCTTTTTCTGCTATTTGCAGTTTGGGACGTATCACTTGTGACAGACTTTTTTGTGCTTTTTATTTTTATTCATATATGTTTTTTACACATTTTTTAGATCATTTGGGTATATAATTTTTTAACTCTTTAATTTTATTTTTTGGATTTGATTGCACTGTCATTCACTTTTTTGCATACATATATGTTGGATTCATCACATTAGCTGCATAGTGTATCAGCAGCTACACCTAGTGGTTATTTTCTGTAATTACCTGTGTTACATAGGTGTATGGTATTTAATAAGGGTCTTTATCACGTTTTTTATCACATGTATTTTGATTTATCATTTATGGGGTCATTTAGTATGAGTATTTAATCACTGTTTGTGTATGGTATATTTCATATCAGTCACATCATTATCATTTATACACTCCACAAGGAAGCGCCATACCTCCATTTACAATTTTTTACATATGTTAGTCCTCTTTGAGGGCTTAATTAGGGGTGGCAGCATACCTTTACTCTCTCCTCTTTCCCGTTTCTTTCTCATTGGGGTAATTTACCCCTTGCACCTTCCCCGGGTCCCCCCCCCCCTCCCCCCCCGGTTATTCTCCTCCCTCCCTTTTGCCCTCCTTTTTCTTCTTTTTTCTTTTATCTTTTCCCCCTCTTCTTGTCCTAAGCACAGAGTTTGTGTGTTTTTGTCATTCTATGATGCCTCCAGTTTCCTGAGCATATCTGACGCTGCTGTCAACTCTGCTATCAGCTCTGCCTCACCTCTGACGCTCCCTCCTTGGGGTAAGTGTTTCTCTCTCCCCCTGGTTCCTCTGTTTGTTTGCTTGCATGTTTATACCTGCCTGTATCCCTCCAGGGTATCACAGTTATCCTTTCTATGGAGACCGCTGCCCCAGCAGATCACCATCAGCCCAATAGGTAAGGGGGGGGGATGTTCATGGTAAGTAGTGAAGATTGAAAAAGAGAGCAGGATCGTACTAATGCTGCCTAATTGGTCAGCCCTGCCAGGTCATCAAGATCGTCTAAGTCAAGGCGAAGAGAGACCTCACGCAGGAGAAGCCGCTCCAGCCATAGGCGAAGCCGCTCACGCGGCAGAAGTCGCTCAGCCCACAGGGGAAGCCATAGGAGGAGCCGTTCCTACTCCAGGCATAGACATTCCCATTACAGAAGATCCCCTGCTCGTAGACGTCAGTCTCCTGCACATCCTCCCCGTCCAGCGGGGAATGCTTGCTGGGTATGCGGGGCCACAGCTCTACCAGACAGGCTGGCCTGCCGCAGGTGTATGGATGAAGCCACCAGGGAGAAAGAGCTAGTCACTGTGGAACCTACCGGGGTCCCTGCTACGCATATCTCAACTCCAGATGTGGAGGCTACAGCCCTGAGCGCCTCACCATCCCATCCTAGTACTTCTAGGGAACAAGAATTCCCGTCAGACGAGGAAGAATTGGAGGCGGCAGCAGGCTTTGATTTCTCGCTCATAGGGCCCTTTGCAAAATCGGTCAAGGAAGCGATTAACTGGGAGGAACCTGAGGAGGTACAGCAGAAACAAAGGAAGTATTTCCCGAATCTCAAGAAGGTACCTGAAGCCTTTCCATTTATAGAGGAACTGGATGAGCTTATTAAGGAAGAATGGCAGAATCCAGAGAAGAAAGTTAGTCTTTCTAACAGACTTACTAAGCTATATCCTCTGAAAGAGCCCAGGGTAGCTCCCCTGGTTTCCCCTCCAGTGGTGGACGCCTCTTTGATGCGCCTAGCCAGGCATGTGACGCTTCCCATTGAAGACGCAGTGACGTTCAGGGATGTCCTGGACAGGAAGGTGGATACAGACCTTAAGAGGGCTTACGTTTTTGCAGGAGGCGCCTGCAGACCAGCAGTGGCACTGGCCGCAGTCGGGAAAGCTATTTCCGGTTGGTCGTTGAACACCGCGAAGCTCATCGCTGAAGGCGCAGATCAGGACCAGATCGTTAAAGCCCTACAGGAACTCAGTCTCGCAGGAGACTTTGTGGCGGAAGCCTCTGTGGACACCATTAGGTCCGCTTCAAGGTCTATGCTAGCAACGGTAATGGCCAGGAGGGCGTTATGGCTTAAGCCCTGGTCAGCCGACCCGGCCTCAAAGTCCAACTGGTGCAGGATTCCATATGATGGAGTTAACCTCTTTGGCGCAAAGCTGGATACAGCAATATCCAAAGTGACAGGCGGGAAGTCTAGTCTTATCCCCTCAGACAGAAGATCAAAACAACAAAGAGCGCCTCCCTTCAAGCGCAATCTCCCGGAGAGATACAGGGATGCAAAGTCCTATAGGCCTGGGAAGGAGTACAGGAGAACTTGGAAGAACCCTCAGACGTCCTTCCTCAAATTCCAGAAAACCAAAACTCCTGCTTCCAATGAACAGAAACCTTTTTGAAGGTACGTCCGCCCAACCAGCAGTAGTGGGTGCCAGGCTCACAAGATTCGGGTTGGTTTGGGCAGAATTGATAAAGGACCCATGGACAGTATCCACCATCCGGGTCGGACACAGGTGGTCGTTCAAGAACCGCCCCCCAAGGGGTCACTTATGTGCAACCAAGCTTCCTCCTTCCAGGGAGAAAAGGCTGTCCTTGGTCCAGTACATCCAGGATCTGTTAAGGAAACAGGCAATAGTGGAGGTCGCACCATCCCAAAGAGGTCAGGGTTTCTATTCCCCACTCTTTCTAGTACAAAAAAAGTCAGGGGACTTTCGTCCTGTCCTGGACCTAAAGAAACTCAACCGGTCAATCCGGGTAGAAACATTCAGGATGGAAAGCCTCCAATCGATGCTCTCGATCGATCTGCAAGACGCATACTTACATATCCCGATACACTCAGAGTTCCAGAGATTCCTCCACTTCACGATAAACAGCTGGCACTTCCAATTTCGAAGTCTTCTGTTCGGGATCTCCACCGCACCCAGGACATTCACGAAGGTCCTATTGCCCGTGATAGCCCACTTGAGGGAGAGGGGATTGAGAGTCCACCATAACCTGGACGACATCCTGCTTCTCTCGAACAACAAGGAGTCTCTCATCCAGCATCGGGAAATCTTGGTCTCCACTTTACAGTCTCTAGGGTGGCTGATAAACTGGAAGAAAAGCAGTATCCACCCCACTCAGAGGATGGTCTTTCTAGGGGCCGAGCTGGACACGAGAGAGAACACGGTGGAACTTCCAGAGGAGAAGATTCCTCCCCTGATTCAGAAAGTGAAGAAGGCCATCTCGGCCAAGAGACTACCAGCCAGAACATGCCTCAGTATCCTGGGCTCCTTGGCATCCACCATTCTGATGGTTCAGTGGGCGCAATGGAACTCGAGGCCTTTCCAGATTTCCTTCCTGCGCCAGTGGAACGGTGTTTCGATGTCTCAGTCGATTCACATCCCTCAATAGGTGAAGCAATCATTGCTGTGGTGGACACGGCCTCGCAACCTGGGAAGGTGCAAGCACATAATCACCCCTTACCAGGAGACGGTGACCTCAGATGCCAGTCTGCAGGGGTGGGGAGCCCACCATCAGCACTTTGCGGCCCAAGGCCGCTGGCCATTCAGGGCACAGGACGCAGTGTCAAATGTGTTAGAAATGAGAGCAGCACTCCAGGCGCTCCTGTCCTTCGGCTCACTTTTGAGAGGGAAACATGTTCTTCTAAGAATGGACAACAAGGTTGCGGTTGCCTATATCAACAGGCAGGGGGGCACCAGAAGCAGGTCCATGATGCAGGAGGTCCGTCCTGTTCTAGAGTGGGCACAACTGAACCTGTTAAGCTTAAGGGCAGTCTATGTTCTGGGAGTCCAGAATGTGTTGGCCGACTCGCTGACCAGGAATTTCACCCCCAACCACGAGTGGTCTCTGAACCCACAGGCCTACGCCCTCATATCCCGGACTTGGGGTCCTCCAGAGATAGACCTGGCGGCCACCCCAGAGAATGCGAAATGTCGGAGATTTCTATCAAGAATACCATTCCCTTCGGCAGAGGGGACGGATTGTCTCCTGCACCCCTGGAATTTCCATCTAGGATACATCTTCCCTCCAACTCCACTCATAACGAGGTTTCTCCTGAGACTCAAGGAGTCATCGGCACTGGTGGTGGCAGTAATTCCCTTCTGGCCGAGGAGGCCATGGTTTACCACTCTGATGCAGCTGAATACGGCGGATCCCCTGCCCCTTCCGTTGTCGCCAGACCTACTCTCCCAGGGTCATCTTCTTCACCCGAACCCGGAGAAGCTACATTTGATGGCCTGGAGACTGAAATGGCTAGGTACCTAGAGCAAGGATGCTCCCAGAGAGTAAGGAATACCTTACTCCAGGCCAGGAGGCCTACCACGAATACTACTTACAGGCGAGTCTGGGAGAAGTTTACCGCCTTCGCTCAACAGCAAGGTTGGGACTCATCCTCACCATTGGTGTCACAGGTCCTGGAGTTCCTTCAGCTAGGCCTAGAGAAGGGTCTTAGATCAAGTACCCTAAAGGACCAAGTCTCGGCCCTGTCCGCCTTGACAGGAGTAAGATGGGCACAAGATCCCCTTGTGGTTCAGTTCCAACGGGCCTGTCTAAAGCTGAGACCACCTAGGAAACCTTCCTTCCCAGTCTGGGACCTCTCAGTTGTACTGGAAGCTCTATCTAAGGAACCCTTCTTTCCGAATGGGAACATATCCTTATGGGATCTGACACTGAAAGTCTCATTCCTGATAGCCATAACATCGGCTAAGCGGGTGTCGGAGATGCAAGCCTTAATGATCAGTGATCCATATCTGGTGGTATTGCCAGACAGATAAGTCTTAAAACCTTCAGACCGGTTCATACCCAAGGTATCCTCATCCTTTCAATTCAACCAAGAGATTAACCTTCCGGCACTCACCATGGAACAGGACGATCCTCACCCACTGGATGTCAAGGGTAATGCCCTGGAGTATCTCTCAGCTACCAGATCCATCAGGAAAACGGAAAGTCTCCTAATCATTCCGCATGGATTCAGGAGAGGTCAAGCGGCATCCTCATGCACTATTGTGTCATGGCTGGTGAAGACCATCAAAAAGGCCTATTCACTGAGTAGTCATCAAGTACCTGAGGGCTTAAGGGCACACTCCACCAGGGCAGTGGCAACCTCCTGGGCGGCATATTGTAGGGTCTCGGCGGAGACGATTTGCAGAGCGGCTACCTGGTCTTCCAGGAACACCTTTATGTCCCATTACAAGGTGGATTCCGCCTGCTTATCCACAGTGGATTTCGGAAGATCCGTTATCCAGGCCAATTCTTCTATTCTTTGTTAATAAACTTAGTTTGAATTCCCACCCAGTCTTTGTGAGTTACTCCCCAAAGTGTGTGCTGCCATGATGCGAAAGGAAAATGGAAAATTGTATACTCACCTTTCCGTAATTTTCCTTTCCTGTCGTATCTTCATGGCAGCATACAATCTCCCACCCGTCTAAGGTTATATTTACGGAGAATACTGGGGCGGGGGCCATCTTTACAACTTATAGCTATGTGGTCCTATCAGGTTGTGAGGGGCGGAGTCACAACCCAAAGTGTATGCTGCCATGAAGATACGACAGGAAAGGAAAATTACGGAAAGGTGAGTATACAATTTTCAACACATTTTATTTATATTTATTTATATTATGCTAATCACTGTTCAAGTTTTTGTATAGTTTGTAACAAAGTATCCACAAGTAGAATGTGACCTGTCAGCACATTGAATAGTTGGATATCCTATAGATATTACGAGCGCATCACTTTATCTATTTCATTATTTATAAGTGGGGTGTCACTGAATGATTGCAGCTGCAGTATTTGGATATTTGAACTCTTTTTTATATATCAGTTTTTTTTATATATTAGTTTATTTATTCATTTATTTTTTACACTACTTTGTACAACATTTTACAGTTTTATATATTCACTTTAGCGCTTGAGTACCTTAACACTTATAAAGAAATATCCTAAGCTTTGAACATCTCACGGAGCTCTGTTCAATCCATCATCTGAAAATGGAAAGAGTATGGCACAACTGCAAACCTACCAAGACATGGCCGTCCACCTAAACTGACCGGCCGGGCAAGGAGAACATTCATCAGAGAAGGGTCAAGAGGTCCATGGTAACTCTGGAGGAGCTGCAGAGATCCACAGCTCAGGTGGGAGAATCTGTCCACAGGACAACTATTAGTCGTGTTCTCCACAAATCTGCCCTTTATGGAAGAGTGACAAGAAGAAAGACATTGGTGAAAGAAAACCATAAGAAGTCCAGTTTGCAGTTTGTAGCCATGTGGGGGACACAGCAAACATGTGGAATAACCCTGGAACATATTCCACAGGATCCGTGCGGGGAAGATTGGGACAGGTGTATATTACAGAGAGAAATGAGGTAAATACATTCACTCAGGGCAACCCATGACCCGGCGTTGAATGAAGCCACTTCCTATAGGTCCTTTCTACTGTCTAAGGGTTTTTCTTTTTTGACATATTCTTGTGTTTTTGTATGATTCATTTATTATGTGTAGGGATTATAGACATCACTAGCAGGTGGCTATTGAGGCTGGAGCCCCGAATCTGGTGCCCGTAGCCCAGAGTCTAGGTTTGCCACCTGTCAGCTTGAGTGTGGTAAGAGAGCCGACACAGCTCAGTGTGTCAGTGTGGGACTGCAGGGAAGTGATGCGTGGTCAATATCTGATTATTGAGGATCCGTGAGTGATCGTAATTCTTCCCCAAGCATTGTTGTAGAAGCCCTTGTGTGTCTGATGCTCCCTGTACTTTGACTCTCACCACCTTCGGATTCTTCTAGTCTGATTTTCCTGCTTGTTTAAGGCCTCTTTCACACGGATGATCCGTATGTCCGTTTTTCATCCATCCGTTTTCGGATGAAAAACGGACATACAGTCATCCCTATGGAGCGTCGGATGTCAGCGGTGACATGTCCGCTGACATCCGACCCGCTCCGATCCGAAAAGTGTAACGGAGGAAAAACCTACTTTTTCCTCCGTTTTCGGATCGGATCGGATGACGACGGACACTACGGACCGTCATCATCCGATCCCCCCATAGGGGAGAGCGGCGCTCTGACATGTCCGTCGCTGCACAGTGTGCAGCGATGCACCTGTCATCTTCCTGCTCAGCGGGGATCGGCGGAGCTATCCCCGCTGAGCAAGCGGATGTTCACGGGGCGGATCATGACTGATCTGCCCCGTGTGAAAGAGGCCTAACTGTCTGCTGTATGACTCTCATCCTCGCCTCTCATTACTGTTCCTCTTGACCCTGAGCCCTCCATGCCTGACTTCTAAATGCTGTCTCTTTTCATGCAAAGTGAACAGTCAGCCCCCCTGCAATAATCTTTTACAAGGCTTGTGTAAACACTGAAGTAACAGAGGTGTCAGATGGCAGGCAGAAAAGGTGCACTTTGTAGATATGGTGAAATAGCTGAATACAGAATTCACTAATGTGTGGGATAAGGATGAGCGGAACACCCCCCGGTTCTGTTCGCACCAGAACTTGTGAACAGACCAAAACTTTGCATGAACGTTAGAACCCCATTGAAGTCTATGGGATTCGAACATTCAAAATCAAAAGTGCTCATTTTAAAGGCTAATTTGCATGGTATTGTCCTAAAAAGTGTTTGGGGACCTGGGTCCTGCCCCAGGGGATATGTATCAATGCAAAAAAAAGTTTTAAAAATGGCCGTTTTTTCGGGAGCAGTGATTTTAATAATGCTTAAATGAAACAATAAAAGTGTAATATCCCTTTCAATTTCGTATCTGGGGGGTGTTTATAGTATGCCTGTAAAGGGGCGCATGTTTCCCAAGTTTAGAACAGTCTGACAGCAAAATGACATTTCAAAGGAAAAAAAGTTATATAAAAGTACTCAAAAAGGAGGATGAACAGCTAATCCAACAACAGGCCGAGGGTCAAACACCGATGACTAGTAAAAGTATCTTAGATAGGCAAAAACAGTCTAGTGCAAAGGACTGTTAGCAGGTCTGTCAGCAGACTGATGACTTAGTACTGAAGATTGATAGCAAAGTCCGTAAACAGGCCGGGAGTCAAACACAGGTAACTGGAGGCAAAGTCTGTGAGCAAGCCAGGGGTCGAGCACTGAAGACAATAGCAAAGTCCAGGAGCAGGCTGAGGGTCAATCACTGAAGACAGGAAGCAATATCCGTAGACAGGCCGAGGGTCAAACACAGGAAGCAAGTGGAGAAGTCCGAGAGGCAAGCCGAGGGTCAGATGCAGGAAGAGATCAGAGCAGGTCAAGGTCAATCTGGGTCACAACAGGTAATCAAGAATCAGGATACAAACAGTAAAAAACACACGGGGAGCTGAAAGACAAACCAGCAATCTGGTCATGGCAGAGTGGCTTTATAGGCCAGTGGGAGGCTCATGTTGTGCGTGCGCTATTGCATGCGCGCGTTCGCCGTTCCGCTGAATTGCTCACGCGTATTAGCCGTTTCGCTGTATTGTGCCCAGGGATGCGCCAGAGTGCTGCTCTACCGCGCATGTGCGAAGGAAGGCAGCGATATTGGCGAGACTGGTACTTGCTTTTTTCCTGACACCCTCCCTCCTCGCCACTGGAGCAAACCTGGCAGTATGCTGCAGCTGGGGGAACATGACTGCCAGTTTCTTGTCCTTCTTGGGCACCCCCTCTCTCTGGGCTCACGTTACTGCCTTCATCCTCAACCTGGGTACCATCATCAGAGCCCTCAAAATGCTGCGTGTTAGATTCAACTTTTAAATAAGTTGCTTTAAGTTTATATTGCTTTGTCAAATTATTGCTTCTATAAGAAAGATGACACGGAGTCAGGTATGTCTGTATCACAGTTCTGAGCATAATGGACTGCTGTCTTTATTTCTTTCAAAGGCCTTTTTATAGGCAGCTCTACAAGCAGTAATCTTATCGGCATTACCAAATGAGGTTAAGGTACAAAGAGTTTCTCATCAGCGAACATGTAATGATTATTCAGCAGTTCCAAATTCCATCTAGATACAGATTGATACGTACACAGAAGAGAAAAGCACAAACAATTTAAATAGAACAATTGATACGTACATAGGTAAGAAAGGAGCACAAACAATTTAAATAGAACAATTGATACGTACATAGGTAAGAAAGGAGCACAAACAATTTAAATAGAACAATTGATACGTACACAGGTAAGAAAGGAGCACAAACAATTTAAATAGAACAATTGATACGTACACAATTACAGTGGAACTCTAATGCCGCGTACACAAGGTCGGACTTTCCGGCATACTTGGTCCGGCGGACCAGAGTGTGCCGGACAATCCGCCCGTGTGTAGGCACCGGCGGACTTTTCCGGCGGACTTTTTCCCAAAAGCCCGCCGGACCTAGATTTGAAGAAAGTTCTAAATCTTTCCGCCGGACTCAGTTTCGGGCGGAAAGTCCGCTCGTGTGTGTGCTGGTCCGACGGAAAGCCCACTCGTGTGTAGGCTGGTCCGACGGACCAGATACGACACGAGGGCAGGGTATTGCATCTCACGCTCGCTGCAATAGGTAAAACACATTTTCCTATTGCGGCGAGCGCGGGGCATACCAGGCCCTTAGGTCTGGTATGGATTATAAAGGGAAGCCCCTACGCCGAAAAAAACGGCGTGGGGTCCCCCCTAAAATCCATACCAGACCCCGATCCGAGCACGCAGCCTGGCCGGTCAGGAAAGGGGGTGGGGACGAGCGAGCGCCCCCCCCCCCCTCCTGAACCGTACCAGGCCGCATGCCCTCAACATGGGGGTGGGTGCTTTGGGGGAGGGGGGCGCCCTGCGCCCCCCCCCCACAAAGCACCTTGTCCCCATGTTGATGAGGACAAGGGCCTCTTCCCGACAACCCTGGCCGTTGGTTGTCGGGGTCTGCGGGCGGGGGCTTATCGGAATCTGGGAGCCCCCTTTAATAAGGGGGCCCCCAGATCCCGGCCCCCCACCCTATGTAAATGAGTATGGGGTACATGGTACCCCTACCCATTTACCTAGGAAAAAAGTGTAAGTAATAAAACACACTACACAGGTTTTTAAAATATTTTATTAAACAGCTCCGGGGGGGGGATCTTCCTCCGGCT
Source organism: Aquarana catesbeiana (assembly GCF_042186555.1). Classification (NCBI taxonomy): domain Eukaryota; kingdom Metazoa; phylum Chordata; class Amphibia; order Anura; family Ranidae; genus Aquarana; species Aquarana catesbeiana. The sequence goes on from NC_133330.1 coordinate 9,058,060, forward strand.
TCGGGGGTCTTCTTCCGGCTTCGGGGGTCCCTCCGCTTCATCTTCTCCCGGCGTCCGGTTGGTTCTTCTCCGCTCTCTTCTCCCGGTGTTCCTGTTCTTCGGCCGGCTCCTCTGCTGTCTTCAAGTAGCTCTCTTGCCAGCAGAGGTCCGGACTTCTGGGCTTCTGGGCTTCTGGGCTTCTCTTCCCCAGATGTTGACACGACGCTCTCTCCTGCTGGACTGCTCTCCGAGGGCTGCGTTGTGACTTATATAGGTGGAGACCCCGCCCCCTTTTGATGTCACAGTCCCTGGGCATGCTGGGACTGTGACGTTTTAGGGGGCGTGGTCACTGGGTGATGTTGACCACGCCCCCTAAAACGTCACAGTCCCAGCATGCCCAGGGACTGTGACATCAAAAGGGGGCGGGGTCTCCGCCTATATAAGTCACAACGCAGCCCTCGGAGAGCAGTCCAGCCGGAGAGAGCGTCGTGTCAACATCTGGAGAAGAGAAGAGAAGAAGCCCAGAAGCCCAGAAGCCCAGAAGTCCGGACCTCTGCTGGCAAGAGAGCTACCTGAAGACAGCAGAGGAGCCGGCCGAAGAACTGGAACACCGGGAGAAGAACCAACCGGACGCCGGGAGAAGATGAAGCGGAGGGACCCCCGAAGCCGGAAGAAGACCCCCGAAGCCGGAGGAAGATCCCCCCCCCCCGGAGCTGTTTAATAAAATATTTTAAAAACCTGTGTAGTGTGTTTTATTACTTACACTTTTTTCCTAGGTAAATGGGTAGGGGTACCATGTACCCCATACTCATTTACATAGGGTGGGGGGCCGGGATCTGGGGGCCCCCTTATTAAAGGGGGCTCCCAGATTCCGATAAGCCCCCGCCCGCAGACCCCGACAACCAACGGCCAGGGTTGTCGGGAAGAGGCCCTTGTCCTCATCAACATGGGGACAAGGTGCTTTGGGGGGGGGCGCAGGGCGCCCCCCTCCCCCAAAGCACCCACCCCCATGTTGAGGGCATGCGGCCTGGTACGGTTCAGGAGGGGGGGGGGCGCTCGCTCGTCCCCACCCCCTTTCCTGACCGGCCAGGCTGCGTGCTCGGATCGGGGTCTGGTATGGATTTTAGGGGGACCCCACGCCGTTTTTTCGGCGTAGCGGGGTTCCCCTTTATAATCCATACCAGACCTAAGGGCCTGGTATGCCCCGCGACGGGGCTAGTAAGGTGTCAATCTCGCCGATAAAAGCGGCAAGATTGACATCCTTTTCTAGTCCCGTCGCACCTGAGTCACGTTCAAAATGAACGGACTTGTCCGTGTGTGGGCAAGTCCGTTCATTCTGAAAGTCCGCCGGAACTCCGGCGAAAGTCCGTCGGAAAGACGGGCGGACTTAGCCCGCCGGAAAGTCCCGGCGTGTGTGGGCAAGTCCGTCCGTTTTAAAGTCCGGCGCACCTGGCGGACAAAGTCCGTCGGAAAGTGTGCCGGACCAAGTAGGATAGAAAGTCCGCTCGTGTGTACGCGGCATAAGTCATTATTTCAACCCTATCAATTTCCCCCTTTGACATCATCCTTTCCCTCCCCCTGGGTCCTCATGAATAAGTTCTAGTCAGTTTTTCCCCAGAGTCCTTTCCCTGACCACGAGTTGTCAGAGGGGTAGAACCCATCCCCCTAGGTATTACCAACATCTTAAAATTCAAGAAGAGGACTTTTATAGGAGTAGGGTGATGTCAATACACATTTATCGGTATGCCCTGTCTATTCTCCTAATTTTCCTATTTATTTTCCTGTATACACATATATTCGTGATTGTAAGTGATATTAATATTAGAATAATAATTACCATTGGACTTAACAACCAGTGAAAGGTATTGGTTGCTGTAGAAGACATTCCACTAAATATATCCCACCAATGTGGTGCAGTATCCTGTTGTATCTGTGAGGAAAGATGTACTAGTCTACCTTTGTCAATAATTGCGGATACAAGGTTATTCTGTAGGGTATGTTCTAGTGTTTCTATGTGTTGTCTTAACAAATCTGATTGTTCCAAAACCTGTTTTAGTGGGTCTAAAGAAATTATAAAGGGTGTAGTGTCAGTGAGATTATGTACCTCATAGACTGAAGAGAATATCTTATCGGCGTCTGGTTCAAAAAGATAGGTGTCGTTACCCCATTGTAATATTTTAATCTTTTTTATACATCCCGCAAACGGCGCCGATTTATTTAATGCTGACATGGTGCGGTTATCATTAGTAATGATACAAATATGCTGGGGTCCTATTTCTATGAATCTATTGTTCACATTTATCGGTGTTCTTTGCATTTTGCATATGCTAGTTTGGTATTTTAACAAGCAAGGTTCATATACTGGGGAACTTCTGCCACATACCATTCCCTTATTGGTTCCTTCACATAGAGTTAAATCATGGGTTCTGTTTCCTTTATCTACATATTTCCCATATATTTCTGGATACCAAAACTCGTCTTTAATTACTAGTGGCATGACCACTATTTTACACATTTCCATTACATCTGCTACCCGGTATGCTTCGAACCTTCCTACGCACCATTTCTCCTCACATTCTATCTTATCCCCTTTTACTTGGAACCATACACCATCGTCAGTTAAACCCTTAAAATATTTCATCCAGGTATGATAATTTCCCAACTGTAGTTCAGTCCTGGCCCTATTTATTTGTATATGATAGGATAAGAGGTTAAAAGAGCACTGTGTGAAATTTACAAACTGTTGACTTTGATTCCACAGCTGGAGCTCTGCTCCTATCGTGTGATTTATTAACCCTCCCAAAAATTGTAATAGGGGTATTTCTTGCAGTTGGGTTTCAAAAGTGGTGGGTAACCATTTGCTTGTGATAGTCAAGCTGTCAGCTATGTGTCCCCCTGCATGCTTCCATCTGTTGTTCATTTCTTCTATCTCGACCGAGTTTAAAATTCCCATCCCTGTACCTGTCAGTCCCAATAGTGTGTCGTACCATTCTCGTTTATACCTACACTCCGGTATCCGGGGAAAGGTGTTATTGAATTTTATTTTTGTTTTCTGTTGTGATGTTGATACATTTATGCAAGTGTTTGGTACGGGTGTTAATATGGAAGATTCAATTATTGGAGTTACTTCTTCCTCCATTTGTATGTGAAACCCATAGGTCTGTGCATACCAGTACCACCCATCAACTCTCTCTTCCCTCCACCAAGATGCACAGAGGAAAGTACTGGATTGATTAACGGTAATATCTGTCAGATTGAACATCCCTTCTGATATATTTTCTCCCCCTGCTATTGTGGTTAATATTTGGTACATTTGTCCTACCACCCGTTCCCGGGCTTGTTTCCACGTCTGTGAAAGGGATATTTTATGGCACCTATGATTTTTATTGTTATTGAAAGGAAAGCTCATATTGTCATTCCACTGGAAAGTTACAGTTACTTCTGAGAGGGGGTCCGCCTGTATCCATGCAATACCTACATCTATATGAAATGGTCGCCTGTGTCCTTTAACAGTGTAATTACCTACATTATAATCCTTATTCATCTCATATCGTGAATCATTTGCTACTTTAGGATCATCTATAGCCCATTCGAAAGTTGTTGTTTCCTCTACTTCAAGTACATTAATACCAGGAGTCCATGCATATATTTGTAAAACAACAATCTTCAACAAAAAATATGTAAGTAGATATTTCATCATGTTGTTTTCTCGGGTTGTTTCTTGCAATGTGATGCGTGTATCCAGGTAGGTTTTCCTTCCAGCTTTACTGAGGTGGCTGTGGTCAAGAGTACTTGGTAAGGACCTTCAAACCTGGGTTCCAATGTCTTTCTGGTGTGTTTCTTTACATATACATAATCCCCTGGTAGCAGCGTATGTGTACCTGTTATTGAATTAGGGTCTGGAAGAGAAGAATACACACTTTTGTGGATCTTAGTTAGACGTTGTTGTAATTGTATCACATATGCAGTCAAACTATCACATTGTAATTGCATACTCTGTGGAAAGTATAAACCTAATCTAGGTGCATTCCCAAAAAGTATTTCGTATGGGGATAATCCTGTTTTTCCTGTTGGAGTGTACCTTATAAAGAATAAAGCCAGAGGCAGGCATTCTGGCCAAGGCTTGTTTAACTCTTGCATGGCTTTTTGTATTTTTAACTTTATTGTCCCATTTACTCTCTCCACTGATCCTGAACTCTGTGGGTGGTAAGGGGTGTGAAAACTTTGTTGAACCCCTAACATGGTCATCACATTCTGCATGATTTCTCCTGTAAAGTGTGTCCCCCTATCTGATTCTATGGTTTCAGGAAGACCAAACCTAGGTATTAACTCAGTGATCAGTTTCTTAGCTGTGGCTTTAGCTGTAGCCGATTTTACTGGATAACTTTCGGGCCAACCTGAGAATAAATCGATACACACGAGGACAAATTCAAAGGGGCCGCTCTTAGGCATTTGTATGTAATCAATTTGCAGTCTCTGGAAGGGGTATTGGGCCCGGACCTGGTGTTTTCGTGGGGTTTTCACTTTCTGTCCTGGGTTATTCAGGAGACAGATTTGGCAGGCTGCACAGTAGTTTCTCGCAGTACTACTGAATCCAGGGGCGAGCCATCCTTGGTTCACAATCCTATACATGGAATTGGAACTGACGTGTGTGGGTAGGTGAACTCCCGCTGCCATTGCTGGGTACAGAGAGGCAGGTAGGCATATTTTGCCTACTTCCCTCCATACATTGTCAAGGTCTGGTGCTGCTCCCATCCTGACCCACTTATCTTTCTCGCTCTCCCCTGCTTGCTCCTGTAATTTACTCAGCTGCTGCCATGTTGGTTCTGGGATACTCACCTCTACCGCTGCTAAGGTCTCAGGGCTTCCTTCCCCTAGAGCTGCCTGTTTTGCAGTCAAATCTGCAAATGCATTTCCTTTTGCCTCAATTGTTTTTGCGCTCGTGTGTGCCGCTATCTTCATGATGGCCACTCGTTTAACCTTTTGAAGATTGTTCAGGACTCTCTTAATTCCTTCTCCATGTTTTACAGGTGTACCTGCTGCTGTCAGATAACCTCTAGCCCTCCATATGTGGCCATAATCGTGCCCTACAACATAAGCATAGGCAGAGTCAGTGTAAATATTCCCTTCTCGTTCTTTTAAGTATTCTAGGGCTTGTTCTAAAGCTTTTAATTCTGCTTCTTGTGCTGACATGTGCGCTGGTAAGGGCTGTGCTTCAATCACCCGGGTATCAGTCACTACAGCATACCCTGTGTGATATTTACCTTTGTCATCATCAAACCTGCTGCCATCTATATACAAGGTGTACTCAGCATTTAAAATTGGTGTATCTGTAACGTGTGAGAATCCCATTGTCTCCTGTTCCATGAGCTGAAAACAATCGTTTTCATCTACTTCTTTAAACAAAAGAGTGTCAGTGTCCTCATTTCTTTTCTCACTAGTACTATTAGTACTATCATTCCCCCTTGCCAAATCTGGTGACTGAAGAGGCAAAAAGGTGGCCAAATTTAAGGTTGTACAGCGCTGAAAAGTGACATTTGGAGGTAAGAGTAAAGTACACTGTAACCTTAATTGCCTAGCCATTGAAATGTGTTTGGGCTGTACCTGAGACAAGATTGCATGTATGTCATGTGTGGTATGCACTACGACTGGATTGTCTAGAACAATCTCTGATGACTTATCTATGATAATTGACACTGCAGCTACCGCCCGTACACAGGACGGTGAACCTCTAGATACTGGATCTAATGCTGCTGAAAAGTAAGCGACTGGTCTTTGTTTTACATGTGCCTGTGTCAGAACACCTGTGGCGTGTCCAGTGATCTCAGCAACGTACAGGTTAAATATCTTGGTGTAATCTGGTATACCAATAGGCGGGGCAGAAATCAACAACTTTTTCAAAGTGACAAACGACTCATAAGCTACTTCTGTAAGCATATACGGTACAATTTTCAAACAATCGTATAATGGCTGCATCAAAGCGCTAGCGTGTGGTATCCATTGTCTACAATATGACACGATACCTAAAAACATACGCAATTGTTTGAAATTCCGTGGGGGTAACATTCCCTTTATCACTTGAACCCTCTCCTCAGTGAGATGTCTCGTACCCTGTTATATACAATGTCCCAAAAAGATAACTTTTTCCTGACACACTTGCAACTTTTTCTTATTAACCTTGCAACCCTTTTCTGCCAAAAATCGCAACAAATTAAGGGTGGTGGCCAAACAAGTTTCCTTGTCAGGGCAGCATAACAATAAATCATCCACATATTGTAACAATACACAGGAATCTGGTGGTACCCATTCTCCCAACACCGTTTGCAATGCTTGCGAATACAAGGTAGGTGAATGCGCCATACCCTGAGGTAGGCGTGTCCAGGTTAGTTGCCGATTTTTGAGGGAAAATGCAAACCAAAGTTGGCATTCTTCAGCAAGCGGGACGGAAAAGAAAGCGTTCGCTAAATCTATAACCGTAAAGTACATACTGGTTGATGGTATTTGTGACAGTAATGTATGTGGATTGGGTACTAAAGGTGTCATCGGGGCTAGTATTTTGTTGACCGCTCTAAGGTCTTGGACCATTCTATACTTAACCGGACTACTGGCTACTGATTTCTTTTTAACCGGGTACAAGGGAGTGTTTGCCGGTAATTTTACCTCTTTTAGAACTCCACTTTTTAAGAAGGATTGGACCTGCATTTCTATGGCCGCCTCTTGGGGTGCACTGAGTGGATACTGTTTTTGTTGGGGAAGCACTGCTCCTGGAATCAGCTGTAGGGTAACCGGAGGTATGGGGAAAAGTCCAACATCAGCTGGATGTTTCTCCCATAGTTCTCCTGGAAGGGACGACAAAATCTGATCTAAGTCTGAAGGAGGTGGGCCGGACAATTCCGATTCCTCCTCTAGGTATTGTAACAGGTTACACATCTCCATGTGTTCTTGATTATCCCCTATAGCTAAGGTGACAGTGCCATCTGGGTGATAGGTAATGTTAGCTCCTATTTTCTGCAAAATGTCAGCTCCTAACAAATTAGTGGGGGCTCCTCTGGATACCAGAAAGCGTGAAAGGAACATGTGGTTTCCTACTTTAACTTTCAGAGGTTTTGTAAGCTGGGCGTCGGCTAAAATGCCATCATATCCAGTTATTAGTAAAGTGTCAGGTGATTTTTGGCCAGGGAGTAGTTCAGAATCAGAAAGTAACGAGCGTGAAGCTCCTGTATCGACTAAACAAGAGATTTTCTTATTACCAACCGTTATATTTGTCTTAAGCATTGTTGTTTTGGATTTTTCTAAAACCGGGGCGAGTCATGCTCGTGGACCATCTCCCTGCTGCCTGATATGACTATTTTTGTTGTCCCTGGGCTGGTTCCTTCTCTGATTAACTGGAGAATCAACACCTTCCTCTCCTTCATCCCTTATTCTTTTCCTACAGTTGCGTCTGATGTGACCAATCTTGTTACAGTAGTGACAGGTAAGGGGTTTGCGAAAGGAACCTCTACCTTGCTCTTGGGAACCCCCGAGTGCATTGATAGCATGAGATTTCCTCCCTTTGGTTTCTGCTAAGTCCGCCTCTATGCCTTGCGCTTTTTGTAACAACGTCCCTCTATCTCTAGTTGCCCTCCACTCTGGTGTGCAGGCTTTCAGTCTCTTACTTATCTGTGGAATTAATCCCTCCATAAATTGTCTATTGAAGGCTCGGATTGTGACTGGCAGGGCCAAGTCCAATCCCTCATCTGCCATCATACTTTCCATAGATAAGTAAAATTCCGATACAGTCTGTCCTGGCATTTGCTTCATGGGTGATATGGACCCCCTCTCCTGTTGTTTTGCTTGACAAAAAGCTTCTAATCTAGCAATAAAAGGGGCCCTTGAGTCTATGGGGGTCATTTACTATAGCGCTATAGCGCTAATTCGCGCAAATTGCCGCGAATTAGCGCTAATTCGCGGCAATTTAGCGCGAATTAGCGCTAATAGCGCTAATTCGCGCTAAAACGGTATTCACTATAGCGCTGGTGAGAAAATACTCCCAAAATCGAATTTACTATAGCTCCCTGAAACTAAATAGAGCCCAAACCCTTACTCTGCTAAAACCTAGAGAATTGCACATGGAAATAATGTTTAGAGCATGATATAATTGCCTAAATGGTACTGAAATATGCGGTATATTATTTAAAGATTATCTGCTTTTAAACTGTGTGAAAAAGTGATTTCTACACTGAAATATCTTTAAAAGTCTGAAAAGTGAAAAATTCCCCGTTTTGGACAACTAGGTGCCAACACAACTGAGCATGCTCAGACCTGAAAATAACTCTCATTTTAACTCAAGTGTCTTTTTTACCTGGAGGTATAGTAAATACCAAAATGAGAGCTAATTAGAGAGCATTTTTTGGGAGTTAAAATCTGCTCTAATTTAGTCCAAATGAAGTTTCAGTCACTGATTCTAATGGAACAATTCTAACTTTCACAAAAAAAACCTTTTAATGTTGAGATGAAATGTATCTTTCTGTGAAATAAATTTTCCTTTGCAACATTGTTGCTTCTACTTAAAATATTTTGTTTTTAAGAATACTAGAATGTGGAATGTTTTGATAAAATATATTTTTCTCTGTCACTTTCACTTGTTACTCTTCATCTCACAACAATCTTTACCCCAAACTCACACAGGTGTCTTTACAATCCACAAACAATACCATTGCTGATGAAAATTTAAAATGAATCACAATTTTTTGTGCTTTTTATTATTTCCAAATATTCATAATTTGAGCCCAAAAAATGTGATATGTGTACCAACATCAGAAATCAAAATGTAATTCCCAAATATTTGAGGGTAATATTCTACTCTCACCCACAAAAAAACACCAAATATCACAGAATAAATCAAGAAGAATAACTCTTGAGTAATGTAATTCCATCACCTGTATGTCCATAGAAATGCAGTATTAATGTGTTTTTATGTGTATTTATGTGTAGTTATGTGTAGGAGGGTCTCACACGTGGCAGCTCTGTGACTTAGAGGTTAGAACTTCTGCTTAGTATCTCTGAGGGTCTGGGTTCAAATCCCAACCATGTTACTTCATGTAGAGAAGTTGTCTCATCTCCCAGGTCCTATAATTATGTCTAAATGTAGTAGTTATGTGTAGGAGGGTTCCACCACCATTGTAAGTCTTTTCCAGATACACTATATAGCCAAAAGTATTGGGACGCCTGCCTTTACACACACATGAACTTTAATGGCAGCCCAGTCTTAGTCCGTAGGGTTAAAATTTGATTTGGCCCACCCTTTGCAGCTAGACCAGCTTCTGGGAAGGCTGTCCAAAAGGTTTAGTCTGCCTATGGGAATGTTTGATCATTCTTCCAGAAGTGCATTTGTGAGGCCAGGCACTGATGTTGGATGAGAAGGCCTGGCTTGCAGTCTCTACTCTAATTCAGCCAAAGGGTGTTCTATCGGGTTGAGGCCAGGACTCTGTGCAGGCCAGTCAAGTTTCTCCACCCCAAACTTGCTCATCCATGTCTTTATGGATCTTGCTTTGTGTACTGGTGTGCAGTCATGTTGGAACAGGAAGGGGCCATCCCCAAACTGTTCCCACAAAGTTGGGAGCATGAAATTGTCCAAAATGTCTTGGTATGCTGACGCCTTAAGAGTTCCCTTCTCTGAAACTAAGAGGCCAAGCCCAACCCCTGAAAAACAACCCCGCACCATAATCCCCCTCCACCAAATCATTTGGACCGGTGCACAAAGCAAGGTCCATAAAGACATGGATGAGTGAGTATGGGGTGGAGGAACTTGACTGGCCTGCACAGAGTCCTGACCTCAACACAACAGAACACCTTGGGATAAATTAGAGAGGAGACTGTAGGTCAGGCCTTCTCGTCCAACATCAGTGCCTGACCTCACAAATGCACTTGGAAGAATGGTCAAACATTCCCATAGACACACTCCTAAACCTTGTGGACAAGAAGAGTTGAAGCTGTTATAGCTGCAAAGGGTGGGCCAAATGAGTTTTGAACCCAATACTAATACTGGGATGCCATTACAGTTCATGTGTGTTTAAAGGCAGGCATCCCAATACTTAGGCCAATATACTGTATATTGCTTGTGACACTGAGCATGGCTATGGACTTAGGGCTGGTTCACACCACAGAGATGCAGAGAACATGTGTGTGGTTGCCTGGTGGGCAAGTGGGTAGCAGTTCTGTCTAGCAGCACCTGAGATGTTGGTTCAATTCCCCAACATGCTAATACTTGTGTTGAAGTTTATATGTTCTCCCTGTGTGGGTTTCTCACCACAATCTAAAGACATACTGGCATCTTATTTGTCTCCTGTCGAAATAGGTTCTAATGTAAGAACGTTGATTTTGGACTTTATATTGGAAGCTCATTGCAGCCAGGGACTGATGTTAATGTTTATTAGCACTAATCATGCCCAGGGACTTGGACATTTCAAATTTTAGGGTTTACACTGCACGGGTACATATGCTTAGAAAACTGTTGCTTTGTTTATGTGGATGCAAATGGACTTTGATCTTTAGCCTGTAGTTGGAGATTTGATGCACATAGCCAAGGGCTAACAGAGTTGCGAACACTATTATGTGTTCCTGCCCATCAGGTGCAATCACTTTAGACATACATGAAAAGACAGATTGAAAGATACTGGTGGGCATGTACTTCTATTGGGTGTGTCAGTGTGCTAACAATACAACCTCTCTTATATAAAGGCCTGCAGTAGGGGGATTCGTTTGGCCTGAGAAGGTCAGGTTTTTTGTTGTGAGGGAGAAGGAATGATATTGGGAGAGTTGATGAAATTCTTGTGCATTTTTTCAATCAAAAGTGGGTTTATGTGGCCATGCTGTCAATGTTGTGTGTGTATTGTTCCTATCTGATCATGCAAACATCGTTTGGAAGCATCTGCTGACCTACTATTTTTTATCTCGTTTAATCGTGTACACCGAAATGCAGCTTCCAGCAGAACATGGTCATCAATGTATGTATGTGTGGATTGTGGGCTGGTGGTGGGTGTTTTGAATAAGTCTTTTGCAATATTATGTTGGAATGCTTTGTAAGAGTGACTGTTAAGTATGTTTCTATAATCTTTCAGATAATAATGTGATGTGTTGCCCGTTATACACTGAAATTAAAGCTGTGTCCACTCTAAGGTTTTGTCTAATTTTAGATTGTAAGCTCCTATGAGCAGGGCCCTTAAAATTCCGTTGCTAAATGTAGTACCATATATCCTGTCCAAATTTTTTTGAAGCTAGTAAATGTAAATTTATTTTTTTTTCTGCTGGTAAAATAAAAGTACATTGAGCTTTTGTTGTGGTGTGGGTGTGTGGGTTTTTTTTTTTTTTTTTCCTTCTACTTTTCTTTAGTTTTTGTGGGTGGTGGTTTTGGGAAAGTGCAATATCTCTTCTATATTTTATTTCAATATGTATTTGTGCACCAAAAAACTAATCTTTGCCCTGGTTCACATCCTACTTTGAAATTGCGCTACTTCATTTGAAGTAGCATGATTTCAAAGTAGCAAGGTCAGCGTGATTTCAGGTGGCTTCACACACAAATGTCTATTGAAGTCGCACCTGAAATCGGCAAAAGTAGTGCAGGAACTACTTTAGCAAATTGATGCGGTGCCACAAAAAAAAGTTGCATCAATTGGAACAGTGCCATTGCCAATAGTCATGCGATTTGATCTCTCAAATTGCATGACCAATCGCTCCAATGTAAACCTAGGCTTCTGCACAACTGCAAGGTATATATAAAGATTCCACCTTTATCATTAACGGCTGTGGAGAATTGCAGGTAATGAATTCAGCTGGTGGATAGGCAGTGTTTGAATGTGTCAGCTCTGGTTCACATTGGTGTGATTTGACATGTCAAATCTGTGGCAATTGCACTGTTCTAATTGGTGCGATTTGTATTGATATTGGTGCAGAAACCTGCACTGATGTCTCTGATGTTGCCCCCACAGTCGGGACTGACATGCAGGAATGAAATTGTGGGAGTTCAGCTGAACGATTTCCTCCCTCTGTCAGTGTGAACCAGGGCTCAAACTGGGCCTTTTCCCTTTGTAATTCACCTGCTGCTAACCCAGGGACACCATTTCTTAGCAAACTCCCTTAAGTTTACCTTCAAATATATGTAGAAATACAGATTTGCATATCTGAAAATAAAAAAATACTAATCGTGGTTGAGATCAAATATTCGCAGCTGCAATCAAAAGCGTAGTTTCACCTTCTGACCTGGAAATTATTCATTGTATGCACCTGGAAGTTCCTGTGCTGGTCAGGATCTCCATCTAGGTGGACATGGCGAGGTCTCTTTAGCAGAGAGGAGGCGCTGCATATTGGCCGGGTAAGTGTAGGATATGTACTTGTACTTAATCAATGCGGGGTGGATGTTATAGTTAGATTTGGTGTGGGTGGGGTTCATTGATTTGTTTGGCATCACCACACATTTGCTTCCGTCCCATGTGCACACATCACTTCCTGCATTTGTTCTGCTGATGTAAATCAGTAAGGACTATGCAAGTATAAATGAGAGCTCCTTTTATTAAAATATATATGACTTGTTTCACAGCTGGGCGAATTTTCCAGCAAATTTGGACCTTTGAGTTGCATGACAAGTTGTACCCCATGATTCTCAATGATAACCATTCATATCTGTGCTACTTTAAGTCGCACCAACTTCAAAGTAGTCCCTGTACTACTTTGGTGTGACTTAAGGTATATCGGGTACAATATTACACAGGCATTCCCAGAAGTTGGGGCCAAGTTGCAGCAGCAAAGTGGCAGCAAAATAGTGTGACTTTCAGGTCGCAGCAGTGTGAATGAGATTCAAGGATAACACCTTTGAATTTGGCCCTATTGTCACTTGTGCATCCTGAAGGTGTAGCAAATTCGTCCCTGTACTACCTTGGTTTGACTTTGATGCAATTTGAGGTCCATACACCACAAGATTACACAGACATTGCTTCAAGTCATGAGAAAGCTGTGCAATTTTAAGGTCGCACAAGTGCAAATGGGGCCTTATTCAAAGGTGTTATCAATTAATCGCATTAGGTTACTTTCACACTTGGGTGACTTTTCATGGAGCTTTGGACCTCAGAGTCACATGAAAAGTTGTCCCCCTTGATTTCCATGCATATTTATTAGAGCTGCACGATTAATCGTCATCGTGATTTTTTTTCCCCTTTACGATCTTGAAAAAAGAGTTTCACGATTCTTGCTATGTAAAGAACTCTCTCTGCTCTTCTGAAGCCACAGCCGAAAGACCAGGAAGTCTGCCAAGAATTAGAACATTCTTTATCAGTGAACTTAACTAGAAACCTTGTAACAATTTGTCAATTAAATAGTATTCTGTGTAAGTGAGGAAAGTTTAACTACTTAAACACTAAACATTTTTCTGACATTTGTTGGTTTCAGGTTAAAATCATTTTTTTTTGCTAGAAAATTACTTAAAACCCCCCAACATTATACATATATTTTTTTAGTAGAGACCCTAGAGAATAAAATGGTGGTTGTTACAATATTTTATGTCACACTGTATTTGCGCCTTTCAAATGCAATTTTTTTTTTGAAAAAAGTACTTTAATGAATTAAAAAAAAGAAACGTTAGCCCAATTTTTTGTGGGATAATGTGAAAGATTTTACGTCACGAGAATCGTGATCTTTTTATTCTAAGCAAAAAAATTGTGATTCTCATTTTGGCCAGAACCGTGCAGCTCTAATATCTATGCAACTTCACCCATGTTCACATAGGTCTGAATTGACATGTCAAATTGTAGGCCAAATCGGCGCCTATTGATGGCAATGGAACTGTCCGAATTGGTGCGACGCCACAACGATTCCCAAAAGTAGTTCCTGCACTACTTTGGACGACTTCAGGGGGCGATTTCTTACCTCCCAACTTTTTGAGATGGGTATAAGGGACACCTATTAGCAAAAGTAGGTAGGCATTCTTAAAGGAGAACAGTTGGGACCTATGTGATTTCACTAGACATCTGTGCAGGAAAGTGCACTGATGTCTCTGAAATCGCTGACAAAGTCGGGCTGAGTCACACTTGTGCGACTTTGGATATCAGAGTCGTATGACAAGTCATACCCCATGATTTTTAAAGTGTACCATTCATATCTGTGCAACTTCAAGTAACACTGACTTCAACGTAGTCCCTGTACTACTTTGGTCTGACTTTGATGCGAGTTGAGGTCCCTAGACCTCAAGTTTACACAGGCATTCCCTGGAATTGCGGCAAAATTGCTGATGCAAAATCATGGGAAAGTTGCGTGTCTTTCCCTGTGACTCCTGTGTCCATAGACCTCAAGATTACATAGGCATTGCTTAAAGTCGCATTAAAATCTCGCAACTTTCAGGTCGCACAAGTGTGAAAGGTGCCTAAGTCACTGTGCTGAGTACTATTTTATACCTAGAATATAAAGTAGTCCCACCATCAAACACTAGTAAACATATGTTCTCAATATAATTGTGCTCAAATGGCTGAAAATCACACAGATGGTATCACCTACTGAAAGCTTGCATTGTACTCAGCAGCATATGCTGTAATATTAATGTCTGAAATGCAAAACATTATTGTATTGAATCAAACATTAGTAAATGTATTTTCTCTGTAGGTAAGTGCTCAGCTCTGTAGCATAGCGGTATACCCTGCTGCCCCCAAAAGTTCAAGCCATGAATTCAAATCCCACTGACAGCATCACCTCCCAGAAGTGTGCATTGTACTCAGAAGCATAATTAGGCAAAGCACATCAGCTTGCTTTATTCCATATTTTAACTCTTCAAATGCATGCAATGGTATGTACTTATTCAATAATATGGTATGGAATTCAGAAATTCAAGGAAAAAAATGTCGTAGGGTCCCCCCAGTACATACCAGGCCCTTCGGTATGGACTTTAAGGGGAACCCCACACCAAAATGTAAAATAAATTTGATGTGGGGCCCCCAAAATCCATACCAGACCCTTACCTGAGCAAGCAGCCCGGAGGTCAGGATAGGGGGGACGAGTGAGCACCCTCCCCTTCTGAACCTTACCAGGCCACATGCCCCAAAGCACCTTTTCCCCATGTTGATGGGGACAAGGGCCTCTTCCCGACAACACTGGTCGGTGGTTGTCGGTCTGCAGGCAGGGGGTTTATCAGAATCTGGAAGCCCCCTTTAACAAGGGGGCTCCCAGATCCTGCCCCCTATGTGAATAGGTATGGGGTACATTTTACCCCCTAACCATTCACCAAAAAAAGCAGTGAAATGTAAAAAAATTAATAGCCGGTTTTTGACAAGTCCTTTATTGTAGAATAGCTCTGAGCTGTCTTCTTCCCTGAGCCATCTTCTCCAGACGCTGTCTCTCCCTCCTCCATCTTCTCCCTGAGCTGTATTCTCCCAGAGCCGTCTCTCCTGCCGCCGCCATCTGCTGTGTTCTTCCGCACCGCTGGTTACCCGCTAATAAAAAAAAGCTGCTCTTCTTCCATGGTGGTCTTCCTCCGCTGTGTTGTCACCCGCTGTGTAGTGTCTCTTGCATAGCCATGGAGCGGACTCTCCGGATGACATTATCGGATGGCCACAGAAGACCGCCACAAGAAGAGCGGCTTTTTTTTATTAGTGGGTAACCGGCTGCGCTGAAGAACACATCAGCGGGAGAAGATGGTGGCAGCAGGAGAGACAGCTCGGGGAGAAGAAACATCAAACACTAGTGAATGTATTTTCTATGTATTTTCTATGTATGACTGTGCTACACCCAATAGGCTAGTGGTCAGCACTTCTACCTTGAAAAACTCATGGGTTCAAATCCCACTAAATACTAAAAGATTGAATTGGTGAAAAAAAAGCAAATGACTATTAGCCAATTAGCCAAAGCAGCATATGCTGAAAATAGGTGAATGCCAATTAGCCAATGCACTTTAAATTTGGCTGATTCTATTATATTAACTCTTCAAATGCATGCAATGATATGTAAGTATTCAATACTATTATGGTGTGAAATTCCAAACACCACACACTAACTAATGGGCAGATTAAATTTTTTTGTTTGTTCATTTTAATTCGCTTGTGCACTGAAAAAATATACACAGCTGGGGGATGGTAGGTTGGCTGGTATTTGAACTTGTACCATGAGTGCTGTGGAGACATCTGAGCAGACTACTAAGCCATTGTGCTAAGTATGAGACCTGCATAATAGTGTAGTATGATTAAAGAATGAATATAAATCATTACCGCTTTATAGTCACCTAAATTAAAAAATAAAAAACAACATACAACAAATAGATAACCTAAATGTTTAATACATGTAACTTTACAGAATAGCAGACATTACTATGTAATAATCATTCATAACTGCATTAGTTAGCAAAAGAAGGAAAAAACTAGGAATACTAATTGCAACATACATCAATAGATGCACACAAGGTAGAGCACATCTCACATAAAAATGTTTCTTTCACATACATGGATCATGATTACAGTGCAGTACTATATAACAACTTGGTAGGAATTGGCATTTGCATATACGCGGAAGCGCTAATTAGTGCCAGCTTAGAATTTACTAACATGTGTTTCTCACTAATAGCGCTAGTTTTTCATTCGCACATTCGCCTGTTGAAATTTTATTTGGCTAAAATGGTCGCTGGTTCGTATTCCCAACCACACCACAAGACTACCTGCCTGGAGTTTGCATGTTCTCCCTGTGCCTGCGTGGGTTTCCTCCGGGTACTCCGGTTTCCTTCCACACTCCAAAGACATGCTGGTAGGTTAATTGGTTTCTGTCTAAATTGGCCCTAGTATATGAATGTGAGTTAGGGACCTTAGATTGTAAGCTCCTTGAGGGTAGGGGCCCATATTAGTGTATAATGTTTATGTAAAGCACTGCGTAAATTGACGGCACTATAGAAGTACCTTAAAGTGGAGTTCCACACAAAAATGGAACTTCTGCTTTTCGGAACCCTCCCCCCCTCCGGTGTCACATTTGGCACCTTTCAGGGGGGAGGGGGGTGCAGATACCTGTCTAAGACAGGTATTTGCACCCACTTCTGGCATAGACTCCCATGGGAGTCTCTGCCTCTTCCCGTCCCGACTGCGCTGTCTGCTGGGAACACACAGCTCCCAGGAGAGAGCGGCGACCACTAGGGACGCGCAGCGCGACTCGCGCATGCGCAGTAGGGAACCGGGAAGTGAAGCCGCAACGCTTCACTTCCTGATTCCCTCACCTAGGATGGTGGCGGCAGCTGCCGAGAACCGAGCGGGTTCTCGGCGTCCCCTGCCGACATTGCTGGACCCTGGGACAGGTAAGTGGCCATGTATTAAAAGTCAGCAGCTGCAGTATTTGTACCTGCTGGATTTTAATTTTTTTTTTTTTGGCGGTGTGGGTGAACCCCCGCTTTAAATAAAAATAAATAAGTCTTCACTAATATTATGGTGTGAATCTCCAAAACACCATACGCTAGCTAACAAGCAGTTTACATTTGATAAACTTTATTGTATGGTATATAAACCATCAAACACTAGTAAAAGTATTTTGTACATATAATTGTGCTCAGCCCAATAGGCTAGCAGTTAGCACCTCTACCTTCAAACATTCAGGTATTGAAAGACTCATGGGTTCAAATCCCACAGGAGAATCCTAAAAGATTACTTTTGGTGGAGAAAAGGAGAATTACTGTTAGCCAGTTAGCCAATTAGCCAAAGCAGCATACAGTGAATGCCAAGTAGCCAATACACTTTAATGCGGTTGATATTATTGTATTAACTCTTCAAATGCTTGCAATGGTATGTAAGTATTCACTAATATTATGGTGTGAATCTCCAAACGCCACACACTAGCTAACAAGCAGTTTACATTTGATAAACTTTATTGTATAGTATATAACACATCAAACACTAGTAAAAGTATTTTGTATGTATAATTGTGCTCAGCCCAATAGGCTAGCAGTTAGCACCTCTACCTTCAAACATTCAGGTATTGAAAGACTCATGGGTTCAAATCCCACAGAAAAATCCTAAAAGATTGCATTGGTGGGAAAAGGAGAATGCCAGTTAGCCAATTAGCCAAAGCAACACAATTATACGTGTATATATATTTACTGAAAATAGGTGATTGCCAAGTAGCCAATGCAGTTTAATGTGAAAGTTTTTATTGTATTAACTCTTTAAATGCATGCAATGGTATGTAAGTATTCAATTATATTATGATGTGACATTCCAAACACCACACACTAGCTAAAGGGCAGTTTACATTTCTTTGTTTGTTTATTTTAATTCACTTGTGCACTGAAAAAATAAACACAGCTGGTGGATGGTAGGTTGGCTGTTGTTTGAACTCATACCATGAGTGGTGTGGAGATATCCAAGCAGACCACTAAGCCATTGTGCTAAGTACAAGACCTGCATAATAGTGTAGCATTATTAAAGAATGAACATAAATAATTACTGCTTTATAGTCAACTAAATTAATAAATAATAAATCAAAAACATGAAAAAAACAACATACAACAAATAGGTAACCTAAATGATTAATACATGTAACTTTACAGAATAGCAGACATTACTATGTAATAATCATTCAGAACTGCATTTCTTAGCAAAAGAAGGAAAAAAAAAACTAGGAATACTAATTGCAATATAAATCAATAGATGCACGGGAACTAGAGCACATCTCTGATAAAAAATGTTTCTTTCACATACATGGATCATGGCTACAGTACAGTGCTATATAACAACTTGATAAGAATTGGCATTTGTATATACGCGGAAGCGCGAATTAGCGGCAATTTAGAATTTACAAACGTTTGTTCTCTGCTTATATCGCTGATTTTCATGCGCAAATTTGCCGTTTTGTTTCCATTTGGCTAAAATGGGCTCTATTATTTGCCATAGTGCTCAGTACTTCCTGGAGTTATAGTAAATGACCCCCTATATGTCTGACATGTCCTGCCTCCAGGTTGCCATCCCCATCAACTTGTCCTGCAGGTCTGTGTGGACCTATTTCTGTCATAAACTGGTTAAACAGGGTCAGAGTCATTTTGTGTCTGCATAGATCCTCCCCATCCTGCCAGGTCGCTTCATGTGTATTCATTAACTGTGTCACAAATCTACAGAAAGCAGCTGGCTTTGCCACCGGGTCTGGGGCGCTCTGTATTAATGCCATAAGGGTGTCTGCCGACCATGGTGCCCAAGTCCTTATTTGCATTCTACGAGTGACAGTAGGCGGGGCATTTGGATGGGCTGCTTGTCCAAATTCTGGATTGTTTACCTGAACAATGCGTGTATCAGTGCATACGGGAGCTACAGTTTCTGGATGAGGTTTTTGTGCCCCACAATGCACACATTCTACTGCCCATTCTGGGTTTTGTGCTCCACAAACCTGACAAACCCATCCTCTCCCCTCAAGTACAGGATATATCTTGTGTGGTTTGCGTTCTACGTCAGTATATGGGGGTGGGATGGCTGAGCTGGGAGCCTCGACATTTTTTTTTCTTCTATCTTTCATATCCCAACCATCACAATCTGGATTATATTTCCCCCCGGAAGGGCGCATTCTGTTGCTCATTGGGATGATATTCTTTCAATTCATACCAACCTTGGCAAGGCTCATTCACTTTCTCAACAAGACAGACAGACAACAAACAAACAAATAATTCCAGCAATATAAACCAAAATATGCAGTAATTCTAGACTCACCAATACAGAGGCTGGTGTTTTAAAACCAGGAGAACCGTAACTGACAGAACGGATAGGCACAAATCAGGGGAGCACAGAATATAAGAAAAATAAAGCCTTTTCTTACCTGGCCAGGTTTTTGATCTGTGGTTCCCGGAATGCCTGTCCTTTCGTTCCGTCAGCCGCGTTCGTCCACCTCTTGTAGTATCATCGGTGAGTCCCTCGTTCGGGCGCCAAAATGTTAGGGGCAACTTTTAAACAAGTTGCTTTAAGTTTATATTGCTTTGTCAAATTATTGCTTCTATAGGAATTAAGACACAGAGTCAGAAATCCGTGCATCAGTTTCTGAGCATAAAGGACTGCTCCCTTTACTTCTTTCAAAGGCCTTTTATTGGCAATTATACAAACAATAGCATCAGCACCACCCCCACACAGGGCAAGGGTAAACAACAACAGGAGTCACCTGGGCTACAAGCACAAGCTCCAACACCATGGCAATACAGATACAAGGCAACAAAAGCAGCTTCAATCGAGTTCAGCAGCCAAAGGTTACATTCATAACAGATTTACACGTAGGC
Source organism: Aquarana catesbeiana (assembly GCF_042186555.1). Lineage (NCBI taxonomy): Eukaryota > Metazoa > Chordata > Amphibia > Anura > Ranidae > Aquarana > Aquarana catesbeiana. The sequence goes on from NC_133330.1 coordinate 9,078,275, forward strand.
ATTATATTAAGTGAGAACTCTAAATTAAATCCCTGACCTTATCAGTATCCTGATTCTTGATTACCTGTTATGACCCAGATTGACCTTGACCTGCTCTGATCTCTTCCTGCATCTGACCCTCGGCTTGCCTCTCGGACTTCTCCACTTGCTTCCTGTGTTTAACCCTCGGCCTGTCTACGGATATTGTTTCCTGTCTTCAGTGATTGACCCTCAGCCTGCACCTGGACATTGCTATTGTCTTCAGTGCTCGACCCCTGGCTTGCTCACAGACTTTGCCTCCAGTTACCTGTGTTTGACTCCCGGCCTGTTTATGGACTTTGCTATCAATCTTCAGTACTAAGTCATCAGTCTGCTGACAGACCTGCTAACAGTCCTTTGCACTAGACTGTTTTTGCCTATCTAAGATATTTTTACTAGTCATCGGTGTTTGACCCCCGGCCTGTTGGATTAGCTGTTCATCCTCCTTTTTGAGCTTCAGCATCTTCCAGTCCTGCACAGCTGTTTCCCTGCTGGTGGCTAGGGATGAGCTTCGTGTTCGAGTCAAACCCATGTTCGACTCGAACATCATCTGTTCGCCCGTTCGCCGAATTGCGAACGATACGGGCCGTTTGCTCCGAATTCATGTGGCGCGTCATGGCCCATAATTCACTGCGGCATCGCAGTGCATTGCTGGCTGATGATTGGCCAAGCATGCACTATGACCCACATGCTTGGCCAATCACAGCGCCATCTGTAGAGTGAGCTGTAATTGGCCAAAGCCAGGGTGGCTTTGGCCAATTATGGCTCAGGGGTTTAGCACACGCCCCACACTATATAAGGCCATCTGCATGGCGGCCCTGTGTAGTGTGTTCCGGCGTTGAGAGACAGAGACAGAGAGACAGTGTCATTTGATTTAAGTTAGATAGATTAGGCAGGACAGTCAGTCAGTTAGCTGCACTTACAGTGTATTGTGTATATATATGCATCCCAGGTGTTGTATGTGTGTATATATATATATATATATATATATATACTGTATTCAGTTTAGCTAGATCCGTTCCTGTTATTATCTTCTTACTGACAGGCAGGCTTGTGTGGTTACAGTATTTAGAGCTACCTGAAGAAAATTGCTGGTGTTCTTCTGATCCGATTAGTACCACAGTCAGGCAGCTAGACTATTTACAGTAAGTGTAGTGCGTCCTCCTCACAGTGTTCAGCTAAAGCTACAAGTTAGTTTAGTGTGACCTCTGCACAGTGTTCAGCTAAAGCTACAAGTTAGTGTAGTGCGACCTCTGCACAGTGTTCAGCTAAAGCGACAAGTTAGTGTAGTGCGTCCTCCTCACAGTGTTCAGCTAAAGCTACAAGTTAGTGTAGTGCGTCATCCTCACAATGTTCAACTAAAGCTACAAGTTAGTGTAGTGCGTCCTCTGAACAGTGTTCAGCTAAAGCTACAAGTTATTGTAGTGCGACCTCTGCATAGTGTTCCACTAAAGCTACGAGTTAGTGTAGTGCGTCCTCTGAACAGTGTTCAGCTAAAGCTACAAATTAGTGTAGTACACAGTGTTCAGCTAAAGCTACAAATTAGTGTAATGCGTCCTCCTCACAGTGTTCAGCTAAAGCTACAAATTAGTGTAGTGCGTCCTCCTCACAGTGTTCAGCTAAAGCTACAAGTTAGTGTAGTGCGTCCTCCTCACAGTGTTCAGCTAAAGCTACAAGTTAGTGTAGTGCGTCCTCTGAACAGTGTTCAGCTAAAGCTACAAGTTAGTGTAGTGCGTCCTCTGAACAGTGTTCAGGTAAAGCTACAAGTTAGTGTAGTGCAGTGTTCACTCCTGGCCTGTTTATGGACTTTGCTATCAATCTTCAGTACTAAGTCATCAGTCTGCTGACAGACCTGCTAACAGTCCTTTGCACTAGACAGCTAAAGCTACAAGTTAGTGTAGTACGTCCTCCTCACAGTGTTCAGCTAAAGCTACACGTTAGTGTAGTGCGTCCTCTGAACAGTGTTCAGCTAAAGCTACAAGTTAGTGTAGTGCGACCTCTGCACAGTGTTCAGCTAAAGCTACCTGTAGAAGGTTGGTGGTGTTTTCCTGATCCTATCACTACCGCAGGCAGCTACATTATTTACACGTTAGTGTAGTGCAACCTCTGCACAGTGTTCAGCTAAAGCTACAAGTTAGTGTAGTACGTCCTCTGAACAGTGTTCAGCTAAAGCTACAAGTTAGTGTAGTGCGTCCTCCTCACAGTGTTCAGCTAAAGCTACAAATTAGTGTAGTGCGACCTCTGCACAGTGTTCAGCTAAAGCTACAAGTTAGTGTAGTGCATCCTCTGAACAGTGTTCAGCTAAAGCTACAAGTTAGTGTAGTGCGACCTCTGCACAGTGTTCAGCTAAAGCTACCCGTAGAAGGTTGGTGGTGTTTTCCTAATCCTATCATTACCGCAGGCAGCTACATTATTTACACGTTAGTGTAGTGCGACCTCTGCACAGTGTTCAACTAAAGCTATCTGTAGAAGGTTGGTGGTGTTTTCCTGATCCTATCACTACCGCAGGCAGCTAGATTATTTACACATTAGTGTAGTGCGTCCTCTGCACAGTGTTCAGTTAAAGCTATCTGTTGAAGGTTGGTGGTTTTTTCCTGATCCTATCACTGACTGACTGTTCACTTTGCATGAATAGAGACAGCATTTAGAAGTCAGGCATGGAGGGCTCAGGGTCAAGAGGAACAGTAATGAGAGGCGAGGATGAGAGTCATACAGCAGACAGTTAAACAAGCAGGAAAATCAGACTAGAAGAATCCGAAGGTGGTGAGAGTCAAAGTACAGGGAGCATCAAACACACAAGGGGCTTCTACAACACTGCTTGGGGAAGAATTACGATCACTCACGGATCCTCAATAATCAGATATTGACCACGCATCACTTCCCTGCAGTCCCACACTGACACACTGAGCTGTGTCGGCTCTCTTACCACACTCAAGCTGACAGGTGGCAAACCTAGACTCTGGGCTATGGGCACCAGATTCGGGGCTCCAGCCTCAATAGCCACCTGCTAGTGATGCCTATGATCCCTACACATAATAAATGAATCATACAAAAACACAACAATATGTCAAAAAAGAAAAAACCCTTATGCCCCGTACACACGGTCGGATTTTCCCATGGAAAATGTGTGACAGGACCTTGTTGTCGGAAATTCCGACCGTGTGTTGGCTCCATCACACATTTTCCATCGGATTTTCCGACACACAAAGTTTGAGAGCAGGCTATAACATTTTCCGACAACAAAATCCGTTGTCGGAAATTCCGATCGTGTGTACACAAATCCGACGGACAAAGTGCCACGCATGCTCAGAATAAATAAAGAGCTGAAAGCTATTGGCCACTGCCCCGTTTATAGTCCCGACGTACGTGTTTTACATCACCGCATTCAGACTGATCGGATTTTCCGACAACTTTGTGTGACCGTGTGTATGCAAGACAAGTTTGAGCCAACATCCGTCGGAAAAAATCCTAGGATTTTGTTGTCGGAATGTCCGAACAAAGTCCGACCGTGTGTACGGGGCATTAGACGGGTAGAAAGGATCTATAGGAAGTGGCTTCATTCAACGCCGGGTCATGGGTTGCCCTGAGTGAATGTATTCATCTAATTTCTCTCTGTAAAATACACCTGTCCCAATCTTCCCCGCACGGATCCTGTGGGATATATTCCAGGGTTATTCCACATGTTTGCTGTGTCCCCCACATGGCTTCTCACAAACTACAAACAGGACTTCTTATGACTTTCTTTCACCAATGTCTTTCTTCTTGTCACTCTTCCATAAAGGGCAGATTTGTGGAGAACACGACTAATAGTTGTCCTGTGGACAGATTCTCCCACCTGAGCTGTGGATCTCTGCAGCTCCTCCAAAGTTACCATGGACCTCTTGGTTGCTTCTCTGATGAATGCTCTCCTTGTCCGGCCTGTCAGTTTAGGTGGACGGCCATGTCTTGGTAGGTTTGCAGTTGTGCCATACTCTTTCCATTTTCAGATAATGGATTGAACAGAGCTCCGTGAGATGTTCAAAACTTGGGATATTTTTTTATAACCTAACCCTGCTTTATACTTCTCCACAATTTTATCCCTGGCCTGTCTGGTGTGTTCCTTGGCCTTCATGATGCTGTTTGTTCACTAAGATTCTCTAACAAACCTCTGAGGGCTTCACAGAACAACTGTATTTATACTGAGATTATATTATACACAGATGGACTCTATTTACTAATTATGTGACTTCTGAAGACAATTGGTTCCACTAGATTTTATTTAGTGGTATCAGAGTAAAGGGGGCTGAATAAAAATGCCACCCAACACTTTTCACATATTTATTTGTAAACAATTTTGAAAACCATTTATCATTTTCCTTCTACTTCACAATTATGTGCCACTTTGTCTTGAACTACCACATAAAATCCCCCAAAAATACATTTATGTTTTCGGTTGTAACATGACAAAATGTGCAAAATTTCAAGAGGTATGAATACTTTTTCAAGGCACTTTAAATGTTTATGTTCTGGTTTGTGATAAATTGTTTTTTTTTCAAAGAGTAAAATGAAATTTGCCCATAAGCAAAACAAGAAGTCGCCAATGATGATTGATGGACATGAAAACGGAAAATTGTATACTCACCTTTCCGTAATTTTCCTTTCCTGACGCCTCTCCATGGCAGCACACACTGGGTTGTGACTCCGCCCCCACAACCTGACAGGATTGGTTAGCTATAAATTTGAAGGGGAGACACCCCGCTGCATTCTCTGTAAATATATCACCATAAAACGGGGTGGGAATCTGTGTGCTGCCATGGAGAGGCGTCCGGAAAGGAAAATTACGGAAAGGTGAGTGTACAATTTTCCTTTTTCCTGACGCCTCCATGGCAGCCCACACTGGGAAATAACTCGCCAGTCGGGTGGGTGCAAGAAAATAATATTTATTCCTTATAATGCGGAAGAATTGGCTCTAACAACAGATCTACCGAAGTCTGCCATAGCCAAGTGAGCAGAATCCACTCTATAGTGAGAAATGAAAGTGTGTCTGGAGGACCAAGTTGCTGCTTTGCAAATCGTCTCCGGTGAGACCCTGCAATACGCTGTCCAGGAGGTAGCCACTGCCCTGGTCGAGTGAGCCCTGATGCCTTCGGGAATTGCCAGATGATGTATGGAGTATGCCTTCTTGATGGACTTGACTAACCAGGAGGCGATTGTACGTGAAGTAGCTGCTTGACCTCGTCTGTTTTCATGTGGAATGACCATGAGGGCATCCGTCTTCCTAAAAGGATTTGTAACCGCCAGGTAACTAATGATGGTTGTTTTAACATCCAGAGGATGAGGTTCACCTTGATCATTAGTAAAGGATGGTAAGAAAATGTCTTGGTCCTAGTGGAAGGAAGTTGCTACCTTCGGAATGAAGTGGTCTGAAGGTCTTAGTACTACTTTATCAGGAAAGAATACTAAGTAAGGTTATGGTGCCATCAGTGCTTGGATTTCAGATACCCTCTTTGCTGATGTAATTGCAATGAGAAAAGACAGTTTTAGAGTCAGATCCCACAGAGAGATTGATTCAGATGGAGTAAAAGGAGGATTGGTGAAGGCCTCGAGAACTACTGAGAGATCCCATGATGGAAAAGCTGGTTTCTTGGGAGGTTTGATTTTCAGACAGGCTCTCAGGAATTGGATTACCAGCGGATGTAATGCCCATCTAGTGCCTGTTTTGGCCGACAAGGCAGATACTTGTACCTTAAGGGTACTTGAACTTAGACCTTTGTTGATTCCTGACTGGAGGAACTCTAGGAATTGAAAGGGTTCTGGAGCAATAGGATCCCATCCCTTCTGCTGTGCCATGGTAAAGAATTTGTTCCAAATTCTTGTATAGGTGGTGTTGGTGGTACTTTTCCTGGCTTGCATCAGGGTTGATATTACTTCCTGAGAGCAGCCTTGTTCCCTTAACCTAATCCTTTCAACTTCCATGCCGTCAGATGCAACTTCTCTGGAGCTGGGTGTAGAAATTGGCCTTGAAATAGCAAATCCGGAGTTACCGGAAGAAGGATTGGAGGTTAAAGGCTGAGCTGCAATAGGGTCATGAACCATGGTCTTCTCGGCCAAAAAGGGATTACCGCGATTACCGTGGCTGAAGATCTCCGAAGTCTGGACAGGAATCTCGCAATTAACGGAGTTGGTGGGAATATGTACCCCAACTTGAAGTTCCATGGGTGAATTAGACAATCTATCCCTTCGGCTGAAGGGAACAATGCTCTGGACAGAAACCTCCGACACTTCGTATTCGCAGGTGTGGCTGCTAAGTCGATCTCTGGCACTCCCCATGTCTCCGTAAGAAGAGAAAAGGCCTGGAGACTCAGGGACCATTCGTTGTTTGAAAGAATCTCTCGACTCAGGTAATCGGCTAACATGTTCTGTGCCGCAGGAACATATATTGCTTTTAAGTCTGCTAGGTGTGCCTGTGCCCATTCCAAGATAGGACGGACTTCCTCCATCAGTGTGAGTCTCTTGGTACCCCCTTGCCTCTGGATGTAGGACACTGCCAGCTTGTTGTCCATCCAGATAAGCACGTTCCTCCCTCTGAGGACTGGAGCAAATGCCATGAGGGTCTGGAAAGCCACCCTGAGTTCCAGTATATTCGATACTATATCCTGGGCCTGGAACTGCCATCGGCCCTGTGCTGCTTGATCTTGACAGTGAGCTCCCCAGCCGCTCTGACAGGCATCCGAAGTAACTATTATGGGATCTGGGGGAACTATCAGCTTGTATTTCCTGAGGTTGGTCAAGTGTGTCCACCACCACACTAATTGCTTCATTGGTCTGGAGATGGTAATGGTCTGACGCATCGATACTCCATCCCACTGCCTCAGAAAGGAGTTTTGCAGGACTCTCATGTGCCATTGTGACCACTGCACCATGGGCAGGGTTGCAGCCATGGACCCTAGCACACTCAAGCAGGTTCTGGCTGGAAGATGTCTCGCTGATAGTAATCTCCGCATCTTCTGTACTAGAGGCTGAATCTTCTCCTGAGGGAGTTGTACCCTGTTCAATTTGGTGTTCAAATCCGCTCCCAGGAATACCATATTTTGCGTGGGTTGTAGACTGCTCTTTTTCTGGTTGACTAGCCAACCAAAGTCCTGGAGAGTCGTGAGTAAGATCCTCTGATGACACAGCAAAGTTTCTCGATCTTCTGCCAAGAGTAGGATGTCGTCCAAATAATGATGGACTCGCAGACCCTTTTCCCTGAGGAATGCAACCAGGGGTAGGAGGACCTTGGTGAATGTCCTGGGAGCCGACAAGATGCCGAAAGGAAGGCACTGGAATTGGAAGTGGCTTTTGTTGATGGCAAATCGGAGGAATTTTTGAAAGGCGGGATGAATTGGAATATGTAGGCAAGCGTCCGATAAATCTACTGAGAGCATCCAGTCGCCCAGGTTCACTGACAGAAGTATGGACTGCAGGCTCTCCATTTTGAAGGCCTCTATTTTTATGTTCCTGTTGAGATTTTTTAAATCCAATACAGGGCGTAAGTCTCCGGTCTTCTTCTTTACCAAAAATAGTGGGGAATAGAACCCCCTCCCCTTTTGATCTGATGGAACCTCCAGGATTGCCCCTTTCTCCTTCAATTCCACTATATATTTTAATAGTAACTTCCTCTTGATTAGTGAAGATGGCAGTCTTGTTGATTGGAAGTGATTTCTCGGAAGTTTGCCCATAAACTTCCACTTGTGTCCAAATTTGATTGTGGAAAGAGTCCACGGGTCCTTTATATGGCTTGACCAAATCTGTACGATGTCCTTGAGCCTGGCGCCCACATGTGCTGGGTGGGCAGGCGAACCTTCAAAATGACTTCTGCTGCTCCCCTGCCGGGGTAGGCTTGGACTTCTGCATCCTTAGGAAGGAAGGTCTTGTGTTTTTCCAGTCTCTTCTAAACTCCCTACCGGGACGGTAGGATCTAGCTTCCTTATATTTCTCAGGAAGGTTGCGCCTGAAAGACAGACACTTTTGGGCCTTGGGTCTCCTGTCTGCGGGAATTAATCCCGACTTTCCTCCTGTTACCTTCGAGATAGCAGTGTCCAATTTAGACCCGAACAGGTTTGAGCCATCGTATGGAATTCTGCACCAGTTTGTTTTAGATGCAGTATCGGCCATCCATGGTTTTAGCCACAGGGCCCTTCTTGCCCTGACTGAGGCTAGCATTGATCTTGCCGAGTACCTTATAATATCCACTGAAGCTTCTGCCACAAAGTCGCCTGCCAACTTGATCTCCTGAAGAGAAGATATTATTTTGTCTACTTCAGCACCGTCTTGGAGGTCCTTCTCCACCCGGGTTGCCCAACCTGATATGGCTTTAGCCACTGCTGCTGTGGTAATTGCTGGTCTGCAAGCACCCCCAGCCGTGGAATATGCTTTCTTTAATTCCAGATCCAATTTCCGATCCAGAACATCCCGAAAGGAAACTGCGTCTTCAATAGGCAGCGTGACATGCCGTGCAAGACGCATCAAGGAGTAGTCCACTACTGGGGCGTTCATCAATTAATTGACTTTTGACTCCTTCAGAGGATACATGTTTGTCAGTCTGTTGGTGAGACTGGCCCGCTTATCAGATCTTTCCCACTCATCTTTAATTAGATCCTCCAGTTCACCTATAAAAGGGAAGTTTTCTGGTTCTTTTTTTAAATTTGCGAAATATTTCCGAACTTTCTGCGGTTCCACTTTATCTTCTTCCCAGCCTAGCGCTTCTTTAACTGACTTTGCAAAAGGCTGTACAAGGGAGAAATCAAAACCTGCTGACCTATCCTGATCCTCATCTCCTGAGGAGGGTTCTGATGCCTGGGGCTGATGGGCGTCTGCTACCGATGTGCTGGGCGTAGGCCTATCCATTAGTGGTGCCTTTGTCTCCCTTATGGATTCCCGCATAGATTCTCTTATGAGCTCCGTAGCCACTCTAGCGTCTAGTTCTTTGTCCTTTGCTGCTTCATTGAAGCAGGATCTGCAGACTAGCTTGTCTGGCAAGGCCGGTGCGCCGCATACCCAGCAAGCGTTTGCTGCAGGACGGGTGTGGCGGCTCTGGCGGTGTGATGAAGGTGACCGTCTGCGGTGTGACCGACTATGACGGGAGCGGCTGCATCGTGAGAGGCTGTGACGTGAGCGGCTATGTTTTTTGGTGGCAGGAAGAAGATCTTGAACGGTTTCTGCAAGACTTCTTGCTTGACGCATGACTTGATCTCCCTTCACGCCTGGAACTTGCGGCTCTTGACCTGGTAGGGCTGCCAAAAACGCAGCGTTAGTGGTTTGGCTCTGTTTTTCTCTCCCCTTCTTCAATACTTACCAATGACGGATGGCCTCTTACTGATGGTGGTCTGCGCGGGCAGTGGTCTCCATAGTGATAGTGACAGGAAGTCTGAAGAGTAATAATAAAAAATATATATATATATATATATATATATATATATATATATATATATATATATATATATATATATATATATATATATATTATATATTCCTTTTTTTTTTTTTTTATTCCTCTCTCTCGCTTTTTTTTTTTAAAAAAAAGCACTAGACAGTCTAGTTAGATGATCCAACTTACCTGGGCTTGCTGAGTTGTTTTCTGGCAAAGCAGAGCAACACACGGCAAAATTCAGCTCTTTTTAGGAATCCTCAGCAAAAAACACAGAATGAATGTGTTTTTAAATTTGGCGCCGCCGTCGAACGCCTCGACGCCATCTTGGAGAAGGGCATAACCTTCTCAAGGCAGTACCTCGCTCTGAGCACAATTGCAGAGCAGAGGAGGAGCGTCGGCCGCCATGACGGTTCCACAGCGGTGGACAGCAAGTGCCAGCAATCCCCCTAAGCAGGGGAAAAAGATTATATTAACAGAAAAAAGGTACAGGCAAAGAAAAAAGGAGACCACTGCAGTATATGAAGCTTCTTTAAAGCTTACTGTGCCAGACGTCCAGACGCCCCCTGAGACCACCAGACCGGGGGTTCCCTCCATAGAAGCTCCTTTAGAGACTGTACAGGAGGGACTTCCAAACAGGAGAGGCTTGAACCTGCTGGGGCGAGTGCAGTAAGAGGCTTTTCCCAATCTGTCAGGTGAGGATAAAAAAGAGAATGCAGCGGGGTGTCTCCCCTTCAAATTTATAGCTAACCAATCCTGTCAGGTTGTGGGGGCGGAGTCACAACCCAGTGTGTGCTGCCATGGAGGCGTCAGGAAAGAAGTCTTCAGTGACCCTTGTTTATCTTATATTGGTAACAGAATATAATTTAGCCTTAAGGAAATATCTGAACAATTATAATTGGAATTTATGTCTGCCGCTGTCCGAGGCCAAGAGACGTCCCCCAGGGACATTTCTGTGCTGATGAGGAGAAAACACGATCCTCCTCCGATCCCCGGAGATTTCCCTGCGAGTCGTCCCGACCCGACTGAGGATAAAGACAAGTGAGATCCTTCCCTTTCTCAGGAAAAATCTGCCCGTCTATTGCCAGCTTTACTCTGTCCCACCCGTTATTTACCTCGAGATCTACAAGCCACCCATAGCCAGGTGCACAGATGTCATACAACCTCCACAGCCAGGTGAGCAAACATCACAAGCCACCCATAGCCAGATACACAGACATTATACATTACTCATACCCAGGTGAACAGATGTCCCATGAGGCTGATGGCCAGGTGCACAGACATTGCACACTGTTCATACCCAGGTACATAGGTGTCCCACGCTGCCCACAGCCATATGCACAGATATTTCATGCTACCCAACACAGGTACATAAATAGAACATACTGTCCACAGCCAGATGTACATGTTCCAAGACATCCAGAGAAAACTGAGCCAGTCACATCAGTCTCTGTACCAGAGGAGCTTACACTCTAATGTCCCTTCCCCGTCACACACTGTTATTATTATACATTTATATAGTTCTGACATATACCGCAGTGCTGTACAGAGATCACTGAGCCAGTCACATCAGTCTCTGTACCAGAGGAGCTTACACGCTAATGTCCCCTCCCCCATAGTCACATCAGTCTCTGTACAGAGGAGCTTACACTCTAATGTCCCCTCCCCCATAGTCACATTAGTCTCTGTACAGAGGAGCTTACACTCTAATGTCCCCTTCCCCCACAGTCACATCAGTCTCTGTACAGAGGAGCTTACACTCTAATGTCCCCTCCCCCCACAGTCACATCAGTCTCTGTACAGAGGAGCTTACACTCCAACGTCCCCTCCCCCCACAGTCACATCAGTCTCTGTACAGAGGAGCTTACACTCTAATGCCCCCTCCCCCCACAGTCACATCGGTCTCTGTACAGAGGAGCTTATACTGTCACTTATCTTTGATTTTGTTTCTCTTGTGTCTCATGTGATGTCATGTGTATCAGATAATGTAAATGGTTACTTTGGGGGAGAGTAAAGCTACTTGCACATTGCTTCCTTTCAAAAACTCAGAAAAACACACGTGTGTTTGCTGCATTTTTATATTGTTTTGGCCGTGTTTCTGGTGCATTTTGCACCTGTGAAAAAAAAGACATGTGACTCAAAAGCCGCACCAAAAACACAACCTCACGTGCATTTTTAATGAGTTTTTTGATGTAGTGTGAATTAATTTCAAAGAGGAAGTGCGTTTTTTTTTTTTTTGCAGCATCAGCAAACATGCACCAGAAATGCAGTAAGGAGAATTTTACAAAACAAATCAGTTTGAAGAGTTCCAAAAGATTTCATAGTCATTCGTTTTTCTTCCGCTTTTTCTGCTTCAAGAAAAATGGATCAATGTGAAAGCAGCCTGACTAATACTGGAGAGAAGAGAATCTGGTGCAGCTCTGCAGAGAAACCAATCAGCTTCCAGGATTTTTTTGGCAAAGCTTAATTGAAGAAGCTGAAGTGAGAAGCTGATTGGCTCCCATGTACAGCTGCACCAGATTTTGCACTCTCCAGTTTTAGTAAATCTCCCCCTTTGTGTTGTAGAAATGACTTTGAGGATAGTCATCTTTTGCCCCCTTGCTGTTTGTGGTGAGTGGTGACATCCCAGCAGAGTGACGATGGACGCCCCATGCTCAGTCACACCGGATCCACATTTCATTCATTCTCTGTAATGAGCGCTTCTGGAACAATTCTAAGTCCAGGGAGCACTGGGCGGGGTGACTCCTCCCTCCTGACTGGCTCCACCCTCAGCAGACCTCCTATATATGAAGAGGTAGAAGTGCAGCTGATCACAAGTTTGTCTGATAAGGAAGCAAGATGACAGATACTGTGAGTATGAGCACCGATGGAAGCTGAGAAAATGGGTTGTGTGGAAGTGGTTGGTTCAGTGGTGCAGTGTGTGGGGTTGCTGGGTGTGGGAAGTGGTGGGAATAATATTGCTGGGTGTTGATATAGGTTGGTGTAGGTTGCTGGCTGTGGTAGTGGTTAGTACAGTAGAGCTGAGTTTGGACAGTGGTGCATATAATGCTGTTGGTGGTGGATGGTGGTCAGGACATAGGTTGGTGGGGGGTTGCTGGGTGTAGGTCAGGATTAAAGTTCTTGCCCTTCTACTTATTCAGATTATTTAGGGTGTGATGAATACATTTTGATATCCTGGCACAGAGCTGGGTCTGCCATCCTGGGTACTCTTAGTATACGGTATATACTGGGATGGCTCAGACTAGCCCCTTCTCCATGCTTGCTCTTAGTATCTTGTTGTTTGCATATCTCCCCATCCTTATTTTTTAAATTTGTGCTATTAACCATTTGCTGTGCAGTTTTATAAATATAATGGTCCTATTCTGAGATGTGACCTGTCCCGTCCCTCTGGGTTACTCCATTGTGGCAGATCATTACCTCTCTCCATGCAGGATGGAAGGTGGGGAAGGGGGGATATTCCAGACTAACATGCTGAGTACAGTAACTGCATCCATGAGATGTCTCTTCTGTCTATTATCTATTATACAGGGTGTAATGATCATCCCTTTGTCTATTATACAGGGTGCAATAATTCTCTCTTTTTCTCCTATACAGGGTATTTTGTATAAATTCAGCCTCAAACCCGGTCACTCCATAGAGGTGAAGGGGTTAATTCCGGAGGGCTGTATACAGTAAGTCCCGGTTCTAGCCTTGGCTACTAAGTCTATAATATACGTCTGATCTCTGTATAATACATTTTTTCCAAAAGTACAACTTGTAGAAGTGTGCTCTGTATACAATACATCCTACTGACCCCTCCTCACTGGGAATTTGGGGGGTGTGGTCCCTCAAAAAATACCTGACATCCAGATTTTTTTTTTTTTTTTTTTTTTGCTCAGATCAAATTTAGCTCCAACATTTGTGCTTCTACATTGTGACAAAATGTCATCCTGGATATAACGGTTTTGCCTTAACAGCTATCATCTGAAATCTGACAACTGACATACATTGTTGTCTTTCTCTCCTCTTGGACCCCACTAACCTGTGTAGCTGCATTCTCTGTGGAGAAATTAATCCTCAAACTTGCAGTATAAAGTACTTTGTCACTATCTCATACCTAGTTAGAGGTCAGAATGACAGCAGGGAATGAAAGGGCACAAAGTAGTAGTGATTTCTCAGCTCCTCCATCTCCCAGCAGTGACTGAGCAGCTCAGCTCACCTTCTCAGCTATAACTTGTTCAGCTCCCCCTCCTAGTAGTGACTCTTTACCCCAGTTCTTCTCTGCAGTGTAGTGGAGCATCATGGGAAATGTAGTTCCAAAACATCTGGCGTGCCAAGATTCGCCATCACTGCTCTACACCCTCTCCCAGCAGTGACTCGGCACCTCAGATCACTCTTCTCTCACTAGTAGGATGGGAGGGCAGAGACCAGACTTGAGTGACTTCACTGTTTTCTCTTGTGAACTTTCAGGAAGAATTGTTCCGCAACTACAAATGTCAGTAAGGGATTGCCTTAAAGCTTACTTATGACTTGTTTATAATCTATTCATAAAGTATGTCCTTATCCAGGCTACGGGTTCACTTTAGGTATATTATAATGTGGGGATTTGTATTTCCAGGACCCCATTTGTTTCTGTTTTTCAAACAAACTCTTTTGCAAGTTAAAATTAGCTAAAGTTTGAGCTTTATGAATTAAAAGTGGTAGAAGTACCTCTGATACCCATGGGAGGACCACTGGTGAATGACTCGACTACAATATCCAACAAGGTCAGCTGAGCAGAATAATTGCTGTTTCTGTCTTTCTAGGTTTGCCATAAACTTGGGAACAGATGAGAAGAATTATGTGCTACACTTTAACCCTCGATTTGACTACTCTCAAGATAAGAAAATTATAATCCTGAACTCTATGGTGGACGATGTCTTTGGAGAGGAGCAGAGGGAAAGCTGCTTCCCCTTCCAGGAGGGGTCGGATACCACGGTATGTCTACACTGGGAGGGGCAGGACAAATGTTGGATGTGGAAATGTAGCATTACTGTGTTCATTTTGGACACATAATATACTGTACAGCGCCAAAAGGTGCAGTAGGCAGCCAGTGATGGGTTTAGGTGAAGGGTATATAGGCTTTTCTATGTTGATCACAACTTCAGCTCATTCCATGAAGGATGAGAACCTTCCACATAGGAAGATCCAATGGATTCCATCGTGCTGCCATTGTGTGCTATGGTATATCGAACTAGCAATTTTTCAGATCACCAAGTGTCAGAATTATTGGCTTGTGAAATGTGTTTGAGATGTTAAAGCAAGAGGATGAAACACTGATCAGGAAATCCCTGACATGGAATGTCCCCTGTAAAGGCTCAATCTGGGGAGTAGTGTATAGGGGGGTTGGCCAGGAATTGAAGCTCCATAGCAACATGCTAGATCGGTTATGGAGAGACCAATGGGGGAGGAATGCAGGGAAGGGAGCAATGTGATTGACTGGAGAAAGACAGACAGACCGGGTATGGTCCAATGTGTGTGGTGGGGTGGGAGGATACAAGGCTGTGACTAATGTGGGTCCTGGGGGTAGGATACATGGAAGGGTGTGATTGGGAGAAATATGGGTGAATAACAATGTGTGTGGGTTTTGTTTTTTTTTTTTTTGTTTTTTTTGGGGGGGGGGGGGGGGGGGGGTTTCAGGGAATGGATATTACCGCTGATAGCCCTGTTCCTCTAAATACATCTCTGGGGCAGAATTCTTCAGAAGTGATCATGCTTGATTCTATATGGGGTAGAATATGAAATAACTGACCCACAAACTTATTCTCATTTTATACCAAGTCAGTCATAGTAGATGGGACCCTTGGTCAAAGATGCATATGTATTGGAGCCATGGCTTGGACAGTGGCAGATGGGGCCCTTATCAGGACAGATATGTATTGGAGCCCCTGGAAGGGGGAAATGGTTTATTCATATAGAAAATAGCAGAAGATATTTTGTTCATGGTGATCTGCAGATAACAGACACAGTATTACTGAAAATACCAACTGAGAGGCCTAACCTTCCCATTGTTATGCAAATATCAAATGGTAAGCTCAGCCCCTTTTGACATTAAGCCCTGCTCCCTAGGATGCACTGTCAAATGCTAGAGCCTCAGTGCTCAGTTGTGTCATGGCACTCCGGCACTTTTTTTTTTTTTTTTTTTTCCTTCAGCATGTAGTGTAGCTGGCATGGCATACAGGAGCCTTACTCAACATTTTTGCCACAGAAACCCTTAATCTTCAGGTAAACCAATTCATTGTCAGTGGGGAAAAAATGCCCCTTATATTGGTGACTGGTGGTAAGAATGCTCCACTTACAGTGGTGGTCCAAATGCCACTTGCAGGCAGTGAGAAGGATCCTTGGTGTCATGAAGCTGGCCGTGCCAAGAAGTGGTGGGCCCTTAAATAGGCACACAATCAAATGGGATGTTAATCCACCCCACTCAAGGAACCCCTTGAAGCCTCTTAAGGAACTCTGGGTGATTATGGCTGGCAGAGGGACTCAACTAGACAACTATTAATCTCTTGAAGGCTTCAGTCATTGTTCTAGGTGACAGATACACCCAGACCCTGTCACTAAAATATTGCAACACACACACACACACACACTTTTTTTTTTTTCCCCTTAACTGTTTTCTGCAATACATAAGACAAGCTACATGCATCTATCTTATGAAATGACCGTTTATAGTCCAGCGAGCTGACATTGTGCCATCTCTTTTCTTACAGGTTTGCTTCCAGTTTGAGCAAGACAAGATCATCATAGAATTACCTACCGGAAATCCTCTCTCATTTCCAGTCCGTTTTCCCATAGAAGAGATCTCGTACTTGTCCTTGAGGAACCTTCAGCTCAAGTCCATCACACTAAAATGAAGAAGCCTAAAATAGAGGAGCCGCCTGTCCCACGTGTCCATATCCAGGCTCTGTGAAATGGCCACAGTGGATGAAGAGGAGAAAATTCTTGTATCCTGTTTTGTACACCCCCCCCCCCCCCCCCTCCAATCTGCATCCTTGCTGCTCATGTAGACATATATTGTGTTTTGCTTAGTTCATGTATTAGAAATGAATTTCAAATAAAAACAAATTTGTGTCTGATCAAACCAATTTATTTGGCATTAAGCTGACTTTGGGTGGATTGCTGTAGTCACTCACAAAGCACTGCCTGCTGCATAGCGCCCTCCTGCTGGAGGTTTGTTGCCTTACTTTTTAAAAAGCACACCGTAACCAACAGAGGGTGCTAATGTTATATTCTGCCTGCGTAGTCTTGGATTTCCATGACCTGTGAAGGACTAAACTTCAGTCCTAGAAGCTACCCCTTAAAACCATTAACCTCTAATACCTCCCACAAATGACGCGACAAGGTGGTGGAGTAAATGGCCTTGCCGGCCTTTTATTAATAAAATATAAAACCAATAAATAACATTTTTATAAATAACTTTTAATAATAACTTCTCAGAAATTATTGGAGTCTAGGAGGGGAATACACCCACAGGTCACTGCATAGGAACTCTTAAACTTTTTAAGGCCTCCAGTCGCTAACCCCAGACTGTGAGACAGTACCCAACCTTCTCAGTGACCAAACTTTTTTCCCTTCCTGGTTAACCCCTCGTAACCGGAAGGTACATAAAACAGCCCATATTATATATGGGTACAAACCGTGTAAACTCTCCATACCATCAATCTCCTCCTCCTCACAGACCCAAACCACTGCCACCGCTCACAAGGGGTAAAACCTTACCCTTGCGAGCACCTCCACACCCTCAAAGCTCGCTGTACCCCCTCCTGCAAACCAAGCGCCCAAAGATCAGTGCCCACCTCATTAAGATGCACCCCATCACTTCTAAGGTACCTCCAGGTGTCCACCTCCAACTCCCTATGCCGTATGGTCACTCCCCCGTTCCTCATAACAAACTTGCTGACCTCCTTGTTTACCTTTACACGGGCCCTATCAACCTTTTTATCGGACAAAGCCCAGCGCCATGACCTCCTACCCACCATGTCCGACCATACTATCACCATCCCAGGGAATGCCGCCTGTAAACGTAAAACATCACATTTTATATCCCGGATGAGGTCCCTCATAGACCTGACCCCCATGTCATTGCCCCCCACATGTAAAACTAAGACATCCGGAGCCCTGTCCCACCGAGCAAACTTGTGAACCTTACCCTGTTCCACATCATCCCTGACAACCCAATCCACCTTACCCGTGCTTCCTGCCTTGGGATACCCAGCTGCCTACCATTCGGCCGAACGTCGGCCCGCTTGGCACCCCAGAACACGAATGAGTGGCCCAATATCCAAACCAGAGCCACCGAGTCACCTGTAAAGTAAGGTTAACAGAACACAACAATAAATCACCAAAACTTTAACCCTGACCCCCCAAAATGCAAGAAGAAACCCCCCCTTTCTTCAACAAGCCTGCAATAAATGTGGGCGGATGTAAAGCTTAAACCTATCTGAGTCCCACCTGCCAATACGCTTCACTGCCTCAGAACCCAGGCCCGCCCTAGCCGCTTCAGTAGCAGCCCCAATACGAAAGGAATGGGACGAGTATCTAATGGGGTCATAACCGGCTGCCGATAAACACCTTTTGAACACGGCAACAAACTGGAATTTGGACAAAGATGACCCATCCGCATGTATCAGAAATGAGCCCGGGCAACGCGGGCGCAAATCTCTAAATTTTGTCACCGCTGCTACCGGACATATCTGTGATCCCGCAATCCGGAACACCTCCAGTTGTACTCCCTTCCCCGCCTGATCTGTTTTTGACCGTTTTATGTAAATCCTAACTGATTCCTGTGTACACACCAAATCATCCCATTGCAGTCCCCCATTTGCACGTTTGGACGGGCTGACCAGTTCGCCCACCCGTAGCGCCCCAAAGAACGCTAAAGCAAAAGCCGCGCAAAAAAGTGCGCTTTCAAAACTAGAATTGCAAATGCCTTCTATCTGGCTAAATAGCCCGTGCAACATTTCAAACGACACAGGTCGTCGCCCATCACTGCTCTTATGACCTTTTCTGTAACCTTTCAAAGCCTGCCTAACCCAAAAATCTTTTGTATGGTCTCGCAGCCCCTGCAACTTGAAAAGAAAGACCAAACCCGCCATTTTTTTATCGATGGCGGCTGCCGAGATGCCCCGCTCGAAGCCTAAATTAAGAAAGTATAGCATCGCCTGAGGTATCTCCCGGCTCACAGGGTCGATGTTTAACCTATTTAAGCATGCCAACCATTCTTGCCATACCTTAGAGTAAGCGTCCCAAGTGACCTTACTCACGGAGTTTTGGATCCACCTGGCCGCGCTCCCAAGGCAACGGTCCATATCCAGTCCGGGCAGGTAACCCCCTGCTGCTCCGCGTCTGGTGCAAGTTCCCGAAACCTGTCCCACTGAAAACGAGACAGTGCATCAGCTAAGGTGTTGTCCACTCCAGGTAAGTGTACAGCGTAGATGAAGACATTCAGTTTCAAACAGCGCAACACTAAATGCCTCAGCAACCTGACCACTGGCAAAGACTTGGCCGACAAACGATTAATCACCTGAACCACGCCTAGGTTGTCGCAGTTCAGCCGCACCTTCAAATTCCGAAAAGACTCTCCCCATATTTCCATTGCCACCACAATTGGAAACAATTCCAGCAGGACCAGGTTCTTCAAGAACCCTGCCGCCACCCAAGTTGGGGGCCAGCGGGCTGCGCTCCAAGTTCTTTGGAAAATTGCCCCATAGCCCGTAGAACCTGCCGCATCAGTAAATAGTTCGAGATCCCAATTACTGATGGGACCTGACATCCACAAGGCCCGCCCGTTAAAGGAGTCTAAGAACTCGTGCCATACCCCTAAGTCCTCTCTGTGCTCCCTGTTGAGCGTCACAAAGTGAGTGGGGGAGGTGACCCCTGCGGTCGCTGCCGACAACCGTCGGCAGAACACCCTGCCCATTGGCATTATTCGGCAAGCAAAATTCAGCTTGCCCAATAATGATTGTAGCTGCCGCAATTGCACCTTACGCTTGCCAATGGTCCCACATACTTCCGCCTTGAGATTTTCAAGCTTGTCCACCGGTAACCGACACTCCATCCCCATGGAATCTATCTCGATACCCAGAAAAACAATGTTGGACGTAGGGCCCTCCGTCTTTTCCGGTGCTAACGGGACCCTGAAACGGTCCGCTATGTGCTGTAAAGTCCCTAATAGGACCGCACAAACGTTGGAACCCGCTGGGCCAACACAAAGGAAATCGTCAAGGTAATGGATTACCGATTGGATCCCCGACACGTCCCTGACCACCCATTCTAGAAATGAACTAAATTTCTCGAAAAAGGCGCATGAGATAGAACATCCCATTGGAAGGCAGCGATCCACGTAGAACGCCCCATTCCATGTGCACCCAAGCAAATGGAAACTATCCGGATGAACCGGCAAAAGCCTGAAAGCAGATTCAATATCCGCTTTAGCCAGCAGCGCCCCCCCGCCCATAGCGCCGCACCCATGATACTGCAGCATCAAAGGAAGTATACGTCACCGCACACATTTCCGGCGCAATTGAATCGTTGACCGACGCACCCTTCGGAAAGGAAAGGTGGTGAATCAACCAGAATTTGTTGGGCTCCTTCTTAGGAACTACTCCCAACGGAGAAACCACCAATCCCGGCAGTGGTGCAGAGGTAAAGGACCCGCCATGCGCCCCAAATGTACCTCTTTTCCCAATTTTTCGGCAACCACCGATGGGTGCATGAGAGCCAACCGTAAATTCTTTGCTAAGGGGGGTGCCGTCTCCAAGGAACACTGTATTTTAAAACCGCTCTCAAAACCCGAGTCTAATAACTGTGCTGCCTCCCGGTCGGGATATCTACTGAGAAAAGGACGCATCCTTTCCACCCGTACTGGGGTCTTCCCTTTTGTTCGAAGGCTCTCCTCCACGACCTTTTCCCCGTCTAAAGCATCTGGACAGGGCATGGGATCCCCCGCAACCCGAGCACGTGTGCTTGAACCGGCAGGTTGCACCAAACTTACAGGTGCCCTCGTTAAACTGCCAGCAGAAGCCCCATTTTTTGTCGGTTGGCTGTCCTGGAGCTGCGCTACCTCCGACCCCTGCCTGAAAAAACTGGTTCGGAGCCCTCGCCGCCGTCATAAGCTTCATCCACAGGCTGATGTCCTTATGATCCCAGCGTAGTGACGGTCGGACGGCCATCCGTTGTCTAAACTGTTCATCGTACCGCAGCCACGCCACACCGCCGTACGTCCGATGAGCCTCGCTAATCGCGTCCAAGTACACAAACAAGGCCGAGCAGTGCTCGGGAGCCTTCTCCCCAACCACACTCGCCAGGATAGCGAACGCCTGCAACCAATTGGAAAAAGTACGCGGAATCAGCCGATACCTGCGTTTTTCCTCATCCTCTTTTTTGCGTTCTTCTGGTTTCAATCTATCCAGATTGAATTTCTCTAAGGGCAATAACGTGAATATCTCCACATATTCCCCTTTCCATATTTTTTCTTTTACCTCTGCTTTAAGATGTGCTCCCAATGGGCCTTCAAAGCAAACGTACACTTCACTTTTTGCCGCATCAGCCAATCTGACTGACTCGGCCCTCTTATCCCTAGTTTTACCCTGGCTGTTCGTGACGGAATCGCCACTTGACGTCCCAGGCGACTCAACGGCCGCCGACCCTGCGCCTGCACCCGCTGTCTCCGCACTTCCACCAACTATGACCGCCGGCACCGGTGTACTTACCCCAGCCGTCTCCTTTTCTGGGGTTGTGGCCCACGCCCGCGCCGGTGACGATCTGTCCCCCGTGGGTGGATCAAAACGCTGTACCAAGTCCCGCAAACCAGCCAATAAATCCTGCAAGCCCTTACTACTCGCCCTCTCACTTGCCTCCCTAGGATGTGTTACCGGTGACCTAACCCCACTCGCCCCCCCGGAACCATCCCCCCCCCGGAGGGAGCCCCTTTTCTACCCTGTTCTAACAATTGTTCTAATAAAGAAGAAATAGTAAGATTAGAGCTGCACTCACCGGGCTGCCCAGGACTGGGCCCAACAGCCGCCCTTCCGGAATCCACCGCTGCCGCTTGTCCCTGGTCCTCGTCCCTCTCTGACCCGGACAGTTCACCTTCCGACCTGTCGCTGACTTCCTCCTGGCGAACGACCGATGCCTGCACTCCAGAGGTTCCCGCTCTGGCTGCCGGGGGTCTCCGCTGTTGCTCTCTCCCTGCACGCTGCGCCGCAACACCGGACCCGTGTCCTGGCCTTGTAGACGGACTTCTGTTCCTCTGACCGTGCTGGGCCTCGGCTGGTCTCCTTCCGCCTCTGTTCACCACCGACACTGTGCTTCTCACGGTTCTACCTCTGGCTGGCGTAGGGCTGCTTGCCGCCTGGACCACCTGACCAGCCCCCCGATCAACTGACGATGATCGCCGGTCCGACTGACCGCTTGCTGACCCCTGCGACTCTCCATCCGGTTGTTCTTGCCGCCTGCGACGCGCTGAGGGGGGGAACCGAGGGTTGCGCTGGTCTCCCCCATCCCTGCACTTCGTCCTCTGCGCTGCGAACGCTGTCCATCACCTCTACTGGCTCCCCGAGCTAGCTGTGCACTGGGGGACGGCTGATTCGATCTACCTTTGGGCTGGTCTCTGGGCCTCTGACTCCCAGGAGCAGAGTCAGGGCTGAAGCGCTGTGGCGGCCTGGAACGGCGCCCACGTGGAGCCTCCTGCCCCCCCCGCTCGGTGCCGCTCTGTCCTCCTGCATGATGGCTGCGACCTGAGCCTGCAGCCAGTCTGCCCCTTGAGTTGCGGCCACTGCTCGGAGCTGTTCGAGCATTGCCGCCGCCGTTAAAGCTGACATGATAGACGATTTCAGTGGAGCGGTGTGGGAGCGTGTCTAATCTTCTTCCCCGTCGCTCTCCACTGACGTCACTTCCCCCCCTCCTTCGCTCTACATTTCCTTCTGCCTCCTCCTCTGCTCCAGCCCCTCCCTTATCCTTAAAGGGGAAAGCGACCAGCTTAAACAGCGTGACTGTGCAGTCCACACAAGTCATGCTGTCCCTGCGCTGATCCCCTGCTCCTCTCTGCTCTGGGACCTTCTTTAAAACCATAAACTAACTTTTCTGGCTCCAGAATGAAAGTGGTATACAGTTATTCCAAGCTTTAACCATAGACTTTCAACATTGACAATTACATTCTGGAAAAAAAATGCAAATTCACAAGGTCTAACTATGTAAATTACATCCTGGTAAATGGTAGCCGTATGGGGCAGTAGTAGTGACAGTGATTTATACCCCAGTAGGGGCAGTTCTAGGGGTTGGAGTTACTGGAGCAGCTTTCATCTTGGTGTATGTGTGTAGTAGATTACAGGGCAATAAATTACAGATGGTGGTGGTAGTAAAACCAATGGTATAGAAGCTGCGGCAGCATCTTAAAGCGGCCTTATTCAACCAGGGTGCCTTGTGATTTCTTCAGGGGGGCCTCAGCAAAATGCCTACAAATTGTATACAATCCGGCGGATGGATGAAGCCTGCCTGTTAGTTACACAAAGCCACACATTTTCATGGTGCACCATTACAACCTTCTATTTGCTAATGACCAAAGACATCAATTGATGAGGAGGATGTCAGTCGCCTGCATAGTCTGCCTATTTGACCCCCCCCCTACCGCTCTCCATCAGTTTTGGGGTCACATTAGCTGAGTGATGGAGGAAGAAGAGAAAAATTGGAATACTAGTCCACAGTGGCGTCACTAGGGTTGGTGTCACCTGGTGCGGTAAAACATGGTGTCACCCCCCCTCCTGTCTAGGCTGCCCAGCACCCTGCATGTAGCGCACAGTCATGGGATGCACCCCAAACCGGCCCCTGTAAATTATAGTGTACGGTGATATAGTGGCAGGTTAGGGTAGTATAGAGTGGTAGGTTGGGGTGGTATAGGGCAGGTTGTGGTGGTATATTGGAAGGTTAGGGTGGTATATTGGCAGGGTGGAGTGGTAAAAGGCAAGTTGGGGTGGTACAGAGCAGGTTGGGGTGGCATAGGGCAGGTTGGAGCGGCACAGGGCAGGTTGGAGCGGTACAGGGCAGGTTGGGGCGGCACAGGGCAGGTTGGAGCGGCACAGGGCAGGTTGGGGTGGTACAGGGCAGGTTGGAGTGGTATAGGGCAGTTTGGGGTGGTACAAGGCAGGTTGGGGTGGTATAGGGCAGGTTGGGGTGGCACAGGGCAGGTTGGAGTGACACAGGACAAGTTGGGGTGGTATAGGGCAGGTTAGAGTAGAACAGGGCCTGTTGGGGTGGTACAGGGCAGGTTGGGGTGGAATAGTTCAGGTGTGGGTGGCACAGGGCAGGTTGAAGTGGTATAGTTCAGGTGTGGGTGGCACAGGGCAGGTTGAAGTGGTATAGAGCAGGTTGGGGTGGCACAGGGCAGGTTGGAGTGGTATAGGGCAGGTTGGGGTGGTATAGGTTAGGTTGGGGTGGTACAGGGCAGGTTGAAGTGGCACAGGACAAGTTGGGGTGGTACAGGGCAGGTTAGGTGGCACAGGGCAGGTTGGAGTGGTATAGGCCAGGTTGGGGTGGCACAGGGCAGGTTGAAATGGCACAGGACAAGTTGGGGTGGTACAGAGCAGGTTAGGGTGGCACAGGGCAGGTTGGAGTGGTATAGGACAGGTTGGGGTGGCACAGGGCAGGTTGGGTTGGTATAAAGCAGGTTGGGGTGGCACAGGGCAGGTTGGAGTGGTACAGGGCAGGTTGGGGTGGTACAGGGAAGGTTGAAGTGGTATAGGGCAGGTTGAGGTGGCACAGGGCAGGTTGGAGTGGTATAGGGCAGGTTGGGGAGGCACAGGGCAGGTTGAAATGGCACAGGACAAGTTGGGGTGGTACAGGGCAGGTTAGGGTGGCACAGGGCAGGTTAGAGTGGTATAGGGCATGTTGGAGGGGCACAGGGCATGTTGGGGTGGTACAGGGCAGGTTAGGGTAACACAGGGCAGGTTGGGGTGGCACAGGGCATGTTGGGGTGGTACAGGGCATGTTGGGGTGGCACAGGGCAGGTTGAAATGGCACAGGACAAGTTGGGGTGGTACAGGGCAGGTTAGAGTGGTATAGGGCATGTTGGGGTGGCACAGAGCATGTTGGTGTGGTACAGGGCAGGTTAGGGTAACACAGGGCAGGTTGGGGTGGCACAGGGCATGTTGGGGTGGTACAGGGCAGGTTAGGGTGGCACAGGGCAGGTTGGGGTGGTATAGGGCAGGTTGGGGTGGCACAGGGCAGGTTGAAATGGCACAGGGCATGTTGGGGTGGCACAGGGCAGGTTGGAGTGGTATAGGGCAGGTTGGGGTGGCACAGGGCAGGTTGAAATGGCACAGGACAAGTTGGGGTGGCACAGGGCAGGTTAGAGTGGTATAGGGCATGTTGGGGTGGCACAGGGCAGGTTAGGGCAACACAGGGCAGGTTGGGGTGGCACAGGGCAGGTTGAGGTGGCACAGGGCATGTTGGGGTGGTACAGGGCAGGTTGGAGTGGTATAGGGCATGTTGGGGTGGCACAGGGCAGGTTAGGGCAACACAGGGCAGGTTGGGGTGGCACAGGGCAGGTTGAGGTGGCACAGGGCATGTTGGGGTGGTACAGGGCGGGTTGGAGTGGTATAGGGCATGTTGGGGTAACACAGGGCAGGTTGGGGTAGTATAGAGCAGGTTGAGGTGGCACAGGGCAGGTTAGGACTCTATGCAGTGAGAGTGTGCTGTGCAGTAACTTACAGCATGCCTCATTCCTGCAGATGAAGACTTGGGCGGGTGTGCTGTGTCCTGGCCTCTATCTCCTTCAGCTGAAGGATCAGCCAGTGTGAAGAGGTCTGTGGGAGGAGTGGAGGAGGCGGCGCGGCCACACCCCCAGCTCCGCCCACCAACTTCGGCTGCCTCGGAGATATTGGAGATCTCCGAGTGACAGCTTAAACTGAAGGGGGAGTGTTATAGGCAGTGCGGGCCGCACCCCCCGCACCACCATAGCAACGCCACTGCTAGTCCAGTACCAACTTGTACCTCCTAACGTTGTGTGTCCTATATGTGGATGTTGCTGCAATATATAAAACTATTAGAATAGTTTTTACATTTTAGGATGACTGTCAATAATTGTAGAACGTGCCTCCAGACTGTCCATAATTAGGGAGGGTGCCTCTAAAATGTCCATGATTTTAAGTGGTGCCTTGTCTGGAGAGAAAAAAAAAAAAAGGTTGAGAAACACTGGGGGTGATTTTACTAAGATGAATGCACTGCGCCGGTTCACAGCTTAATTGGTGCACCAGAAAAGTAATTGAACGTGCGTACCGGCAGATGACAAATATGTAAACTGAAACTGTCGCTAGGGTAACTGCGGTTTTCTCATTGATAATAGCGCACGCCCAATACAATTGGTTAATTTCATCTCATTGGATGTGTCTTGTTAGGCAATTGGTAGGTGTTCTCAGTGAATTAACCCTTTTGATGCTAATCTCATTCCTATCACTTCTAATATCTTTGTAATGTGTGTTTTTTTTTGTTTTTTTTTACTATTTGTACCCAAATCTTTCAATACATTACAAAGAACAGAGAAGTGTTTCTAAACCCAATAAATTAATATTTCTTTATCGTACCTCATGGGACACAGAGCCTTAAGTAATTACTTAATGGGTTATGGGTAGGGATGAGCCGAACACCCCCCGGTTCGGTTCGCACCAGAACCCGCGAACGGACCGAAAGTTCGCACGAACGTTAGAACCCCATTGACGTCTATGGGACTCGAACGTTCGAAATCAAAAGTGCTCATTTTAAAGGCTAATTTGCATGGTATTGTCCTAAAAAGGGTTTGGGGACCCGGGTCCTACCCCAGGGGACATGTATCAATGCAAAAAAATTTTTTAAAAACGGCCGTTTTTTCGGGAGCAGTGATTTTAATGATGCTTAAAGTAAAAAAAAAAAAGTGAAATATTCCTTTAAATATCGTACCTGGGGGGTGTCTATAGTATGCCTGTAAAGTGACGCGTGTTTCCCATGTTTAGAACAGTCCCTGCACCAAATGTAATTTTTAAAGGAAAAAATCTCATTTAAAACTGCTTGCGGGTTTAATGTCATGTCGGGTCATGGCAATATGGATGAAAATCAGTGAGACAAACGGCATGGGTACCCCCCAGTCCATTACCAGGCCCTTTGGGTCTTGTATGGATATTAAGGGGAACCCCGCACCCAAATTAAAATAAGGAAAGGTGTGGGGCCACCAGGCCCTATATACTCTGAACAGCAGTATACAGGCGGTGCAAACAAGACAGGGACTGTAGGTTTGTTGTTAAGTAGAATCTGTTTGTAATTTTGAACATTTTTAACGTGTTTAGCTCCAGCCAAAAAATCTTTTCTAAGCTTTTTGGAAAACATAGGGAAGGGTTATCACCCCTGTGACATTTGTTTTGCTGTCTTTCCTCCTCTTCAGAAGATTTCACCTCACTTTTTTGTCCCAATGAAAAATGTTTTTTGAAAATTTGGGTTTTTTTGTGGAACAAGGATTGGAAAGCATCAGTGGAAAGGAGAAATTGTTTTCCCATATTAACTCTTACAGGAGAGAATTTCCCTTCCTAGGGGTAGATTTCATCTCACTTCCTGTTGTCTCCTTCCGTTTGCAAGTAGGAGTCGTTTGTAAGTTAGATGTTTGAAAGTAGGGTCCTGCCCTATATACTCAGCAGAAATTTGGGCCTTAGGTGTTGCTGTGGCCACAACACTGTAAGCCCTCACAGGGCCCTGCTGTGAAATATTAGATCAAGAATTGTAATTACATGCCCCTGTTGAACAGGAGCGGAAAAATTAGGCCTTAGGCACTGGTGCTGGTGCCACAACACTGCAACCCCTCACAGACACTCTAGTTGGAACGCAGGAACGAGCCCTGCTGCAAAGTATTGCTTCAAAAATTGTAATTACACGCCCCTGTTAGACAGGGGCAGAAAAATTGGGCCTTAGGCACTGGTGCTGGTGCCACAACACTGCAACCCCT
This sequence comes from Aquarana catesbeiana, assembly GCF_042186555.1. Lineage (NCBI taxonomy): Eukaryota > Metazoa > Chordata > Amphibia > Anura > Ranidae > Aquarana > Aquarana catesbeiana. Next base: position 9,105,661 of record NC_133330.1, read on the forward strand.
CACAGACACTCTAGTTGGAACGCAGGAACGAGCCCTGCTGCAAAGTATTGCATCAAAAATTGTAATTACACGCCCCTGTTAGACAGGGGCAGAAAAATTGGGCCTTAGGCACTGGTGCTGGTGCCACAACACTGCAACCCCTCACAGACACTCTAGTTGGAACGCAGGAACGAGCCCTGCTGCAAAGTATTGCATCAAAAATTGTAATTACACGCCCCTGTTAGACAGGGGCAGAAAAATTGGGCCTTAGGCACTGGTGCTGGTGCCACAACACTGCAACTCCTCACAGACACTCTAGTTGGAATGCAGGAACGAGCCCTGCTGCAAAGTATTACATCAAAAATTGTAATTACACGCCCCTGTTAAACAGGGGCTGAAAAATTGTGCCTTAGGCACTGGTGGTGGCGCCCAGAACCAAAAATGTTCTTACAAGCTATCAGCGTGATGATTGAGGAGGAAGAGGATAATTACTCAGGGATAGTCACTCAGCATCAGCATAGGCAGTCTTTGAAGGGATCTGAGATTTCAAAAAAAATTATTCGGTTACATCAGCATCAGGTGCTTGGTAGCTGGTGGTGATCCAAGACTCATTCATTTTTATGAAGGTCAGCCGATCGACCGAGTCGGTGGACAGACGCACCCTGTGATCGGTTACCACGCCTCCAGCAGCACTGAATGTGCGTTCCGAAAGAACGCTGGATGCAGGACAGGCCAGTAGCTCAATTGCATACTGTGCAAGCTCTGGCCAGTGATCCATCCTCAAGACCCAGTAACCCAGAGGATTTTCGGTGGGAAAGGTGTCCAAGTCTGATCTTGCCCCTAGGTATTCCTGCACCATGTAAAACAGACGCTGGCGATGGTTGCTGGAACCGATCATACCTTGGGGCTGCGGACCAAAAAATTGTCTGAACGCATCGGTCAGACGGCCACCTTCTCCACCGCTCCTTCTTTGACTGACCGAAGCCTCAGCAACACGTTGTCCAGAAACAGGAGTTTGTGACCTCCCAGTCTCTGGGAACGCGTTGCACAGACCTTTCTGCAAGGCCTCCCGAAGATGTTTCATCCTCTGCTCCCTCTGCGATGGCAAGATAAGGTCCGCAACCTTACCCTTGTAACGTGGATCAAGGAGGGTTGCCAGCCAGTATTGGTCCTTCTCCTTGATACCACGAATACGAGGATCCTTACGCAGGCTTTGCAGGATCAGGGAGGCCATGCAGCGTAGGTTTGCTGAGGCATTCGGTCCGGAGTCCTCTGGGTCACTAAGAACGACATGGTCCGCAGCCACCTCCTCCCAGCCACGTACAAGTCCATGTGTTTCTTGGGACTGATCCCTTAAAGACTGCTGCTGATGCTGAGTGCCAGGCTCCACCTCCATACTGACACAATCTTCCTCCTCCTCCTCTTCCTCCTCATCCTCTTCCTGTGTGATCGGCGGGCACGCAGGAACACTGTCTGGATAAAGGGGGCCTTGAGAGCTAAGGAAGTCCTCCTCTTCCTGCCTCTGTTCTGCCTCAAGTGCCCTGTCCATTATTCCACGCAGCGTGTGCTCCAACAGGTGGACAAGGGGGACAGTGTCACTGATGCATGCACTGTCACTGCTCACCATCCTCGTGGCCTCCTCGAATGGTGACAGGACAGTGCATGCATCCCTGATCATGGCCCACTGGCGTGGGGAAAAAAAAACAAGCTCCCCTGACCCTGTCCTGGTGCCATAGTCGCACAGGTACTCATTGATGGCCCTCTGCTGCGTGTGCAGCCGCTGCAGCATGGCCAACGTTGAGTTCCACCTGGTGGGCATGTCACAGATTAGGCGGTTCTTGGGCAGGTTAAACTCCTTTTGGAGGTCCGTCAGCCGAGCACTGGCATTATATGACCGGCGGAAATGCACACAGACTTTCCTGGCCTGCCTCAGGACATCCTGTAAGCCCGGGTACCTGCCCAAGAACCGCTGCACCACCAAGTTAAGGACGTGAGCCAAACAGGGCACATGGGTCATTTGTCCCTGTCGGAGGGCAGAGAGGAGGTTGGTGCCATTGTCGCAAACCACCATTCCTGCCTTAAGTTGGCGTGGCGTCAACCACCTCTGAACCTGCCCCTGCAGAGCTGACAGAACCTCTGCCCCAGTGTGGCTCCTGTCCCCCAAGCACACCAGCTCAAGCACCGCATGGCATCTTTTGGCCTGCGTACTTGCGTAGCCCCTTGAACGCCTACGGAGCACCGCTGGTTCCGAGGAAGAGGCCATGGAGGAAGAAGAAGAGGAGGGGGTGGAGGAGAGAGGTGTGTCACAATCAGCATTTTGGAGGCGTGGTGGCGGAACAACCTCCAACACTACTGCACCTTGTCCTGCATCCTTCCCAGCTGCCAGCAGAGTCACCCAATGCGCCGTGAAACTTAGGTAACGTCCCTGTCCATGCCTGCTGGACCATGAGTCAGCGGTAATATGCACCTTACCGCTGACCGCCCTGTCCAGCGAGGCATGGACATTGCCTTCCACATGCCGGTAGAGAGCCGGAATCGCCTTCCGTGAGAAAAAGTGGCGTTTGGGTACCTGCCACTGAGGAACCGCACATTCCACAAACTCACGGAAGGGGGCAGAGTCTACCAACTGAAAAGGCAGCAGTTGAAGTGCTAGCAATTTTGCCAAGCTAGCATTCAACCGCTGGGCATGTGGATGGCTGGGAGCAAACTTCTTTCGGCGGTGCAGCAGCTGGGGCAGGGAAATTTGCCTGGTACAATCTGACGTCGGTGTACCAAAAGCAGATTGCCCACAAGTACTTGGCTGTGACACACCTAATTCTACACCTTCATTCCTCTCACTGCAGGTCTCAGAGAGGACTGAAGGTCTAGTGGGGTTGGAAATCTCAGCTGATGAGGAGCAAGGAGAGATCCTCTTTGTTCTTTGGTGTGGGTCTTTTAGATACGCTTGCCAACGAACTGCATGGCAGGTCAACATATGTCTGGTCAAGCATGTGGTACCCAAGCGGGAGATGTTTTGGCCACGCGAGATACGCTTGAGACATATGTTGCAAATAGCAGCGGTGCGATCTGATGCACTCGTCTCAAAAAAGGCCCACACCAAAGAACTTTTTGAATAACGCGCAGAGACTGCAGCGCCCTGCACATGTGGAGCTTTGGGGTGTGATGCAGTCAATGTGCTGCCCTTAGGCTGGCCCCTGGAGGGCATCCTGCCTCGTTGGTGATGTGCCGCCGCCTCCTCCTCCTCCTCCTCCTCCTCCTCCTCCTCCTCTCTCCTATCAGGCACCCACGTTGAGTCAGTGACCTCATCATCCCCTCCCTCCTCATCACTGGAGCAAACCTGGCAGTATGCTGCAGCAGGGGGAGCATGACTGCCAGATTGCTGTCCTTCTTGGGCACCCCCTCTGTCCGTGCTCATGTTACTGCCTTCATCGAGCTCAGTATCGTCATCAGAGCCTTCCAAACGCTGGGCATCCTCCTGGAGCATGTACCCAACACTGTGGTCAAACAGTTCGAGGGAATCCTCATGAGGACATGGTGGAGCTAGGGAAGGAGTCACTGATGACATTGAGCTGAGGGAAGAGGCCGCTGCTTTGCCAGACAAAGCACCCTGGGCATGGGTGAGAGAGGATGAGGAGGATGAGGACGGCTTGGTCATCCACTCGACCAAGTCTTCCGCATGTTGCGGCTCAACACGGCCAGCTGCCGAAAAAAAGGCCAAGCGTGTCCCATGGCCACGTGCTGATGAGGATGCACCGTCTCCACGACCAGCACTAGACACAGAGCCTGCTTGCCCTCTCTTATTGGCTTGTGACTGTCTGCCTCTCCTTCTTGGCCTTCCAGACATACTAATGGCCTGTAGCTGCACTAAGCTGGGATAGAACACCTGTAATTTTCTTCAGGTAGCTTTATATACTGTAACCAGACAAGCCTGCCTGTCAGTAGGAAGATAACAGGAACGGATCTAGCTGTACACTGTGAGCAGGACGCACTGTACTAAATGTAAATAGTCTAGCTGCCTGACCGTGGTACTAATAGGATCAAATAGAACACCTGTAATTTTCTTCAGGTAGCTTTATATACTGTAACCAGACAAGCCTGCCTGTCAGTAGGAAGATAACAGGAACGGATCTAGCTGAACACTGTGAGCAGGACGCACTGTACTAAATGTAAATAGTCTAGCTGCCTGACCGTGGTACTAATAGGATCAAATAGAACACCTGTAATTTTCTTCAGGTAGCTTTATATACTGTAATCAGACAAGCCTGCCTGTCAGTAGGAAGATAACAGGAACGGATCTAGCTGTACACTGTGAGCAGGACGCACTGTACTAAATGTAAATAGTCTAGCTGCCTGACCGTGGTACTAATAGGATCAAATAGAACACCTGTAATTTTCTTCAGGTAGCTTTATATACTGTAACCAGACAAGCCTGCCTGTCAGTAGGAATTTAACAGGAACGGATCTAGTTGAACACTGTGAGCAGGACGCACTGCACTAAATGTAAATAGTCTAGAAGATAACAGGAACGGATCTAGCTGAACACTGTGAGCAGGACGCACTGCACTAAATGTAAATAGTCTAGAAGATAACAGGAACGGATCTAGCTGAACACTGTGAGCAGGACGCACTGCACTAAATGTAAATAGTCTAGAAGATAACAGGAACGGATCTAGCTGAACACTGTGAGCAGGACGCACTGCACTAAATGTAAATAGCAGGAACGGATCTAGCTGAACACTGTGAGCAGGACGCACTGCACTAAATGTAAATAGTCTAGAAGATAACAGGAACGGATCTAGCTGAACACTGTGAGCAGGACGCACTGCACTAAATGTAAATAGCAGGAACGGCTCTAGCTGAACACTGTGAGCAGGACGCACTGCACTAAATGTAAATAGCAGGAACGGATCTAGCTGAACACTGTGAGCAGGACGCACTGCACTAAATGTAAATAGTCTAGAAGATAACAGGAACGGATCTAGCTGAACACTGTGAGCAGGACGCACTGCACTAAATGTAAATAGCAGGAACGGATCTAGCTGAACACTGTGAGCAGGACGCACTGCACTAAATGTAAATAGCAGGAACGGATCTAGCTGAACACTGTGAGCAGGACGCACTGCACTAAATGTAAATAGCAGGAACGGATCTAGCTGAACACTGTGAGCAGGACGCACTGCACTAAATGTAAATAACAGGAACGGATCTAGCTGAACACTGTGAGCAGGACGCACTGCACTAAATGTAAATAGCAGGAACGGATCTAGCTGAACACTGTGAGCAGGACGCACTGCACTAAATGTAAATAGTCTAGAAGATAACAGGAACGGATCTAGCTGAACACTGTGAGCAGGACGCACTGCACTAAATGTAAATAGCAGGAACGGATCTAGCTGAACACTGTGAGCAGGACGCACTGCATTAAATGTAAATAGTCTAGATAGAAGATAACAGGAACGGATCTAGCTAAACTGAATACAGTGTATATATATATATGCAACACCTGGGATGCATATATATACACAATACACTGTAAGTGCAGCTAACTGACTGACTGTTCTGCCTAATCTATCTAACTCAAATCAAATGACACTGTCTCTCTCTCTCTCTATCTCTCAGCACACCGGAACACACACTACACAGGGCCGCCGTGCAGGCGGCCTTATATAGTGTGGGGTGTGTACTAAATCCCCTGAGCCATAATTGGCCAAAGCCACCCTGGCTTTGGCCAATTACAGCTCTCTCTACTGACGGCGCTGTGATTGGCCAAGCATGCGGGTCATAGTGCATGCTTGGCCAATCATCAGCCAGCAATGCACTGCGATGCCGCAGTGAATTATGGGCCGTGACACACGAATTTAGCGCGAACGGCCCATAACGTTCGCAGTTCGGCGAACGATCGAACAGCCGATGTTCGAGTCGAACATGGGTTCGACTCGAACACGAAGCTCATCCCTAGTTATGGGCCACCTTCAGGTGATTGGTATACCCAATCAAGGAAGTTCACTCACTATATAACCCCTCCTCCTTCCAGGACCACATCATTTTTTTTTGCCAGTGTCTAAGGTATTGGTCACGAGTGAAGATGTTCTCTGAGGAGCTCCAGGAGGGATCCATGCTGGATTTAAAAAACCTCCACAACCGGATCCATCCACGCCACTGCGGCCACAGGATGGTACCCGGTCCTCGCATAGAATGAGGTTTTGCCTGTAACACTTCTCTTTGAGGGCTGGACCCTAGGAACCAGGACTCTTTTTGGTCTTGCTATATTACCTAAAGTTGTCCTGAGGGGTGCTATACAGGTCCTCCTAATGATAACAGTTTTTTTTCTAAATAAAAAACTTACAATGCACTGTTCCAAATTATTACGCACAGTAAGTTTCAAAAGAATTTATAGGTTGTAAAGAACTGAAAATTGTCATTTGTTGTGTTTGCAGAATATTTACTGAAATCAAAAGCTATTTCAATCAAACTCTGAACAACATTTTACCTTTTTAAACATTTTAACAGGTCACATTACATTTTAAAATAGGACCCCTTCTTTTATAGCAGCTTCACAAGTCTTGCATCCATTGAACTTGTGAGTTTTTGGCCAGTTTCTGCTTGAATTTGTTTGCATGATGTCAGAATAGCCTCTCAGAGCTGCTGTTTGGATGTAAACTGCCTCCCATCCTGATAGATATTTTGCTTGAGGATGCTCCAAAGGTTCTCAATGGGATTGAGGTCAGGGGAGGATGGAGGCCACACCATGACTTTCTCTCCTTTTATCCCCATAGCAGCAGTTGATGCAGAGGTATTCTTTGCAGCATGAGATGATGCATTATCATGCATGAAGATGATTTTATTACGAAAAACACAGTACTTCCATCTGTACCAGGGAAGGAAGTGGTTAGTCAGGAACTCCACATACTTTGCAGAGGTCATCTTTACACCTTTTGGGACCCTAAAGGGGCCAACCAGCTCTCTTCCCATGATTCCAGCCCAAAACATGACTCCACCACCGCCTTGCTGATGTCACAGCCTTGTTGGAAGAGGGTGGCTGTCCACCAACCATCTACTACTCCATCCATCTCGACCATCCAGGGTTGCACAGCACTCATCAGTGACTCCAGAGGCACCAGCAGCTTCAAATATCTGTTTGCTGCTATGTAATTGTGTTTTAGCAGCTGCTCTATTGATCCGATGCATGGATATGGCAGGAATCTTCCTCAATGTGCCTTTATCTGCACGAAGCTCGTATGTGCAAGCCACAAATCTCTTAATAGTGCGATGATCACGCTTAAGTTTTCATGAAATATCTAATGTTTTCATACCTCGTCCAAGGCATTGAACTATTTCAATCTTTTTGGCAGCAGAGAGATCCTTTTTTCTTCCACATATTGCTTGAAAATGGTGCTCTGCTTAATAATGTGGAACATCCTCCTTTAGTAGTTTTTCCTTTAATTGAGCTCACCTGGCAATCTAATTATCACAGGTGTCTGAGATTGTTTTCAGTGATCAAAAGAGCCCTGAGACACAATGCCATCCATGAGTTAAACTGAAAAACAAAATATGTAATCTTTGTGACATTGAAATAGAATTTGCATAATAATTTGAAACAGGGTGTAAAGGTGTGTAAGCAGGCATTTCCAATACAGGAAATATTATGGTTACTCAGCATCAAAGGCTGATCCTTATGGTGACATTGTTTTTTGCTAAAACTATTGCTCAGTAGGGATGGGCTGTCTGTTCTAGTCAAACATGAGTTCGACTCAAACATCAGCTGTTCGATCATTCAACTGTTGAACATTATGGGCGGTGCGTCACGGCCCATAATGAACTGTGTCATCGCAGTGCATTGCTGGCTGATGATTGGCCAAGCATGCACTATGACCCGCATGCTTTGGCCAATCACAGCGCCGTCAGGGAAGAGAGCCATAACTGACCAAAGGCAGGGTGCCTTTGGCCAATTATGGCTCAGAGGGTTAAGTCCATGCCCCACACTATATAAGGCTGCCTGCACATCGGCCGTGTGTAGTGTGTTTGTGGCGTGGTTAAGAGAGAGGCAGAGAGAGTGACATTTCATTTAGTTTGAGCAGGCAGGCAATTCAGATATATATATATATATATATATATATATATATATATATACACACTGTATACAGTTTAGCTTCATCTCACTGCAGACCGTTCCTGGTGTACTGTTTCTAATATACTTCAGGCAGGCAGTTGATTCAGCTAGCTGCAGTGCATTTAATATATAATATTATATATATACAGGCTTCTGTATATATATATATATATATATATATATATATATATATATATATATATATATATATATAGTCTAGCCAAGCCTATACCTGATTGTAGGCCATTCCTGGAGTACTGTTTTTAGTAAACTTCAGGCGTTGTTTTGCTAATCTAATTGTACAGTATGTCTGCAATGCCACCAAGGAGAGGCAGACAGTCACAAGCCACTAAAAGAGGGCAAGCAGGCTCTGTGTAGCCAACGGTGCTGGTCGTGGACACGGTGCATCCTCAGCACGTGGCCGTGGGGTACGCTTGTCCTTTTTTTTTTCGGCAGCTGGCCTTGTTGAGCAACAACATGCAGAAGAGTTGGTAGAGTGGATGACCAAGCCGTCCTCATCCTCCTCATCCTCTGTCACCCAGCCTCAGGGTACTTTGTCTGCCAATGCAGCTGCCAAAGCAGCCTCTTCCATCAGCTCAATGTCATCAGTCACTCCTTCCCTAGCCCCACCATCATGCCCTGAGGAGTCCCCTGAACTGTTCAACCACAGTGTAGGGTACATGCTGCAGGAGGATGCGCAGCATTTTGAGGGCTCAGATGATGGTACCCAGGTTGAGGATGAAGGCAGTAACGTGAGCCCAGAGAGAGGGGGTGCCCAAGAAGGACAAGAAACTGGCAGTCATGTTCCCCCAGCTGCAGCATATTGCCAGGTTTGCTCCAGTGGCGAGGAGGGAGGGTGTCAGGAAAGAAGCAAGTACCAGTCTCACCAATATCGCTGCCTTCCTTCGCACATGCGTGGTAGAGCAGCACTCCGGCACATCCCTGGGCACAATACAGCGAAACGGCTAATACGCGCGCACAACATGAGCCTCCCACTGGCCTATAAAGCCACTCTGCCATGACCAGATTGCTGGTTTGTCTTTCAGCTCCCCGTGTGTTTCCTGTTTGTATCCTGATTCTTGATTACCTGTTATGACCCAGATTGACCTTGACCTGCTCTGATCTCTTCCTGCATCTGACCCTCGGCTTGCCTCTTGGACTTCTCCACTTGCTTCCTGTGTTTAACCCTCGGCCTGTCTACGGATATTGCTTCCTGTCTTCAGTGATTGACCCTCAGCCTGCACCTGGACATTGCTATTGTCTTCATTGCTCGACCCCTGGCTTGCTCACAGACTTTCCCTCCAGTTACCTGTGTTTGACTCCCGGCCTGTTTACGGACTTTGCTATCAATCTTCAGTACTAAGTCATCAGTCTGCTGACAGACCTGCTAACAGTCCTTTGCACTAGACTGTTTTTGCCTATCTAAGATACTTTTACTAGTCATCAGTGTTTGACCCCCGTCCTGTTGGATTAGCTGTTCATCCTCCTTTTTGAGCTGCAGCATCTTTCAGTCCTGCACAGCTGTTTCCCTGCTGGTGACTAGGGATGAGCTTCGTGTTCGAGTAGAACCCATGTTCGACTCGAACATCATCTGTTCGCCCATTCGCCAAATTGCGAACAATATGGACCATTCGCGCCAAATTCATGTGGCGCGTCACGCCCCATAATTCACTGCGGCATCACAGTGAATTGCTGGCTGATGATTGGCCAAGCATGCACTATGACCCACATGCTTGGCCAATCACAGCGCCATCTGTAGAGAGAGCTGTAATTGGCCAAAGCCAGGGTGGCTTTGGCCAATTATGGCTCAGGAGTTTAGTACACGCCCCACACTATATAAGGCCGCCTGCACGGCCGCCCTGTGTAGTGTGTGCCGGCGTTGAGAGACAGAGACAGAGAGACAGTGTCATTTGATTTAAGTTAGATAGATTAGGCAAGACAGTCAGTCAGTTAGCTGCACTTACAGTGTATTGTGTATATATACGCATCCCAGGTGTTGTATGTGTATATATATATATATATATATATATATATATATATATATATATATATATATATACATTGTATTCAATTTAGCTAGATCCGTTCCTGTTATTATCTTCCTACTGACAGGCAGGCTTGTGTTGTTACAGTATTTACAGCTACCTGAAGAAAATTGCTGGTGTTCTTCTGATCCTATTAGTACCACAGTCAGGCAGCTAGACTATTTACAGTTAGTGTAGTGCGTCCTCCTCACAGTGTTCAGCTAAAGCTACAAGTTAGTGTAGTGTGACCTCTGCACAGTGTTCAGCTAAAGCTACAAGTTAGTGTAGTGCAACCTCTGCACAGTGTTCAGCTAAAGCTACAAGTTAGTGTAGTGCGTCCTCCTCACAGTGTTCAGCTAAAGCTACAAGCTAGTGTAGTGCATCCTCCTCACAGTGTTCAGCTAAAGCTACAAGTTAGTGTAGTGTGTCCTCCTCACAGTGTTCAGCTAAAGCTACAAGTTAGTGTTGTGCGACCTCTGCACAGTGTTCAGCTAAAGCTACAAGTTAGTGTAGTGTGTCCTCTGAACAGTGTTCAGGTAAAGCTACAATTAGTGTAGTGCACAGTGTTCAGCTAAAGCTACAAGTTTGAACAAAAAAAGGAAAAATAATTGGTGGGACTTTATATGAAGCACATAACTAAGTCAGACGAGCCAATCCATATAAAACATAATAATTTATTGCAAAAGGTATACATACACATAAAGGATAATAAAAGATATACAATCATATAATATAATATTGAATCTCATTGAATAAATAACATTCCTAGATAATTCATGATAAAACAAATGTCTCAACATAATGTGCATGGTAATATAGTATTAGGTCTCAATATAAAAAACCCGAACAATACATAATATAAGGCACTTGTCTCGACATCTTAATACATGATAGTAGACTTATGGTATGTAAACTGCAATTGTAATGGTAGCATGTAGATATAGTAGCAAAGAAGAATTGGTTCGTACTAATAGACTTCAATATAGTAGAAATGGGGCCTAAAAACTGTGACGTAGCATCGTAAAAAAGCTCTACGCGTTTCGTGGCTACATTACCACTCGTCAGGAGCAGATGCATGATTTTAGAGGTATCTATAATAAAAAAAGCCAAAGGAAAAATATAAGAGATAATAATAAAAAATAAGGCAAAAAAGAAAGAAAGAGGGGGAACAAAAATGTCCCAAACACTCTCACCTATCTTTATCATATGGGTACGACTGGTGATGATATTAATGGTAGATGGCACTGCAGGAGATGCTGTTGTTTTTCTTTAAAGCTACAAGTTAGTGTAGTGCGTCCTCCTCACACTGTTCAGCTAAAGCTACAAGTTAGTGTAGTGCGACCTCTGCACAGTGTTTAGCTAAAGCTCCAAATTAGTGTAGTGCGTCCTCTAAACAGTGTTCAGGTAAAGCTCCAAGTTAGTGTAGTGCACAGTGTTCAGCTAAAGCTTCAAGTTAGTGTAGTGCGTCCTCCTCACAGTGTTCAGCTAAAGCTACAAGTTAGTGTAGTGCGACCTCTGCACAGTGTTCAGCTAAAGCTACCTGTAGAAGGTTGGTGGTTTCCTGATCCTATCACTACCTCAGGCAGCTACATTATTTACACGTTAGTGTAGTGCAACCTCTGCACAGTGTTCAGCTAAAGCTACAAATTAGTGTAGTGCGTCCTCTGAACAGTGTTCAGCTAAAGCTACAAGTTAGTGTAGTGCACAGTGTTCAGCTAAAGCTACAAGTTAGTGTAGTGCGTCCTCCTCACAGTGTTCAGCTAAAGCTACAAGTTAGTGTAGTGCGACCTCTGCACAGTGTTCAGCTAAAGCTACAAGTTAGTCTAGTGCGTCCTCTGAACAGTGTTCAGCTAAAGCTACAAGTTAGTGTAGTGCGTCCTCTGAACAGTGTTCAGCTAAAGCTACAAGTTAGTGTAGTGCAACCTCTGCATAGTGTTCCGCTAAAGCTACGAGTTAGTGTAGTGCGTCCTCTGAACAGTGTTCAGGTAAAGCTACAAGTTAGTGTAGTGCACAGTGTTCAGCTAAAGCTACAAATTAGTGTAGTGCGTCCTCCTCACAGTGTTCAGCTAAAGCTACAAGTTAGTGTAGTGCGACCTCTGCACAGTGTTCAGCTAAAGCTACAAGTTAGTGTAGTGCGTCCTCTAAACAGTGTTCAGGTAAAGCTCCAAGTTAGTGTAGTGCACAGTGTTCAGCTAAAGCTTCAAGTTCGTGTAGTGTGTCCTCCTCACAGTGTTCAGCTAAAGCTACAAGTTAGTGTAGTGCGACCTCTGCACAGTGTTCAGCTAAAGCTACCTGTAGAAGGTTGGTGGTTTCCTGATCCTATCACTACCTCAGGCAGCTACATTATTTACACGTTAGTGTAGTGCAACCTCTGCACAGTGTTCAGCTAAAGCTACAAGTTAGTGTAGTGCGTCTTCTGAACAGTGTTCAGCTAAAGCTACAAGTTAGTGTAGTGCACAGTGTTCAGCTAAAGCTACAAGTTAGTGTAGTGCATCCTCCTCACAGTGTTCAGCTAAAGCTACAAGTTAGTGTAGTGCATCCTCCTCACAGTGTTCAGCTAAAGCTACAAGTTAGTGTAGTGCGTCCTCCTCACAGTGTTCAGCTAAAGCTACAAGTTAGTGTAGTGCGACCTCTGCACAGTGTTCAGCTAAAGCTACAAGTTAGTGCAGTGTGTCCTCTGAACAGTGTTCAGGTAAAGCTACAAGTTAGTGTAGTGCACAGTGTTCAGATAAAGCTACAAGTTAGTGTAGTGCGTCCTCCTCACAGTGTTCAGCTAAAGCTACAAGTTAGTGTAGTGCGACCTCTGCACAGTGTCCAGCTAAAGCTACAAGTTAGTGTAGTGCGTCCTCTGAACAGTGTTCAGCTAAAGCTACAAGTTAGTGTAGTGCACAGTGTTCAGCTAAAGCTACAAGTTAGTGTAGTGCGTCCTCTGAACAGTGTTCAGCTAAAGCTACAAGTTAGTGTAGTGCACAGTGTTCAGCTAAAGCTACAAGTTAGTGTAGTGCGTCCTCCTCACAGTGTTCAGCTAAAGCTACAAGTTAGTGTAGTGCATCCTCTGAACAGTATTCAGCTACAGCTACAAGTTAGTGTAGTGCGACCCCTGCACAGTGTTCAGTTAAAGCTACCTGTAGAAGGTTGGTGGTGTTTTCCTGATCCTATCACTACCGCAGGCAGCTACATTATTTACACGTTATTGTAGTGTGACCTCTGCACAGTGTTCAGCTAAAGCTATCTGTCGAAGGTTGGTGGTGTTTTCCTGATCCTATCACTACCACAGGCAGCTACATTATTTACATGTAGTGTAGTGCGTCCTCTGCACAGTGTTCAGCTAAAGCTATCTGTTGAAGGTTGGTGGTGTTTTCCTGATATTATCACTGACTGACTGTTCACTTTGCATGAAAAAAGACAGCATTTAGAAGTCAGGCATGGAGGGCTCAGGGTCAAGAGGAACAGTAATGAGAGGCGAGGATGAGAGTCATACAGCAGACAGTTAAACAAGCAGGAAAATCAGACTAGAAGAATCCAAAGGTGGTGAGAGTCAAAGTACAAGGAGCATCAGACACACAAAGGGGCTTCTACAACAATGCTTGGGGAAGAATTACGATCACTCACGGATCCTCAATAATCAGATATTGACCATGCATCACTTCCCTGCAGTCCCACACTGACACACTGAGCTGTGTCGGCTCTCTTACCACACTCAAGCTGACAGGTGGCAAACCTAGACTCTGGGCTATGGGCACCAGATTCGGGGCTCCAGCCTCAATAGCCACCTGCTAGTGATGCCTATGATCCCTACATATAATAAATGAATCATACAAAAACACAAGAATATGTCAAAAAAAGAAAAAACCCTTAGACGGGTAGAAAGGACCTATAGGAAGTGGCTTCATTCAACCCCAGGGCATGGGTTGCCTCATTTATCTCTGTAAAATACACCTGTCCCAATCTTCCCAGCACGGATCCTGTGGGATATGTTCCAGGGTTATTCCACATGTTTGCTGTGTCCCCCACATGGCTTCTCACAAACTACAAACAGGACTTCTTATGACTTTCTTTCACCAATGTCTTTCTTCTTGTCACTCTTCCATAAAGGGCAGATTTGTGGAGAACACGACTAATAGTTGTCCTGTGGACAGATTCTCCCACGGTCAGTTTAGGTGGACGGCCATGTCTTGGTAGGTTTGCAGTTGTGCCATATTCTTTCCATTTTCAGATAATGGATTGAACAGAGCTCCATGAGATGTTCAAAGCTTGGGATATTTTTTTATAACCTAACCCTGCTTTATACTTCTCCACAACTTTATCCCTGGCCTGTCTGGTGTGTTCCTTGGCCTTCATGATGCTGTTTGTTCACTAAGATTCTCTAACAAACCTCTGAGGGCTTCACAGAACAGCTGTATTTATACTGAGATTATATTATACACAGGTGGACTCTATTTACTAATTATGTGACTTCTGAAGACAATTGGTTCCACTAGATTTTATTTAGCGGTATCAGAGTAAAGGGGGCTGAAAACAAATGCTCCCCCAACACTTTTCACTTATTTATTTGTAAACTATTTTGAAAAACATTTATCATTTTCCTTCCACTTCACAATTATGTGCCACTTTGTGTTGGTCTACCACATAAAATCCCCCAAAAATACATTTATGTTTTTGGTTGTAACATGACAAAATGTGCAAAATTTCAAGAGGTATGAATACTTTTTCAAGGTACTTTAAATGTTTATGTTCTGGTTTGTGATAAATTGTTTTTTTTCAAAGAGTAAAATGAAATTTGCCCATAAGCAATACAAGAAGTCGCCAATGATGATTGATGGACATGAAAGAAGTCTTCAGTGACCCTTGTTTATCTTATATTGGTAACAGAATACAATTTAGCCTTAAGGAAATATCTGAACAATTATAATTGGACTTTATGTCTGCCGCTGTCCGAGGCCGAGAGGCGTTATCTGTCCCCCAGGGACATTTCTGTACTGATGAGGAGAAAACATGATCCTCCTCCGATCCCCGGAGATTTCCCTGCGAGTCGTCCCGACCCGCCTGAGGATAAAGACAGGTGAGATCCTTCCCTTTCTCAGGACAAATCTGCCCGTCTTATGCCAGCTTTACTCTGTCCCACCCGTTATTTACCTCGAGATCTACAAGCCACCCATAGCCAGGTGCACAGATGTCATACAACCTCCACAGCCAGGTGAGCAAACATCACAAGCCACCCATAGCCAGATACACAGACATTATACATGACTAAAGGATTCGTCAACCTTGGGTCCTTACCATTAAATTAAAGACGCAGACTGCGTGACATGGGTTTTATACGGCCACAGCAGCCAATTTTTTAACCAAATAATAAATAACATAACATGAAAACATGTAACACATACCCATAAGAACAAAATAATGTCCAACAGCAAGAGGTCTTTGGGTGTCTTAAAAGGCACACTTTATAACTGTAATGGTCTATATCCTCAGCTGTACCCCAACAGGCTCGAGGACACTCGGACATCACACCTACTTCCATATTCCCCTCCCCCGGGGATTTATCTCCTGGGAGAACCACCGCTAACCAAATGTAAGCGCCATCCTTAGATGGGCCCCACTAATCCTGTGACCATGTAAATTTTTCACTGACCCCCGAAGACCCCTTGAACTGCCACGTGAGCTTGATTGAAACCTCATTCAAGCGAATCCCTCCACACCTGCAAAGCCCTTGCCACCCCTTCCTGAAGGCCCAAGGACCATATGTCTATGCCCACCGCATTTAAGTGAACACCGTCGTCTCGCCAATAGCGAACAGACTGATCCTCCAGCTCCCTGTGTCGAACCACTATGCCCCCAAGCTGAGCCACAAACCTCCCAACCTCCCTATTCAACTTAATTCTGGCTTTGTTCACCCGGCCCACGGAGCGGGCGAAACGTCACACTTTTCTTGCCACAATATCTGACCACACAATGATGCAACCAGGAAAATCACGTAGCAGGCGCAAAATATCAAACTTGATATCCCTCACCAGATCCCTGGCAGCCCGCACCCCTAAATCATTGCCCCCTGCTTGTAAAACTAGAACGTCTGGAGGCCTATCAACTCTTGAAAAATAATGAAATTCAGGAAGGACTTGGCCCCACGTCATTCCACGGATACCCAACCATTTCAAGACAGCCTTCCTCTGAGAAATGCCCAGTTGCCTCCCTTCAGGATGTACATCAGCCCTAACAGCCCCCCAGAACACGTATGAATCTCCTAGAATCCAGACCAGGCCAGGAGGAAGATCTGAAAGAAACACAAAAAAGGAACATAGAACCACACCCAAACACTCATTGCAACTTCAAAGCAAATGAGGGCGAACATAAATCTTAAAACGATCTGACTCCCACCTCCCTATACGTCTCACTACCTGCGAACCCAAACCCCATCTAGCCGCTTCTGTGGCTGCCCCCACACGAAAGGAGTGAGTATTAAACTGGGAAACCTCCCTGCCCGCCTTTACCAAACAACGGCGAAAAACGGACAAAAATTGAAAACGCGACAAGGATGAGCCATCCTCATGTACCAAAAACGTCCCCGACCCCCACCCCCTCACCCCAAGATATTGTTGCACAGAAGAAACTGGACAAACCGATTCCGGCAGCACCCGAAACAACGACACAGAAACCCCTTTTCCCCAACTGATCCGTTTTAGACTTGCTAATATGAATCTGAACACAATTCCCAGACAGAGTCACGTCTGTCAATTTTAACCCCCCTGCCCCACACCTGTTCTTGCTAACTAGTTCCCCAATGCGCAACGCCCCAAAAAATGCTAACGCAAAAGCCACATTGAAAAGCCTCACCTCGTAAACAGAAGTACAAACCCCGGGCAACAGCTCCACCAACTCCTGGCCGTACTCGCCCGCGCCGGAACCCCTTCATAGCCTGACGCACCCTAAAATCCTTTGTCACATCCGTCAGGCCATGCATCCTGAAGAAAAAAGCTAGGGCAGCTAAACTCTTGTTCATTTTTGAAACCGACTTGCCTTGCGTAAATCCCGTCCCAATAAAATACAGCAACAAAACCAAGTAATCGTGTGATGAAACACATCCCCCAACCGAACTTACCAGGGTAGCCCACTCACCCCACACCGACGAGTACGCCGCCCACGTACCCCCGGTCACCGATCGACGTAACAGCTCCTCAGCTCCAGTTGACGTCCCTATGACGAAAAGCATAGGGCGTGGCCTATTCTGACGCTTTTGCATCATCTCCCAGAGGATCACCAACTTAAATCTGACACTCTCCTGTTTTGATGACATTTGGTTGCCTATTATAAACTGCTTAAATGAGTACCATTCTGTCATCTGCGTTCAATAAAGAGTGTTTTATGGTTTTATGCTATGGAATCTCCTCTTTCTTCTCTTATGCCTAAAACGTCACCGTGACCCAGAAACAGCCTGTGGATTGCCGCACAGTGGCATACACTGTGACTGCGCATTACCCCCGCAGGGGTTAAAGAAGCTGGACCATTGATAGCCCAACCAGGAAGAAGATCACGGAAACACAGAGGGGGACACCGATTGATTTCCTGCTGGTGGATTTACTTTCATTTGCCCATTACCCCTGCAGGGGTTGGGCTTTCCGGTGAGTGGGGACACAATTGGGGGTTCCAGAGAAGGAGATTATATAACGACCACAATTATTTACACGGGATTCTTTTGGAAGCAAAGTCACTTTTCACAGAGTTTCTTCCTTCTTATTTTTACATATATAGAACTTTAAACCTGCTCGGACACTTATATCATTTGGATTTGATTTTTGAAAATTCTGCTACAGTACCACATTAATTATTTATCATACTATTGTTTATATCTGTGCATATTTTGGATATTTTTTTTTTGGGGGGTATTTTTTATGCTTTTTCCTTTGCGATTTTGCAGACTAGCACTAATATTATGCACATATTTATACATTATTTTTGCTTCCCTTTTTGAGTGCACGTATTTCTTTTAGGATTATCCATACCGCATTTGCACTTGACTTTATAATCATATGTTTTTTATATTATGTGTTATTTTACACCTGTGACACATACACCTGATATGTTGTTTGTTTATGATTTTTTACAGTATTTTTTATATACTACCACCACTTTGTAGGATATTAGTATCTTATTACATACATCTTTGAACAGCGCCACATTCCCCACCAGAGATTTCTTAATTTTTTGGATTCCACCTCGGTGGTTTTTTCCATTTTTTTGGGAGGGCTGCAGTTCTCCTTTAAAACATTGCCCTAAACGCGGAAAATTTGAGTTTGAGTCTCCACAGCTTGCCGGAACAAGGAACCCCCAGTTGCTCCGCCTCTGGCGCCAACCTCCGGAACCTCTCCCACTGGAAACGAGACAAAGAATCAGCAATGGAATTCAAAATCCCCGGGACATGAACAGCTTGTACAAATTAATTCAAACTTAAGCACTTTAAAACCAGGTGCTGCAGCAAGTGCACCACTGGCGGAGAAGAAGCGGACAAGCTCGCTATAACTTCCACCACCCCCAAATTGTCACAGTGAAAACATACCCACCTATCCCGAAATTTGGAGCCCTAGATTTCAACCGCCACCACAATCGGAAATAGTTCCAGTAACACTAAATTACGTAAGAACCCCGCCAAACTCCACTCCTTTGGCCACTCCGCAGCGCACCAAGCCCCTTGGCAGAAAGCCCCAAAACCAGAACTACCCGCCGCGTCAGTGAAAATATCAAGGTCAGAGGCTGCCACAACCGGGGCCATACATAAGGACCTGCCATTGTATGTGGCCAAAAACTCACCCCAAACCCTCAAATCGGCCTTCAGCTCATGCGAAAGCCTGATGAAGTGATGCGGCCTCAGTACTCCCGCAGTAGCGGCACAGAGACGACAACTAAAGATGCGTCCCATAGGCCTGATGCGGCAGGCGAAATTAAGCTTACCCAATAACGACTGCAATTGCCTAAGCCTGACCTTCCTCGCCGCCTCAGCCACCCCTTGACGCAAGTCCTCCAGTTTGTCGTCCGGGAGGCGACATTCCATCAGATGCGTGTCAATGACAATGCCCAAAAACTGCATGACCGTGGAAGGACCTTCCATCTTTCCCGGCGCCAAGGGAATTCCGAAATGTGACGCGATAGATTCCAAAGTGTGCAACAGCACTGAACAAAAAGAGGAATCTGGGGGGCCGATGCAAAGAAAATCGTCGAGTGCAGCACAGACCTCAACTGAGTTTCTTCCCGCACTACCCATTCCACGAAGGTGCTGAAAACCTCAAAATATGCGCAAGAGATGGAACAGCCCATCGGCAAACAACGGTCCATATAAAACTGCCCCTCCCAACAGCAGCCCAGAAAATGTTGACTGTCCGGATGCACCGGCAGCAGACGAAAAGCGGATTCTATATCCGTCTTCACCATCAATGAACCCTGGCCAAACCTTTGAACCCAACCGACTGCGGCATCAAAGGAGGTGTAAGACACCGAAGACAAATCCGGAGAAATGGCATCATTCACCGAAGTCCCTTTCGGATACGACAAATGATGAATTAACCAGAATTTGTTGGGTTCCTTTTTGGGTACCACCTCAAGGGGAGACACGTGTAATGACAAAACGGGGGGTTGAGCGAATGGTCCGGCCATTCTCCCAAGTTCCACCTCCTTTGCCAATTTGTCAGAAACAACCTGGGGAAAATTGGCGCATTGATTTTAAGTTTTGAGTCCGCGGGGACGGGGCCACAGGTCCCAAACACGGGATCCGAAAACCATGGGCGAAACCATCTGCTAAAAAACTTGCCGCCTCCCTACGCGGATATCTATCTAGATACGGTACCATCTCGGGAAGGTTTACTGGCGTCCTCCCTTTTTGAGGCCGACTCAACGGGTTGGGACTTTCCTTTCTTGAAACACTTGGCATAACTGTGCGAGCCTCCGCAACCAGAGCACTTGTGGCGGAAACGACAGTTCGTGCCAAAACGGCACGACCCCTCGTTAAACTGCCGACAAACTCCTTTTCGCTGTGTGGCCGACAGTCCAGCGGCACCTGAACTGCTGCCCCCCCCCCGAGAAAGGGCTGTCCTGCAGCCCTCGCCTGAGACATAAGCTTCATCCAAAGCCCAATGTCCTTATGGTCCCAGCGCAAGACCGGACGCAAAGCCTTGCGCTGGCGGAATTGCTCGTCCTAGCGCAGCCAAGCAATACCCCCATAGGTTCAATAAGCCTCCCCAATGGCATCCAGATAACAAAAAAGCGGCGAACAATTCTCTGGTGCTTTTTCACCAATTACGCTGGCCAAAATGGCAAACGCCTGAAGCCAATTCCCAAAAGTGCGAGGAATAAGCCTCCAGCGTCGCTTCTCCTCCTCCTCCTTCTTGCTTTCGTCCGCCTTACCCTTCTCAATATTAAATTTTTCTAACGGCAAAAGAGAGAATATTTCAACATATTCCCCTTTCCAAATCTTTTCCCATACGTCTTGCTTTAGATGCACCCCCAGTGGGCCCTCAAAACACACATAAATCTCGCACTTCGCCGCATCCGCCAACCGCACCTTATCCTTAGAGGACTCCTTCCCTGTATTTGCGTCCGCCCCAGTCACCTCCGTCTGCGACGCCGACATCACGCTAACCCTGGAGGACCCCCCGCCCCGGATACCGCTACCGCAAGTGGCCCTGCTGAGGGGGGTGTGAGAGGAACAACAGAGTCCACGCTAGAGGCAGCGGGAGCCCATGCCCCAACGGGCCCTTGAGATGCTGAAGAAGACCCCGCCGGGTCAAAACGGGCCAATAACTCCCGGAAACCCGCAAAAAATGCTGACAAAACCGGCGCAGCACCCGCATCTCCAGCCACCACTCCTGACACCGAACTAACCTCTGAAGAAACCCCCAAATTAACCCCCCCACCTGACTAGTATGTAAAGGTAAAATTGGTGACTTACCAGGCTGCAGCCGCACCGCCACACGACTAGCCGTTCGTCCGGATCCCAGCTGGCTCCGCAAAGCAGGATGCCTCCCGACCGATCGTCTTCATCCGCGCTGGTGAGCTCACCAGACTCGGCCAAAGAATCTTGCCGCGGCGACGTCCTCTGCCTCCTTTGTTCAAGCGACTCCTCCTCGGGGCTCCTGGAAGCCTTCTCTTCTGCCCCGGGCTCTGTTCTCCCCACGGAAGAACTGCTGGTCACAGTAGTACCCCCAGCTGCAGCAGGGACGCGCTGTCTCTTTAAGGGGGCGTGTCCCCTAGCCTGAGCCTTCTCACTGATCCTAGAGTGACGTCCCGCCTGCGATGTGGACGGCGAACCAGCAGAGGGCGGTCCCACCCCACCGCTGTTCATGGCTGTCTCCTCTTCTAGCCGAGCACCTCTCTGCGCAGCAGTGGCAGAGAGAGCCGCACGCTCCGGAGCCCTGTGTCAGCGGCTGGTGGGGGACGATGACGGCACACCCCAGTGAGTACCCTCGCATCCTGGGCATCCTCTTCTCCCTGGACAGCTGAGGGGCAGGGATGCTCCCACTGCGTCTCCCCCGCTGAGCCGCCCTCCCACACAAGGCATCTACACGGGGGGGAGGGGGAGGGCTGCCGCATGCTCCGGCCTGTGCTGCGAGCAGTAGAAGAGCGCCGGGGGGTAGGATTCCTCCCAGGGCCCACACCGGAACCATTGGCAGGCAGCCCCATAGTAAGCCCTGGATTGTCCCTGGTACAGGGGCTCCTTCTCGCCCGTTGAGCCCTAGGGACAGGAGATGGGCTCAGGCGCTCCGGCGGGCGCACCTTCCTCGCTCGTTTCTCCCCGGGGAAGAAGGGACAGGTGAAGTGGAAGCTCCCGACCCCCCTAGTACATCAGCCAGCTGCTGCTGCAGCCACTGAGGGCCCCGTTCAACTGCTGCAGCCCTAACCTGAGCTAACAAGGCCTCTAAGTCACTCATCTCCCTGTCTGTCTACCTGCAGGTGATCAGCACGGATGTCCCAAGAAGATGTCTCCTCTCCAAACTTCTCCGAATGATGCAGAATCCACCCCCTACACCGAACCCCAAACTCTGGACCTGCCCCCTCTGACTTCTACCTCCAATCAGGTAAGAGCTAAATCTATGCCCCCACCACTGACCTGACTGACCGTTCCCTGACCCCTGTTCCTCCCATAGTCATGCATCCCCTCCGTCTATTCTCTCCTACGGGTCTCACATTACTCATACCCAGGTGAACAGATGTCCCATGAGGCTGATGGCCAGGTGCACAGACATTGCACACTGTTCATAACCAGGTACATAGGTGTCCCACGCTGCTCACAGCCATATGCACAGATATTTCATACTACCCAACACAGGTGCATAAATAGAACATACTGTCCACAGCCAGATGTACATGTTC
Organism: Aquarana catesbeiana; assembly: GCF_042186555.1. Lineage (NCBI taxonomy): Eukaryota > Metazoa > Chordata > Amphibia > Anura > Ranidae > Aquarana > Aquarana catesbeiana. The sequence continues at coordinate 9,128,131 of NC_133330.1, forward strand.
CAAGACATCCAGACAAAGCTGAACCAGTCACATCAGTCTCTGTACCAGAGGAGCTTACACTCTAATTCCCCCATCACACACTGTTATTATTATACATTTATATAGTTCTGACATATACCGCAGTGCTGTACAGAGAACACTGAGCCAGTCACATCAGTCTCTGTACAGAGGAGCTTACACTCTAATGTCCCCTCCCCCATAGACAAATTAGTCTCTGTACAGAGGAGCTTATACTGTCACTTATCTTTGATTTTGTTTCTCTTGTGTCTCATATGATGTCATGAATCTAATGTGATGTCATGTGTATCAGATAATGTAAATGGTTACTTTGGGGGAGAGTAAAGCTACTTGCACATTGCTTCCTTTCAAAAACTCAGAAAAACACACGTGTGTTTGCTGTTTTTTATATCGTTTTGGCCGCATTTCTGGTGCATTTTGCACCTGTGAAAAAAAAAAAGACATGTGACTCAAAAGCCGCACCAAAAACACAACCTCACGTGCATTTTTTATGAGTTTTTTGATGTAGTGTGAATTAATTTCAAAGAGGAAGTGCGTTTTTTTTTTTTTTTTTTTGCAGCATCAGCAAACATGCACCAGAAATGCAGTAAGGAGAATTTTATAAAACAAATCAATTTGAAGAGTTCCAAAAGATTTCATAGTCATTTGTTTTTCTTCCGCTTTTTCCACTTCAAGAAAAACAGATCAGTGTGAAAGCAGCCTGACTAATACTGGAGAGTAGAGAATCTGGTGCAGCTCTGCATAGAAACCAATCAGCTTCCAGGATTTTTTTGGCAAAGCTTAATTGAAGAAGCTGAAGTGAGAAGCTGATTGGCTCCCATGCACAGCTGCACCAGATTTTGCACTCTCCAGTTTTAGTAAATCTCCCCCTTTGTGTTGTAGAAATGACTTTGAGGATAGTCATCTTTTGCCCCCTTGCTGTTTGTGGTGAGTGGTGACATCCCAGCAGAGTGACGATGGACGCCCCATGCTCAGTCACACCGGATCCACATTTCATTCATTCTCTGTAATGAGCGCTTCTGGAACAATTCTCAGTCCAGGGAGCACTGGGCGGGGTGACTCCTCCCTCCTGACTGGCTCCGCCCTCAGCAGACCTCCTATATATGAAGAGGTAGAAGTGCAGCTGATCACAAGTTTGTCTGATAAGGAAGCAAGATGACAGATACTGTGAGTATGAGCACCGATGGAAGCTGCAAAAGCTGGGAAAATGGGTTGTGTGGAAGTGGTTGGTTCAGTGGTGCAGTGTGTGGGGTTGCTGGGTGTGGGAAGTGGTGGGAATAATATTGCTGGGTGTTGATATAGGTTGGTGTAGGTTGCTGGCTGTGGTAGTGGTTAGTATAGTAGAGCTGAGTTTGGACAGTGGTGTGTGTGTATATAATGCTGTTGGTGGATGGTGGTCAGGACATAGTTTGTTGGGGGGTTGCTGGGTGTAGGTCAGGATTAAAGTTCTTGCCCTTTTACTTCAGATTATTTAGGGTGTGATGAATACATTTTGATATCCTGGCACAGAGCTGGGTCTGTCTTCCTGGGTATTCTTAGTATACAGTATATACTGGGATGGCTCAGACTAGCCCCTCCTCCATGCTTGCTCTTAGTATCTTGTTGTTTCCATATCTCCCCATCCTTATTTTTTTAAATTTATGTGATTATATTAACCATTTGCTGTGCAGTTTTATAAATCTAATGGTCCTATTCTGAGATGTGACCTGTCCAGCCCCTCTGGGTTACTCCATTGTGGCAGATCATTACCTTTCTCCATGCAGGATGGAAGGTGGGGGAGGGGGGATACTCCAGACTAACATGCTGAGTACTGCATCCATGAGACGTCTCCTGTCTATTATCTATTATACAGGGTGTAATGATCATCCCTTTGTCTATTATACAGGGTGTAATAATTCTCTCCTTTTCTCCTATACAGGGTATTTTGTATAAATTCAGCCTCAAACCCGGTCACTCCATAGATGTGAAGGGGTTCATTCCGGAGGCCTGTATACAGTAAGTCCCGGTTCTAGCCTTGGCTACTAAGTATATAATATACGTCTGATCTCTGTATAATACAATTTTTCCAAAAGTACAACTTGTAGAAGTGTGCTCTGTGTCCAATACATCCCACTGACCCCTCCTCACTGGGAATTTGGGGTGTGTGGTCCCTCAAAAAATACCTGACATCCAGATTTTTTTTTTTTTTCTCCACAGATCAAATTTGGCTCCAACAGTTGTGCTTCTAGAAAATGTCATCCTGGATAAAACGGTTTTGCCTTAACAGCCATCATCTAACAACTGACATACATTGTTGTCTTTCTCTCCTCTTGGATCCCACTAACCTGTATAGCTGCATTCTCTGTGGAGAAATGAATCCTCAAATTTACAGTATAGTTATATAGGTTGAAAAAGTCCAACCACAAAGTATAAAGTACTTTGTCTATATCTCATACCTAGTTAGAGGTCGGAATGACAGCAGGGAGTGAAAGGGCACAAAGTAGTAGTGACTTCTCAGCTCCTCCATCTCCCAGAAGTGATTGAGCTACTACAAATGTCAGTAAGGGATTGCCTTAAAGCTTACTTATGACTTGTTTGTAATATATTCGTAATGTATGTCCTTATCCAGGCTACAGGTTCACTTTAGGTATATTATGATGTGGGGATTTGTTTTTCAAACAAACTCTTTTGCAAGTTAAAATTAGCTAAAGTTTGAGCTTTATGAATTAAAAGTGGTAGAAGTACCTCTGATACTCATGGGAGGACCACTAGTGAATGACTTGAGTACGATATCTAACAAGGTCAGCTGAGCAGAATAATTGCTGGTTTTTGTCTTTCTAGGTTTGCCATAAACTTGGGAACAGATGAGAAGAATTATGTGCTACACTTTAACCCTCGATTTGACTACTCTCAAGATAAAAAAATTATTATCCTGAACTCTATGGTGGACGATGTCTTTGGAGAGGAGCAGAGGGAAAGTTGCTTCCCCTTCCAGGAGGGGTCGGATACCACGGTATGTCTACACTGGGAGGGGCAGGACAAATGTTGGATGGGGAAATGTAGCATTACTGTGTTCATTTTGGACACATAATATACTGTATAGCGCCAAAAGGTGCAGTAGGCAGCCAGTGATGGGTTTAGGTGAAGGGTATATAGGCTTTTCTATGTTGATCACAACTTCAGCTCATTCCATGAAGGATGAGAACCTTCCACATAGGAAAATCCAATGGATTCCATCATGCTGCCATTGTGTGCTATGGTATATCGAACTAGCAAATTGTTGCAATTTTTCAGATCACCGATTGTCAGAATTATTGGCTTGTGAAATGTGTTGCGTGTGTTTGAGATGTTAAAGCAAGAGGATGGAACATGGATCAGGAAATCCCTGACATGGAATGTCCCCTGTAAAGGCTCAATCTGGGGAGTAGTGTGTAGGGGGGTTGGCCAGGAATTGAAGCTCCATTAGCAACATGCTAGATCGGTTATGGAGAGACCAATGGGGGAGGAATGCAGGGAAGGGAGCAATGTGATTGACTGGAGAAAGACAGACCAGGTAAGGTTTAATGTGTGTGGCGGGGTGGGAGGATACAAGGCAGTAACAAATGTGGGTCCTGGGGGTAGGATACATGGAAGGGTATGATTGGGAGAAATATGGGTGAATAACAGTGTGTGGGGTGTTTTTTTTTTTTTTTTTTTTTTTGGGGGGGGGGGGGGGTTCAGGGAATGGATATTACCTCTGATAACCCTGTTCCTCTAAATACATCTCTGGGGCAGAATTCTTCAGAAGTGATCAGGGTTAATTCTATATGGGGGTAGAATATGAAATAACTGACCCACAAACATTCTCATTTACACCAAGTCAGTCATAGTAGATGGGACCCTTGGTCAAAGATGCATATGTATTGGAGCCATGGCTTGGACAGTGGCAGATGGGGCCCTTATCAGGACAGATATGAATTGGAGCCCCTGGAAGGGGGAAATGGTTTATTCATATAGAAAAGAGCAGAAGATACTTTGCAGACATGATTTGTTCATGGTGATATGCAGAAAACAGACACAGTATTACTTAACATACCAACTGAGAGGCCTAACCTTCCCATTGTTATGCAAACATCAAATGGTAAGCTCAGCCCCTTTTGACATTAAGCCCTGCCCCCTAGGATGCACTGTCAAATGCTAGAGCTCAGTTGTGTCATGGCACTCCGGCACTTTTTTTTTCCTTCAGCATGTAGTGTAGCTGGTATGGCATACAGGAGCCTTTCTCAACATTTTTGCCACAGAAACCCTTAATCTTCAGGTAAACCAATTCATTTGTCAGTGGGAAAAAATGCCCCTTATATTGGTGACTGGTGGTAAGAATGCTCCACTTACAGTGGTGGTCCAAATGCCACTTTTGCAGGCAGTGAGAAGGATCCTTGGTGTCTTGAAGCTGGCCCTGCCAAGTGGTGGTGGGCCCTTAAATAAGCACACAATCAAATGGGATGTTAATCCACCCCCACTCAAGGAACCCCTTGAAGACTCTTAAGTAGGGATGAGCCTGATATGACTGATTTCTGATTGGGACTCTAAAACAAAGTTAATACTGCAGCTGCAGGAACAGATTCACAAGACTCAATCACTGTGTTTAAAATGTCCGTTCAGTGAAAAATGTATTATTACATGTTATTTTATACATAGATAAGAAAGGGGTGGCGTGAGATGTTATTAAAAAGTAACAAATAGCAATATGTTATTAAAAGCTAACAAATAGAAATATATTATTAAAAACTAGCGAATAGAACAATTGCAAAAGTTAAACCTTGAAAAGGGAGGGGGGAGTAGAGAGTGTTTAGTAGGAGAAGTGTCTGTGTGTTAGGTGAAGGTTACAGAACACATTTCAACAGTGAGAACAAAATGGATTCTCTTGTGCTTAAATGAACAGTACAATGAATGTCCATGTCAAGCCAAACACCCCCCTGTTCGGTTCGCACCAGAACATGTGAACAGGATAAAAGTTTGTTCGAACACCGTTAAAGTCTATGAGACACGAACATGAATAATCAAAAGTGCTAATTTTAAAGGCTAATATGCAAGTTATTGTCATAAAAAGTGTTTGGGGACCTGGGTCCTGCCCCAGGGGACATGGATCAATGCAAAAAAATTTTAAAAACGGACATTTTTTCAGGAGCAGTGATTTTAATAATGCTTAAAGTCAAACAATAAAAGTGTAATATCCCTTTAAATTTCATACCTGGGGGGTGTCTATAGTATGCCTGTAAAGGGGCGCATGTTTCCTCTGTTTAGAACAGTCTGACAGCAAAATGACATTTTGAAGGAAAAAACTCATTTAAAACTACCCGCGGCTATTGCATTGCCGACAATACACATAGAAGTTCATTGATATAAAAACGGCATGGGAATTCCCCAAAGGGGAACCCCGAACCAAAATTTAAAAAAAAAAATGACGGAGTCCCCCTAAATTCCATACCAGGCCCTTCAGGTCTGGTATGGATTTTAAGGGGAACCCAGCGCCAAAAAAAAATCCCCCCAAAAATCCAGACCCTTATCCGAGCAGGAAAAGGGGGGGGGGGGGGAACGAGAGTGTGGCCCCCCCTCCTGAACCGTACCAGGCCACATGCCCTCAACATTGGGAGGGTGCTTTGGGGTAGCCCCCCAAAACACCTTGTCCCCATGTTGATGAGGACAAGGGCCTCATCCCCACAACCCTGGCCGGTGGTTGTGGGGGTCTGCGGGCGGGGGGCTTATCGGAATCTGGAAGCCCCCTTTAACAAGGGGACCCCCAGATCCCAGCCCCCCTGTGTGAAATGGTAGGGGGGTACAAAAGTACCCCTACCATTTCACTAAAAAACTGTCAAAAATGTTAAAAATGACAGACAGTTTTTGACAATTCCTTTATTTAAATACTTCTTCCTCCTATCTTCCTTCATCTTCTGGTTCTTCCTCCGGCGTTCTCGTCCAGCATCTCCTCCGCGGCGTCTTCTATCTTCTTCTCCTCGGGCCGCTCCGCACCCATGGCATGGGGGGAGGCTCCCGCTCTTCTCTTCATCTTCTTCATCTTCTTCATCTTCTTCTCTTCTTCTCTTCTTTTTCTTCTCCGGGCCGCTCCGCACCCATGCTGGCATGGAGGGAGGCTCCCGCTGTGTGACGGCGCTCCTCGTCTGACAGTTCTTAAATAACGGGGGGCGGGGCCACCAAGTGACCCCGCCCCCCTCTGACACACGGGACATGACGGGACTTCCCTGTGGCATTCCCCGTGACGTCACAGGGAAGTCCCGTCAAGTCACCGTGCGTCAGAGGGGGGCGGGGTCACCGGTGGCCCCGCCCCCCGTTATTTAAGAACTGTCAGACGAGGAGCGCCATCACACAGCGGGAGCCTCCCTCCATGCCAGCATGGGTGCGGAGCGGCCCGGAGAAGAAAAGAGTGGGAGCCTCCCCCCATGCCATGGGTGCGGAGCGGCCCGAGGAGAAGATAGAAGACGCCGCGGAGGAGATGCTGGACGAGAACGCCGGAGGAAGAACCAGAAGATGAAGGAAGATAGAAGAAAGAAGTATTTAAATAAAGGAATTGTCAAACTGTCTCTTGTCATTTTTGACAGTTTTTTTTTAGTGAAATGGTAGGGGTACTTTTGTACCCCCTTACCATTTCACACAGGGGGGGCCGGGATCTGGGGGTCCCCTTGTTAAAGGGGGCTTCCAGATTCCAATAAGCCCCCCGCCCGCAGACCCCCACAACCACCAGCCAGGGTTGTGGGGATGAGGCCCTTGTCCTCATCAACATGGGGACAAGGTGTTTTGGGGGGCTACCCCAAAGCACCCTCCCAATGTTGAGGGCATGTGGCCTGGTACGGTTCAGGAGGGGGGGCCGCACTCTCGTTTCCCCCCCCCCTCTTTTCCTGCGGTCTGCCAGGTTGCGTGCTCGGATAAGGGTCTGGTATGGATTTTTGGGGGGACCCCACGCTTTTTTTTTTTTTTTTTTTTTTTTTTTTTTTATTTTGTTTCGGGGTTCCCCTTTGGGGAATTCCCATGCCGTTTTTATCAATGAACTTCTATGTGTATTGTCGGCAATGCAATAGCCGCGGGTAGTTTTAAATGAGTTTTTTCCTTCAAAATGTCATTTTGCTGTCAGACTGTTCTAAACACAGGAAACATGCGCCCCTTTACAGGCATACTATAGACACCCCCCAGGTACGAAATTTAAAGGGATATTACACTTTTATTGTTTGACTTTAAGCATTATTAAAATCACTGCTCCTGAGAAAACGGCCATTTTTAAAACTTTTTTTTTGCATTGATCCATGTCCCCTGGGGCAGGACCCAGGTCCCCAAACACTTTTTATGACAATAACTTGCATATTAGCCTTTAAAATTAGCACTTTTGATTTCTCCCATAGACTTTTAAAGGGTGTTCTGCGGCACTCGAATTTGCCGCGAACACCCCAAATTGTTCGCTGTTTGGCGGACTTGCGAACAGCCAATGTTCGAGTCGAACATGAGTTCGACTCGAACTCGAAGCTCATCCCTACTCTTATAGAACTCTGCGTGATTATGGCTGGCATAGAGGGACTCAACTAGCCAACTATTCTCTAGCCAACTATTAACCCCCCCCCCCCCCCCCACACACACTTTTTTTTTTTTTTTTTTTTTCTTTCCCCCTTTTAACTGGTTTCTGCAATACATAAGACAAGCTACATGCATCTATCTTATGGAAAGATTTTTGTTGAAATGAACAGTTTGGCGGTAGTCTGTCTCTATGGCCATCACTCATTGAATTTTTATAGTCCAGCAATCTGACACTGTGCCATCTCTTTTCTTACAGGTTTGCTTCCAGTTTGAGCAAGACAAGATCATCATAGAATTACCTACCGGAAATCCTCTCTCATTTCCAGTCCGTTTTCCCATAGAGGAGATCTCGTACTTGTCCTTGAGGAACCTCCAGCTCAAGTCCATCACACTAAAATAGAGGAGCTGCTTGTCCCACATCTCCATATCCAGACTCTGTGAAATGGCCACAGTGGAGGAAGAGGAGAAAATTCTTGTATTCTGTTTTGTACCCCCCCCCTCCAATCTGCATCCTTGCTGTCATGAAGACATATATTGTGCTTTGCTCAGTTCATGTATTAGAAATGAATTTCAAATAAAAACAAATTTGTGTCTGATCAAACCAATTTGTTTGGCATTAAGCTGACTTTGGGTGGATTGCTGTAGTCACTCACAAAGCACTGCCTGCTGCATAGCGCCCTCCTGCTGGAGGTTTGTTGCCTTACTTTTTAAAAAGCACACCGTAACCAACAGAGGGTGCTAATGTTATATTCTGCCTGCATAGTCTTGGATTTCCATTAAAACCATAAACTAACTTTTCTGGCTCCAGAATGAATGTGGTATACAGTTATTCCAAGCTTTAACCATAGACTTTCAACATTGACAATTACATTCTTGAAGAAAAATGCAAATTCACAAGGTCTAACTATGTAAATTACATCCTGGTAAATGGTAGCTGTATGGGGCAGTAGTAGTGACAGTGATTTATACCCCAGTAGGGGCAGTTCTAGGGGTTGGAGTTACTGGAGCAGCTTTCATCCCAGTGTATGTGTGTAGTAGATTACAGGGCAATAAATTACAGATGGTGGTAGTAGTAAAAGCAATGATATAGATGTTGCGGCAGCATCTTAAAGCAGCCTTTTTCAACCAGGGTGCCTTGAGATTTCTTCAGGGGTGCCTCAGCAAAATGCCTACAAATTGTATACAATCCAGGGGATGGATGAAGCCTGCCTGTTAGTTACACAAAGCCACACATTTTCATTGTGCACCATTACAACCTTCTAGCTGCCAACCTGCTAATGATCAATGACATCAATTGATGAGGAGGATGTCAGTCGCCTGCATAGTCTGCTTATTTGACCCTCCCCTGCCGCTCTCCATCAGTTTTGGGGTCACATTAGCTGAGTGATGGAGAAAAATGGAGGAGGAAGAAGAGAAAAATTGGAATACTAGTCCAGTACCAACTTGTACCTCCTAACATTGTGTGTCCTATATGTGGATGTTGCTGCAATATATAAAACTATTAGAATAGTTTTTACATTTTAGGATGACTGTCCATAATTGTAGAGCGTGCCTCCAGACTGTCCATAATTAGGGAGGGTGCCTCTAAAATGTCCATGATTTTAAAGGGTGCCTTGACTGGGGAAAAAAAAAGTTGAGAAACACTTGAGGTGATTTTACTAAGATGAATGCACTGCGCCGGTTCACAGCTTAATTGGTGCACCAGAAAAGTAATTGAACGTGCGTACCGGCAGATGACAAATATGTAAACTGAAACTGTCGCTAGGGTAACTGCGGTTTTCTCATTGATAATAGCGCACGCCCAATACAATTGGTTAATTTCATCGCATTGGATGTGTCTTGTTAGGCAATTGGTAGGTGTTCTCAGTGAATTAACCATTTTGATGATAATCTCATTCCTATCACTTCTAATATCTTTGTAATGTGTTTTTTTTTTTTTTTTTACTATTTGTACCCAAATCTTTCAATACATTACAAAGAACAGAGAAGTGTTTCTAAACCCAATAAATTAATATTTCTTTATCGTACATCATGGGACACAGAGCCTTAAGTAATTACTTAATGGGTTATGGGCCACCTTCAGGTGATTGGTATACCCAATCAAGGAAGTTCAGTCCCTATATAACCCCTCCTCCTTGCAGGACCACATCGGTTTTTTTTGCCAGTGTCTAAGGTATTGGTCATGAGTGAAGATGTGCTCTGAGTAGCTTCAGGAGGGATCCATGCTGGATTTAAAAAACCTCCACAACCGGATCCATCCACGCCACTGCGGTCACAGGATGGTACCCGGTCCTCACATAGAACAAGGTTTTGTCTGTAATGCTTCTCTTTGAGGGCTGGACCCTAGGAACCAGGACTCTTTTTGGTCTTGCTACATTATCTAAAGTTGTCCTGAGGGGTGCTATACAGGTCCTCCTAATGATAACAGTTTTTTTTTCTAAATAAACTTACAATGCACTGTTCCAAATTATTACGCACAGTAAGTGTCAAAACACTTTATAGGTTGCAAAGAACTGAAAATTGTCATTTGTTGTTTGCAGAATATTTACTGAAATCAAAAGCTATTTCAATCAAACTTTGAACAACATTTTACCTTTTATAAACATTTTAACAGGTCATGTTACATTTTAACATAGGACCCCTTATTTGATAGCAGCTTCACAAGTCTTGCATCCATTGAACTTGGGAGTTTTTGGCCAGTTTCTGCTTGAATTTGTTTGCATGATGACAGAATAGCCTCTCAGAGCTGCTGTTTGGATGTAAACTGCCTCCCACCCTCATAGATCTTTTGCTTGAGGATGCTCCAAAGGTTCTCAATAGGATTGAGGTCAGGGGAGGATGGAGGCCACACCATGACTTTCTCTCCTTTTATCCCCATAGCAGCCATTGATGCAGAGGTATTCTTTGCAGCATGAGATGGTGCATTGTCATGCATGAAGATGATTTTATTATGAAAAACATAGTCCTTCCTTCTGTACCAGGGAAGGAAGTGGTCAGTCAGGAACTCCACATACTTTGCTGATGTCATCTTTACACCTTCTGGGACCCTAAAGGGGCCAACCAGCTCTCTTCCCATGATTCTGGCCCAAAACATGACTCCACCACCGCCTTGCTGATGTCACAGCCTTGTTGGAACAGGGTGGCCGTCCACCAACCATCTACTACTCCATCCATCTCGACCATCCAGGGTTGCACAGGACTGTTTGAAAATTAGTCTTTATGTATTTTTCTGCCCAATGCAGCCGTTTCTGCTTGTGAGCCTTGGTTAGTGGTGGCCGAATGGAAGGTTTATGCACAGTTGCAAGACTCTGGAGGACTCTACACCTTGATGTCTGTGGGACTCCAGAGGCACCAGCAGCTTCAAATATCTGTTTGCTGCTATGTAATTGTGTTTTAGCAGATGCTCTCTTGATCCGATGCATGGATATGGCAGGAATCTTCCTCAATATGCCTTTATCTGCACAAAGCTCGTATGTGCAATCAGCCACAAATCTCTTAAAGGGGTTGTAAAGGTAAAAATTTTTTCACCTTAATGCATTCTATGCATTAAGGTGAAAAAACTTTTGACAGTACCGCCGCCCCCAGCCCCCCCGTTTTACTTACCTGACGCCTCGAATCTTCGCTCCTCGTCCTCGTCAGCTTCATTGCAGCTCAGCCTGGTCGCTGATTGGCTGCAGTGGATGGATTGAAAGCAGCGCAGCCATTGGCTCGCGCTGCTGTCAATCACATCCGATGACGCGGCGCGCCGGGGGGCGGGGCCGAGTGATACAGCGAGCGGCTATAGCCGCCAGCTGTATCACGGGAGCGCGCCCGCAAGCACTCACCAACGTGCGAGGGAGCTCGCATGAAGGTGGTAAATGCTTGCGGGGAGGAGCTGAAACAGCCGCTGAGGGACCCCAGAAGACCAGGTTCGGGGCCACTCTGTGCAGAACGAGCTGCACAGTGAAGGTAAGTATAACATGTTTGTTATTTTAAAAAAAAAAAAAAAAAAACAACTTTACAACCCCTTTAATAGTGCGATGATCACGCTTAAGTTTTCATGAAATATCGAATGTTTTCATACCTTGTCCAAGGCATTGAACTATTTCAATCTTTTCGGCAGCAGAGAGATCCTTTTTCTTCCACATATTGCTTGAAAATGGTTCTCTGCTTAATAATATGGAACACCCTCCTTTAGTAGTTTTACCTTTAATTGGGCTCACCTGGTAATCTAATTATCACAGATGTCCGAGATTGTTTTCAGTCATTAAAAGAGCCCTGAGACACAATGCCATCCATGAGTTAAACTGAAAAACAAAATATGTAATCTTTGTGACATTGAAATAGAATTTGCATGATAATTTGAAACAGGGTGAAAAGGTGTGTAAGCAGGAATTTCCAGTACAGGAAATATTATGGTTACTCAGCATCAAAGGCTGATCCTTATGGTGACATTGTTTTTTGCTAAAACTATTGTTCTATATATAGTAAAGTGAACCACCGACGGTCAACTATATTGCCTTAAACATGTTGCCAACATCCCAAGTAGGTGCATAGGAAAAGACCCTAAAAATATGGAACTTATGTACCCCCCAGTACAGTGGGACTTTATAGGCGAACGGGACGATTACATTTAAGTAAAATTTTTTTTTTATTTATTTAGAAAAAACATAAAAACAAGATATACTAGACAGGGACACCGTCCTGAAACATGTCAGGCTTCTAGAGAAACATGTGTCTATAGATGGAAGTATACAATAATCATATGAAAGAAAATCCATTGCTTAAGCACTTTTGTAGAGATTTATGTCTAGTATATCTTGTTTTTATGTTTTTTTCTAAATAAATAAAAACATTTTTTTACTTAAATGTAATCATCCCGTTCGCCTATAAAGTCCCACTGTACTGGGGAATACATAAGTTCCCTATTTTTAGCGTCTTTTCCTATTCTAAAACTATTGTTCAGTAGGGATGGGCTGTCTGTTCGACTCAAACATCGGCTGTTCAATCATTTGACGATCGAACATTATGGGCCGTTAGCGCCAAATTTGAGTGGCGCGTCACGGCCCATAATGCACTGCATCATCGCAGTGCATTGCTGGCTGATGATTGGCCAAGCAGGCACTATGACCCGCATGCTTTGGCCAATCACATCGATCATTCGACGATCGAACATTATGGGCCGTTAGCGCCAAATTTGAGCAGCGCGTCACGGCCCGTAATGCACTGCGTTATCGCAGTGCATTGCTGGCTGATGATTGGCCAAGCATGCACTATGACCTGCATGCTTTGGCCAATCACAGCGCCGTCAGGGAAGAGAGCCATAATTGACCAAAGGCAGGGTGCCTTTGGCCAAATATGGCTCAGAGGGTTAAGTCCACGCCCCACACTATATAAGGCTGCCTGCACATCAGCCGTGTGTTGGTGGCGTGGTTAAGAGAGAGGCAGAGAGAGTGACATTTCATTTAGTTTGAGCAGGCAGGCAATTCAGTTATATATATACACACTGTATACAGTTTAGCTTCATCTCACTGCAGACCGTTCCTGGTGTACTGTTTCTAATATACTTCAGGCAGGCAGTTGATTCAGCTAGCTGCAGTGCATTTAATATATAATATTATATATACAAGCTTGTATATATATATATATATATATATATATATATATATATATAGTCTAGCCAAGCCTATACCTGATTGTAGGCCATTCCTGGAGTACTGTTTTTAGTAAACTTCAGGCGTTGTTTTGCTAATCTAATTGTACAGTATGTCTGGAATGCCACCAAGGAGAGGCAGACAATAACAAGCCACTAAAAGAGGGCAAGCAGGCTCTGTGTCTATAGCCAACAGTGCTGGTCGTGGAAACGGTGCATCCTCAGCACGTGGCCGTGGGGCACGCTTGTCCTTTTTTTTTGGCAGCTGGCCTTGTTGAGCAACAACATGCAGAAGAGTTGGTAGAGTGGATGACCAAGCCGTCCTCATCCTCCTCATCCTCTGTCACCCAGGCTCAGGGTACTTTGTCTGCCAATGCAGCTGCCAAAGCAGCCTCTTCCATTGGCTCAATGTCATCAGTCACTCCTTCCCTAGCCCCACCATCATGCCCTGAGGAGTCCCCTGAACTGTTCTACCACAGTGTAGGGTACATGCTGCAGGAGGATGCACAGCATTTTGAGGGCTCTGATGATGGTACCCAGGTTGAGGATGAAGGCAGTAACGTGAGCCCAGAGAGAGGGGGTGCCCAAGAAGGACAAGAAACTGGCAGTCATGTTCCCCCAGCTGCAGCATATTGCCAGGTTTGCTCCAGTGGCGAGGAGGGAGGGTGTCAGGAAAGAAGCAAGTACCAATCTCGCCAATATTGCTGCCTTCCTTCGCACATGCGTGGTAGAGCAGCACTCCGGCGCATCCCTGGGCACAATACAGCGAAACGGCTAATACGCGCGCACAACATGAGCCTCCCACTGGCCTCTGCCGTGACCAGATTGCTGGTTTGTCTTTCAGCTCCCCGCGTGTTTCCTGTTTGTATCCT